>NC_142040.1:52405885-53025052 GCF_982192425.1 Myodes glareolus
CAGTTGGTGGCACCATTTGTGTAAGTTTTATTTTATTATTATGTTTTATTGAAAATAGATTTATTTTCTCATATTATATATCTTTATTACAGTTCCCCCCCACACTCCTCCCAATTACCTCCCACCTCCCTTCCCATTTGAGTTTAACCTTTTTCTGACTCTCATTAGAAAGCAATCAGGCTTCGGCAGGAAAATAATAAAATAAAAACAAAAATAAGCACATTGTAATAAAACAAAACAAACAGAAGGAAGAGACCCCAAGAAAAGGCACAAGAAACAGATATAAAAGCAGGGGCCCACTCATTTGCACCCTCAGGAATCTCATAAAAACACAAAACTGGAAATCATAATTTATATAGATGGATCTGTAGGGTAAAAGAGAAAGAAAGAAAGGAATAAAAGAAGATAGAAAGGAAGGAAAACTGGGAAGAAGCAAGGAAGGCAGAGAAATTTAGCCATTGATCTTGATCTTAGCCATTCTGACAGGCGCAAAGTGGTATCTCAGAGTCATTTTGATTTGCTTTTCCATGATGGCTAAGGATGTTGAACATTTCCTTAAATGTCTTTTAGGCATTTGAGATTCTTCTGTTGAGAATTCTTTTAGCTCTGTGCCTCATTTTTTAATTGGCTTATTTGGAACTTTGATGTCTAATTTCTTGAGTTCTTTTTATATTTTGGAGATCAGTCCTTTGATGCGGGGTTGATGAAGGTCTTTGCCAATTCATTAGGCTGTCTTTTTGTTTTATTGACTGTGTCCTTTACTTTACAGAAGCTTCTCAATTTCAGGAGGTCCCATTTATTTGTTGTTGCTCTCAGTGTCTATGCTACTGGTGTTATATTTAGGAAGTGGCCTCCTGTGCCCATGCATTGAGGGCCACTTCTCACTTTCTCTTCTATCAGGTTCAGTGTGGTTAGATTTATATTAAAGTCTTTAATCCATTTTGACTTGAGTTTTGTGCATGGGGATAGATATAGATCTATTTTTATCCTTCTACATGTTGACGTCCAGTTATGCCAGCATCCCCTCAACCGAAGAATGGATAAAGAAAATATGACACACTTACACATTAGAGTACTACTCAGCAGTAAAAAATGATGGCATCTTGAATTTTGCATGCATATGAATAGAACTAGAAAAAGACATCCTGAGTGAGGTAACCCAGACCCAGAAAGATGAACATGGTATATACTATCTCATAAGTGGATACTAGCTGTAAAACAAAGGATATATGAGCCTATAGTTCGTGATTCTAGAGAAGCTAAGTAATAAGGTAAATCCTAAGAAAAACATACATAGTTCTACTGGAAAAGGGGAAATTGACAAGATCACCTGACAAAATTGGGATCATGGGGGTGGGGGAGTAGGGAGGATGGAAGAAAAAGAGGAGAGAAGAAGGGGACAGGGAGGAGAACTTGAGGGGATGGGATAGTTCAGATTAAGGACAGAGATGAGGGCAAGGAGAGAGAGATTTTGATTGAGGGAGCCAGTATGGGTCTAGCAAGAAACCTTGCACTACAGAAATTCCTAAGACTCCACAAGGATGACATCAGCTAAGACCCTAAGCAATAGAGAAGAGGGCACCTGACCTGGTCTTGCCCTGTAGTCAGATTGATGAATATCTTAAATGTCACCATAGAACCTTCATCCAGCAACTGATGAAAACAGAGGCAGAGACCCAAAGTGGAGCCCTGGGTTGAGCGCCCTAAGTCTAGTTGAAGAGTGGGAGGAGTGAGAATATCAGCAAAGAGGTCAAGATCTTGATGGGGACACACACTGAAACAGTTTACCTGAGCTAATGGGAGCTCACCAACTCCAGCCAGACAGGAAAGAAAACAGCGTAAGTCAAAACTAGTCCCTCTGAATGGCGGTGACAGTTGTGTGACTGGGGCAGACTGCGGGGCCACTGGCAGTGGCACCAGGATTTATCCCTACTGCTTGTACTGTCTTTTGGGGAACCTATTCTCTTTGGATGAATACCTTCCTCAGCCTAGATATAGTAGGGAGGGCCTTGGACATTCCCCAGAGCAATGTGTCTTGCCCTCTCTAAGGAGTGGATGGGGGGGTTCGTTGGAGGGACGACTAAGTGGAGGGTAGGGGAGGAGAGGAGGGAGTGGGAACTGGGATTGGTATGTATAATGTTAAAAGCTTGTTTTCTTTTTTAAAAAGGAAAAGAAAATATTATTTTTTTAAAATAAGAGTGGTTTATTTCTCCAGTGAGACTCCCTTGGAGAAGAACTAAATCTTCATTTTCAAGTGGTTATCAATTGGAGATGCTTCTGGGTTAGGAAGCGAGTGTGTGCGCACTTGTCACTTCAGCTTTAGGACCCTACCTGGTGCAGAGCCACACAGGGTTGTGCATGCTTCCCAGTCTCTGCAGGTATACATGTGCACTGTGTGGGTTTCACAAACAGCCTTGTTGGAGAAAGCGTGTCGCTAGAGACGGTAGGCTTTGAGAACTTATGTATTCAATCTTTTCTAGTTCACTCTCTCTACTTCTTGTTTGCAATTCAAGATGTGAGCACCCAGCTTACTGTGCCAGCCATCACATCTGTTGCTTCCCCATGATAGGATCTTGTCTCCCTGGAGTCATAAGGCCAAACAAACCCTTTCTTTGGTCAAGTTGCTTTGGTGATGGTGTTTTATCAGAGCAATAAAAAAGTAATTGATACACTTGGTAGTAGTTGTCCCTCATTATGCTACTGCATTGGTTTTAGGAATCACTTCAGACACTAAAATACATAGTTGCTCAAGTAACTTAAATATAATGATGTAGTATTTGAATGTAGCCTGTGCACATCATTTATATACGTTATCTCTAGTGTCCAAATACAGTGTAAGTTCAATACCATGTAAATAGTTTTTACAGTGCAATTTATGGAAAGCAGCCTCACCATAAGGAAGCACTGGGTAAAGTCATCCATGTTTTCCAGGTTTTAGGAAACACAACTTCAATTTTTAATCCTTGACAATAGTTGAGTTTTCACGCATATTTCATGAGGCTACAACCACAAGATATGATAACCTTGCTTAATGTCTTCCTACCTTCTGTTATTCTCACAGATTTTAGGCGATACATATTTTATCACATTCAATTATGTTGATATCGCTGGATGAGGGAGCAGATGCCTGTAATCCCAGAATTGAAGATTCAAAGCCAGTATTGCTCCAAGTTAAGGCTATCCTGAGCTGCATACCAAGACCCACAGACCTTATTTTAATTCAATTAGAGATGGCCAATTTCAACAGTATTTACCTATGTATTAATTCTTTCCTACATCCTCCCTCCCCACTGAAGTTTTTGCTCTCAGCAAAGCTTATTTTCTCCTACTTTAAACAGCTCTTTTATTTTTTTGTTGTTTAGTTAGCTATTGATGACAAAATCACAGAGGCATTACTATAAGGATGGTCGGGCTCAGTAAAAAGAAGTTGACAGTTAGTCTCATGGTATCACACATTTTTGTATGTGTGTCAGGCAAATACGATATGTGCATTTTAAATTTTCATATTAGTTCTTTGAGAATTTCACACAATATATTTTCATCATACTCACACCCTCCCAGGCCACACTCATTTTAAGTGTAGCTGGTCCTGGGCCTGCGTGTATTGCTTTTGGAGACATGACTACTCACATATAGAAAACATTCAAAAAAATGCGTCTGTACTTCACACCACACACACACACACACACACACACACACACACACACACACACTTTTCATTGTTATTATTTCCTAATCAATGAAACAGCTTACACGGCACACCTTGTGGTCAGTATTATAAGTAATATAGAGAATATTTAAATTGCATGCATAGTTGTGCAGAGATTATGTGCCACTACTGAACCGTTTTACAGGGAGGACCTGAGCATCACAGATGTTTGATAGTAATCTTTAGAATATACTAAGGGATGATTGCATGTATGTGTGCTTCATTAGCACTTTAAATAGGAAGCCAACTGTCAGTATTATTGTGGCCTTTTTTTTCTGAAGTAAAAGTGTATTTTCTTTTTGAATGATTGTCTTTTTTTGTTGTTACTATTGGGATTTTTTTTTGAGACAGGGTTTCTCTGTACTGAACTGAATGTATTGGTATTGTTTTTTTTGTTTTGTTTTGTTTTTTGTTTTTTTGGTTTTTTTGACCATTGGGATTTTTATGGTCTGAATTCTAGCCAGTTGAAGTTGCTCTATATGAATGCAATTCTGTGCCAGAGGCTGATACTGTGGCTCTCAAATCTCCCTGTGTATGGTCTGAGATCTTTCATAAGTTTTGCAAGCTCCTTTACTATTATTGCTTCCAAAATTGCTTCTGCCTTTATCTGTGTCTTATTCTTCTTTTAGTAAATACGATTATGCGTGTATCAGAATTTTGAACAGAGTTCACAACTCATGTTTTTATCCATTTACCCTCTTTAGGTTTCCACCTCTGTGTACACCATTGGCTATTTTCTGTAAATGTTGTTCAGGTTTTTAGTCCTTTCACAATTTTATAGGACCCCGGGCTTTTCACTCAATAAAGATATGGTAAGCGTTTAGTTCATGACTAAGTGTGATAATAATCTTGCTGTTGTTAGTGAGAGTATATACAAAAATGCATTATGGAGGTTTTAAGCATTTGTATATGTTATATGCATTTATGCAAAGATTCCAAACAGTCTTCCTTGTTTTTATGTATAACATAAGGTTTTGACTGCTTCACACCCATGGGTAGTACGTTCTGTTTACTTCCACCTCCTACTCTTCTTTTCACACTTCCTCCTCCCTGTGCGTCCCTTCCCACAGTCATACCTTTTCATTTTGTTTTCTAATGAGCTGGTTTTAGCCAGAACTGTCTGTGTTAGCAAAGGCTTGTAACTATGCATTGGAACTTGGTAGGCTCTCTCTTTCTCTCTCTCTCTCTCTCTCTCTCTCTCTCTCTCTCTCTCTCTCTCTCTTTCCAGGGTACAATCAAAGACGACAATTGACCATACTACCCCAAGAATCCATCAGTAGTCAATAGTTAAGTAGAGAGGGAAGGAGATGGTCTATGAGCACCCCCATGGCCAATGATTTGTTATTGACAGGCCTGTCCTATACAGGATCAGAGCAGATATTAAAATCTGTTAGGAGGACCATGTCTGTACTGGCCAGGTCACTCCTATAATGGTGTGTTATGCTTCAGTTTCACAGCCCTTTCCCTGTCTTTCAGGCCTTACATTCTTTCTGACCCCTTTTCTATGATGGTCCCAAAGCCTAGGAGTAGAATAAATGTCCACTGTGCTTCTATTAGATCTCATTGTTTCTATGATGAGTTTAAAAGTATGATTTACCTTTTCAGTTTGGCTGCTTTTCTACTTGATGTTAATGAGAATATTGGTATGCTGTGACCTGTTTAAATCTCAGTAAGAAGTGGAAGTTTCTATAGCTTCTTACTTATTATAAAATGTCATAGAGTGAGTGGAAACATTTTTGAGAATGCTCATTTCATGTACACAACACATTATTCATACTTGCTTTCATCTTCCCCAAAATAACTATCATCTTGAACTGTACTTTGCATAGAGAAAAATTAAGCTATAATCTACTCACTCTATATTTTTTTTCCAACAGCCACTAATGAAATTATTCTCAGCAGGTAGGTTTTGCTGTTAAATCAAATAAAAACCTCATCGGTCTACTTTTGTAATGTTATAATATATGGTTTTCCTCTGAATTCTCTGATGGTTCTCTTTTATCATCTGTTTGATAGAGCCCATGCCAGTCTGTATTTGGTTTTTATTTCTAGCTCTTCACACTTAGCATTCGCCTATGTGATTGGGAAAATGACTCTTCACTAAAAGAAAAAAAGTGAAAAGCAGTCCATTAAACCAGTAATGAGTATCACAACCCTGTACTAAGAAAAGGTTAGGCTAGCACTCAAAGTATGTTTTGTCCATGTTCAAAGGATGAAAATTAACAAAGAGAATGGGCTTGGTATCAGAAACAGATTAGGATGCTAAAACTCCCTAAGTATTAAACCTCACAAACAAACCAATTGCATTCTGTTTCTACCTTCTTTGGTGACCTTAAATCAGCTAACATTATAATGATTATCCAGTAAAACCAGAAAATGTTAAAGGGAGCTTACATGAATCCATGTCCTGTGCATAGATAAAAAAGGAAACATTATCATCATTATCATGAAGCTTAAAATATGTACTTGGCTAAAAAAAAACTAAATGTTCAACTTTATTGTGGAGTACTCGATATTTTTTTCCACTTAAAACCTCACCTCATGGGTTTTGAACTTAGGCTCAGCAGTTAACAGTACTGGCTTCTCTTCTAGAGAACTCAAGCTCATTCGCTAGCTCCCACATGGTGGTTCACAGCAGTTTATCTTTTTCTGGCCTCTGAGCGTATAGCACACACATGGTGTTAGACATACATGCAGAGCACCCCACACATACAAAATAATAGTATTTAAAAATAACTTTAAATGTTCCTTATAAACATTTATTCCTTATTATCAGCGGGACGTCATCATAGAGGAGTTAGAAGGTTGGAAACATTGACTGCTTGGGCCTGGCTCCATGAATAATGTGTGTGTGTGTGTGTGTGTGTGTGTGTGCACGCAGTGCGTGCATGTGCTCATGTGCGCACATGTGATTTCTATTAACTATATAATAAGCTTTCTCTTTTGCTTGGTTATGTCCCTCTTTATAGTATTATTCTCTATTTTTCCATCTTTGTTTTTTATCAAACCTTTTTTTCTTTTTCTTTCCACTGTTTGGCACTGTATTTTATTGGTTTAGTATTTTACCTTTACCTAAAATAACTTTGCACATCACAGTTTCTCTGTTAATTATTTTTCCATTTTCTGTTCTATAGTAACTGATGGTATATTAGTTATCCTGATTAACTTGAACAATCTCTGTATCTCATCTCTTTCAGCAGCTAGGCTAGTTCCTTCTCTCCTCTGTGAATGAGGAGAAATAGGAAGAGATCCTTTACCTAGTCCATAGGTTTCTGTCTAAGATAGCCAAGTAAAATGGAAAATGTATTAGTTTGCTTTCTATTGCTGTGATAAACAGTGGGGACAGAAGAAGCCTGGAAAGGAAATGGCTTATTTCGTCTGACAGCTTACAATGCATCATGAAGTTAGGGCAAGCATCAGGAAGCAAGACCATGGGGGAAGGCTGAATGCTGACTTACTCTCCTTTGTCTGACTTGCTTTCTTATACAACCTAGAACCACCTACCCAGAAGTGCCCCAGCCCACACTGGGCTGAGCTCTCCCACACCTATAATTACACAAAAAAATGCCCCCTTAGACTTGTCTATAGGTCAATCTGAAAGAGGGAATCCCTCAGTTAAGGTCCTCTCTTCCAGATGACTCTAGTTTGTGTCAGGTTGACATAAATTAGTCAGTATAGACGTAGACATCCATACTCAGGAATGTGTGAATTACAAGACAGGCATATAAGAAACAAGAAAAAGCAAGTCAATATGATGCCCCCAATACATCATAGCATTTCAATTGGAAACCCAAATGTGCAAAAATGCTTGAAATTTTGAACAAAGAATTTAAACATTTACCCGCAAAAATAACCAATGATTTCAGGGCTGGGGAGACAGCTCAGAAGGCAAAATACTTGTCAAAGCACAAGAATTCTGAGGGATTCAATCCTCAGAATCTATTTTAAGAAACAAAATAACCCAGATGTGATGACACTGGGGAAACAGAGGCAGATACCTGGACCTCTGGATAGCCATCTAAACTTACTAGGCAACTCCCAAACCAATGAGATATCTTGTGTCAGAGAAGAGATAGATAGCCTCCAATGAACAACTTGAGTTGTTCCTCTAACACACACACACACACACACACACAGCTACTCACACACTCACATGCAATGATTTCAAAAAGAATAAAAACAAGTAGATGAATGAGATGAGAAAAATCAGTCCAGTTTCTGGATAAGAAAGTCAACAAAAACAGATTAAAAGCTCAGCATTGACCTGTGGGCAAGTCAATGGGGCACCTTTTTTTTTATTAGTTATTGATGTGGGAGGGCCCAGTTCACAGTGGGAGGTACCAACCCTGGACAGGTGGTCTTGGGTTGTATAAGAAAGTGGGCTCAGCTGACAGTGGAGATCAAATGTGAAAATTCTTCAAGTAAACAGATATTTGCAAACCAGAAAGAAATGTTGTCAGTGAGAAGATAAATATAACAAAAAAAAAACACAGTGCAAATATTCACCAACAGATGAGATCAAACAAAAAATATGTAGTACGGAAGGAAAATGCAAGGGGTATTCTGACTTTGGAAATTAACAAAGACAAACGTGTAGTAAGCATGATCACAACCCATTTCTAGAAACTCTAGGATATAATGGAAAAAGAAAAATATAAAATGCAGAGGGTAGAAGAAAGTTTCTTTTTTAAAGGATTAAAAAATCTATTTGGTTAAGTCAGAACAAAATTTTCCAGTCTGGAGAAAGTCATAGACATCTAAGCATGAAGGGCATTTAGAAACCCAAATTTTTATGATCATGGAAAGAGCCTTGAGACAAGCAGTTAAAATGTCAGTGCTAGAGAACAGAATATGCACAACAGCTGGGAGATAGATTTGCCAACTCACCTAAAAAGCAAACACATCTGAGCAACACCAGACCTGTAGACATAAAACTTAAAACCCAAAAGCACATGAGATGATACGTTTGATAACCAGAAAGTAAATAACTGGTGGTGAGATGAATATGCACTGCAAAGTTATCTTTTCAAATCAATCAAGATGTAAAGATACTCAAATTCAAGCATAAGCTAATTTACGATACCAAGTCAATTTTCTGTAAGATACGTAAAAGAGCCCAAAACAGAGAAGAGCAAGAGCAATCTCAAACATGAGAGCATGGAAAAACAAATTTCACCAAAGCCATAAATGAGAAAAGAAAAACTAAAACTCAATCATGTCCAATTCTGTTTATTTGGAAACCTATAAAAACAAATAACAAAGAAAGGAAATAAACCAACTAGTCTTCAAATCAACAGGAAAGAATGATGAAATTATGAGAATAAGAAAATTTTAAAAACTACCTAAATTTGAACCAAAGAGATGTTTAGCCTTTAAAATAGCCAGTCACGCAAGCATCACAACCTCAATGTGATCCCTAGAACATATATTTAAAGTAAAAAAGCCAGGTGCAGTAGCACACACCGGTAATCTTCATAGCCCTGGGGAAAATGGGCAGTAGAGAGAGGAGGCATGTGTGGAAGCCCATGGACCAGTTAGCCAGGTCTGTGCAGGCACATCAGCAGAAATGGGGAAGATCTGAAATCAACAGCATAGGAGAGAACCAACTTCTAAAGCTCTCTTCAGACTTACCCACACTAAAAGTGTGCGTCCACACATATATGTACTCACTCTCACACACACACGTACACAATACACTATTTGTGCCTATACATATTTGTATGTATGTACATTATGTATATGTATATATTATGTTATGTATAAATCGAAAGGTAAATGACCTTTGCTCTCTGTATTGGTGACTTTTCTCATTGCTACTACTGAATAAGTGACAGAAGGCAACTTAGGAGAAGAAGGGGTAATTTTAGCTTACATATTGAGGGGACATACAGTCTACCCTGGCAGAGAAGACATGGCCACAAGTTTGAGGTTGGTGGTCTTAACATGTCACCCAGTGTATAAGCAGAAAGCAGACAGGAGAAAGAACTAGATTGTAAAACCTCAAAGACTTGCCTCTAGTGAGTTACTTTTTCCAGGTTTCATAGGGACTGCCTAAGACTGTTCTGCATAGCAGATATTTACTTCCATTACGACTCATAGCAGTAGCAAAATGATAGTTATAAAGTAGCAACAAAAATTGTTTTACTGTTGGGGGCCAGCACACCATGAGGAACTGTATTAAAGGGTCACAGCACTGGGAAGCTTAGAGAGTTCTGTAGGTAAGTTCCTAAGGCAGTACTGCCAGCTGGAGCACCCCCAGCTCCTCTAGCTCAGCTTCCTTCCGCACACGTGACTTCTCTTTGGGACAGGCTCCATTCTGTGTCAGTGGCTTCCTTTACCTGCCATCTCAGGCATTAGTGGTCTATTTCACCTTAGGATTCAACTTTTCACTCTTGAGATGGTCTCTTGAGTACTTCTTACCAGTTAACTAAGCCTGCCACACAATGCCTGGCCTCAGCAGCTTTGTTGGGGAAAACAGTGTTAAGTCTTAACGTTCCCGACAAGGAACCTCCACAGCATTATTCAATCTTGTACCATTCCTGAAAAACTAGTTGCATGTGGACAGTTCTACCAAGTCCTGGCAGCCCAGTAGGCTCCAGCGGACTCCTTGAGCCACAAACGCAGAGGCACTTTTGTACAGGACACAGGAAATGACTCATGGTTAGTGTTGATATTGGTGGTGGTGTGCCATCGGCTTTTGTCTTGTCTTTTATATTTTGATCAGGGAGCCCTGTCAGCAGCACTCTTGGGCTCTTTTTATATTTCAAATGAATTTGTATTTTTGCATGGTAGAGCATCAAAGGGTAGAGCATTAGTCCCACATTGTCTTCATACTCTTTCATTGAAAATGTAGAGGTTTTTCTTTAATGGTGTTGATATCGTCAACATTTACAACTGTTATGAACTCACCTTCTACCCAAATGAATAAAATAAGAGAAGAAAAATGAGATATTATGAGGGACACTACTCAATTCCAATGAATTATTATGGAGTATTTTGAAAATGTATATGACCATAAGTTAGTAAATACAGAAAAATATATATGAGAATATATGTTTATCAAAATTGAATCAAAGGATATATAAAGTCCTAGCCAGAAATTATTATTATCAACGAAATTGAAGCAATAATAAAGAGTGTGCCAACAAAGAGAGGCTCAAGGCTAAATTGGATACTTACTGACCTGTGCCAAAACTTTAAAGAAAAATTAGTAGCAATGCTTTTCAAAATATTTCATGAATTACAAAAGTAAAAAACTCTTCCTCTTTCTATTAAATCATTTCCTAATAACAAATAAAACTACACAAGGAAGCAATACTAAATAAATATATAGACAAACAAATAAATAAAACTACAACTGGGTTTCTTTGATTAAACACAGTAATAAAATTTCTCAATAGAATACTTGCAAACCAAATTCAGCAACTCATTAAAAAGATACACCGTGTCCAGGTTTATTACATTCCGCAGATGCAAAGAGTAGTTCAACATATACAATTCAATAAATGTCATAGAGACCATAAACTGATCAAGAGGCATAGGTCACATGACCACTCGATAGCAACATAGAAGGCCTTTGACAAAGTCCATGATCCCTTCATAATAAAATCCCTGAAGAACCAAAGAACAAAATGGATACAGTTCAAAATAATGAAAGCCCTGCCTGATAAACCCAAGGCCGATATTATACTAATATAATATAAAACTTATGTAGCAATCATGGAAGTAAGACAGTAATTCCTCAGAAATCTACAGGTAAGGCTCCCATGTGATAGAGATACCAAAACTGAACATGTACCTCAAAGAATCTAAGTCAGCACACACAGCCGGACATCTTCGTCTGCTGCAACATGACATGCAATACTCGAGACATAGAGCCTCAAGTCCATGAACAGATGAACTGACAAAGAAGCTGCCACAGTACACGTGAACACTGGGATTACAGAATTAGGCACAGAGAGGGACAAAAAGGTGGCACAGCAAGGGAAATGGATTAAGATGGAGATTATCATGTTAAATGAAATAAGCCAAGATTAGAAGACAAATAATTTTCTCTTCTATGTGGAAATATTTACATATGCAGTATATAATATATACATATATATGTATCTGAATGTGTGTCTCTGGGTATGTGTGTGTGTGTGTGTGTGTGTGTGTGTGTGTGAGAGAGAGAGAGAGAGAGAGAGAAATAAGAGTAGAAGAGGGGTAACCCTTTTGGGAAGAAAACGGGAATAAAATGAAACAAAGTAATAATAATAGTGCAAGACACGAAGAAAAAAAGCAATAGGCAAATTGTGATCATTTTTATACAGAATCTAGATATATGTGTTAAATAAAAAGCAAAATGGCAATTGTTAGTGAGGAGTAGGAAACCACCAGGAGGTAATGTTGGGAATGTAAACAAAGCATATTGGTATCCATGTATGGAAATGGTGAAATTAAACCACTTACCTTGTATTCTAGCTAAACATATTAGCTAAGAAGAAAACAGACCAGTGGGTTTTGAAAGCTGACACTGTGGCTCTGGGTGAGTGACAATCCTTCTGCTTATGTCTCTTCTGAAAAGTAATAATAGGTTGAAGCTCCCATATGTGCACACTTGGGTGGGTTACTCCATAATAACTTACCCAAAGTCACATCCCTGATAGAAAATAAGCCAGGATTCCTACCCAGATTTCAAAGTCCATGCCTCAGTCAAATATCCAAATGCTGATTTACATTAGATTATAGTATTTCTGATACGTTTAGTTAAAAAGTGACATATATTTGCTTTGATTTCATGACCTTCTCTGAAGTAGTATGGAATTCTCTCATTGTTTTTGGTTTATTGAGTGTTTATGACAAAGAACGAAATATTTAACAATTAAGAGCTGTCAATACCCAGAAAAGGCACCATCTATAGTTATACAGAGTATATTGACTCATTTCCACAGGACCTTGTTTTTATGGAAAGAATACATTCAGACACTAGACTCCTCCCTACAGACTGCTCACTTCACATTAAAAAACAAACAAACAAAAATATAGTCTTTCTCCTTTGCCCTCACAATCTGTTTATAATATCATTTATGATTTTGACATTTAGAGTGGCTGTCATTTGTAGTAAATGATAAGATTATTCTGTAAGGAAAGACAGGGGAATGATTTTGGTGTTATTTATTCTTGTTTCTTGTACAAAATCAGATCTGAACTGGCAATAAAACCCCAGCAACTTGAAGAGCATGGAACACTTTCACAATTCTGTGTGTTTCAGTAACGTTGTCTAAATTTGTATGGAAAAATTCTAGAAGCCGGTGCTCTTAAGACCAGGTCTGTCAGGATCTCCTGAGTAAATTGGGAGCATGGGAACCTTGGGATAGGGTTGAAGGGGGAGGGGAGAGGCAGGGAGTGGAGCAGAGAAAAATGTAGAGCTCAACAAAAATCAATAATAAAAAAGAAAAAAGAAAAAAGAAAAAAGACCAAATCTTTGTTCACAATCACCAATGACACTGACTCTTCGATAGCTAACATTACGAAGGAACAATGACAAACACAGTGTAACTGATGAGGCCATCATTGCTGCAAGGAGGCCATGTAAAAAACCCACTAGCCTCCTCGTATGTACTATATTGTCTGCAAATACCCAGACCTCCCTTGAAAGATAGTAGACAATTTAATTTCCAATTAATCCCCTACTGCCTCATTCCCTAAGCCTGGTTGTCTTTCAGATACCACAACTGGTGAGGAGAGGGTATCAATGATACAAATAATGATCTTATGGTGTGCTCTCCAGTAAATAGTGTTCATGGAGAAGAGTGGGGTCCTTTCTGATCGAGATAAAGTGAATCAAGTGCACGAGACTGGAATAGATCCCCGTAGTTCCTTACAGAAGCTCCAGAGGAATCTTTGTACCCTCCCATCTCTCATTTCCGTCTTTTCTTTATTGTAGTTTCCTCTGTGTGATGTTACATATATATGTTTATATTACTAAATATGTATAATGCTATATATATGTATATATACATATATATATGTATTACTACACAAAAGAAAAGAAGGAAGTGAGTGATGGGAGAATACACAGATCCCAGTGGAGCATCTGCAAGAAACTAGAGATCTATGTATCAGAGGGTCTGCTGCTTCTGCCCCCTGAGTGCTGAGAACAAAGGTGTGCATCAGTACTGCTTGATCTAAATTTTTATTCTTAATGGTTTTTATTTTTTAATTAATGTGTATGATATATGTATATCCATGTGTGAATATATATGTGTGTGTTTGCATATATTATGCATGTATGTTTTCAGGGCTTGCCATTTGATATATGACTTAACTAACCCTAGGTACTTCTTGAGAACATAGTGAATCAATTAGAGAGGCTTTTTAATTGTTTCGGTTTTGTTTTTGTCAAGGTACTTGTTGCCACTACAGCAGCTTTTGGGTTATAGTGTCCTGCTGGTCATTTGTGGTTCATGAGTGTCATAGTTGGGTAGAGCTGTAGGCTGGTTTCTTCTTGCAGAAGCTTGCATGGTGCCTTTGGCTGAGGCTTTCAATACAGTTACACCTCAGGGGACTCTGGACCCTGTTTCTGAAGTACATGATGTCTTCGGCAATAGGGGCTTTCTTCTCACCTCTCAGGGACAACCAAGGGCGGTAGCGATATAGTCAAGAGATGCCGGCTCCTTGTTTCTTTACCCTATGCAATGCGACACCCATAGTCCAGACAAGATTCCTCGTAAAGCATCTCCTCATAGATGAAGGACAGCCTGTGGAAACACACAGCAGAGTTTCCCACCTCTGATGACGCACTTACTGTAGGAATTTGCATTTCATAGGAATCATATGTTTACACAATTAAGCAACGAGTATTATTATTTTTCACAGAATCTGCCAAATAGTACTCAAGAATTAGCTGGTATTCTCCTTCTTTTCACCTCACCCTATTCAGTCCTTCCCTAGCAGTACCAAAATCAGTTTATTATCACTTGTAACAGCTTTATACCCATACTCCAAGGGGCACCTGCTACACGTGCCCCAGGTAAAGGGTAGTTGCCGGATAAAGAGATAATGCAGCAAAAAATATCTAAAGGTTTCTTCTATTTCTCTTTATTCCTTCATCCCGCCCCCTTCCTCTTTCTGAAATAGAATCTGCTAATGTTTTAATGAAACAAAAACTCCCAAAAGACTGCATTTGTTCTTGATGCAAACATATATTTAATTGATATTGGCTATACTGGAGGCAGAGGCATACATGAGTCGGCTCTTCTACCACATACTCTGACTCTTTTCAGCTTGAAAATGTTCTAATTCTTATAAAAGTGACCTGCCAGCCCAAATGATTCACAGATTTTTGGGCTTTTAGATGGGTATTCTTCAGAAAATTTAAATTCACACTTACAAATTTTAATGTTTACATTAAAATGAAAACATCATTTTAATATTCTCTCTACACATTTTTCTTCATTCAGTTCTGAGTTGTTTCTAGTTGTTTGCTCTAACATAGAAAAATTGCTTCTTATCTACCTGGGAAAGTAGAGAAAACCTTGTTTACCTGGAATTACTTTAGCTATGCACTACTATTTCAAAGACTTCTTGAAAACAACCTAAAGTAAAAAGCTTTTGTGCTAGGCCACCCAGAAGCCTTGACATCAGATGAGCCTGTGGATGCCGTAGCAACCACTGCTTTGTTGTCATGGTAACAGCCTTGTGCTCCACAGGCAAATCCAATGAGCTTTGAGCATCACTACATCCTAGCTAAGCTTCCCTGACCTTATCAGAGAGCAGAAAGACCTGTCTGTTCTTCCAAGAGCACGTGCTTCTCAGTGAGAAGAGGAAAATGTTCATAATGTACCTGACATAAATGTCATACTTAGATTATTCAACTCAGTAAACCCTTAGTCTCATTTAATTCAGTAAGCTCTGCAACTTTTGTGAAGTACACTGTTGATTTCAATTACTCATGAGCATTACTACAAAAGCACAGTATAGAGCCTTACATTGTGAACATCATTATAACTAAATATTTTACAGAAATAAAAACATTTATGTTTGCCTTTAGTTTCACAGAGTGGAAAATCCAAGGGACTTTGGAAATAAATTTTAAGTGTTTTGATAAGTGTGTTGCCTCCCCTGCAGAAGTGTAGTAAAGAACAATAAAACCTTCAAATTTATGTGTCACTTCAGGACCGCAGTAAAACGGACTTGGAATTCAATCTCACCTGACTTGATTGAGCATATTATTTCTGCATAATATATACTTTCTCAAACTGCGCAAAGGGGCTATAACCCTCATAGGTTCTTGTTCAGCATTCTCAAGCTTAAAAACATACAGTGAGCAGCAAAAGCTGAACAAATCTTTCTTAAAAGGAAGTAATACTCATTAAACTAATTAGCAGTCCATAGGTCCAGCATCTGTGATTACTTAATCCCGTATACAAATGTATAATGGCAAACCAAATGGGTTTTTCAGCAGCACAATATTTGATTCTCATTTGCTTGAATCATCTCATACTTCGGGGCATATAGTTTTATGACCACTGACACATGTCAGTAGGACAAATCGCTGAGCCCCACTGTAGTCTTTCCATGAAGTATGGATATATCATGCTTTGATATGTCTACTCCTTTCTGCTACTTCTGCCATTATTCATGTCCTTCTCAGATCCTTTTCCTCAGTATTTATTAATTAGCCTGTGGTGTCCGAAAGGAGGGACATTATCATCTTGTTAGAGGGTAAGTCCATTAGATATATATTACACACACACACTTGCTTCTAAAATAGCAAGAAGGATTACAGATGACTTTTTAAAAATATATTTAGTCTTATTTTTCCTGTTATTCTATATTCCCTCTTCTACCTGTCCTCCATTCTTGAGATCTTATTGGGATGTCAGGTTGTGTTCTTGTCTTCCAATTAAAGGAGCAGAGTTGTCTATGTCTTGGCAACTCAACTCCTCAGTTTGTATAAGACAAAGAAGTAGTTCTGGTAAATGCGGTGGTACTGTCATAAAGAGGGTAACAGGGAAGAAAGCTTTGAGATGTTTTGGCACACATTTGGTGAACTGAAAACAAAAGTCCAAGAGGTGAGTTATTCTTCTACATGTTGGGCTGATGATAATAAAGATAAAGCCCATATGAACACAGCACTGAGCATACTCTTAAATATTATCTGATTTAATAAAGGCTTTCTTTGGACCCTAGAACTTTAAGGATCAAAAGACCCATCACTTGGCATTTTATCATCGACTAATAGGTCGATCAAAGGATCCATCACTTTGCATTTTATTCAGTGACCAATAGGTCATTGCAATCATTTCCCTAGCTGGTGACTAGGAACGTTTTTACAAACTTTTTGTTTTATAAACGTACGAAACTGATATGCCTAGAGTGGACAGTGTCACCTAATACAACTTTTTTTTTGTAAATAAAGTGACCAGAGCTGGTAAATTGCCTTCCAGTTTATAATCCCAGATTTCCCTAGTTTTTAATGACCCAGACAACCTGAGTAACTGATCTGGTGACAGCTCCTGTCCAGCAAAAGACTGCATTTGACTTGCCTCTTGTTTGCTTTGCTTCCTTTCTCACTGCATTTTTCCTGTTCAGTTAATTTACTTTTAACTAGCCCACATCAAGGGATGATTCAAGTTCATGGAGAGCCATTTAAAGCACCATCAAGAGTGGTGACTTGTCCTGACAACGAGTTGGGACACATGGGGACAAAATAGATAATAGCATCAACAAACGTTTTAAAATATGCTGAATTTTTCAAGTCTATGTTGTTTTTCTCTGAGGTTCCCTTTCTTTTCTGATGAACAGCATTCTGTGTGCTTGATGTCTAGTAATTTCCCTTATTTATCTTTTAAACTCTCTTAACCTTCTATAAACTGATCATTTCTAGGAGACATTTCTTCGCCTTCAGTTCGTGACTAGGATATGAACTCATCGTTCATATCTGATGCTGCAGGGAAATTTACATGACAACACTCACTAACACTGGTAACAGTTCATTGAAAGGAACAAATCTATGTAGATTGGAAGAAAATTTGTGATTAGAAAAATTTTGCCTCAGCACATCACGATACCTCCATTCTGCCTGAGTGCTCGCCTCAGACTCGATGAGCATGTCAACCATCCCCCATCCCGTCATCAGCACCACAGTCTCTTCACCCCTAGTGCCCTGTGTCCTAAGTTTCCCCCGGCCCCACCATCTGAAATGTACTTCCTCTGAATAATCTAGTCTCAAGATCCCATGTATAAGGCTAGCTACAATTTTCTAAACTATTTGTCTGGAGACATTAATGGAAGATAATGGCTCAATATTCATTTTCAAAGGACCCTTCAGTCCTTAAACCTGAAAGAAAAAGCTGGGAATTTCTAATTCTTCTGTAGGCTGGCTGGGGAAGTTTTAAGGATTCTTTCTCTGCTGTGTTCTTTAATTCATTCAGTGGTTACTTACCGTCCATCATGAGCTCGGCCTAATTTACCCACCTTACACCCTTATACCTAGATGTTCCAGAGCCTGTAACAACTTCTGTGCATCAAGGATCTGTTATGGATCCATATTAGTTTTCCAAGGCTGCCTCAAAAACATGCCACAGACTAGGTTGCTTACGCAACAGAAATTCATTTTCTCTGAGTTCTGCAATCTATAAGTTCTTGGTGTCTGCCTGATTTGTTTTCCTCTAAGGCAGCGCTTCTCACCCTGTGGTTCTCAACTCCTTTGGGGGCAGGGGTCGAACGACCCCTTCACAGGGGTTGCATATCAGATATTGTTCACATCAGATAGTCACATTATGATTCACAACAGTATCGAAATTATAGTTATGAAGCAGTGACAAAAATAATTTGATGGTTGGGGGTCACCACAGCATGAGGGATTAAAGGGTCGCAGCTTTAGAAAGTTTGAGAACCACTGCTGTAAGGCCTCTTTGGTGTGTGAGTTGCCTTCTTCAGGCTAAGCTCTCTCAGGAGTCTTCCTTTTACTCAGCATGGGGATGCTCCAGTCCTGTTGTAGGCACACTGTCAGTTGATATTACGCCCCATGTGTTTCGGCTTCCAGTGCCTCTTTAAGACTGGGTCTCCAAATACATTTATATCACGATTCACCCCTTCTTAGAATTTCATAACAATTTAACCAATTATACACCTGTATACCCTATTGAATAGTGTGTCTGTCGTCACTAATAAATTTCTTCAAATCTAGAGAAGTTCGTTATTATTCAAATCTTTCTGTTGAATAAATGTGTATCAAAAAGTATCAATTTTCAAAGTCGTGTAACCGGTAGGAGGTAAGAGTGGAACCTGAATGGAGCTTCCAGCTCTAAAGCCCATTTTCTGTGTACCACTCTGCCTCCAGCTAAGCTTTAGAGCCAGTCAGTGTAGCTCCAAAATACATTGATCATTTTTCCTAGAATTTTTACTCCGTGGGAGACTGAGAGGCTTAATTGGAATGTGGGCATAAATTCTCCTAGAGACCGTGTTCAAGAAACAGAAAAACTGGTATTTCATCATAACTACTTTCCTTGTCATGACAAGTATTTTTAAATATATTGATTTTTTGTTAGATTTTGACTGATTGATTGGTTGATTAATTGATTGACATATTCATACGATGGAGTCCATACTGGCTCCAAACTCACAAACTCCCGGACCTCAGTCTCCCACATGCTGGAATCAGAGGCATGTGTGCCAGAACCAGCTCAGATTTTAGGTTTCCCCCCCACACAAGTAACAGTTTTAGAAATGTGCATGAAGCCATAAAATCTGAAAGAACAAGTTAATTATGATGTATTTTCAAAATCTCTAACCCACCAGCTGGGGCAAACTGAATGGGTTTGAGATCTTGAATATCTTATGACACAAGCAAGCTATAAAAATTTCAAGCTTTTCTCAATTCACCATGCTTTTGGAGAGCAAAACTTCTTGATACATGATCCAAACTTCTATGCTACCGTCTCTTTATGTCACTGGAAATGGGAACAAAGCGCCTTCTTGATTATTCAGTTTTTTTATTTTCCTCATTTTTTTATTTTTCATGACAAAATTAATGATTTTATTATAAGTCGGTGATTCTCAAACTTCCTAATGATGTGACCTTTTAATACAGTTCCTCGTGTTGTGATGACCCCCAACCACATAATTATTTTTGTTGCTGATTTATAGCTAATTTTGCTACTATTATGAATCACAGCATGAATATTTTGGAGATTGCCAAAGGAGACATGACCTACAAGTTGAGAACCGCTGTTATAAAAGATCATCTGTGACAAATCAATTTTGATTAATTGTCTCAGCACAAAAATGTTTACATAAAATGGATACTTTAAGCAAGTAACAAAAGAATTACAATTCTTAAATGATAATAATGAAATAAAGTTATTTTGTGGTAGTCTATAGTTGAAAATGTTAAGTCTGAAAATGAAAAAAAAATGAATAGAAGAAACAAAAAGTAGAGTTTAGTTAGTAAGATGTGAATTTTAAGGTATATGAGGCTGTTGAAGCTGTGACTTTCAAAGGTCTTTCTTTCTAATCTTAGGCCTTTTGTGGTAAAACAAAAGAAACACACTGTCAGTGGCAATACTTAAACAATGTCACTTTGCTGTGGTGCAGTTAATTCTAGACAGACACATTGCTACTGAAATAAATAATCAAGAGCCAGGTCTAACTTGAGAAACATCAGTTGGATTTTTCCTTTTTAGGCCAAGTGCCATAGTTTTATTATAAAGAATTCAGACAGCATGGCAGGAGCAACAGAGACTAATAGTTACCTTAAAGCCAGCTAACCCAATAGGCACTATTGCTTGCGGACCAGCTGGCCTCTCTTTGTGTCTTTGACATTGACCTTCCTTCTAAATCTGATTAGGCAACTTGATATTGGATGCTTTTAATCTCCAGTGACTGGGTAATACTCAAGAGTTAAGTAAATAAAATTCCATTCATAAAAATTACTAAAAAATATTCCTAATATCTAAGTAGTGGAAGTCAATGATATATAGAAAATCATCGTCTATACATCCATTCCCATAAACATGTAACACATAAGACAAGAGATTTCTCAAAATTCTGTCATGATGATGCTGTGTCAGTATCATAGATGCTTATGTATTTCCACAACCCCATAATTTACTGAATATCAATAAGCTCATAAGGTATATAGATTTCATTGGCTACAATTTGCACAAAGTTTCAGTTTCTCTTTATAGTTGATATTGACAAACATAGTGTATTTTATTCTGTTCTGAATTAGTAACATTCACACCACATATCACAAGCCATACAGTATCTATGTGTGCATGTGGAAAGTGTGTGTGTGTGTGTGTGTGTGTGTGTGTGTGTGTGTGTGTGTGTATGTATGTGTCCGTGTGTAGAAAGAGAGATTAGCAGAAGGACTGAAGAGGCCATATTAGGCTAACGTGGTTCAGAAAAAGCAGAAAGGTACTTGCAGAGAGCTGATATAGATACAAAGAGTAGTCTTTAGATATTAATGAACCCAGTGGGAGAGATACTAGAGACCCAGAGCCAGCCTATAAGATATGCAGGTCAGAGAGTTGAGCAAAGCCGCAGAGTTGAGCAGACCATGCAAGACCAAGGTGGCCATGAAAACAAGATGCAAGTCCACACAACCATAGAGTCAAAGTGCATGACCTGATCCAGATAAATAAATAGAAGGACTTATGAACAATGGTATTTATAATAGGCTATGTCTACATTAGAAGATGAGCTGAACATATATGCCCTGAGATAGTCAGTTCTTTGTCCACATATTCCTAGATATATTACAGTGAGTGGTCACATGACAGGCCAATGGAGGCCATTCCCATGGTGGTATTAAGTGTCTTCCTCTTTATGAGATGGGTTCAAGTGAGAATGTTTCTCCTAGGTTTGGTATTCTCAGGCTCAATAGAGTTTTCATGTGACAGTGTACTCATATGCTCCCATTCTATTTTGAGGCTTTTACAGTGTGGTATTGGTCCCTTTCAGAATGAGTTGTTCATCCATCTTGACCTCATGAGTGCTGTTAGACAGGTAGTATATGGAACCAGATCTGTACGTAAAATGGAGATATCCAGGACAAGGCACAGCATGAAAGTTACTGTTTGGTGCCAGCCTAGTGCCAGTGTTTTCACAGGGTATGGTTTGACAGCAAGGGGATAGAATGCATGGGCTTATTTGCTTCTGAACAAAATTATGAAGTTTCTGCCTTACCGCCCAGTACTTGAATAGGCAATTAATGCAAGAGACTTAGTCTTCGCAATTGAATTGAAAGCATGGATGTGTCTCATTACAGCTAGTTTTGTGCCCAGAAATGAGAACCATGTGAAAAAAGAAGCACTTAGAAATCAGCTTCATTCAATCAATAATTAATTGATTGGCAAATCACAAGGTGGCAATAAGTTAGTTTACACTGAATAATAATGTTTAATCTGCTTCAGGTCTCAAGTACATTCTGAAGCCATGAAATGTTTTATTCAGCAAACATGAAGCATCTAGTATTTTTTATTTTGTGCATGCATGTGTGCATGCATGTGTGCTTGTGTGTGTGAGTGCTTGTATGTGTGTGTGCTTGTGTGTGTGTGTGTGTGAGTGCTTGTATGTGTGTGTGCGTGTGTGTGTGTGTTGCTAGAAACATCAAAGTCATCTTACATCGAGGCATAAATTTCCATTGACCACTCTGTTATTCATTATTCAAATATCACCATTTTGGGACGGGGAAAAGGCCTATTAGATGTCTATACAACACACCCGTCATGAAAACGACAGAAATGAATGTTATTTCATCTCACCCCAGATGAAGCAAAGTTGATCTGCTCATGAGAAAGATTGCATAAAAGCAGTAACTGTGGACGCCTCCTGCTGAGGTGGCAGTAACAAAACTCTACAAAGCCGAATACATAGAAGAAAGAGGAAATCCTTTCTGTGGTCTTAATGTTTGAGCTCTATAAGGATTGAAGATTATATCACATCCTTATAACATGATCCAGATTCTCAACTTGCTAACGTAAATCAAAACCCACATGGCATCATTCATTCACCAAATAATTTTTATAATAGTCAAATATTCTGACAAATCGTCATACACTGTATGTGATTTCTAGAAATTTAAAGATTGAATTCACCAAAGGCATTTACAATTTCAGTTATGGTGTTGGTTTTTTGTTTGTTTGTTTTTGTTTTATTTGTTTTTTTTCTTCTTAAATTATTGAGAAGCCAGCCACAGTGGTACATGGTTTAATTCCAGCACTCAAGGAAGTTGAAGCAGAAGGGTCACAAGTTCAAGGCCAGCATGGGCAACATAATAAGATCATATCTCATTTAAATAAATAAACTGTTTAACTAAGTAATTTAGTACACAAAAGAAATTTCAGACATATCCTTTGAAATGTTTTTTTTCAAAGTAATTTAAGAAAGCTCATTTAAAACCTAAACAAATAACTTAATTGGACTTCTACTACAAAGAGGTCATTACCTATAAAAACCAACAAAGCTTATCCTCATTCTTAATGAACTCATGACTTTCTTGGAAAGATAGGGTAGATAGTAGAAGTCTTGAAGACCTGGTTTCAAATTCTAGTCTGAAAAAGCACTGCTTTTGTCCTGGGGTGAGCTCATAGTACTTTCTAAGGTTTCTCCTTCCATTTTTTCATCAGAGAAAAAAAATAATTATGTCTTATTATTATGGAATGAAAAAGATGAAATGTTAAAATATCTTAACATGAAGTGTGAGGTGACAGTTGTTACAAATACTAAAACAGACATATTAAAATAGTGTCGTGTCTCAAAGAAGGATAAACTATCTGGTGGCCGGCAGAGAGAAAAGAACAGGTTCTGTAAGAGAGCTCAAGTGTGGTTGTGGGGGAGGGTGATAAACTCCTAGAAAGATGGCTGGAGCCCTGAAAGTTTGAAGAGGATTGAGTTTGGGGAAGATACCATGCCAGCTGGGAACGTCACATGAGAGTACAGAGTAGATGCGCCTTCTTCCAATGATGAGTGAAAGGATTTGGCTTTAACAAAAGGCTGGGGGTTAAAGTGGAAATTTTGAGAAGGGTCTTGAGTCATGCGACTATCCAGGGATTGCGAGGTTTCTGAGAGGAGATGACGTATTTCAGAAAGAGTCCTCACATCATCGAGCTGTAGAGAATAAATTATATTGTAGGCAAGGGTGGTAAGAGACGGATGATCTATGGCTCTTAACTGCAAAAATCAATATTTATCGTCAGCTCTGCCGATTATAGAATCACACCTGGAAGGAACTCTCCAGATTAGATTGGCCTGTGGAGGGACCTGGGAAGAATTATCTGGATTAGGTATTGAGGTAGAAAGGTACACCCTAAGTGTGACACTACATTCCCTTGCCTTGGGTCAAGAAGAGGGGGGTGGAGAACCTGACTGAGCCCGTGCATTCATCCCTGTCCCCTCCACATACAGAAGGAGGTGAGCTGCATGAGCCCCTGCCACTGCGCCTTCTCTGCCTCAAACTGTGAGCAAATTAACCCTCGCCTCCTTAAGGGACTTTGGTCAAGCACAAGAAGAAGAGTAGCCAAGGCATTAATTTGAGACTGTTAAGTATAAAAATTGATGCTAACAGCATTGAAAATAACCTTCGTTTGCATGGTACCAATGGAACCAAACCAATGCTAGAAGCATCAAGACTAGAGAAAGAGATTACCCGAAGGTGGTGGTTTTGAAAGGTACGCATTAAAGGATTAACCATGACTTATAGCATCTTAAGAAAGCAAAGACACCAGGATCAAGGTAAACTAGGGAACAGATTTTCTTTAGCAAGCAGGTGAGCAGATATTCATTTTGAGATCTTTAGCTCACAGAGTCAGGAGAAAAATTTTGAGAATGCTATATACAACTGGAATTAAAGTCAAACTCAGAATTGGTGATAAAAAAATTCTTTAAGAAGAGTGTGAGATTTGTGCCATTCTGAAGAAAAGAAACAGATTATGGGTGTGCCTCCATCTTAGGGACTGGCAAACACTGCTATTTGACTTGGCACTTACCATCTCCAGGAAAAAAAAAAAAACCTGCTAGTTGCCAACTACCAGCACCTGCACATTTTACTTGACATCGTTCCTGTCCACTGGACTCTCGTCAGCCTACGTGTGAGGTGAAACGGAAGTAATAAATAGCAATCAAGCTCCCCAACAGCCCTCAACTGCTGACACAGAAGAAATTCCTTTGGCTGAAGTTATTCTGTGGTGTGTGCCACATTCTTTCCCCCACAACTCCCTAGTAAAATTCGTCTGCACAGTCTCAGCATGAAAATTTTTCTTACTGGCCCATCATACATGACCTCCTGTCATTTCTCATGGTGCCATGTCCTATGTGTTCTTCCGGGTAGAAAGTACCGCCTTAATAAACACGAGCACCGAGATCCTGTTTCCACGGTTGGTCTTAAGAAGCCATCTACTGGGTCAATAGGACCTCTCTGCCGCACGTGTTGTCCTGCGGAAGCTACTTCCACTCCTTCAGCCAATAGCCGCTGAGAGACCACGCCTCAATGGGCGGCTATTGGCTGAAGGAGCGGAAGGAGCTCCTGCAGCAATGTTGGTCAAGGTTTTTGCCACCGGGAGTATTCCATATGTCTGGATTATATCTTGCTCTTCAATCTACAACATATGTATTTTTTTTCCAGAAAGGGAACAAAATAAATCAGTAGGGGGCAGCATTAGGTTAAATGCATAGTGCATGGTGGTATATGTAATACTTAGGTGACATGACCCAACACAGAATGGAGGCATGAGTGTGTTCTAGATCCCAAGGACAAAGGTGAAGCTAGAATTGGGGTACACATTCTATGGAGTGGTAATAACCATATTGTAAACCCAATTAGATGAACAATTAATGTACTCTTCATCAAAAGTAGTACACACACACACACACACACACACACACACACATCAGATCAAACATGAAAGATGAAGAAAGTAATTAGAACCAACACAGGCTAATGGAGTTAAGAGAAAGAGCGCTCTATACCTCTGAATCCTAAAAACTTCCGTGCTGGTCTTTGAACAAAGTCGGATTCCTAGGTGACCACTGAATGTTTGAAGGGTTGCTGGAAGATCAAGGAACTGGGCATCTGCTGTCATTTCTCTAAAACCTGACTGTTTCTCCCACGCTCCTCCTTGTCTCAAGAAGAAATAATTGAAGCCTTTCCAACAGCAGCCTGCTGTTTGCTCTGCTTGGTTTCTGTGCTCTTTGGGGCCAGTGTTTCATGGGCTGGAAGACCAGGTCACAATCAGTTGACTCAGAGACTTGGAAATTTCTCAGCTTGGTATCATTCTTGTGGCCCTGCCTTATTCCCTCAAGCTCAGTAGCATATTGATGCTCACCCAACTGAGCCAAGGATTTTATACTTACCTCTAGACCAAGACTTGCTTCTCTGGTTTAACTTGTTGGTCATGGTCTTTGGCAATAGATATTTTCCACGTAGCTAGTTCATATACTATTTTTTTCAATCCACAGTGTATAATGTTTTCCCCACCCCCACCACATTTTCAGATTTAGAGACTGCATATTTAAAATTCTATAGTGAATACTACAATACCATACTTTCCCTGATAGCACCAACAGAAAATATTTGAAATCAACATCTAGAATGGAAAACAAAAATGTGTTGTGCTGCTGCAAATGACACCGTCTCCCTTTCTCTCTGAGGCCAGGATCTACTTTTTGTGTGACCCAAGTTTTTGCACTTTCTCACATTTTCAACTTGGGGAAAAAATAATGTACAGAAAGAACAATAGCAGATGTCATCTTACCAAGCAAATCTGTTTGTTTTTCAAATGTCAAGATTTTGTCTACTCATGTTTCAGTCTCGTCCTTTAAAACATCCTGTACCTGACTGTCTCAACAAAAGACAAAGGTTCCCGATTTAACTCCTTAGCTGCTCCTAGGGAGCTTTTGAAGAGAGTTGAGTAGTTTGCTATTGGTTTAACAATTGTCAACATTGTTTTTAAGACTCTGTTAGGAGATGAAGATCTGGGAATGTGGATTTGAAGTCTAGATATTACTGGGGTATTGAATGTTAACAGACAATGCACGACACTGAGGTACAGCATTCTAATGGAGCCTCAGAGGGTTATAGTTGTTGACTAAAAGATTACATAAATGTCTGCTAAGAAAACCCTTATTCAACAAAAAAACGTGTTTCTGGTATCATATTTCTACGTACCATACTAAGAACTGAAAAACAGATTCTAGCTGAAAAAAAATTAAACTGGAAAAATTTGAGTTGAGATATAGTTTCATTCTAAACATTTTGAAATGGAGTCAGTTCTGATGATAAAAAGATAGGTAGCAAAGAATTGACCCGAGGAAGTAGGTCACGTACAGATAGTATTATTGAAGCATGCCTACTCATGCTCGGTGCACACAAGTGTATATGTGTGTATTAAACTAGAGTGTACAAATAATTACACTAGTCAATTAGTTGTGGTAACCTTGGATTTGTCTAAAACTGTTCTCAAGCAACTTTAGGGAGAGTGAGTCTGGAAAATCTTTATTCTACAAAAGGCCTAATTACAATATCTTTTTTACATTGGATTACAACGATAATTATGTAATAATTGCATTTACATCTAAAAATAAGCAAAAAGCAACGAATAAACTTGTCAGAGAGTCAGTGAGTACATCCAAACTATCTTAAAATCTTTAGTACCTTTGTTGTAATTGAAAACACACTTGGATTCAGAACAAAACCATTACATGGATGACATTTAGGGCTACATTAATGTTAGTTCACATTAATACAGGTAATATCACACAGTAACACTAAACTATGGGATACTGGTACTTAGTAGGTCTTGCTATGTGGGCATGGAACTGAAGACTCAAACATGCTAGACAAATACTCTACTATTGAGCTACACCACCAGCCCGGGGACTAATTTCTTAATGAAGCTAAAGTAAACTATATTCCTGCTTTCAGGGGAAAAAAAATCTTATAACATTATGAAGAGGCAGATCATCAGTGGGCAGGTCGAATAGGGTCAGTGAACCATTAGTATTTGGGTGTTCTTACAATGCAAAAAACCCTGTGATATGTGATTTTAAGATCAGGCATTCCCCACTTAATTTAATGGAATGTGAATCAAGGTAAGAAGTGAAGTGTGACAAACTTTATGGGCAAAAGGAATTCTTTCAAAGGATAATTCCTATAATAGGACCAGAGACAAGGAAGTGATGAGTGTAAGGGTCAACCCCTGATTGGTAGCACAACGGCATGGCTGGGTTCCATTGCTTCCTAACGTCCATCGGTGCACAGTACCTTAGAGCCAATGTGACTGCTCAAGAAATAATTGCCTGCTGTGTGTCAGATACTCTGCTAAACTCAGGAAATCATTGCACTACTCATTAATCCTTAAAACTGTGACGATAAGAACAATGACATGGTTTTAAACTGAAAACTAAGTTGAGATTAGGTAAATAACCTGCTTGAGATCAACCAAGTATTAAGAAGTGAAAACAGGCTTTAAATCCCAGTATTTGGCCTAATAGCCTGCACTATTAAGTCTGTACACACAGCTCCTGGAATATTAGTTCAAACTAAGTTTGCTCCTGTGTTTGGAGCCACTGTGGAAATGAATGCTATGAAGCAGCCCAGTGCTGCTTGGTCGTTTGTATTAGTGGCCATTTTTTGTTGTTATTGTTCCTTTTTAAAGTGGTCTGGTCAGTGGGGTCCAGCAAAGAACCACTTATGTGGATATTGATAAAAAAAAAATGAAACTTTGGCATCAAGCAACTTAGGAGCTCTTTTGGAAAAGGAAGTCACATAGTCACACAAGTCCAAGCACAGACTCATATGACATGTTGGCCTTAGGCTAGGAAATCAACAAAGGATTATGGATTAGGCAGGATAATTAATTTTTCTGATTAATCTTATGTGTGCCGTGCATAATGCACTAAGCCACCATCAGATTATAACATGCCAAACTATAATAAATGCAACTCATGTATGGGTGACTGTAAATGAATAAAATTTCTAGACATGACCAAGGACTTGACTCTTGTAGAGCTTATGGGGTCTGCACCTGAATGCTTCCTAGTGGACAAATATCTTATTTATATGTTTCCTTTTTTAAATAAAACAATAAGTTGAGGTACATTTAACCTGTCAGCATGGAACAGTTCCAGTATGTGTTTGGCATTTGACCATAATCATAACTAATTCAAAATTCGTTTTGAACACATCTGACATTTTGTTCTTAATCATTGATCTATCTGATGAGATTAATACTAAAACATATATCAATCTCAAGAGAATATTACCATGGGTGAATGATCAAAACTTCAATCTCAGCAATACTTTTTGAAAAATTAGAGATGAATATACATTTCAGAGTTCCTCATTGAAAAGACAATTCAACCTGGTGCCAAGTACAGAAGTCTCCATTGAAAACTGAGAAAATGTTCGTTATACCAATCTTCCTGTGACCAAAAGTCATTTTTAAAAATCTTTATTTATCTTTCAGAAATGAAAAGAGAGCCAGGCATAATGGCTCATACCCATAATACTAACTATTTAAGTATTCAAGAGACTGAGGTATATTCAACAATAGCCAGGCCTACATAATGAGTTCAAAACCACTGGACAACTTAATAAGACCATATCTCAAAATAATAAAATTTTATGTGCTGAATGTGATATAGCCCCATTGACAGAATCACTTGCCATGCATATGGAAGGCTGTAATGAATTTCCAGTACTGACTAAAAGGAATAGACACAGAAAGCCAAGGAGACAAGAACAACAAAAAATCCCAAATGTAGAAATGGAGACTCAACTAATTCAACACAGCTTAGTGGTATCAAATATGTTTCAGGAGGCAACATGGATGCGTAGAAGTTCTGCTTCTGAACTATAATGGTGTGAATGTAAACATCCCCAATAGGTTCCTCGGGAGTACGATTATTAGGAGATATGGCCTTGTTGAATGGATGTGGTCTTACTGGAGGAAGTGTGTCCCCAGGAGCAGAGTTTGTGGTTTCAGAAACTTAAACCTGGCTCTCTCTGTCTCTGTCTCTGTCTCTGTCTCTCTCTCTCTCTCTCTCTCTCTGTGTGTGTGTGTGTGTGTGTGTCCATCTTTCTCCCTCTCTTTTTATCTCCTATCTCCTATCTCCTCTTTCTCTCTCTCTTCTGCCTGACAATCCAGATGTGGAATTCTCAACTACTTCTCCACCACCATGTCTGCCTGAGTGTCACCATGCTTCCTACCATGATGACAATGGACTGAACCTCTGAACTATAAGCCAGACACTACTAAATGTTTCTCTTTTTAAGAGTTGCTGTAGTCAAGGTGTCTCTTCGCAGCAATAGAAACCCTAAGACATTGGACTTTGATATAACCTACCATGATAATGTTCTCACTTAAATCTCCTGCTTCTATTATATGCCAAATATTCTGACTTTTGCCTGAAATAAAACAAAGTAATAAAATATAGCAGCAAAAATAAATGAATAAATAAAATTTGCTTGCTTGGGGACATAAACAGTCTATTTCTTTCTGTATTCTTAGTAATAAAAAATAAATCTTAAACCTTTGAAAAATGTGATAAATTTACAAATTTTATATATCATATTTCAGGAAGATTTATATATTCAGTAACAAGAAAGCTAATGTAATCAAATTTCATGTACAACATTTTTTGGTGATGCTTCTGATGACAAAACATAAGCATTATATTTTGGGAGGATAGATGTCAGTTAATCAAGACAGTCATGAAATCCTTAAGAATATAAGGGACAAATTACCTTGTCCTTATATTATATTATATTATATTACATTGTTATATTATTCTATTTTTTCCAATTTATATCCTTCTTTTGCATATGCTGATCCAGATTTCTCATAGCTATTTGTTGAATATGCTGTCTTTCTTCCAGAGAGTATTTCTTGCATCATTGTGACATAACAAAAGATAGAAATTGTATGCAAAAAAATCTTCACCTATCATTTAGTCTTTAAATATAAACCTACAACTTTATAGGAAAAGTTAATCACTATACACCACCTAAACAAGACATTGTCTTCTTATCATATTGACAGAGAGAGAGAGAGAGAGAGAGAGAGAGAGAGAGAGAGAGAGAGAAAGTTTCATTTTTGTAGCTATATTACAAAGTAAATAAATGCAATTAATTTACTAGAAGCCAATATATCCAAAAACATTGCTTCACATACAACACTCTCCACTTTCCAGTACTCAAATACCCAATGAAGCCAGAAATTACTGTATTGGAATCTTGGTCTAGATCCTAATTCTTTATCTAAATTTTCAAAGCACCAGACTTCTTGGGTGATTCTAAAGAATCATTTAAGAAAATGTTAATTATTTTAAAGTATTTTATTGATATAATGCAACCAAAAGTGAAACTCTTGAGACTCTGAAAACTGTAGGAAGATATACAGAAGGGGAAGCTCTTTGTGCCACAGATAATAGAGAGAAGGGAAAGGAAAGCAGGCAGAAGGAAGTGGGAAAGTGTATTATAAGTAGTCATAAGGAAAAAAGAATTAAAATGTGCTTAAAGCAGAGGTGTCCAGCCAAGTAATTTGATGACTAAGTCACCACAAGATATTATTCTGGTTGCAGAGACAATTGCGGATATGTGTAAATGTGTTTGATTAAAATGAATGAAAAGGGCGTTTACACTATTGTTCAGACGTTATGATTAATTCATTTTGGTGTAGTGCTGAGACTTTAATGAAGCTTGGCTAAAAATAGGGTTGTGGGTTTCACCAGCTCTTGTGCTGGTAGGACCTGTTATCATTCTATGAGTAAAGATGAAAGGAACATGGAGGGCTGTCAGAGTGGGAAGAAAAGTAGCCAAAAGGTGACCGTCTGCAATTTCCACTCAGGATGTTCAGCTCACAAATCATGCTTTCTGTTTCCAAATCCTGTATCTCTTCTGGAAATAAGTTAGCTAAGGTGCAAAGTGGAAAAAGAAGGAAAAAAAGGAAGAAGAGAGTATATTTTTAGAAAAACAGGCTAACTGGCTGTATTCACAGATAATTGATAATTCTCATGGACTGGGGTGTTTGGTTGATCTCATACTTCTGTTACAACCCTCAAATAATTTGAAAAGGTGTTATTGTTTATAAAATGCGAGGACTTATATTTAATCACTATATTTTTCATATATAAATTAAGATAGTAATATTACCCATTTCACAGGTTTAAGTATTAAATTAGATAGCAATTCACAGAGTATCTTAAACAGAGCAAGAATTTCAATTAAGCAGTTTGTATCCAGTTCACCTAATGTTATTTCTTCAGTGCCAATAACAAACATGCCTAACAAGTAGTAAATGGTCAATGTTGTTCATATCTGGTAGTCAAGCAGAGTGATTGTCATGGAAAGCATGTTGGTTGTTGTGGTTTGTGCCTGAAATGTCCCTATGGTGGTCATTTTTCAGTTGTTGTGACATAATTCCTATGCAAATCAGCTTAAAGGCAAAAAACTTTATTTTGGCTTAGGGTTTCAGTTCATGTTTGCTTAGCTCCACTGCTGCTGGACCTGTAGTAATGGAGAACAATCCTAGCAGGGAACACATGATAAAACAAAACTTGGAGCATGGGAGCATGAAGAAGAGAGAGCAAGAGGACATGGATCCCAGGATACAACATAACATTCAATAGCAATAACCTCCAAATAGCAATTCATCTATAAAAAGTCATAGATTAATACATTAAGTCGTGTCATCTTGAACTAGTCACCTCATGGCTAGCGCAACCGTTTGGGAACCAAGTATCATCAGCCTCTTGAGAACATATCAAAGGTCTAAACCATAATAGTGCCTAAGAAGGGCACATTAAAGAGTTGATTCTCAATGTGTGTTCAGAACCCTTTGGGAAGGGTTTGAATCATGAGTACTCTTACTTCATTAATGATCAACCTGTCCATGAATTTATAACTCAATGGGCTCTTGAGAGTTAGTGGAAACACCATGAGTGACCCCTTAAGACTGTACCAAAGAAGGGTAGAATTTTGTCTCAAGTTCATTCATTCTCTCTGTTTCTCTGTGTCTCTCTCTGTATCTCTGTCTGTCCCTGTCTCTCTGTCTGCCTCCTCCCTTTTACTCTCTCTCTCTCTCGCTCTCTCACTCTGCCTCTCCCTCTCTTTCTCTCCCCTCATGCCATTCAGCCATGAAGTGAGCATCTTTGCTCTGTGATGGACACATTGATTTACCATAAGTCTGAAAGACTAAAAGCAATTCAGTCAGACAGCTTTGGATTAAAATCTCTGATACAGTGAGAAAATAACCCTTTCTTCCTCTAAGTTGATTTATGTCAAGCGTTTTGTCACAGTGATGGAAGATAATCACATCAATCACTAACACAGACTAGAAAAGAAGCTTACCGAAGGTTGGAGCCTAGGAATGGAATATAAACGTATGGATAAGTAGTGCCTAACCTTTGAGGGTCATTGAAGAATCCAATGAATAATTTAAGACAGACTAATCATAAAATCTTAGATGTATGTCTACACAGATAAGAAAGATCAGCAAGTGTTTTGGTGACTCTTGTGTTATGAATTCTTGCTCAGGAATTTATCAAATACAAAAACAATTAAAGCAAGAAGAGTATTATCATATCTCAAGAGCTCAGATTATTTTTCCTTCATTTTTCTTCTATAAATGCAGTTTAAGTCAGATAGTCCTAAACCAGGAACCCTGGACTGATATTCCAGAGTACTTGGTTAACATGACTGTAAAATAAATAAAGACAAACTTTTAAATAAAAAGCCACAGAAACCCAAATTTTGCATGATGAAGCCCTAAAACAGAGATGTTAATTTATCTTGTAGGTAAGATGCTATATTAAGGTGAAGTCTTAAATTAAAGCGTAGCCTTGGAACAAGGAAAGTATTAAGGATTCCAGTCACACATGAAATGCAGCCCTTCTTTGAGCTAGAGTTTTGAGTGATGGATGCCAAGCTTTTATGGATTTATGTATACTTTAGAACTGTTTGCGAGACGTTGTCCACACTGCTCTGCATGCTAGGCTTTTTGGATTCATGTGTACATTAGAAATGTTTGCTGGACGTTGTCCATACTGCGATGCTCATAGTCTGTCCTTGTCCTCCTTGTCCCTAAGTCTGTGGTCTGCTAAGTATCAGAAAAGCATGTTGTTTTCTAGATATTACAATATGAAGGAAAGATTATTATCTGATGTTATTCTTCCAACCTTGGGAAGGTCTTGTCTGACCTCAAGTGATTCATGGCCCCTCAAGGTTTATTGACTCATTTCCCAGTGTGGTTTACTGATGAGATACTTGAAAATAATATTTATAAATTTCCCTCTTAGAAGTGACCTTGGTTCTTGAAGAAGACAAAGTACTGCTCAAAAGTGTTGGTGGAAAGTAGAGAAAAGATGAAAATGATGTAATTGTATTTTAATTTCAAAAAAATTAAAAACATTAGTGACCTTGAACATCTTTATCGTATTTCCATGGATAACAAATTAGTACATCTATAAAGATATTCTTATGCTGAAGGCCATACTTTTCAATCATTTTCAAAGTTATACATTAACAGTTGTTTTGGGAGAATGTAAAAAGATTAAAGGCATGGTCCCTACTTTGAAATTAGTAATTTGAAAGTTGCCATTGAGATGACTATTCTGAATACAATGGTCCTTAGGGACACAATGGTGCCCTATTGGGTGAATTAGACCAGTACCCTAAACAAGTTTATAGTTCACCAAAGAAACAAATAAGCAAGTGTGTGTTATGTACTAATATGGAGAACAAAGGGGGAAAAGGAGCATAGAATCTAGGAGTCCTAACTAAATTGAAGCTTTCTCAAAACTTAAGTTTACTTGAAGTTCCTACAAATCAGTAGCAAGCCCTTTAGGTCAGACCACATACTGAGAGAAAGAGAAGGTCAATGAATATGTAGAAGAGATAAATGAGTCAGAGTTCAGATGGAATTTGAGACTTTTTTGTTGAAGGAGAAATATTTTGATAAGCAATGAGTAAAATTTTTCCAGCAATAAAATGAGGTTCAAGAAAGAGGACTTTAAATTTTTAATATATATATATATATATATATGACTATATTTACATATATATTAGTTTTTTAAAAAAATGACCAGTCTTACAAGGTGAAAAGAGGAAATCAATGTCTAAATATATCAGAGATGTACATGTGTATTCAATAAAGATTCTTGAAAATTCTTAATAAATTTACAAATTCACCTGCTGAGAAAGAGAGAGGCACCCAAGACTATAAATCAAAAATGATAAAATAAAGATGTTAAAAATCATCAGGTAGATCCTATTGACCAATAATGAATTTAAGAATGTTATATTTGTATCATATTTTACATAACTTGTAATAGAAGAATCTGGCATGTGTAGATTTGAAAGGCTGAGTATCCAAATTGTGAGCATTGTAAACGTGAAACAATACCAGGCTAAGGAACCAGAGCTCTCTTTGATTTATTGCCTGTGAACTAAACAATTCACCCTTATTCTCACTGTAGCTTCCTTTCCAGTTAGATAGAGGGTTTAATGGGAGGACCACATTCGGTGTGGGTTTGGAGAAGACAGAATAAATTTAGATTTCAGGCAGTTTTGAGTTTGCAACTTGTTTTCTTCATTAGTTCTTTGCTATGAACCTCTGCTGAGTTGCCATTGTTTGACTTCCTATGGCAACTTCCCTGAAGAACACATGAAGTTGTGGGAAAGGCAAGTGGTCACTTACTGTAAATGAAGCTGTAAATTTAAGAAAAGAAAACAAAACATCTGATCATCTAGAGAACCCTTCTAAGACACAATTGAATTAGTTTTGTGCTGCGTAGGAAATAGTGAGCCTTTGGGGAATTTTTTCCCATGTCAGTATATCATTCATATGTCGTATGAATTTCAGCAAAATTAATTTAATCAATATTGAGCTAGCACATACTTGCTCATTGGTACTTGCCTCATGGTAACTCAGAATGTAATCATTTCTAGGAATGAGACCTCTAGGATTTCTACTACATAAGAAAGGGTTGTCCTATTTGTGATTGTCTCTGTGTGAAGCATTTAAAATTTCATGAGAAGTCAAGTATCATTTTTGAATTTATTTTATTTTTAAGTGTGTCTTTTAGTTCTTTGATAATTTTTTTCAAATAGTTGCCCATCTTTCTCAACTTTCCCTAAAATTCCCTTTCCTATTCACTCAATGTTGCATTCTTAATTCTTGTTCACTAAATTCATTTAAAAGATCATAAAGCTTTCAGACAAAAAAAACCAGCTACATTTTGTATGTTGTTCTTAACCAATTTTAAACCAACCAAGTCCAATATGTGTTGCTCATGCATTCTTGGATGTACGGCCTTTCTTTGAAGTATGGTCAACTTGCTAGAAGCCCTCAATTGCTAAAAGCGCCTCAGCTAGGGCTGAGACTTTATGCCCAACTTCCCTCTCCAAAATAGGACTTGGTGTGACTTGAACTTTCCTTGTGTATGCTGTCAAAAGCACTGAGTTCCTATGTTCAGGTGCCCTGCTTGCCCAAAGCAGGTATACATTCCTGGTATACATTCTTTCATAAGCTCTGGTTTGCACATCCTTTCTGCACCCTCTTCTTGACCGCTGAGCTTTGGAAGAAGGGGATGTGATACAAATTGCACTTGCAGTTGAGCATTGTAGTCTCTTGTTCTCTATACCTTGACCAGTTGGGAGTCTCTGTTTTAATTAATATCCACTGTAAATGCCAGAATGTCTGATGAGAGTTGACAGATGCATGAATCTATTGGTTTGATGATAGCACATTGGAGGTTAGTTTAGTACCGCTTCCATTTAACAGAATCGTGTTAGTAGTAAGAGCAATCTGGCCACATCAGTCAACTGACTGATCACTAAGGTTGATTTAGTTGACCTGGCTGGCAAGGTTGGTATCCCCTTCCTACATCCATTTTTGTCTCTTCTGAGGTTGAGCACTGGATCAAAGTGACCTTCCCAGAAGAGAGGAGTAATAGTCTTCAATAAAGACAATACAAGCAGGTGTGCTACCCAGCTAGAACCTCCAAATAAGTTCTCAAGCTTCAAGAGTGCATTTATAGTGCCAGGTTTCTTGCTAGCCCCATAATGGTTCCCTCAATCAAGATATCTCTTTCCTTGCTCTCTGTCTCTGTCTTTCCCCCATCTTGACCGTACCATTCCCTCAAGCTGTCCAGGAATCCACAAGGATGACCACAGCTAAGACCTTAAGCCATAGTAGAGAGAGTGCCTGAGCTGGCCTTGCCTTGTAGTCAGATTGATGACTATGTTAAATGTCATCATAGAACCTTTATCTACTAACTGAAGAAGCAGAGGCAGAGATCCACAGCAGAGCACTGGGCTGAGCTCCCAAAGTCCAGTCGAAGAGTGGAGGAATGAGAATCTGAGCAAAGAGGCCAAGACCATGATAGGGTTACCTGAAACAACTTACCCAAGCTAATGGGAGCTCACCAACTCTGGTCTGACAGCAAGGGAACCAACATAGGACCAAACCAGGCCCACTGAATGTGAGTGACAATTGTATGGGTGGGGCAGAGAGTGGTGCCACCGGCAGTGAGACAAGGACTTATCTCTACTGCTTGTACTGGCTTTTTGGAACCCATTCTGTTTGGAGGGATACCTTGATCCACGTAGATATAGTCGGGAGGGCCTTTGTCCTGCCTCAAAGCAATGTGCTAGACTTTGTTGACTTTCCATGGGAAGCCTTACCCATTCTGAGGAGTGGATGGGGTTGGGATAGGGGAAAAGGCAGAGGGAGTGGAAACTGGTATGTAAAATGAGAAAAGATATTTTATGAAACAATACATAAATAAATAAGTGGTGCGGGAGAATTATCCGTATTCTGTCAATCTGTCAATCATATTTTAATAAAACGCTGATTGGCCAGGCAGGCAGTATAGTCAGGAAAGCCAGACAGGAAGTAGAAGTGGAGCAAAGAGACTAGGAGTATTCTAGGAAGGTCCCTCGCCACTCCTGCGCAGACCACCGAAGCAGCAACATGTAAGCTGACAACTGAAAAAGGTACCAAGCCATATGGCTAACGTAGATAAGGATAATGGGGTAATATGTGTCATGAGAACTAATAAGTAGCCTGACCTAATGGGCCAATCAGTTTATAACCTTATGGAGTCCTGTGTGTGATTTCTCTTTGGGATTTGCCGGCTGTGGGGTACCGGGCGGGATGGAAACCCCAACAAGCCGGGCCCCCTTGTGTTACAAATAAGTTTTCTAAAAAAGAGTGCCTTTTTTAATGACCACTTCAGTAAGTCAGCAGTTTTCATAAGTAATGATAATTAACAATACTTACTGCTTTCCAAGAGGGTGTAGTCTGTAAAGCCTGCTTCCTGGAAACAGCAGCTTTACAGTATTTCAAGATTCTCGTATGTAAGTGTTGCATTAAATCATTTTCACCCAACTCTTCCTACTCCCAACTCCATCACAAACTTGTAAAAAGCTTCAAAGTAAAAGAACAAGTCATGACTGGCAGAAAATTTAAAAGTCAATGGTAATAGGCCTGTGGCCAAAATAATCCATTATAAGATTTATCAGATATAAAGGAGTAAATAGTAGTAGAATTTAATGAGTGATTTTTATCTATTTATCTGAAATAACCACTAAACTAATAATATTCTCTCAATAAGTACACATTTGGACAAAAATCTGGAGTTGCTCATAAATCGCCTCTGGGTTAAGATAAAAACTGGCAAAGAAAAAAAGACACCGGAGACTGTTAGTCGACCATGGATGAGACAGAATAAAAGAGCATGGGATTGAAACACATATTCAGAGACAGAAAAGAACTGTGAAGAAACTGGTCAAAAAGGAAATGATTGTTCAATACTTTAGGTGTCACTAAACTTCACCCATAACCTGTTCTTCATTTGGGCCATGGTTTCATAAAATATCCACCCATTATTGACTGTCCTTCAGGATAATAAATTTTAGCATCCTTTTTCATTGCTTAGTTGTTTTATAGCCTTGTTTATTATACATAATCAAACCATTAGAAATGAGAAATTCTTAGCTATGTCAAAAACAGTAATTAGGATAATCTTTAGAGTTGTATTTTAGATTAGGGATTAGAATTATTGGATTATACTTTAGATGGATGAAATAGTAACTGATGTTGACTGTAATACCAGAAGGAAATGTATGTGCACACGTGCACACACACACACACACACACACACACACACACAAAGCATCACACCATACACACAGGAGATGCATTTCTTCTGGCAACACTGGTGGAATGTAAGCGACTGATTCAGTATTAGCTCTAGCTTTGCATAATTCATAAGAAGTTCTCATACTTAAAGCCAAAACTTACTCTAGTGGTTTCAATAAGAATGCTTTCCCCATAGGATCAAGATTTGAATGCATAGTTGCCAGGAAGAGGAACCTTTTGATAGAATTAGAAAGATTAGGAGGTGTAGCCTTGTTGGAGGGAGTGTGGGCCTGGGGGTGGCCTTTGAGCTTTCAAAAGGTCATGGTAGGCCCAGGTTTTCTCTCTGCCTGCTGATCAGGATGTAAACAGCTCAGACACTGCTGGAATCTGTGTACCACCATGCTCCCTGCTGTGACGATAATGGCCTAAGCCTCTGAAACTTTAAGTAAGGCCTCAAATAAATTCTTTTTATAAGAATTGCCTTGGTCACAGCATTTCTTCACAGCAATAGAACAGTGAATAAGGCATCCAGGTTATAATTTAGGGATGATCCCAATAAATTGCAGAGAGCAAATATAAATAAAATTCACTTTTATATTTAGAGGTTTAGTTCAAGTGGATAGATAGCATTAAGATTTTCTATTTTGGAAAATGCAAGTTTGGTTGTGTGTGTTTGTGTGTGTTTCTACTAATGGTATTAACAAACAGAGCTAATACGCACTAATGCTTATTGGTGTGAGTTCTGTTCCATAGTTCATAAATTTAGTTTCTATGATTAAAACAGAGAATGTAAAATTTTTCCCAACTTCAAGCAGTTTTTAAAGCAGTTATTACATGTATTAGCTGTGCTGTGAGTTTTTAAAGCTTCAAGTTCTGTGGGGTAAAAAAAAAGAGAAAAAGCAATGGAATGTGGTAAAAAAACAGATTTCTAATGCTACATGAAAACCCTCATATTTAGCTGAGAATCATCATTTTCTTATGCCCATGGATTATGCTTTAATGAAGAATTGTGATTATGGTACCAAAGTGTTTCTTCAAAAGGCTTATGTGTTGACCACTTGGACCACAGATGGTGATGCTACCAAGAAGCAATAGGATCATAAAGACACTAACTTCATCAGTATTTTAACCTATCAGTAAGTTCATAGTTGGAAGACTATCCGGAGGTGGAAAGTAATGAACATAGGACACTAGGAATGTGCGTTTGAAAGGTAGATGGTTTTCCCAATGCTATTAAGTCTCCATACAATTTTCTTCCCTGCTTTGATATGATGTTTGGTTTCTGCACATGATCCTTGCCACGATGTTCAGCCTTCTCTTGGTTCACAGTCCTGAAGCCAGCCAGTCATAGATTGAAAGCTCTGTCGTCCATTTCTCCCTGGTATTTGTCACAGTGATGAAAAGATTAACAGACACGTTGATTTTATGAATGAATTTCAGAAACCAAGAGTTTGGCTGTAAGTTTTACATGGAGTCCATACTGAGTTGATAATGTCTACCACAAAGTTCATTATAATAATTCTGCTATAAATGGTGTCTTTGTGGCAAGTTAAGAAGCTAAGGATAAAATCATCTTGGTTTTAGATTAGGTCCTAAATATAATGGCTGTTATCTCTATAAGAAGAAAAGAGAGTACAGAAAGCACAGAGAGAAAGGGAGGAGGAGAAAGACAGAGAATGAGAGACAGAAGAAGAACACATGAAAATGGAAGTAGGTAGATATAGGAGTTATGTTATTGAAAGCCAAGGAAAGGCAGGGCATTCAGAAGTTAGAAAAGGCAAGGAAAAATTCTTCTCGATAATTCTAAAGGACAGCATGATCCCTCTGAAACCTTAATTTCAGATATTTAAACTCAATAATGCCTAAAGAAAATATTCGGGGTTTTTACAGCCACTGATTTGTGGAGCTCTATTATGTCAACAGGAATTTCTCTTGTGACTGCAGACTGATATCAGCCCTAGCTACCGTCATCTGAAGCTTGATTGGACTAGAACCGCAGGATGACTCAATGACTCTACTGGCAAGTTGGTGCTGGCTGTTGCCTAGGAGCTCAGCCACACCTGACACCTGGAGGCCTCAGACATTCTCCCTGCTAGCTTTCCACCTGACTACTCAGGTTTCCTCAAACTGTGAAGGCAAACTTCCAAGAGGATTTCTCTGAAGAGAGTGTGTCCTCAGAACCAGCTTCCCAGAGCCTGTGTAGATGTTATGAGAATGTAGATCCCTCGCCTCCAGGAATTCCTGAGCATAACTTCCATGGCATGGTGTTCGTCAGGAAACCATATCTTTAGCTTAAATTTAAGAAAGGAAAATTCAATTCAAACTCCACATCTCCCTTACTGAAAAATGTAGAAAATATTTTATGGTCATCTTAAATCAATCCTAGGAATCTAGATCCAAATTAATATGCTACTATTTTCTATGTAAGAACAAGTCTCAAAATTCTTATAACCTGATATTACTGATAGAAGTTTGTTTCGGGGCTAAATTTGGGTTAATTAAATAATGATGTTTTGTCCTCAAAAATTGCTTTTGTGTATGTGCATGCATGTAGACAATCTATGTGTTTATAAATAATAAACACAGAAACAACTGTGTAAATGTATTTCCTGGATGGACAAAAAACATTAGTTTCAGAAGTAGCAGTTTGGAAAGCCCCTGTTTGTGTAACTGTCACGGTTCCTGTGTTTAGAACTCAAGTAACAATTGAGCTGTGCTCTAGTGGAGGACCTTATTTGGAGAAGTTTAGCCTCAAGAACATTATGAAAATTCATCAGCTAATGTCCCAATCCTGCTTCAGCAGAAGACAAAGGAATTAGCAAGACTCAATTCTCCAGTCTATCAGCCAAGGCTCAATTTTGCGACTATGGAGTATTTCTGAGACACCTTCACTGTGTGGTCCATGGCATTGCAATGAATTCCCACCTTAATTCCATATTGAGGGGTACACATTGAAAGTGTCTCCTCCATTCCTTTGAACTTTTCCAATTAGGGAAAGAAGCTTTGTTTATCTTCTCAGGCTAAATACACATTAAGAGCTATCTTGATGAGGGGCAGGCATGTTGGGGTTAGGGAGAAACCTGGTGCCAGAGAAACTCCCAGGAACCCGCAAGGATGACCCTAGTTAAGCCTCCTGGTATTAGTAGACAGGGTCCCTGACCTGGCCTTCTCCTGTAATCAGATTGGTGACCATCCTGATTGTCATCAGAGAGCCATCAATTAGGAAGTGGTGGAAGAGATCCACAACAAAGCACTGGGCCAAGCTCCAGGAGTCCTGCGGAGGAGAGAGAAAGGACTGCAGGAGCCAGGGGTGTCAAATTCATGACAAGGACCCACAGAGACAGCTGACCTGAGCTAGTGGGAGCTCCGGAGCTCAAGACAACAGCTAGGAAGCCTTTGGGGGACCGACCTAGGCCCTCTGCTTGTGTGTAATAGTTGTGTAGCTTGGTCTGTTTGTGGGGCCCCTGCAATGGGATCAGGACCTGTCCCTGGCACTTGAGCTGGCTTTTGGAAACCCAACCTCAAAAGTTGGCTGCCTCTCCCAGTCTTAATTCAGTGGGAGCTGGGAGCAGTTATTATCCAGGTTTTGCTTAGGCAGTCTTTTCTAGGAGACACAACCTCATAGCACACTTCTGTGGGCTGTGGGGTTCCACCCGAGTCTGCGATGTCTGCATCACCACCCTCCCGGTATGGACCATAACTCCATACTGCCATGTGCTTGAGGCAAGGTCCCTAGAGGTTAAACACAAGACGTACACACACATAGAGAGTTCGGGTCATCCGCCAAGAGGTGAATGCCAAATTTATTCAGTATATGTCAGGTTAAATACCCTTTCCCAGAGGAGAGAAGGAGCCCCTCCCAGCCAGGTGTGAGATCACGGTGTTGATCTCGGTGATCACTGGTTGATCAAGGTGGCAGGAGCTTCCAGGCAGGGGGTACCGACCTGGGAACCCTGACAGACAGATAGGAGGAGATTCAGGGCGCCTATGAGAACCCTCTTTAGCAGGTGAAATTACCATACCAAAGAGGGAAACAAGGTTCTGAACTAATCCCCTTCCCTGGCAGAGGAAGCTAGGCTGGTAGCATAAACAGTTCTGGCATCCTGGCATCCTGTGCTTGGCCTCGAGGAACAGGGAAGACAGGACCTTATACACTTCCTTGGTCCTCTGGTCTTACAATCTTTCTACTCCCTCTTGTGAAATTTACCCTGATCCCTGGATGCAGGAGTTGTGTTAAGAATGGATACATTGGGGTTGATCTCCCAATGATCCAGGAAAAAAGCCTCTGCTTTGTGTCCTGTCGTGGTTTTCTGTCAAAAGAAGCTTCTTTGCTGTGGGTTTAGATCTACACTTATTTGTTGGTCTAATTTTAAGCTTTAAGTTGTAGTTAGGAATTTTAAAGTCTAGTACAGTGGCAGCAGCAGGTTCTTTTCTAAGTTCCCAGACTTCACTAGCCCTGAGTACTGCATAGCGTTCTAATACCGAGCATAATTTGAGTGGTCCTTAAGTCCAATTTGAAGACTGTTAATTATTGCCAAGTTGCAAGTGCCACTATTGAACATGTAGGATATGTGGCCGTGTCTGTCATTGCTGTGGTTTACAGACATCACGCTTGTACAGAGATATTGAGTACTGTCCTCCCTTTGCAGCTTCCATAGTACTGCCTGGTACTCTATAAGCTAGACCATAGGAAGAAGGCTCTCGGACTAGATCTAGTTTATCCAAGTCCTATATACCAAGTGTGTGAAGTGTGTGATATCTTCAGCAACAGGAATTTTCAGCCTCTGAGAGCTAACCAAGGATAACAGCAGTAGCCTATATTGTGTTGGGAGTCTCTTGTACAGCCCCAACAATTCCCGTGGAGGTTTCTTGTGACTGATACTGGGGATTTTGTTAAGTAGTCTGTTCTCTGAGGAGCACTGTCAGCCCAAGTGCCATAACACACACACACACACACACACACACACACACACACACACACACGTATGTATATGTATGTATAAACATATACACTTGCAAACATTATATTGTAAATAATTTTAAATAAATATAAAATAATATGATTCCTTGAGGCTTTATCGACCAACAAAGGAGTGCTCTTTGTCACTCCTTCCTTCTCCTGTAGTGACTTCTCCCCTCCCCAGTTAGAGCCCACCTCTTCATTTTTCCCATTTCCCTCTTTCATACATCCTCAGGCAAATGGCATGCTCATGCGCACTGACTTCCAGTTGTCCCTGTCTGTCGAGCTCTGAAAACGACTCTGTCTTCCTTATAGGGATGTTGCTTTAAATAAAGCTGGTGTGTGAAAATTCTTGGCTGATGACGAGTTATTCAGAGAGATATAAATATTGAACATGGAACTTGACGAAGAAGGCTATTGCTGATGGCACTATTGTTGCTATTGTTTAGGGTAAAATAGATAGTATTTCAGATTCCTAAAAGGAACCACAGTAGTCTACCACAGATAGTTTGGGAGGTCTCTGTGAACTGAGTATCCTAAATCCTTCTATAGAACTGTAACAAGAATGACGACTTCATTGGGATGCTGTGAATACCTAATGTATATATTGTACGCGCTTAACATATGAAAAGAACTTGGAAAATGACTCATTTTCAGTGGAAAATCAGAATGTTGATGTTAGTATCAAATTGCTATATTTAGCTATTGCTAATAAGAAGTCCAAATACTTGCTAGCACTTGTTTGTTGAAGGATGTAGACTCCAGTGCTTCTTTCTGAAGATTTTTCCATTAAATTGTAGATTCTATATATATTAAAGTGGGAATGAAAGCTTAGAGAAGGCATGATGAGTTTTCTCTTGTATTTGCCATAGATTTATCAGTGAGTGGTTTTTTTGGGTTGTGAGCCTAGCCTTTAACGGCTGAGCCATCTCTCCAGCCTAGTGAGTGTTTTTTTTTTTTTTTAACCTTTAGAATTACATTTATTGTTTTCAGCAGCTAATGGTTAAATCTTTTCAAGGCCAATGATATTAAAGATAGTGATCAAGCTATGGAGTCTGGAGTTGAGTCACCGTGGTATTATTACTTTTAAGAGTTATGACTGGCGAACAGACTACTTAAGCCCCTAAAGCATCAATAACCCCAGCTATTAAATAGAGAAAGTAACTCTCTTTGAAACAAAGTGATGGAGTATTAAGTAAATGCGTATTCCTATGGTTATTTGTTGGATTATTTTGTAACAAAATCTGCAGTTCTACCTCTCAAGCTCTTCCAGGGCAGACTGGAGAGTTGAAGTGTGAGGACTCTAAAGTGTATTTAGGGAAACACAGCATGACTCAGTTTTCTGGCTGCTGGTCTCATAGCGTCTCAACTTGCTCAACAACTACTCCTTCTGAGAGAGGAGTTCTGTAAAAGTGGGAAACTTGAATGGACATGACCCACATTCCTTTTCCTTCCAGAAGGTTCTCTTAACTTCATTACTTTAAAGCAATTCCGGGGATGCTGGGGCTGCCTTGTCCTTATTCCTGAGCTGGTCATTTTGCTATGTTGCCATGTTCCTACACAGCCTTTGTCATATTGCAGAAGTCCACCTCAGGGATGTCCAGACTTCCTTCGCAAAGTATACAAAGTATAAAGTGTGTGATAAATACAGTAAATGACTTTTGGTTTCAAGAAACTGGGAGCTTGGCGTAATAGTTGGGTATCCCAGGCTGAACACAATCAAGGATTAATTACTACTGCGGAAGTCTCTGGAAGCTTTATGCCATTTGAAACCTCCCATCTGCTTTCTATTTGAAAATTTTGTCTCAAGTCAACTCTAATGAACTAAAACACAATGGTTATTTTAACCAAAAAAATCACATTACTAGTTTCACAATTATGCTCTTAAGAAGAGTGCACACATTTTGAAGCCTCAGTCTTATATTTTCAATGGAGGACTTTATGAAGTACACCAGCCCTGGTGATGCTTTGTAAAAACCAGTTGATGGCAAGTGTTTCAAAATCTTCATCTTTTGATATAAATTATAATTTTTCATTTTGCTTGTGCAACATGCAAACCTCAAAACATGCAAAAACTCAAACAGTGGGGGAAAGTCCTACAAACACTTTCTGTAAGGAGTGATGCGAGAGGTTAACAGCACAGGCACAATAAGATAAACTTTATTTGATTGTCTTATTTCAATTATCATGTAAACTTTAGACAGTAAAACCTAATAAATATCAAGTTATCAAACTTCAAAGAATGTTATACGGATCATCGGCTCCTCTCAGCAAAGAGACCGTTGTTGGTTTGGTTAGCTAACAAAGGGGTTCTGGAATAGCCTGGTCTTTATATTTGACTCTAGGCATCTGAGACTGAACTCTCTTAGGAGACATCTGGGACACATAGTCATTGTGTTGCTTATGAAAAATCTGTCCCTTGATTAGTGTTCTGCAATCCAATGACTTGAGACCAGGAGGGGGAAATATTTGAGAGGTTGTTTTGTTGTTGTTGTTTTGTTGGTTTTTTTTTTTTTTGCCTTTTTTAATGGATTAATTTGCAACAGGTTAAAAGCAATTTATCAGCTCCACGGAGCTTGATTTAGTGATAAAGATAAATGTGCCAGGACAACACTAGACTGCACAAAATATCTAATAACTAACAGAAGCATATTAAGGAAAGAGGCTTATCTTGTGCCATCACTCTCAGAGGACATAATCTACACAACAGAAAAAGAAAGGGAGGTACAGGGCGGGAAGAGAGCAGGAAGTCTGTGGGGACATGTCATTGGACATGAACCCAGACGATCCACAGAGCTACACAAAGCAAGGCCAAAGGGGAAGAGGTCCTGCTAAGCCCCGCCCTAGGCGAGAAGGACACCCTCCATTCTGGTGAGCTAAATGCATGAACAGGGAGTTGTCACTTCTCGGGAAGATCTCACCAGCTTTACAGTCCCTAATGGAGTAGACAGCTGTGTGAAACACAGCAACGTAGCATAATGTCTGTAGACACTGATTTGCCTGTAGGGGTTTTTAAAAATAAGCCTCTCGTCTGATGTGCTGGGACTGTGAGGTCTCTAGGAGGCCAGGGGCCTGGCAGTGTATTTGCCTGCTACTTGTGCCATCCATTGGCTAACTTCAAAGGAAGCTCCTTATCCACTAATGCTCACTGGAAGGGAAAAAGAGAAATGATCTTTTAATCAGCCCAGTAATACAGGCTATTACAAGGTCACTGGGGTGCCACCCGGTGCAATCTTTTTAGCTCTTTTGAACTCAGAATGGCTGGCCTGGAAAGAGCCATGTGGAATAGCGTCTGTATGGAGGATGTACCTTGATCCCTGATGTTCTGTTTTCCTTTTTCTTACAGCTCTGACTAGACCATCCCAAGATAACAGACGCTTGGGTTCTGGTTTGATTTTGTGGTGGGATTTTGGTTAGATTCGCGACTCCGACCGATCCATGAGCAATCTCTTCCTGGTTAATGCCCAGTTTCTAAGTTTTGATGTGAAACATAGGTGATATTCACATCTGAATATAAAAGGTGAGAAAGGCAGAAGCCCTGGGAAGACCTGGGTGGAGCAGTTATATAAAATCATGATGATTTAACATGACCTCAAGGCTTAACAGGCAGCGTAAGCCCTTACAACATTCAAATGGGTTTCCAAGTGGTAAGGATTCCAAGGAGACATCTGATATCTGTGGTAATGACTAAGAATTATTAATTTTATGGTAGTTTCTATTATATATATCCCAGGGTTTCTGTTAAAATTCCTTAGACTGTGCGATTGTTGGAAATCTACTGTTCTGTGCTGAGGGCTGAAGTCTGATACTAAAATGCTGAGATCAGGGTGGTGTGTATGAACTGTGTTTTCTCTAGTGATTTTAGAGGAGAATTCTTCCCGGATTTCTACCTTATGGTGTTCTGCAGAACTTTGGGTTATTGATCACTGTTTTCACAAGACACTGTTTTTTCTGTGTGTCTTCACATCTTCCTTTCGTGTGTTCCTGACTCTTGTTGCAATTTTCTCTTTTTATAAAGATAGCAATATTATTTTCAAACCCACCCGAAGGGATCACATTTTAATTTGACTACCTCTGTATTGACATTCTTACAATGACATCATATTAAGGCTAGGATGCCAATTTATTTTATAAGGTACACGGTTCCAAACTATAGGTTATACTACAAGGGGTTGGCACTGTCAACTTTTTAACTTGCGTTGTCCAATCAGAAAGACAGGCTATGGTTGTCAAGTTCAGTAAGCAAAAACAGAGACCTAGTTATGCTGGTATTTCAAATAAATATGACTTCATATAGGGTGAGATGTTTCTTTTTTTAAAAAAATGCATTGTTTCTATAAAGTGCTAAATTGACCAGCTGAGCTGTATCTTCTCAGATACACATGCTTCCCTTTCCCTCCTAGTTTCTAGTTACTGCTTCTTCCCATTACAGCAGAGGCCATGGCCGTCCTGCCAAGAATCCTGATCTCAGAGGTGTGTGCCTTGGCAAACAGAAGCCAACGAACGATTGGTGTTTTATTTGATTGAGGCGTTTACCATCTCCAAGACTCAGTTTCTTCATGAGTTAAAAGAGACATGAATATATCTTTCCCACTCTCTTAAATTATTGCTGTAATGGTCAAACAACATTAGTGAAAACCAAGTGTCCCTACACGGCCAGAGTGTCAAAGTAAAAGTTGTCGTGTATATAATGGCAAGTTCGAGAGTTTGCAGTTCCACTTTATTCCTAGGTCTGTCAACAAGACAGTCCCACGGCTCAGCAGACGGCCTCCAGCCATTACCAATCCCTGACCTGCAGTAATTAGTAGTCTTCGAGAGCCATGACCATGGATGCAGTGCTTCACATTAAAAGTACTGAAGAATGGACAGAAGACATTTTAGCTTTAAAAGTGAGCCTCCGAGTTGATGACTGGAACATTTTGCTCTCAGATCTCTGCCTTGAAATACAAAAGCAAATGTTTTCCATCAACAAATTTAATACATCTCTCTTTCTGGATGTGGAAGTCTGTACCAATAGGTGAGAAATCACTTTTTAAATTCAGAAAATATCCCATCTCACACACACACACAAAATATTAATGAAGAAAGATAGGAGACCCTGAAATGCTGAGTATTGACATCACAGATTTTCACTAACAACATGCAACCAATTCTGGAGAAAATTTTCAAATAAGAACTGGAATAATTACCTATACTTGCTAAATAAACACGCAGTGTGGTACAATCAAAATGAAAATCTGTCACTTCTATCCTGACTCTTAGGACTCACAATTAAGAAAGCTTGGCAGCTGTTCTAAATCCACACACCTAAGGAGGAAAATTACATGCTTTTTCCAGTAAGGAGACTATGATTTGTGTTTTAAATTCTGTCTCTAAGGGATTTCTTACCAGAAGGTGATAGATTTTCCTACATTTATTTGAATCGGAGTGTTCTTGTTAGAATTTACAAAATGTACCGTGAATATAACAGTATGTTCTAGGAGATGGCTATAAGCCTATGTAGCACTCTAAGGGGTTTACCATTTCATTGTCTTCAAATAATTATCATAAGTACATACCTACTTACTGGGTGAGTTATCAAACATCTTTGTTTCTCTTGGATATTTAAGTGAGCTACTGTTAGCTGTTGCAAAAATGCTCATTTTGCAAGTAATGTGTACTTCCTGTAAAGCTATTGCATACTATTAGTGATGGACATAATCAGTACCTCCATTAGTAGGCCACACAAAAGAAAATTTCCATAAAATTCATTGTCAAAGATAACAGTGTTCAAATATTTATGTTAGCTAGAAAAGCTAATGTTTCTTCTTCTAATGAAAACTCTAGTTATAATTAAAATTTCTCTTCTTAATCTTCATATGTTTAATTTAAAACATAGCCTGGAGGTATTTTTAGTAGAAAGCAATCTTATAATAACCGGTGATGCTTTCATTTTTCCCAAAGTACCCATCGCCGGAGAGAAGAACGCTGAGGGGAACAGTAATCAATCAGTCTTGCTGAAATCACTTAGAAGTTGGAGAGTAGGGCCTATTCACCTCTGTTTTCCCACACAGGCCCCCAAGAGAGAGAAGGTCTAGAGGGATGAGGGGGCATCTGCCAAGAGGACCCATAATCAAACACTTCCAGTGAAAGGCTTGACAAATAGTTTCTGTCAGAAGCTTGTTTTATAAGCACTTCTTTCTTAACTGTTGGTGAAAAGATGCTGTAGATGACCTTATCAACCAAAGTCATCAGAAATCACCAGGTTTGGTGGCTTAGGGATGTTTTTCTTCTGTAGAATGCCTTTCCGTCCTTTATCTATTCGAAGTTTGCAAATTATTAGCCCATGCCTTGGAACCATACTGTGGCTGAGCTTTAGGACTAAGAAGACAAGTCCCCAATAATGATTACATCTCATCCTTAAACATTAGTCGCTGGTGATCTTTTCATCTTGCCACACTCACCCTTTTAATTATTTCCTGCCATGGTAACAACCAAGTAAGCAAACCTTATACAGCATTTTCATATCAGTTACCAAGAACCTCTTCTTTCCAGTCCAGAGAGAGCGCAAAGAGCAGGGGCCCACGAAGAGCAGACATCCAAGCCTGGCCCTCCATCCGGATGCTGTCACACCTGGCTATGCATCATCAGCGTCACGTCAAAGTTGCCTCCGACTTCTCTGTTCTGTGGATGTGTAGGTAACTGAGAGGGCCCTGTTTCAGGAATGAAATATCTTAATAAAGTCCACACACTAACTTGCCCAGCTAGTTTGCTTCAGAAGCCAAATCAAAATTGTCTTCCAGGGACTCTCATTTCATAATAACCCTTCATTGAAAAGTGCCCAGATTTCTGTAGGCCAAGCGTTCTTGTGTCTGCTGGGAGCAACTGCCATGATGCATGACAATATGCATGTCCCTGCCCTCACAGAGCCTACAACCAATGAAGGGAGATGATTGCAGCATGCACTTCTTTTATAAAGGAAACAGGGTACCACTGAGCAGGTGGGCATCATTACCAATTCGGGGGGTGTTTATGAAGCATCTACCGTGTGCCATTTACCGTGCCATTGCTTTGGAAGTAGCATCATGCTGAATTTTTGCTCAGATCTATGCAGTCACCAGTGAGAAAAGTGAGATACCCAAAGGTAAGCTGGTTTATCCAACTCACAAAGAAAGACAAGGACCAAATTCAGCGGGAATGTGGTTCAAGTTTCCCCAGGTAGAATTTCACCCGGGCCAGCTAGAACCTTCTCAAAGGAAACAGTGAAATATCCCTTGCTACTAAAATACACAGACTCATTCATTAAAGCAGAAAGAGACAGGTTAGTGATTTGAATGAAATGAAATAAATGTATTACGCCCACTAAGTAACTCACAAAACTAAGTTCCATGACACTTTAAATGTGTCCAGGGCCCAGGATTATTATAATGGTCCGATTAACTGAAAAGCTGAAGAAAGGAATGTGGCTACTGGGTTCATTTCTGCGCATGTTTATTTCAGGAGAAAATATCAATCACCAATGGAAATCACCGAACGGTATCACTATGACTACAGATGACCCAGAGGACCAAAAAGATGAATCTGACGTGTGTTTCTACTTAAGAAATGCCTAAGCATCAACTCTATTAAAATGTCGCTTTGAAAGCTGGTACAGAAGCGAGTTTGAAAGGACACATGGAGTAACACGTTCCCCCATTTCCTTCAAGATCTTCTTGAGTTTCATTTTGTACAATCATTTTTATTTTTCAACTCCCATCTGGGCCATTAAAAAAAAAAAACCACCCTCCTAGTCCCATTAGCTTTAGTGCTTTCATAGCAAACAAGAACATTTATTCTTCAATTTAGTGGCCTAAATATTTTCCTGTGCACTCGTTAGAAATCTAAAATATTAGTGGCAATTGAGAAATAAAGATGGCAAACATGTTTGGGTAATAAATAGTAAAAAATGTGTTTTGTTTTGCAGTTTCAAAGAGGCAATTACACTGCTTTTGAAAACGAATGTAGCAGATTTTTAAACCGTGCCATTTCTATTTTGGCCTTCAACTGAAACTCCCTCGGTGGCAGCCAGTGTACACAAAGTGCTATCGAAATCACTCTCAAGCAATATACAGAGAACATTTATCCCATTTCCAATGGCAGATATCGGCAAACCAGAGCCAGCAAAAATGAAAATAGCAGAACTCTAATATATTTTTAGCAAAATGTACATTTCTTAAGTATCCAAGCATGTCCTTCGCCATGTGTGCTGTACCCCAAATTTGACATTTCTCTCATTTATCTCTATAGTATGGTGCTCTTATCTCTATAGTAATGGTGCTTAATGTTCATGAACATTTAAAATCTTCGTCATCCCATAGCTTGATAGAACACTGACAAATCAGTGTCCCAGCTATAAAAAAATATCTGATACTCTCTGTAAGCACTTTATATCTAAAGAAGGTTTTAACCTCAGAAATGCTATTCACTGTATTTCCTTTTATCCACTTTACTCTGAGTAGCTTTTACTTCCGCCCAAGGAGTTGTAATTTTGCATGTATTTTTTTCTAAAATTTTTATTTTAAGGTATTTTAAAAATATATATGATCTCAGAAGTTTTTAAAGGAGGATTCAGATTGATTTTTGAAGTCGTCAACCAAGTATACAGATTTTTTTTCCAAACCAACCCCTATCAAATACAGTTTTGTGAACCTATAGTGTGAATTTTTAAAATAATACCTATGGGCCACCAGCTTTCTCTTTTCCAACCAGGGGGTAAAAGATCTCTCAGAAAAATAGGTTCTCCTGCTATGTCAAGAGCGGGTAAACACAAAGGGGAGAGTCCAAGTGAAATGAAAAACTGAGTGAGTTTACTAAAAGACCACAACACAAGGATCAAACTGTTGTCACAGCGAGAGAAAGATTTAAAAACAAAGCAAAACCAAACAAATGGGAAGACAACTCAGAAAAATAAGCACCCCTGAGCAGTCCGTGCTGGGTTCTCAGGCAGCTTGTAATTTGTTCAGGTGTTTTCAGATTTTAGCTCAATCAGAACACGGTGGACGCTAGAAGAGAGAAGGAACCGAAACACAGAAAAGGGATGTGAGAACTGAAGGGAAACACCACCAAGTAGAAGCGACAAGACACGAGGGAGTGAACCCAGACTCAAGTGGGGCATGGGAATGCAGCTGAGGATGGGGAATGATTGAAAAAAAGTAAAGCCGAGGAATTTGACCTTGAGGAAATGGAGGGAGATGTGAAGCTGGCCTGCAAGTGTCCTTTAGTGTCCTTGGGTAATTCAACAAAGTCATTGTCTGCCTTTTCCCAGCTGGCAGGCTCTACTCTCTGCGGCATGAAACAGACCTAGAAACCCGGTAGAAATCCTCCTTCCCATCTCTCTGCCACACTAAACCCTGGCACCTCCATTTCTTGCCTTGAAAAGAGTTGAAGTCAACCCGTAAATGTGCTCCATTTGCAGGAAGGTGAAAGGAGAAACAAATACAAGACTCAAAATTGAAAGTTGAGGTTTTAGTCTCAACTCTAAAATCTGGCTTCCCTATAGGTACATGGCACCCCTCTCTGCTTTGTCATTGAGTCACATCGGTGCGGAACGGTCTATCCTTGAGGTTCATTTGGGCCCTGATGTGATGCACTCGGCTAGGCTGGGAGCAGGTGTCTTTCTAACACAGGAAAGCTATTGCTAGTGATTTATTCATAATAGGATTCCAGGTTTCAAATCCGTATCAGTGTTGTGGGAACTCTGAAGATGTAAACTCATGCCTGGGGTGTGGATATTATTCACCCGAGGCAGGTGGTAGGGTGTTCCCAAACAAGGACACACAGGCCAGCCGGGGTCACTTCTCAGTGACTGCATCACCACAGCAGAGGACATGACCAGAACAGCATGCTCCTACAGCTACAGCAGAGTCATCTGTCTTACATGAGCCTAAAGCCTGTTAGCTGGAGCCGAATTACACATTGGAAGCTGCTGGGAGAAAACAATGGGGAAGACCTCCCGTGATAGTATCTTGCCACTAGAGAAAGCTTTAGTAAGCCAGATGTTCAAGTCAGAGAAAGCATCCCTTCCTTTGAGCTTCAAGGCAAAGGTGCTCCTGTCTCCCGGCACCCTGCTGGGGACTCCCATGAGGCAGCTGTTGTTTCCCCATTGCTCTGAGGTAACATCCATTGTTCATGGTCTTTTCTACAGTTGTGAGTAAAAATAAATGCAAATTTTCTATCATTCATCATAGAAACTGGGGTATATACAGAAAATATCAAAAGCATAGACCTCAAATATAACCCAAACAGCCTAATTACTTCAGCTCCCCCCCTTTCTTTTTATGAGTTTCCACTTCATAGTCATGGGTGGAATTTTCCTATCTATGAGCTTCCTGTGACTAGACATTTCTGACATGTATTCGAAAAAGGAATTGAAAATTGCCCCCGACCGGTGCTCATCGGTTAAGAGTCTGAGTGTAAATCAATACAGCCAACAGCATCCCTGGGCTTTCTAAATACAGCCTAGAAACAGACTTCCAGGCAGAGTCTCAGCTCCTTTTATCACTCATGCTCTCCTCATCCTTTGGGCCCCTGGACCACTGTCAATATCCCAGAGCATCCCCTGCATCCCCTGTAACTTTAGCAGTTTCAAACCAAAGTCAATTCTGTTGTAAATAAGAAAGTAGAATGACTATTCTTGGGACACTTTTGTGATTGCTGGGTAAATTACCCTATAAAAATACCCTACCCTCAAAATCAACCCAATGACTTAGCAGAAACCCCTTCTAGTATTTCCACATCACTGAGGCAGGCAGACCCTTTCCAGTTTTTTTTTTTTTTTTTTTTTTGCCTCACACCCCCACTTGGTCATCTGATGACAGGCTCATCTTTCTCCCTGAGACTCACGCAGCAGACACTTCATTTGGAGTATTAAATATGTTCCCAGAATGCCACTTTCCTGTGTACTGATGTCGTCTCCTCAGGAAGCACAGGAAGCTAGAGGAAGTAGCGAGGTCCCACACAACTTTCCAATGATATGCATTGCAAATATATCCCATTCGCATAAGGTCAAAACATTAGGAAAAGGAGAGGACCACGAGACCCAGAGTGAACCTCCAAATCTATCTGATATCCTACAATCAACAGTTATACAATATAATCTGGGCCTGTCAGGCAGGGGAAAAGTCATTAAGATGACTTTGGATCTCTAAGCCTCTTTCTATATAGATGCCAGGCAACACGGGCAATGAGGAATGAGTGACCATGCTCCCTAGAGCAGGGGTTCATGACCTTCCTAATGCGGTGACCCTTTAATATATTTCCTCGTGTAGTGGTAAACCTCAGCACAAAATTATTTTTATTGCTACTTCGTAACTGTAACTTTGCTACTGCTATGAATTATAATGTAAACAGCTGTTTCCCAGTGGTCTTAGGCGACCCCTGTGAAAGGGTCTCTCAACTCCCAGAGGGGTTGATTAATATGGTGGTTTCTTATATTGTTTTTCTGAGGAAGTATACGTAATAGTGATAAATAAATATATTAGTTTACGTACACAGAGATTTTTTTTTCAGTCCATAAACATGTTTAACAATAATGTGCAAAAAATGTAAGTATGACCGTTGGAAACCTCCAGCTCAGGGGCCGTATTCCAGACCCCACCCTCAGCAAGCCAAGCAGCAGGTCCCTGGAGCTGCCTTTCCAGACCCCACCCCTAAGAAAGTCTGCCATCTGCAGCACTTCCCTAGGATGCCCCCGACCATGCCTACATTAAGATATGTCCACCCTCCAACCTGCCTTGTGGTTTTCTCTTGTGGGTGTCTTTCCATCCCTTGGGGCCACCCAGGGATGCTATGCTCAGATTAGACCTGAATTTATTAATTCTTAATTCAGCTCAGTTTTATTGGCTGCATATACGGAGATGCTTGTTACCGAGGTACAGAAACCTATCAATGACTACAAATCTCTTTCTTAAGATTTTTTTCTTCTTCTTTTTTTTTTAATGTGTATGTGTGAGTGCCTGCATTTATGTCTGTGCGTTGTGCATGCAAGTGCCCGTGAAGGCCAGAATTGAGTTCAAATTCCCTGGAACTGGAACTACAAGCAGTTAGTTGTGGGCTGCCTGATTTGGTGATGTGAACCGAACCCAGGCCATCCGCAAGAGCAACAAGCGCTCTTAACCACTGAGCCCTGTCTTCTTAATTTTGACCACCTGTGGATGCATAGTCTAGACCACCCACATCTTGAACTTACTTTCTCTGGGGTAGTAATTCTCCAGTGTGACCCCCCTGACTCTATTATCTTAGGGTTTATGCCCTATGTGTTTCCCTACCTTGTTTTATCACAACTGGTCACACAGTTGATGCGATCAAGAAAGTAAAACGTGATGTTGTTACTTCTATGGACAAGCCATTAACAACCTGGTGACTTCTGCCTCATGCCCTTTCTTTCGAACTGTATACTCTGGGCAATAGTTACTCAATATTATGTGACTACTAAGACTTACTTATGAGTAGATTCTTGTGTGAAGAGAAGAAATTGAGGAATTCCATCAATGACCACTTGAATATGGTTGTAAGCTAGGTCACTAGCCCAGTCAAGCCTTGAGTGGTTGCAGTCTTAGACAGAATTTCAGTGACTATTTTGCTAATGACCTTGAACCATAATCACCCAACAGAGGTGCCAAGGAAAGCCTGGTTTGTAAAACCTATACAATAACAACAGGTATTGCCTTCAGCCAGCAAGTTTTGGGGAAATTGATTATGCAGTAGCAGATAAACCAATATGTTTTCTTTTCTGGTCTTAAATGTCTCAAGGTTGATATTTATTTCTATAAACTAAAATAGTATAAAGTAAATTGTTGTGTATTCTAAAATTACCAATTCAGAAATTTCTTAATTTCCTAACCAACTCAAATAATATTTAAGATCTTAGTCTAATAAGGCATGCTGAAAAGAGCCTCCCATTCCTGTTAACTGTAGCATCAGCTCTCAGGCTGTTTTAAGCAATGAGACACTCACATGCACATGTACACACCAAATATATGTACAAATATAATGTTTATGAATCTTACCAAGTTGCCAAGCAGAAGGTTTTATCAAAATAGAAGATAGGGGCCGATTTTTAAATTTATTATCTCTTCAAGAAATGAAAATGAAACCCCTTTAAGAATCTCTCGGTGCTCTGCTGTGGAGAGGAAGAACTTAGCATCCCCTTTCCATGGACTGTTGGCACCTGCAATAATGTGTCTGAATAATTTTTCAGTATCACTGTTCTCTTTATCCAAGAGGCAAACACTGAGCATGACACATTCATTGTCATGTCTCTCTGGTAAATCCTCAGTGCCGTTAAGTAAACTGACACCCAAGAAGGGCTTTGTGGTTAAAAAGAAGTCTGCGCCTGTATTTTGCAATGTTTTGCTAACAAGCTGGCAATGCCAGGTTCCCATTGCTTGAAGATATCCCTCTTGAGAAGCACAGCCCTGGGCCTCTAACTATTAATCCTATGATTTGTATTTCAGCATGAAATCTCCTACTCCACAAACCAAATTTGCCACATCTACAGTCAGAGCAGTTGGTATCCAGGGTGCAATGATGGGAACTCACTCAGGGAGGTTTTCTGTGTGTTCCTGTGATTCTAGGCTGTTTACTAAAAAGGAAATTTGGGGGTAAATGAATTATTACTGATGAACTTCCTTGTTAGGACCTTCTGAAATAATTCTGTAATGGAAATAGGTGGTTATCTCATTAACAAGAAGAGAAGAAATAAAATTGCATCCTGTTTCTTTCATTTGTTAACTGAATGTACCACTAACCACAAGTTTGTGAGGTAAAGTCTACACTAATTAGCTTGATTTAGCCATTCCACAATTCTTATATTTCATAAATTTATCCCATGTATTATGCTTGAGATGCTTATTTGCCGTTTAGAAAAATGTAAGAAGAAAAAAATACCAAAGAGTCATAATTAGTTGTGCAACTTGTGAAATACACACTTCTTTATTTACAGTTTTCCTTTTGCCAGATGAGCTGGTCAACAATGGAGGGAAGCAATAAATCTCAGCTAATACATCAGCACCTAAAACAAGGAGGGAGATGTTTAACACGCTCTAATGACTTCCATATGCACTACCAGAATCCACTGTGGCCAAATAAAGAAAAAAAAGCACTGCATATTCCCATCAGCATTCTCTTAAGTTCTCTAACTCAGGCAGTGGCCACTAATGGCTTTCTCCACCAACCTTCATTACTTAAAGCTTAGACTATTTCTAAGGGAGACTATAGCTGTATAGTAAGGATTTGTACAGTGTTTTCCCTATGTCTTTATTCAGTTTTGCTTCTACTTTGTGGTTATAGAGAAACTTAGTTGGTTATTGGGTCTTTTTTTTTTTTTCATGGCCTTTGCTTACACTTATTTATTTTGTCTGCTTGTGTGGGGCATGCACACGACACAGTGATGTTTGGAGATAGAAGGACAACCTGTGGGACATTGAGGATCAGACTTGTCTTCAGGTTTGGTAGCCAGTTGAAACATTTCAGCTGCTGCCTTGTTCAACCTTCCATAATTTGATTCTCAGAGAGTTAGCCACCACTGAATTCTCACTAATCCAAACTCAAGGCCCAGCAGATTTAATTGTCTAGAAGTTGTATACTCAGGGTGACAATTTAACCTTAGGTACACACATTTTTTGTTGGGAGCTGTGAAGACCCCAGATTCTGAATTTCTAGTAAACAACTTGTAATGCTTGCAGCTGCTCTTAGCCCGAGATCCTCAGGAGTTCCTAATGGCAGGGGAGTGGTTTCTGGTGGGTTTGGCTGGGACGTGGCTATCAGTTAAGAATCTCTATATAAGCGGCTCTGGTACACAATAAGGGAGGCATTCCTGTTTCAATATTAACCCGTGTCTCTCTCTGTGTGTCCTTGTGCGTTTCAATCTCCAGCCCCTTGCCCGGTTCACGAACTGTATGGTGGCGCATAGAGCACAGACAGGCGTGGTGCACTACAATTTTTAATGATGAGAATCCAGCTCTGGAATGTGCTCGGACACCATGTGAACACGAAAAGAGGCTGATAGAACTTTCCAGTCGAATCATGCATGTTAGTAAGAACATTCTATGCTTTATCCTATACGTGTGCATACTTTTATCTATGCCTCTGAGTAGAAGCAGATAATCATACACCATCTTGTTTGCTTGTATGTTTGCTTGCTTGTTTGCTTACCAAGAAAAGATTTCTCACTCTATAACACAGACTTGATACAAGTTCTCTATGTAGACCAAGCTGGTCTCAAGTTAAATTCTCCTATCCCAGATTTTAAAATCCCGAAATTAGTGCCATGACATCTGCTCTCCAAAAGTAGCATCAGAGCATCTTAAATGCGACTTGTGCCTTCTAAAGAACATAAAACACTATTTCATTTTATTTTAATTGCAATCATGTGTTATTTAACAGTGGATATAATAGACATGCCCAGTAACATGCATCCTTAGGCATTTTGTTGTAAAACTGGCATGTGAATACTTAAAATTAGATGATAGGCCCTCCTATGTGCACACCTTGGCTATACTAATGCCATTATAGTATGTGCAACCTAGTTTCTTTTCTATTGCTGTGATAAGACACCATAACCAACACAACATATAAAGGACATATAAACATAACATGGCTTATGCCTTTAAAAAGTTAGAGTTCGTGATGGAAGGGTGAAGCCATGGTGACAGACAGAAGGAGCAGCTGCTGAGAGCTCACATCTCACAAGCATGAGGCAGAGAGCCCACTGGGTAGTGGGTGGGTCTTTTGAAACCTCAAAGACTGACCAAAGTGCCATACCTCTTCCAGAAAGGCCACACCTCCTAATTCTTCCCAAGCAACTCCACTAACTAGAGACTAAGAATTCAAACATGAGTATATGGGACCCTTCTTCAAACTACCACAAATTCATTATCAGCTGAGACACTATAGAGCATGTGACTGTCGTTTAAAGCTGACTGCCTTGTAGGATTGTACACATTGAATCTCATGAATTAATAGATTTGGCCTTTTGACCCACAGGAGCTTCAGAGCTATAAATGCTGTCCCAGGAGGGCTAAATGATGCATGATTATATCTTACAATCTCTTATTGAAGCCTATAAGCTATGTCGGTGTCTCAATATCCACATAAACTGGGAAATTGGTTTAAGTAGTTGCCAATATTGGTATTTTTCTATTGCTACTGAATAAGGCATTCCTATGTGTGACCTGGAACGTACCTCTGAGGTTCTACAGAGAGATTGAGAGTTACAAAAATCTGACCAGTGATGAACCAGGGGTATATTCATAGATGCTTGCTCTGGAAGGTGGCTCCTCTCCAGTATATTTCCCTGGTAACTATGATTTTACTGATTTCACTTCCCTCCCTGTTTGTAAAATTCCTGCTCCACATATGTTAGCCCTTCATTGTGAAAAAAGTGCAATGACTTTTAGCCAAAGGATGTCTCCTTCTCACAACCACTAGGAAATCCTGTAGCACTTCAAAATCTTTCTGTTATATTTCTTCAAAGGGACACCAAAAAGTAAGCTTGAAATTTATGACAATGGGGATTTTTGTTTGTGTATTTATGTGTTTTTGAGTGCTCCCAGCAGAAAGACTCTCATTGTAAAAAGTCGTGATGTATGTCCTCTTATTTCCAGGGTCTTGTCTTGTGTAGAATTGAATATTTTAAATGGTGCCCATGGGACTCTTTGCTATCAGTAAGGACACATAGATGTTCAACACTTCAATAGTTATGTGAGGGCCCAAATTTACTAATTAGCCATTAGCAGATTACATTCGCTTTATGAGAGAACTTCTTGCTTTTGAAGGGTCTGTATTTATTCCCTTCAAAAGTAGCACATATACAAGGTAAATGTCTTATTCAGTGTTCTATTGCTGTGAAGAGACACTGTGACCATAGCAACTTTTATAAGGGAAACAATTTGATAGTGGCTGGCTTAAATTTCAGAGGCTAAGTCCATGATCATCACAGTGAGAAGCGTGGTGGCACATGTAATTGAAATTTTCTTTGGACTGCCAACCAACTCCCAAATAAAGACATGTAAACATTATTAATTATGAATGCTTTTTTGTAGGTTTGTTCCACTAGCTCTTTTAACTCAGTTTTACCTGTTTCTACTCATCTACATTTTGCTTCTGGGATTTCTACCTTTCTTTCATTCTAGATGTCCTACTTTCCTGCTTCTTCCATGTCTGTCTGTCTGGCCTATCATCTCTCTAATATCTCCTTTTCTTTCTTTCACCAAACCTGAATTCTTCCCCCTACTTATTCTCCCTGCCTGGAGGTTTCATCTATACTTCCTCTCTCACTATTGGCCCCGTTTAGCTTTTTATTAGACCAATCAGGAGCCTTAGGCATGCAAGGTAAGACAGCAACACATCTTTATATAGGTAACCAAATATTCTAAAACATAAACAAATGTAACACATCTTTGTATACATATTCTGTAGCTGGTAAGCAGGCAGATACGATGCAGGAAAGGTAGCTGGGAGTTTTACATCTGTATTGCCAGTCAACAGGAAGGAGAATGAACCACTAGCCTGACTTGAGCTTTGAAATCTCAAATCCACCACCCCACACTGACACAGTCCCTCTAGCAAGGCCATAACTACTCTAACAAGGCCATATATCCTAATTCTTTCAAATAATTCCATTCCCTTTGAGCCTAAGGGGCCATTTCATTCAAACCACCATAGTGCATATAAATTTATCTTAGAGCTAATTTATTTGTCCTATTCACTAAGGTTCTAGAAAACTTAAAATTTAATTGTCACTTTTGACTGTTTAGAGCAATCTAGGGAGAAAGGCAAGTTTTCCTGAGTCATTCGAAAACAGCTATGATCCAAATGGTCAAAACTCATACAATTTCATAGGAGGGTGTTTTAAATAATTTATAACAATATAAATATTTTCATAATTGAAGAGAGAGTTTTATATCATCCTTTGATGCCCTCATGATTTAAATAAAGGACATGTGTTGTTTGGCTGACTTACATTTTTTTTCTATACCCAGCCATAAATAATGTCATCTGGCCAAGTCATCAGAATTAGATTAATGTAAACGATAAATTTCAACACTGACATTGTTCCTAGGACAGTTTGTTCTTTAAGAACAGCCAACGTGATGACCTGTCCTCTGTAAAGGTGACTGGATTATCTAAATACCCTAATGTTCTCTGCTACTGTTTGAATTTATAGTTCACCAACTTGCGGGGCTCACACACTTTGAATTAACTGAACAACACTCAAATATATTCCAGCATCGTACCTGAAAACTTTGTTATGAAAGTATAGGGGGAAAAGTTATTCAGATAGAAAAGATATTCAGTCTAAACCAAAGAATATTCTCAACAAGTTTACATATACATAATATTGAAATATCATCACGCAAAGGTAGAACTGACTTTCTCTCCCTAAACAATATCTAAATTAGAATGGTGAAAATATTAATAAATAGTGCCCGAGGTCAATAGATGATACTGAGACACATCTCCAGTCTATCTGGGGGAAGTTGGTGTCTAAAGCATCTTTCATAGTAAAGTATTAGATTGACTCTTTCCAGCTTACATGACTACGTCTCACCCCAGGGAAGGGGATGGAGTGGCAGTAGTTTCTGCTTTCTGAGTAAGAGATTACGTAATGTAAAGAAGACAGTCTTTTTATGCTAGATTCCATCCACTCTGCAATCTGATGCAGCATACAAGAAAACGTTAAAAATTCCTGCTTCACAACTGCTGTTTCTGACTATTTGGTCTCCAGTACACTTGGCGTGCTCCAGGATCATCGACAGACGTGCAGAATAGCATTCTGAAGGCATCCAGGCTCACTAAAATTGATTCAGGGAGAAATTTTAAAAAATACCGAGAGAAGACGTCTTTGGGCATCATTCCAACTCATTAGATCCAGAGAGCAGAGCAGATTTTCAGGGTCAGCTTCAGGGCAGCAGCCACAAAGTCCGTTGTTACCTCTGACACTGCTGGAGACTCAATCTAGACTGAAGCGGAGACAGCGCAGCAGCGCCATGGCAACCTGCAGGCTACTGCAGCGGAGGGAATAGAGCTTCCTGAGACACACAGGTATACAATACCCAGGCTGAGAAGGGGCAGAAGAGTGCGTGTGTGATCCCTTCATCCGGAAGAGCAACGCTCATTCCTGCCTGCACCGTGACAGTTCACTCTGAAATATCAGAAATGAAGCATCGGAGAACACTGTTTTAAGAAAGTAACACAATTGTAGGGCATTCGTTCAGAAAAAATCTGTTGGAGAACTCGTCCGCCCCCCCCCCCCCCACCAAATTAGCAAACTGTGATGGTCAGATTTCCTAATCAGCACGAGTGGATTTAGATTCACCAAGGAACTATGAGGGTGTTTCCAGAGGGTTTAACTGAGGAGAGAAGCCACACTCTGGCTGAGGACAGCATCATCTCACAGGCTGGAGTCTTGGACTTGTTGAGAATAAGAGCAGCTCCGCCAGCGCAAGAAATCCAATTAGGTCAAATCAAACCAAATCAAAATGCCCATCGTTTTATTAAGGATGACGCCCTCGGGTGGCCAACGCATGGCGGGGAGACAGGACAGGATGGAGCCCATGCAGACCCGGAAAACCACGTGTTCCTCCTCTAGGAGATCCCTTAAATACCCTGTGAGACTGGTCCTGACCCTCCCCAGGGAGGGGTCAGGACCTTGCATACTGGGATTTTGAGTCCAGAGCAAAGCAACTCCCAGGCCAGAGGCTGGGGCTACGCCCCCAACTTAACAGGACCCACTGAAATGGGCAAAGCAAGCCGAGCACCAACATCCTTTCTCTCATTCCTGACTGAGGAAGGGACGAAACCAGCTGTCTCACACTCCTGCTCTGCCAAACGGAGGAACAAAAGAAACCTTCCTCCTTTAAGCTGCTTCTCAGATATTGACTCACAATGATAAAAAAGAAACAAATGCACTGATTCAGCGGAGGCTACTGCAGCTGTCTTTCCAAAGAGTACAAGTTTTCTATCAACTGCTCACCCTGCTCATACCCCGGTACTTCTTCCGCGACGTCTAACCTGTTCCTTACACCTAAGACAACAGTGTCATTTCAAAGTCGGCAAGAGCTTTCTCATGTCAAACTAAAGTCTCTACCATTAATTACAATCTTTCCATTCCCCCACTCATTCTTATTGGAGGGACCACAAGAAACCACGTCTAATACTTATTTTATAATCTCTTCACTTCAAGAACTTGCCCATTTGTATGAAAGGACTGGTGATTGGTAACGACTGAAAGTTGTTTTGCATGCTGTGTCTGCAGACAGTCCTACAGAACATGAGACGGACAATAACACGCCATGTGGAAAGAACAATGCCCTGGGGGTGGCAGAACAGCAAAACTGCTTCTAGCAAAGTCCTGTTCAGTCAACGAGCCTTCTACCGTTCGGTATCCTGCAGCAAAGAAACCAAAGTCAATCCTGTTTAAGCTGCCGCCAGTTTATCTTAAAGACTTTCAGGCTGTTGAAACTCAATGTTCTATTTGACTCCTGTGTTATACTAAACAGGAGGAACTTGCATGGTCTAAATAGGCTACATGGACATTGGCCAGAGACTGACTCAAAATTCTAGGAATTTCACTCAGGAAGTCAAAGATCAGAGTTGAGGTTATGAGACGAGAGACACAGCCAGTAACCCCACCCCAAAAGTAGGAAATCAAGATAAAGCAAGTAAATCGATAGATTTACAAAAGTAGTGAGCCCGAGGAGAGCGAGAGCTACTTTGCTCGTGCTGTGGGAAGTCTAACCCCTTGACTCAGTCATGTGGGGTCAGTAATCTACTGGATTTTTGAAAAAGATATCAGGATCCCCTAGGGAACCATGGCTAATCCTTACATTGGAAATCAATTCACTGTTTAATAGGGGACATGTAAAGAGGTTTAAATCAGAAGGTCAGGTACAAAGCGTGATCAGGTCAAATGCACTTAACAGAGTATATCTGTATCATTTACAGAAGCCTGGAAAGAGCCACCACTGTATGACACTGCTTGGCTAGAAAATGTTTGCGTCATTCTCTTCCCCTTGGAGCTCATCTAAGCATCCGGCTTAGATGGAAACAATCACCATCTGAAGGGACAATAGCTTCCCATTTCCATGTGAATCCCTGGGATCCCAAAGAAAAGCATCTCTTTTTAGTGAAATGGAACATTCATCAATAGGACAAACAATGCAGCCTGCAAGCAAGCCTACCTTCTGTTTTTTACCGTTTTCTGAACCCTGTTAAATATTTTTCATACATTTTTGTTTGTTTGTTTTTTGAGATAGGGTTTCTCGGTGTGGCTTCGGCTATTCTGGAGCTTGCTCTGGAGACCAGACTGGTCTCCAACTCTCAGAGATGCCCCAGCCTCTGTCTCCTGAGTGCTGGGATGAAAGACTTATGCCACCACTACCAGCAACCTGTATTGCTTTACAATCGGATACCTTTTTACCCTTTTCTACTGACAAAAGGAAGGATACACTGGGGCTAACTCAAAGCTGTGCAACTTTTTGTACAGAGCAGAAAGACGGAAGACAGGTATGCCAGACAAGAGGGGACAGGAGAGTCGAGCCAGGTGTACACACAGCTGCTGTGCACTTCGAGCTCCTGAGCTGTGTCATTGACCCTGTAGGAGAGGACGCTGAGGACAGGGTTTCATTCCCCACCGTGGGAAAGACTCAGTTACTCTTCCTGTCCCTTCTGCTGCTCTGCCTAGCAGCCTATCTCTACTTTGCTTCTCAATTTTGTGCTCATTAAAGAAATGCAGTCGTGGTGCCCTTGGTGTCAAGTGGAATAGCTTTCCCATCCTGCTTCATTCTCAAAGGCTTCTCATTATTTTTGTATAATTCTGCAGACCTTATTAGAGTTGTTGTGGTGCTGTTTGTGTTATTATTATTATTATTATTGAGATTCATTCTGTGTGGCTCCAGGATAGGGATTAAGTGCTGTCAGAGCACTACTGGATACTATTAAATTCTGAAAACTATAAAATATATTAAGTATCTTTGCCCAAGTATGCATTTTAATGTATTTTTTTTCTTTACAAAAGGAAAGCCACTAGGGATCCAAAATGATTTGTCTCTCTAGTTGGCAGATGTTAAACCTTTTTTGGGGGAGGGTTTAAGTAAAAAAAACTATAAGCCAAGAAGCAAGCCAGGCTGCCTGCATGCTAGCCCCGTTGCTTAGAACACACCAATGACACCTTGAAGAAATCACACTAAGACCACCAACGCTAACTGTTGAAACACGACTCCGTAGGGCACTGTAGCAGCCACAGGTGATGAAAAAAATGTGTGTCAAGATTTTTTTCAATTACAAGACTCTATGAATTCTAAGTAAACCTACAGCCAGGTTCACCCATCCCCGAGAAGGAACAGTTTTCTTGGTGTTCCAGAGTAAGGAGTGATTAATGCATGAGACTCAATGAATTCTAAGGAAATATACAGCCATACTCGCTCAGTCCAAAGAGGGACATGGTGGTCCAGAGAAAGGAGTGATCAGTACAACAAGCACTTACATTTGTGCACTAGACAATGCTGTGCAAACACTGCCTTTCATCTGCATAAAAACATGAAGCCATTGGTGGCAGATAACTTTTGCCACACCCCTTACTGGTTACGTAGGCAGGGAATTTATCTCTGAACCAAATAAAAGGTGTCTCCTGAACGGTCTGTTCTTGCCTGCTTTGAAGCTCTGTCATTAGTACATTTTGAGCTGGTTATTTGAAAAAAGGGACGACTGAATTAACAGCAACCATGGTGACAGTAACAGTTGAGCCCTCAGCAGACATTGTCTAAGGAGCAACAGTGACGTCATTGGAGCTGTGGCAGAAATGATGGGGAACAAAGACAAGTAACAAGGATTGTGATAGAAGGCAAGAAGAGGTTGAGAATCCAGGCTATAGAAAAGGCTGTGAAGCGTCAGCAAGAGGGATGGTAGGGTCCAGTCACAGGATGAACGCCAGGCAGCTGCCAAGAATTAATATCCAAGAGTTCCAGACACTTTAGACCTCAGAACTGCAATACAACCACTACCAGAGGATGGATCTGGTACTCCAGGCCCAAGACTATAATACTCACTGTTTAATGGTGAAACATGAATCTATCTGGCCAAGGATTTCAGAATAGCCTGTTAGAAAGCTGTAACAGTAGAGCCCATACACACTGTTGCTTCCTGTCTGCTGTTGCTGCCCAGTGTTGCTAGAAGTCAGAGATTACAAGAGCTGCCAAGTTCCAGGGACACTGGTAGTTCAACCCCAGAGACCTATGTCATCACTACAAGTGCCCAGAGTCACAAGCAACAGTTCTCAAGGCTCAGGGCTTGAAGATAGAAGCTTCAGGTTGTCCAAGTCCACCGTACTCACCTGGGGAACACAATGAGCCAGAATTGACAATATCAAAAGAGTTCTCCTTGCTTGTCCCCAATTCTGACCCAGGTAGATCAAGAGAATCTCCACCAGCTGACCAGAAATACTGTAATCCATTGTCTTATTGCAATGAAACGTATTTATCATGAATAAATAAAAATACTACATAGTTAAAAGCTGAAACCTAACTAACTGGTTGTTTTATCATGTATAAGGGCATTAAAATGTTATCTTAACTGACAGCTACAAATGTATATGATGTTTTGTGCTTTATACCCATTTGTAAAACACATGACTTGCTCACAAATTTTTTTCAAAGAGATAAAATATTTAGCTTGAGTAACAATTATAACAATGTAGATTTTCGTTTTGTTCCTTTATTCTATTGAGATGAAGAACAAAAATCTACCACAAACTGGAATTATTTTTCTTTGTTTTACAAAATATACAAACTAGCTTTTTGTTACAATGTGAACAGTTTATTCAAAAAGTAATGAGAGCTTTCAAAAAAATTCTTTTAATTACTCATTAAAGATATGCATATTGATTATATACTGTTATAAAATCAAAACCATATTTACATATCATAATGTTTTCTCTCTTCAACACAGATGCTTTGGGAATATTCAAAACATATGGGTATACTAGTTAATTAAATGAATACAGTTATATGGCATCTTGAAATAAAATTGTAGATCTTATGATCATTAGAGATTCCTTGTTAAGTTTTATTTCAGCTTTGATGTTCCTACTTCATTTATTTGATGGGTCATTACAGTTATAAATTAAACAATTTGTGACCAAGTATATACTAAACACTTTAATGTTATCATAGTGTCTGCTTCTTCAGAAATATGACAGTGTAAATATCCTGAGTGGCTTTCATGATAATACAACTAAATGCTAAGAAAAAGTGAAAACATGATGTTAAATGGCTTACTGGACTATTCTAAAAGTATATTCTAAATGTGAGGGGGTCTGTTGATCTCACAAAAGAAAGCAGGACTCCTGGGTGATTGTGTGCCTAAAACAGGTAACTTTATCCTTTGAAGTTCTGCCAAGCCATTGAGACTTTGAATTTCCATTTGAACCCAGTTGCCTGCACAGAACACAGGGTACAAGACATAGGAGTTATCCGTAGCATCTAAGTGAGCTCTACATTATCCTGGAACCTTAAGGAGTAGTATTTTCAGTGCAGAACTGTAAAAAGAAATAAACATTGACAAGCAAAAAAGGCAGCATAGGAAATGTTCGTTTCTACCTAGGTGTCAGAAGTTAAACCTAGGTGCCAGTATCCATTTTCCAGGATGGTTTACTCATAAATATTATTTTGAATTTACAAATTAAGGCCTAAAAGTTTGAATTCACATTTTCACATTTTCTAGGTTTAATCATGGCAGACATACTGGTGTTCACTCAATATTCTAAGGAAATTCTTCTATTTTTTTTTTTTTTTGGTTTTTCAAGAAAGAGATTTTCTGTGTTGCCTTGGAGCCTGTCCTAGAGCTTGCTCTTGTAGACCAGGCTGGCCTCAAACTCACAGAGATCCGCCTGCTTCTGTCTCACGAGTGCTGGGATTAAAGGTGTGCACCATCTTCTGAGGGAATCTTTATTTTTTTTTTCCATTTTAAAAATAATTTTTAAAAAGAAAACAAACTATTATTTTTCATTTTACATATCAATCCCAGTTCCCACTCCATTTCCTCTCCCCATACCCTCCATCTAACCCACCCCCCCCCATTCACTCCTAAGAGAAAGAGTAAGGCACATTGCTTTGGGGAAGGTACAAGGCCCTCCCTACTATATCTAGGCTGAGCAAGGTATATATCCAAAGAGAATAGGTTTCCAAAAAGCCAGTACAAGCAATAGGGATAAATTCTGGTGCCACTGCCCGTGGCTCTGTACTCTGCCCCAGCCATACAACCGTCACCCACATTCAGAGGGACTAGTTTGGACCTATTCCTTCCCTGTCTGGCTGGAGAAAGTGACTGAGGGATTTTTTTATAATTCCTAGTACTCCTCTAATTTGACATGGCTATATAACTAATTCTGATGTAGATGTAAAAGTTATTAATTACTTCTGAACAGAATAACCCTGGAGCTAAAGACACAGGATTAAGGAAAACACATGAACCTGATAAAGTAACTTTAAGGTGTAAACTCAAAAATTCTAGATGAAAATTACATTGCTTCAGAGGATTCCCAGAACATTCAACATACCTTGCGTGAATGGGAAATTGATCCATGCTGTTGCAACAGAAACTTGAGGACTGCTAATCTAAATTGACCTTGGAGTACATATCCCAGATCCTTGACAGACTGCTGTTCACTAGTATTCAAGAAGAAACATAGATAAAATCTGAGGAAAATGCACAGTCTACATCAACAATTCAGCAATATTTTTAAAAAGTAACAAAAATTGAAATCAAGATGAAGTAACTATTATAGTAACAGACTTGAAAATTATAGACATTGTGAATATACAACACAAATCATGCAATAATATTATAGTTACCCTCACCTCATCGGTTCACAAGGGAAACATTCCAAGAGTCATAGGTTCACAAAATCGTAGATAATACAAAAACCTATAGATAATATGATTTTCCTATATACACAACAACTATGATGAATTTTAACTTATATATGAATCCCAATAAGAATCATTGACAGTAGCAATCAAATAGAATATTTATAACAACACATAGACTAAAAGTTATTGAAAATTATAAATTTCCCATATGTTTGTATCACCCATGTATTGACCACTGGAATTGAAGCAGTAGAAAGTGAAACTGTGTGTAAGGAGGGACGTTGATATTATGTTGAGAAAAATAAAGAATAGGGTAATCTAAATGTAAGCATGGAAAAAGAAATGATAACAAGTCTGAAGACTAACATGAAATAAACAAAAAATAAAACACACACTTTGTATTAAATGCCTAGCAGATGAGCAGCAGGTTATAAACAGGCACCAAGAGAACTCATAAAACAGAATACAAAATTAAGTAAATAATGCAAGATATAGTTCAGATAAACATGAAAGGGGGAATTAAAAGGCTTAGAAAATTCCATGAGGAGATAAAACACAATTGAATCAGAGGTTTAGGAAAAGACAAATCTGCAAGAAGAAATAATCAAGTGTTTACAGGCTGTTCAAGAACTGTTGAAATGTATAGTAGCCTTCAGACCTCTAAACTGAATTACAAGCAGGATACATGCACAAGGGCACTGCCACAAATCTAAGGATAGCCAGAAGACAGAGATCTTGTCTACCAGAGACAAGCCGTAATTGACGGATGAGGAGAATTGCTAGCTTCACTTCAATAATAATAAGGGGAAAATAAGGATGTTATTTTATAAGCCTATCTAAAAATACATGATACATATGTATGCCTATCTATGTATACATTGCTTAAGTGGAGTTATCCCATATGGGGTAATAATGTCCACCAGGAGCCACAAGCTATGTGATGGTTTGAATGAGAATGGCCTCCATAGGCTGTTAGATTTTGAATGTTTGGTCCCTAGTTGATGGAACAGTTTTGAGAAAGATGCTGATGGAGGATGTGTGTCACTGGGAGTGGATTTTGTGGTTTCAAATGCCCATGCCAGGCTCAGTCTCTCTCTCTCTCTCTTCCTCCCTTCTTCCCTTTTCCAGCTTGCTAATAATGATATAAGCTCATACGTAGCTACTGTTCCAGAGCCATGCTGGTCTAACTCCCTGCCATGCTCCCTGCCATGATGATCACAGACTCACCCTCTGAACCTATAATCAAGTTCCCAATTAGATGCTTTCTTTTATAAATTACTGTGGTCATAGTCTCTCATAACAACAATAAAAAAAATGTAGCTAAGACAAACTAACCAAAGCACCAAGTGCCAGGCAAAGTACCACCTCCCTTTCAGCTGTTTGTCATGGGAGTCTAAGAGACCCCTCATAACTAATATAGGATATTGCCATTTCCTCTGTTTACCTTCCAGAACTTTAAGGTAAGATGCCACACACTTAACACATAGGACTTGGAATAATTGAATGATAGTGAGGTAGAAGCCTCCCTGGTGGCTCCCTCTCATAGCATTTCAAGGTTATATGCAGCCAGCCAAGAGTTAAATTTTTCTATCCAACTGTAAAACCTGTGAAACACAGCAATGACTAGTTAATCAAGATAATTCAATGATGCAAAAATAGCACTAATATCTCTGGAGTAAGCAACAACTGTCTAATTGAACTTAAGACCCACTCAGTAGGAGGGAACTGCCTGGTACTGTAAACCCAGACAAAAACCTAAGGGTCAAGAGGTCATAGACCCTAGAGTAGAGCATGCTGCTGCCATTTTTCTAAATCACTATAACTTCCAATTATTTTCTAAATATTTATCCTCCTACTCACAAATGAGTGCCGCTATCACCCCTCATCAAGTAAGCTTCTCTTTCCAACAGACAAAGGCGAACAGAACAAGAACTGGAGGCACCTACTCCCAATTGATACATCTACAGTCCAATCCCTACGCCTATCGCTCAGGCACATGATGGAAGAGGAGGCAGAAAGAGTGTAAGAGCCAGAGGAACAGGATTTGCCTGCTGCAGATGCTGTCTTCCAGGTTAGAAATGCTGCACCAATGAAATCCCAGACTGCCAGCACAAGACCTGAACAATGGTCAGTCGGTCAACATGCCAGTGTGAATAAGAGAAAGCTTCCCAAGCTTGAAGCCCTAGATGAAGTAAATCAGGTGGTCAATGACTGCTGAGGTAGGGAGATTGTTGTCTCCACAGATAACACTACCTTATCGGTCATCTAGTAGGAAGTGGTCAGTTCTAAACACATGTACATACAGGCAACACTAACTGGGCACAGTAGGTTATGTGTGTAATATATATATATATATGTGTGTGTGTGTGTATTATACATATATATAATACATATGTGTATTATATGTATATTATATGTATGTACATATATGTGTATAATGCATATGTACAAATATTATATATGTATATGTATATATACATATAATTACATTAGAAGAGGCCATGCTTGTGTCTCAACAGATGCAGAAAAGCGCCAGAAGGAATCAAAACCATCTCCTTGCAGCCTTTCCATGCACTGGGAACTGGAGGACAGCCACTCATTATTTCTTTTTCTTTCTTCCAGTCTCAACCTTGATCTGGGCTCAGCATGTCAAGCCCAAAGGACAGGACTTGGTCAGTATGAATAAGAAACTCAGGGCTGGAGGACAGGCTGGCCAGGCTGTTTGCTCCCTGCAGGTGTTACAGCTCAGAGCATAGAAACAAAGCGTCTATCAGGTAGCTCTAACTCACAGTTCCTGCCCTCCCTGAGCGCGGTTATAGCAGGTCTAGGGAGGTGAAAACACATTTTATTGAGTTCCTCGCCTACCGCTCTTCACACTTGTCTACCTCTCTCTTCAGTCAATAATCCTCAAAACTCTCATCTGATGTATTTTTCACCTGTGCTGTGGAGCATAAACTACATGGGAAACAAGGTTTCCAGAGGACTAATGAGGTTAAAATGTGGTCTTTAGGATGACTCTTTATCCAGAGTGAGTGGTAGCCTCGGGAGAGGTCACAGCTTAGACGTGTGCAGAACAGCCTCTGTGACATCACCGTTTAACTCTCAGCCTTCTGGAAGGAAAGGAAATAAATTTATACATTTGACTACACCGACCATGTTATTCTATTAGGGAAGCACCAGGCAAAACTAATACAGGCAGACCTGATGGAAGATATCTGCTTAAAGAAAAAAGTACAATAAGCAATGTGTTAATAATTAATAATGGAAAATGTTTCTCTTATTATCCATGTCAAAGAAAGACCCCCTTGCATCTTCTGTTCTATGCTGAAGGTGTCTGCTTAATTACATCTGCATCACCTTGACCACAACATCTGGCAGACACAATTAAACACAGGAAATGCTCTTTTTGGCTCACAGTTTCAGATGCCAGCCCATCCTGGCAGCAAGGCCATGATTGAGCAGCTTCAGTCTTGGACAGAGAAGCTGTAGTGATGTTGTTCATGTCACTAAAAGAATAGGAAGCATAGTAAAGGATAGGAACCTGGTTACAACCTTCAATGACGCATCCCTAGAAACATGCTTTCTATGGCTCAAACACAGCCACGCAGGATCAACAGTCCCCAAAGATGGTGCCCCTACCTGGGGAAAAGTTATCACAATGATGATATCACAATGTCATTAGGAATGACTCTAAAAGTTTACACTAAACAATGCTTTACCTAAAGTTGCTTTAACTAACAGTTTTTTTTCCAGGACACAGAAAAGTGATGAAAGTGTTTCAATACAATTATTAATGTGGTCATTTATAATTTTGAATATATAGCAATAGGAAGCCCAGGATTATTTCATGGTCTGTCTAGAAATGAACCAAACCAGGAAGAGGAAATAATGTTTTATGTTAGTATCAAGGATATTAGGAGTTAGTTTATCTATCACAATACAGTCTTCTTGGAAATCTGAGTAGTTTAAACCATTGATGTTAAAATGCACAGTTAAGTCTTGTCTACCTAAACAGTAAAAGTACAAAATTGGCACATGAATTATATTACAAATAATAAAATTGTGAGCATAGTGTAAGAAGATGTACTCACAACAAACGCAGCAATGAAAATGCTTGAAATTTTTTTCTTTTGTGATTTTTAAGTATACTTTAAGCTTTACAAATATTTTATTGATTCTTTAAGGATTCCATAAATGTGTTTTAGTTATATTCAACCCCACCAATTCCTCCAGATTCACGTTCACCCTCTCTAATAATGCACCTTCATGCTCTCTTTAAAAACAAAAACTGGTAGACAAATGAAAAGTTACCATGACCTTAATACAGCAAAGAAAATACAATATCAAGAAATCACCAAACATTTTAAATTGAATCATAGTTGTTAAAACTAACCCACATATATTATGTCTTGAAGCTTTAACAAAGTCCAAAACATATGTGGAAGAGATAAGAACCTTCAAAAAAGACAATATTCTTCTTCCAATAATAAAACGTTATGTTTTAGATTAATATTTAATGTTTTTAAGTTTATTTTATGTGTATGAATGCTTTTCCTGAATGTGTCTGTATACACATATTGTTCCTGGAGCTCATAAGGCCAGAAGACCCCAAGTTTTGAAGTTACAGGTGGTTGTTAGCTGCCATGTGGGTGCCAGGAACAAAATCTGTGTCCTCTGCCAGAGCCGCAAGTGCTCTTAGTGACTGAGCCATCTCTCCAACCCTCATGTTTGTCAGATCAGTTTGTGACAATTTTATTACATTTATTTACTGTGTGTTTGCATGTGTATATGTGTGCAAATCCCAAGGCACACTTGTGTAGATAATTTACAAATAGTCTTTCTTTCCTTTCATTATGTGAATCCTGTAGATTAAACTAAAACTTTCAGGCTTGGCAGCAAGCACCTTTACCTGGCACTGGATTTCAGAAGGACATTTTCATATACATAAATGACTCATTTTTAGTATATTCCTCTACCTTCCCTTTTCACCCCCTGTCATTAGTCCCCTTTGTTCCCTTTGACATCTTGGTATCTATGGACAAGTTGTATTTACCTGCACGAACATGTATCTATTATATGATCTGCAAATGAGAGGGAAAACTGTGATATTTTTCTTTTTGAGTCTGACCTAACTCTCTGAATATAATTGTCTCCAGTTACATTGACGTCATAAATTCTGCAGCTATGGCTATGGATGATTGGAGAATAGAGTGTGAATAGACTAAACCAGGGAGGATGAAAGCATGTGCGGGTAAAAAACAAAAACTATTTATGAAAATATAATTATAATTTATAGATTCATGAGAAAAGACTGATTATCACTGGCAATAGTGCTGAACAGTTAAGAAAAACACATAAAACTGATTTGAAGTGAATTTAAGATTCAATATGAAAGAAAAAATAAGATCAAACATAATTCTAGAAAATATATCTTTCTTTCAGAGTAGGAAAGGATAGTCACTTTATGAGGAAAATCATACTAATCAATTTGGAAATTGTGTTCGATAATCCTATGATTGTATATGTACCTGACCTATTACTACCCAGTCACTCTACTTCAGGATGCATAGCCTATGGAAATTCTTGTGCACACACATTAAGACTCAGGCACTGAAATGCTCCTAAGTAAAATAAACTCCTAAATATCCACCATTAACAAAAATATATCCTAAACAACATATACATTGGGATAACAATGAAGGATCAATTCAACAAGGATCAATCTCAAAATATAATATGTAAAATAAGGAGAAAATCAAATCATGAAAGAATATGCAAAGTCTGTGCCAATTTCTAGAGCATGCAAACTAATGGGCTAATTTTATAATATTTAAGAATATTTGTTCACAAATGTGTGTATATATATACACAAATATATCTCTCACATATGTATATATACCCATATGTGTGTACTAAGTTGTCTGACATATTTTCAATGAAAAGGAATCTTTAGAGCAACACCTGGCCCAGCAGTGCCTTCCAGTAAAGCAAATAGGAATGGATCTGTTCCTGCAGGTGGCAAGTGATTCTTAAAAATGTCCGTGTCAAATTTCTTAACCTTCACACAAGGTGCTCATGTTCACTTAATACTATGTTGTCTTTTATATCACTGCTTGCTCATATGACATATTTCAAAATATTTAAAAATAAAGTGAAGGCAACAAAAAATTATGATAACTCATGCCTGGTATTATCAGCTGATTAGTGCAATCATCTGATCTCCATTAATCACAGTAAATTCTGTTCTTAAGTTGAAATAATTATTGCACAGTTCAGATATTCTTTAAATAGAATAATAGATGTCACTCCCCCCACTCCCTCTCCTCCTCCCTCTCCATCCGTAAGAGGAGTCAGGGTTTTCTGCCCTGTGGGAAGTTCAAGTTCCTCCCCCCTCCCTCCAGGTCCAGGAAGGTTGGGAGGAGGGGCGGAAATGGAAACTTTTATAATTTAATAAACTTTGAAAAAAAAGAAAAAAAAAGAATAATAGATGTCAGAGTAAATGTTCCCTTCATGAGCTCTTAGAACAGTCTCTGTATTGGAGATTTTTACACATAACCCATAGATACACCTTAAGGATCTAAGCAAAGAAACCTAATCAAGCCCATGGTAAGCAAAAGTAATAAAGGAAAAATTATTGGACAGAATTAACTAGATGGGAGAAAAGGAGTCAATAAAGCTAAAAAAATTGGCTGTTTTGAAAAGAAAATTAAGAGGCCAAATCCTAGATTGGTTCTTTAAAAACTCAAGTAAATAAAGTCATAAATGAAGTATGAGATAATTAAAACCAGTGCTAGAAGCATCAAAAGGACCTATAATACTACTGTGTGGCTAGAGTGCATTTCAGTCTTAAAGCACACACATGCCCAGCATATATAGGGCTCTGGGTTTACTACTTAGCAGAACACACTGTAATGCAAACACACACACACACACACACACACACACACACACACAGAGAGAGAGAGAGAGAGAGAGAGAGAGAGAGAGAGAGAGAGAGAGGAACTGACATATGTACACACTACCATTATGAAAAAATATGGAAGACAAACTGGAAAATGAGAAAAGATGAATAAATTCTGGACATAGAAATTCAATCAAAATTCTTTGTGAGGTTATTAAAAATAAAGACATTCCTTTAGTTAATATGAAGATTGAATGAATCATTAAGCAAACAGCTCCAATGCAGAAAAGCTCAGGGTCAGATAGCATCTAAGGTGAATTCCATCAAATATTATACGAAAATATTCCACCAGTTCTTCTCAAACTCTCGAAATTGAGGATTAGGAAGTTCCAAGCTGTTGCTGAGCTGGACGCTCCTCCTTGTGGCTCGTGCCCTCATAGTGTTTAAAGGCCCTGATGCAGCATGCTTGGAAGAACGAGCTATCAACTGCCTTATCCTGCTGTAAGGCCTGCAAGCTATAATAGTTACCAGTCCTGGAAAGATGTGCACTCCTGGCACCACTGTCTTGGAGGCAACCAAATCTGCAATAAGAAGTAACTCATGCTTGGTACTATAAATCTAACCAAGAATCCATGGCTGGGGGGGGGTCATAAACCCTAGAGAAGAACCTACTAAATGGTTGAAGACCACAACCATTTTGCTAGATGGAGGTAGTATTCAACTGATTTCTAAATAAATGCTTAAAATAGAACCCTAAATGTTCACTGAGAGATGAATGGTTATTAGAGAAATTGTGATATGTTAAGAAAAATGGAATATTATTCAGCCTTAAAAAGAAAGTCCTCTCATGCACAGAAAAGTAAGTGACCCTTGAGAATATTACATTAAGAGAAATAAGGCAGTCACATAAACATGTGTGATATGGATGAATGAGAGCTTGAAATAGCCGAGTTCGTCGAATCAACGTGGGGATAGTCGTGCTCTTCAAGATCTTGAACAGAGTAACGAAATTGGCAATTACTAATGAGTGGTCACAGAGGATCAAGTTAGCAAGGTAAGCTTTAGTGATCTGTTCCGCAGCATTGGACGCGAGGTCATAAAGTCATACGTAAATCAAAGAAAACCAGAGAACGCTGGCCTGCAGAGGAGTCGCAAAGATCTTCTCCATTGCTGTTATTCACCCTTTCTTTAGGCTCCTGCCACGCCTGCTGCTTTTGGTCCATATGTCCAGCTCTGGCCTCATCACTTACAGCCACAGAAAAGCATCACTGCATTCAAAGAGGAGTTGTCTGAGTCCCTCAGAGACATCTGTGAGTGGATGCTAGGCGAGGTCTATGTACATCTATATATGCATATAGATGACTACATAAAACAACGTGTGTCTGTCTTGCATCATCATTTTCATTTTTTACTATTGATAAAAACAGACTTTTCTTGATAGTAATAAAACTTGGACCTTGTTTTTTGTTTTATTTTGTTCTGGTTAATGATCAGAAATGTGACAACGAAGTCTGTTCCTTCAGTTCTGTAATCCCAGAAGGCCTTTAATCCCAGCTCCTTGGGAGGCTAGGGCAAGAAGAGAAATACATTCCATCCTTCAGTTTGATGGCAAAGTGCCTGAACACGCTTCCCCTGTGTCCAGATTCTCACTAGTCGACGCTTCTTTCCAGCTTTCCTACTCTGACTACAGTTTTGGATGGCTCCTCACTGCCCTTGACTTGGCATTCACCACTTGGCTCCCCGGGAGTACAGCTCCGGGCAACCATGCTGCAATCACATCAGCTTTCTCAATGTCTGATCTTCCCAACCTCCTTGCCCCTGTTGGAACGAATCCTAGATTACTCTTACACTCTATCAGCTTGGACCGCAAAGTTAAATATGCAGAAGGATGTAACTCAATATGCCAATATCCTGGATTTATTTCTCAGTCCTGGGATGTGGCCCTCCTGGGCTAATCCTGGGTTCTCTTCTCTACCACTGCCTCTCTTGGCGGGGACTCCGGGGTGATAGAGGAAGCAGTATCTATAATGTTCTCTGGTAAAGGGAGCAGAGGGAAAGCATCACAAACACCGTGCTTTCTGTCTCCACCAAGACACAGCCCAAACAGACAGCACACATGTGCTCTGGAAGAGGACAGTACAACCTCTGGGAGGCACACAGCTATCAATGATGCCTATAATTTACTACCCATTCTTTCTCTCCTACTTCTTCTGCGAAAAACTTTAACATTTCTGACTACTCAATGCTTCCTGACCCTCCTAGTTCGTTTGTCTCATTTACTTTGCGACCTAGGCACTTCTTGTGCAACCTCTGAATGGTGTTTATGATAGTAAGCATTTTTGTTTATAATTTTTATTAATTAATCTTATTAAGGTATGGTATACATATTAAAAATTACCAAGGTAAAGAATCAACCAATGTATTCTTGAAGTGATACATAATTTTTTTTGCCTGAATAGATGGTTCAGCAGGAAAAAGTGCTCATTGCTTTTGCAGAGGACCTGAGTTCTGCCCCCGCAACCATGACAAGTGACTCAGGACTGCCTGTAGCTCCAGCTAGAGAGGATCTCATATTCTCTTCTGGCCTCTGCAGGTACTCATACACATGTGGGATATACACATATGTGTGTGTGTGTGTGTGTGTGTGTGTGTTTAAAATTGATCTTTAAAAGAGAAGAAAATGCAATACCTACAACAATGAAAGATTATTCATCTACTCATCTACTAAAACCTGAAATTCAGTTGCTTATAACAGTGAAAAATGGAGTTAGAAAATAATTACATGATGTGAAATATTCCAGGTGCAGACTGTCACATGATTTCATCCACACTGAACTTTTAGAAATTGATTCATGATGGATGTGGTGGCACAAGCCTATAATCCCAGTGACTCTGGAGCCTGAGGCAAGAGGATTGCAAACTTGGACAGCATACAAAGACTAATTCCCAGAATCCAACTGATAAAGGAAAAGCATTGCCTTCACTGAAATTGGAAGTAGACTGGCACTTACCAAAGCCCAGGAAGCACAGAGGAGGGAAGACATGGAAAGAAACTGATTCGCTGATTTTCAGAGAGATGGAAGAAGATATTGGGAATGCTTCAGACAGATACATATGAGTGGCTGTAATGCACCACACATCTCTAAAAGTGGGGAAAAAGAACTTTGAATGTTTTTGGCAAGAGGAAGCTTGCCACGAAGCTCCTTTTCCCGCTTCTCCAAGCTCTCTCATTTCAGAGTCTACTGTATACACGGGGGCCAGAGGAAGGAGGGGTGCAGCCCAGTTGATCTAGCTGCAGTGGTATAATGTTCCTCTTTGAATTTCATTTGAGATTTGTTTATTTTCAGTTATTTAAAGCAAAGAATTCATGGCCTAAAACAAATGTGCTGATTTCAAGGGTCTAAAATGGCGAATTGGGCAACAGTGAGCAAACAAGCACCAATAAACCTATCAAGATAAAAAATATTTCTATTTCCCCTCAATATGCCTATGTCCCCGTGTCATTAATCCTTGTCCCCATCATCTGTTCCCTGGAGCCACCTCTCACTATTACTGTGCCTTACTTAGAATTCTGCACAAAAGGAACAATAATGCATACAAATACAGTGGGACAGAGAGTCTCCAAAAATGAAATGTCTTGTTGCCTGTGACTGTGACCTTATGATGTAGGCTGGATAGGATGAATCCAAAAATGGGGCCCTCCTCTGAATTATGCAGGTAGGATCTGAGTCCAGAGACAAATGTCTTTTAAGATGGTGGAAGGGAAAGTCACAGGAACACAGAGAACTGTCCGTTGCCATCCTCTTGATATCTATGGAATCTTACTTATTAATATATTATGATAATTGTACCAAATAATGAGCTTCCTTATGACATTTTATGCATATACTTTCTTCTATAAGGCCCTTCTCTTTTCTAAATAGTCATTTTTCTATTCTCATGGTTTTTATTTAATCTATGTTCTCCACACAAGGGAAGATTTGTCTTTCTTGGTTTACGTCATTTAACATGAAAATCTTCAGTTTCACTTATTCTCCTGAAAAAAAATCACATGATTTTGTTCTTTGTGGATAAATGATACTCTTGTGTACATTTATTGCCTTTTCTTTATTCACGCATGTATTGGCAAACACCTGCCCTGATTTCGTATCTTAGTTACTCTCAATAATCAGCAATAGAATGGAAGTGCAGTTATCTCCATGCTGTGATGGCTTTGAGTCCCTCGGCCTCCATGAGTGGTGTAACTCGGTAAAATAATAGTTTAATTTTTTGGATACGTCCTTCTCCTCTTTCCTATTAATTGAGGTCTTTATTTCCCATCAGTCTATATGACAGTCTGTCAATTATTCAAAATATGATTGCATGCATATTTTAATCAGTGTAGTTAGACTCTCGCTAATATGGCTAAATGCCTGATTTCACATAAGTAATCTTGTTTACTTTCCCCACTGTTCATTATATCTTTTCTTTCCTACTGCTGAATTGAGCATCTTTTACTGAACATTTTATTTCCTTTGTTAGTATGCTAACTAACCTTTGAAAAAAAATTTAGAAGCGTGTGTGTGTGTGTGTGTGTGTGTGTGTGTGTGTGTGTGTGTGTGCGCGCGTGTATTTTGCCAGCATGGTGTCTTATATTATCTGGGTGTCTGGTGTCCAAGGAGATCAGGCAAGGGTGCTGAATCCCATGGAAGTGTGCTTACATATTGTTGTGAATAGACATGAGTGCTAGTAAGGAATCAACCTGGGTCCTCTGGAGGAGCAGACAGAGCCCTTAACTGCTAAGTCAACTCTCCAGTCTCCTAACTCCACCCATGGGTCCTCTGGAGGAGCAGACAGTGCCCTTAACTGCCAAGCCAACTCTCCAGTCTCCTAACTCCACCCATTTAGGGATTTTAGTGTTTGCTTTAGGCTTTACATTACATATCACTGACTGACCACAGTCAGTCATCACACCAAAGCAGAGCCTCCTGCAGTGATTCAAATCTCATATACCTGCTCCTCCTCACAGCCTTTTGCTGCCATTACCATGTGTTTCATTTCTAGATATTTAATAAACCTCACTGACCACTTGGGTTTTGGGTGATTGACAAAATTTTAAGGTGTTTTAGGCATAAGTATAAACTATATTGCCAACATATGTACTCTATGCCTTCTGCCTGGAAAACACCTACTTTTTAGTTGTACATGTTCACTATACAAGTGCTGGGCTTCCCAGACATAATTTATCTTCCTATTTTATCGTGTGCTATGATCTTACCCTTCCCTTCCGCTTCCAATAGTTTCTTCTTCCTTCCAATCTCCTCTCTGTGCTCATGTCTCTCAATAAAACACAGGCTCCACAAATTAGATTAAAAATGATGATATTGGCCTTTCCAGGTCTGGATTATATTGTCTCATATGATGACCTTGCCCCAGTTAGAGTGGCTATCATAAAGAAAATAACTGTTAATAAGGATACAGTGGAAAAGGAAGCATTTATACACTGCTGATGGGGACTATAAATTAGTTATTGCCACATTAGGAATCAGGACTGAGGTTCCTCAAAATCTGAAAAATAAATTAGCACATGACTCAACTACATCACTTTGGTTTCAAGTCTGATTATGTTTTTTTGAGGTACTTAATTTCTATTCACCCTTCACAGCATAACTGTTTTGTACACTGTAGACCGCACTGCCACACGTCTGTTTTGAATGTCTGCTTTTATTAATTTATTATCTCACCCCTTACAATATACATACTTCTTTCATCTTCTCACACACATAAATATTCTTAAAATACCTGTTTAACCCTTTCAATTACTAGTTATATCACCTGACTCACTTATGAGACTTTTTTTTTTATTTTCCATTCCCTTCTGGCTATGGGTCATATGTTCCTGTCCTTGGAATACTGAGTCATTTCTTTAGGGCACTTTAGATGCACTCTTTTAAAAGATGTTGTTGCATACTTCTTGGGAGAATTTTATTTGGTATAGTTTTATCCTTTCAAATGCCACTTTTAACTTTGATAGATAGGCTAAGACACTGTTAGTGTAGAACTAATTTGTTCCGCCATTAAGGCAATATCCTTCTCAAGATTCCCTTGATGCATCGTGGTACCCTGATGTCTCAAGATGCCTCTTCTGACTCTGGCTACTGGCCAAACAGATGTTTCCTGTTCTCTTAGAGCTATGGCACTACTGTCTCCTACTCCCTCGCTGTGGTTCTTTCCATATTCTTGTTTTCCTTGTAAGATGTGTAAGCCGGAGTTTTCTAGAGTAACACAAGCAGTAGGATGAATGTATAATAAAAGGAGATTTACTTGATTGGTTTACAGAATACAGTCTGGATAGTGACGCAGTGGAGAGACTGAGAACCAGTGGTTGTGTAGTCTTCCCAGCTGAATGTCTCAGTCTTCCCAGTTTGGTACTGGAAAGCTAAGGGATTCCTGCAGCACTGCAGGCCTTCAGCTCCTACTGGACGGTTACAGAAGCTGGGTCCTGATGTAATACTGGAAGCCTAAGAAACTGGAAGAAGGCAGTGATGGAGTAGGCAGACTTCCCGGTGAGGGATGACGCAAGCAATCAAACAGGAAAAGCTCTTCCCTCAGACCTTTGATTTGGAAGATGTCAGAAGACACTGCCCACATTCAGGGTAGATTTTTCTCACTCCCTTTAATATAATAGCGGAACCCTTTCACAGGTGTGTGTAGAGGTTAATGGAATCTAGATTATCCTTCACAATTAGCCCAGAGACTTGCCTCTGGAATGACTGTAGAAGCTAACTAAACTCCCATGTTTTCAGATTCCTACAGATTTTAGAAATGGAAGATAATTCGTTACATCTCCATTGTCAAGGAAAAATGTGATTATGAGTCAGTCTGCTCCATCTTACAGACACAATAACAGAAACCAAGGTCAAAAGTCACAGAACGGTTTTCCCAAATGTATGTGGCTCATTAGTAGCAAAACTGAAGCTCCAATCCAGATCTTACGACTCTCAATCCTTTGTTCTCCACTTTCATCTATGGCAAAGGCAGCTGTGCATGAGCACGAAGCGGTAACAGATTTTTTTTCCCATGTCACATAAATACCAAGGGATGATTTAACAGATGTACAGACAGTATTGATATCAAATTGTTATTAATTATTGCCAAGGGTTTTAAGAAGGGTTCAACATAGTGCACATATTTTCAAAACAGAGCCCCCCATGCCATTCCTACAGTTTTCTCTGGATTGTAGGTGGCACAGCCAGAGACAAGCACATAGGGCTAATATTAGACATGCTTCTCTTTGCTGTACTCTTTTGCTGCTTGCAAACCTCAAACTCCATACATGAAAAGTGAAATAAAACAAGTACCTCCATCATGAATATACTGTGAGGCTTAATTCACAAGCACTCATTGCTAGTGATGTTTTATTAGATTGTGACAATGTTCCCAAAGAGCGTCTTAATGACAGAAGCTGGAGCCCTTTCGCCTATGAGAATCACAAGCAGCCCATTGTTTTATGGAGTTCAGCCTACTTTTGCTTAGGAAAGGCTTCATAGGATTTGGCACCAAAACCAAAAACATAAAATTCTTTGTGCCGTTAAAATGATTCACACTCTATTTATGGCCAGGCACCTGAAAGCAAATATGTACCCCACAGGAATGCAATGCTGCTTTCATTAAACAATGTAAAATTGTCGAAATGGTGAAAGGGGCACAGAAAACTATGAAGTCACAGTGAGAAGCAGCCAGCAGGCCTCCTGTAGGCTGATGAAATTATCCCTCCTAGTGATACTAATTTTGCAATTTTGAAGGATAAACTGTTTTCTACCACCTCCTGCCATACCTTCAAATTAAGTAATCTGGGCAATTTTCTTACCCAAGTGAAAAAAAAAATCAGGCAAAGACTAGAAATGAAGGTGCCCTCTGCTACCTTCTGTACAAGTCAAATGCTGAGGTTATTGGCTCTAAATTATATATGCATGAAGCTGTCATTTTTCAAACTGCTTTAACTTTTTGTCAACCCCTTGAACAGAAACTTCAGTGTGTTTTTTGATTCAAAGATGACAAGAGCTGCCAGAAAGCTTTCCAAACCCTGGATTGCCAAGAGGTACTCAAACAAAATGGAACCCGAATGGCATGGCCTTTTTGTGCCCTAAGCAACCTACTGACCAGTGCTGGCTATTGACGTGCACTAAGAATGGAGGCAATTTGTTCAGACAAAGCAACCATCCTTAACCTTCAACCACTTTCACCAGCATCTTTACTGGAACCATAAGACTGCAATTGTTTCCAAATCTCTCATATTAATCTTACTTCATGTTTGCCAAATAATCAGAGAGCATTAAACACTAGGAAATATAGATGCATCTTGGTGAACATTGATGATCAAATACACATAAGAGCAACACTCAATGAATTCAGCGTGTTGTGTTTACACATACTGGTGTGTATGTTTGCATATATACCAATAATAATCTCAAAAGAGGTCATGAATTTGATTAGGAGCACAAGTGGTCACAGGAGGAGTCGGAGGGGGAGATGGAGGTACAGAAATTTTGTAAATACAGCACTCAAGTATGAAATTCTCTCCACCCCAAAAAATGTAATTTTACAAAATGAAAATATAAAATTCAGATAAATGTAACAAAGTTCTAGTAAGTTCATTTTCTGGCATCCTATCAGCTCTCTAGCTTGATCTGCCAACTCCATCCAATTATTAAATCCTCAAAGGCTATGTGTCCAGTCTTACATCTGGACCTGCATCCATAGTGTCCTCCAGGTGAAATGTTCTTCTGCCCTTCCTTACTGGCAGCTGCAACTATTCCTCCAGACCTCGGCTTAGACAGCACTAACATAAACTCTGAATTGAAGGTCTCAACACTATCCCCAAGGATTCGGGGTTCCTTTGTCACTGGACTGAATTGGAATTCCTACCTGTTTGCTTACACCTCCAGGAGACTGTAACCATCATAGGGCCTAGAACCTGCCCTGCCTGCTTCGTCTCTTTATCTCTGGCATGATGCTCCAGCTCTAAGTGTAGTTAGTTTTCAGTAACTATGTGTATATTCAGAGGACAACTTGAGAAACAAAGTTAGGGGCAAAGGAAAGAAGAGAGGGAGGGAGGAATTTAGGTGTTAGCTGAACTTTTTTGTAAATATATGAATAAGTGTATAAATGTAAAGGAATACATAAGCAAATAAATCCTAAAATCTGTAATTTTTCTATAATGTGCCTCTTTGTTATAAATCCGAAATATAGGGAAAAAACCAAAAAAATCCTACTTTTTTATGTTTGGTAAATCAAGTTTTAAATTGTAGATTTCGTTGAAAGATTGAATACTCAGATACATAAAAGGCTGACATTTGAAAGAATAACACAATGATGAGCTTTTGTAAAGTATATCATCTTTTCTATATTTTTGTATTTCAGTATTCACAAATAGAATCGTTTAAGTGATGTTTATCAGAATTCAGAATACAATACACATCTCATTGCCAAAGAGGTCAGCCCCATAATAAGGTTTTTAACTTTACCTGTATTGAGCGTTTGGAGACTGAAGTGAAGAGAAAATGAGGGGAAGGTTAACTAGCCTTAAAAAAATTACAAAAAGTTATATAGAAACCTTCTACTGTGGAAGTTTTCTAAAGTATAAACAAGCACAAAGTAGAGTTTAAGCAGTATTACCTAATAACAGGGCAACAAAGTTCCTACTAGATGGCCCAGACAAACAAACATAAAGCCCAGCACCAGAAATGGGTTTCCTCATTTGGATTTGATTGCCACTGGGGTCACATAACCTCCCCAAAATTACAGGTTATGGCTATACCCTTCGTAACACGGGGTAAAAGCCTATTGCTGAAGAGACCATATATTTGAGTCATAGAACATGGAGAAATCAAGTTGAAACTGACCTGGAAGCTTCATCCCTTATGGCTGGCTAGCTCTTGTGGTGGATCATGTGTTATGTGGTCCACAGAAGGAGAAAAGCAACCACCACCACCAATCTTATCCAACTGTTTGCCATGTAAGCTACAATAATTAATGATCTGGCAAAATATTCCCATCAGTGAACTAGTGGCATGGATATCCTGGGAGTAACCTGCCACTTTTTGTTTGGATTTAATGGCCACTCCTTGACCATACATAACACCAGTATCAGGAACCTGTGGCTAGAAAGGCCACAGACCCTAGGGAAGAACCTAATGCCATTACTCTGCTAAATAGACATGCTAAATGGGCTTTGACTGAAGTAGCGTTATACCTGTAGATTAGTACCTTTGCCAACCTTCATCAGAGAAGCTTCTTGCCTCAATAGATGGTGATTAACACAGATGCCTACTAGTCATCAAGATTCAGAAAATAAGAGGCTATAACAGAATGCTAAGTGTGAGATAGGCCATCTGTATCCAATTACTTCCTTCCAAAGTTCATGGATCATTGGGAAAGTGAAAACAGAAAGATTTCAAGAATGAAAGAGACAATGGAAGACTAGAAGGAAACAATGTTTTCTGGACACAGCAGGGCATCGACACATATCAGCTCGCAGCAGTTGAGACTTTATGCATAAAGCTGTGAAGACTCAAGTCAGATAAAATTCAAATGTAGAAAGGAGAATTGGGCATGAAGTCCAATCCTTATATAAGATACTATTGGCAACTGATAGCTTCTAAGAGAGGGAAGTCAATTTTCTTTGACATGTAGCCCCTGGTAGAGCAACCACCTTCCAGCGGAAGACCACACAGGCATGAACACATGGGTAGCGTCAGCTGAGGACATAAAATGGGTACAGACAAAGGTGGATATGTGAGGAATGGGGAGGGGAAATACAAATAAAATATGTTGTATAAATGTCTCAAAAAGTTAAGAAAGATGAAAAATAAAGAAATGGCAGCATTAGGTGACATAGGGTCTATATTTAAGTTTTATATTATGGTGTGGAAGAATTATCTGTATTCTGTCAATCATGTATTTTAATAAAACGTTGATTGGCCAGGCAGGAAGTGTAGGTGGGAATACCAGACAGGAAGTAGAGGTGATGCAATGAGAACAGGAGAATTCTGGGAAACAGGAAGCTTCCTCTGCCATTCCTGCCCAGACCACCGAAGAGGCAACATTTGAGCTGTCACACTGAGAAAGGCACTGAGCTGTGATAAGCGACAAGGACTAATAAGCAGCCTGACCTAATGGGCCAATCAGGTTATAATCTTATGGAGTCCTGTGTGTAATTTTCTTTGGGGCTTGCGGGTTGTGGGGTACCAGGTGGGATAGAAACCCCAACAAGCCGGCCCTCATGTTACAATATTACACACAGAGAAAGAGATTAATTTTGTTGCTTCACAGCTTCATAAATGTGCACAATATCCTCTGATTACTCCATTCCTCCACCCTATTCTAGCTCCCTCCCTTCCCTTACCAACTCTACCACTCATTGCTAATTGCTTTAAAGCATTAATTGTAAGATTTCCTTACGGTTGATTTTTTAATATTTATTTATTTATTTATTATGGATACAATATTCTGTCTGTGTGTATGCCTGCAGGCAGGAAGAGGGCAAGAGACCTCATTATGGATGGTTGTGAGCTACCATGTGGTTGCTGGGAATTGAACTCAGGACCTTTGGAAGAGCAGGCAATGCTCTTAACCTCTGAGCCATCTCTCCAGCCTCCCTTACTGTTGATTTTTAAGTATATATCAATGTCTATACCCAATGTACATTTGAGAATAAGCTAAGGGTTTTCCATATGTGAGCCCACGGATGTGTTAATGATTGAAATATTCCAGGGAATGATTATAATTCTACTTTCTGTGTGCTATAAGTTTCAACTGCCATAACATGAGGAGTATAGCCATTTTATATGAAACAGTTTCAACCGTAGATTTCTTCTTCATTGTTCAAAGTCTAATTTTTAGGGAACAGAACCTCAATATGTCCACACAGTTTCCTCAATATGTCTGCAGTTTCCTCAATATGTTCATATTTTCCTATTAATTTGATTTACAGTTTACTCTTATTCTTGTGGTCTTAAGAGCTAAAGACTAGGAACAAAGAATCTCCAAAGTCTGTATCTAAGTGTGTGCATATGTACACACACACTCACACTCAAATTCACACAAACTTTCTCTTGAGAAAGACATGTATCTTACTTAGGGTTTTATTCACATGAATAGAAGTCTTGAGCATGACAACTCTTGTAAAGGAAACATTTGACTGGGGCTGGCTTACAGTTCAGACATTTAATCCACTGTTGTCATGGCAGGAAGCATGGCAGCATGCAGGCAGACATAGTGCTGGAGAGATAGCTGGGAGGTCAACATCTAGATCAGCAAGCAGCAGGAAGATAGACTGGGCCACTGGGCTTACCTTGAGCTTCTAAAACCTCAAAGACCCTCCTAGTGACACACTTCCTCCAACAAGGCCACACTTCCTAATAGTACCACTCTTTATGGGCCTTTCGGGGGCCATTTTCATTCAAATCATTATATTCCATTCCCTGATCCACACAGGTTTGTAGCAATATCATAATGAAAAGTATATTTAGTCCGACTTCAAAAGTCTTTATAGTCTATCACAGTATCAGCACTGTTTAAAAGTCCGGAGTCTCTTTGGAGACTCATACAATCTCTTAACTATATACACCTATAATATCAAAATCAAAAAGCAGATCACGTATTTCTAACATTTAGTGTCAAAGGATATATATATCCATCCCAAAAAGGGAGGAAATGAAGCATAGTGAAAAAATATTGAACCAAAGACAGAAAACCAGCTTGGCAGACTCCAAACCTGTAACTCCATGTCTGATGTCACAATGGTCATCAGATCTCTAGCTCCTCAGCCTTATTGACTGAAGCATACTTCTTTCTCTTGAGCTGGTTCTACTCCCTGTTAGCAGCTTTCTTTGTCAGGTATCTCACAACTCTGGCATTTCCAACATCTTGGGGTCTCCTAGGCAATCCAGATGTCACCAGCACAGCTTCAAAAAATGGTCTCTCTGGATTCCATACGGGGACACCCCTGCTGCAAACCTGACCTCAGCAGCTTACCTTAGTCATAGAGGAAGATTCTATAACCCCTTTCTTCTGTCCTTGACTCTAAAGCCAGAACCATGTGACTGAAGTTGTCAAGTTCTTGTGCTTTCTGGAGTTGGAACATGGCCCCTCATTCAAATATATTTTCACCAGCGTTCTGTTTCTAATGGTTGCCTTCACTGCCTAAGCTTAGCTGTATTGGAATTTAATATGTAGACCAGACTGGTTTTGAACTCAAAGGTCTGCCTTCCTCTGCCTCCTAAATCCTGGGATTAAAGGTGTGGGATACCACACCCAGCCCTAAACTTTTCTTTAATTCCTTTTTATAAATAGGAAATTTACCTGGGTGGTATCTTGCCCTAATGTCAACACTCCCTTTATTCCATCTAGAATTATACTTCTATTTAATCTATGTATCTACTTGAACACAGGATTTAACTGCTTAAAACTCCCCAATGCCATCTTTCTCCTCAAACTGTACATTTTGCATTTTCCTTACTCATCTTGCTCCATTTCATTATAGATAATAATGTATCAGAGTAGGCACTAATAACCAAGCAACACAAATCAATACTAGTCTGTCTGGAAATCTCTTATGCCACAGATAATAATCTGTAACTCTTCAATTTAGCCTCAGGCAACATTTTGAACAAGAGCAGAAAGGAGCCATATTCTTTGCTAAAATATCACAAGGTCAGTTCCCAGGTTGCATACAAATATCATTCTCCTCTGAAACATCTCAGGCCAGGCCTCTACAGCTCAAATCACTCTCAGAACCAGTTTTCCATGCTCTTATTAGTATTACCCATTAAGCCCCACTTAAAGTGTTAAATTTTTTTCTAGTCAAAAGTCTCAAAGTGTTTCATATTCCTTCAAACAAAAATATGTTCAGGCCTGTCGCAGCAATGTCTCAATCCCTGGTATCAATTTCCATCTTAGAGTTTTATTGCTACGAATAGCTATCACGATCATAGCAACTCTTACAAAGGGAAACATTTCATTGAGGCTGGCTTACAGTTCAGAGGTTTAGTCCACTGTTGTCATGGTGGAAAGAATGGTGGTATGCAGACAGACATGGTGCTGGAGAGGTAGCTGGGAGTTCTACATCTGGATCAGCCAGAACAGGAAGAGAGGTAGATAATGGGCATGGCTCAAGCTTCTGAAACCTCAAGCCCTTCCTCAGTGATACACTTCCTCCAACAGGGCCATACCCAATCCAACAAGGTCACACCTAATAAGTCTGCTTCCTATGGACCTATGGAGATCATTTTCATTCAGACCCCTACAACATGGATTCCTGGATTATGCCTTTAGGACAAAATCAGTATTTTAAATATTATTTCTCTAATACAAAGATGTAATAGCTGACATGGTTAAAATAGTTGTTTCTTTCTGACTTCAGAGTTGAATAAAATATTATTAGCTTTTCCATTGCTGATGCCAACAGCTATATTGCCCACACAGAGAAATGGCAAGTCCCACGAGGGCTGCTGAATTTCTCGCAGTTCCCTATTTGGATAGGGAATATGAGGGTCAAGCTGCTAAGCCACATCAGGCTTGTTGGATTTTTGTCATAGATCCCTGATGGTCAGAAGTGAATAAACAGGAATTCAGTCAGAAAGCAATCATCCAAAAGCAAACATTTTTCCTGTCTTAACAACACAGCACGAGAACTTGATGCCGTTCCGAGGCTGGGTCTCAGCTGGATCCAGTGGAGCTCCTGCTTCCCTTCTGGAGAGAGCTTCATAGAGAGCTTAGGAGAAGTTTCCTAACTCCTGACAAGGATTCTTCCCAGGTATCATGTGTGTCTTCCCAAGTTCTAACCCTTTAAAGGGGCTTAACCACTTAAGTGTAATAAGGATTTAGCTGTTTTTAAAAAGAGGGAGACACAATCATGTTAGTTGTATGCACTCATGTTTCTCCTAGGAGAAAGCCCATCTGCTAGCATGATTCAAATCTCACAGAGATTCAGTTAGGTTTGCAAGAACTTTTGTTACTGTCTTTTGCTGACTTAGTTTTGGTAGCTTCAGTCAAATGCTACCCATAGCTAGCTTCCAGCAAATAAGTTTTAAAAGCTTCTACATTCTGTTCAGAAAAACAAATGAAACCAAGGAAATTTTTTCATTAAACTTTGGCTCCTGAGTTTTTTTGGTAATTCTAACCTTGGACATCATTTTTTTTTTATTTTCCTGTTTGTAATTTTTTTCTCTTCTCTATCAAGGAAATGAATGAAAGACTAAAAGCAATAAAGCTCATATGCATGTCCTAAGTGCATACATGTGCATACACACACTCACATAAACACAGCACACACACACAAACACATATACTATAGGCTTATCTTTCCTACCACCACGTGATCTGCTTAAAATAAGATGATATTTTCTGATGTTCTTTACATTCTTTCTTCCTCCTATGATTTCAGTGCATCTTGTATGCATTAATTATTTATGACAGAGAGTTAGCAATGTGTCTTTAATCAATTATTAACACTACCCTAAAATCCTTGTAGAATAAAGTTAGTACAAGTTTATAAGTAAGTACTTAATTGAAAGGTATTGTTCTATATTACATAACATTGTATTACTTCCATGTTACCTTCCTAGCTTGATTTATTTGTATGTTTTCCATAGCTCTATTGCAAGCTCCATGCTCAGTACAGAAAAACATGTGACACAATGAATAGGAAAAAATAACTATGCGTTAATTAACCTGTCTCTTCTCCTCCAATTGTTTTTATTCATTCTTACTTCTTAACTGTGATGACTCTTCATGTACTCCTCTGGAAACCCTAAGTTCCATTTATATGGAGGAATAAATAAGGCATCAAGAAGTAGAGTCAAGAAGCAGAGTTAGTTCTACTTTAGAGTTGGGGATAGAGGGAGAACCCGATGGAATGAATGAGGAAGCTGTAAGAGATATTTTAATGCTAGCTGAAACACAGTCACAATATAAATACAGATTTTGTACTCCTCTAGACATGGCCATAACTCATCATGTCTTCAACGCATTTTAGTTTGCAGATTCCAGAGTCCAAGAGTACCACAGTGAAATGCCCATTATAGGGATATTGGATTTATGGTTCACATGCCTGGTACTATAAATCTGGTGAAGAAATTCAGACAGGAAGCTTATAGATCCCAGTAGTTAACCTGCTGCTATTATTTTTGCTAAATGGACAATATCAAACTAATTTTTTATATTTTCAACCATAGACCAGTGCAGCTCAGAGAAATTTCCTTGCTTAGTGGGCAGTGGTTAACAGAAATTCACAATGGTCAAGGAGCAGAGATTAGTGTCTTTGGAGAGCTCAATATAAACGGCATATCTATTTCATGTCATCTCTCCTCAAGGTATAGGGACCATGGTGGAAGACTGGGCTGGAGGTCTAGGAGTCAGAGGTCAGGGAGGACTAGGGTGAGAAAAGACAAGACCACCACACTAACGAACAGACCCACAGCATCTGCTGTTGCCTGCCTGCACAAGGTCAACTCAGTTACCATTCTAGCAGGGAGCAGGGAAGGCTCCTAAGCACCCACCCCTTGCTGTGGAGTTATCGACAATTGATGACCACTAGGAAGAGAGAGTCAGTTTTATTTAAGGGGTGGGCCTCTGGTAAGTCAAACATTCTCTAGGCAAAGCAAAGTGGACTTGATGTGTCATTAAAGGGGGGAGCATGAAGTTTAGAGGTAGAGAGGGAGGATGTGGGAGGAATGGGGAGTGAACAGATTCAAAATTAATTGTATGCATGGACAAAGTTCTTAAAATTAAAATTTAAAAGGAATATATTGAAAATACCTGTGGATATATCAGTATTATAATAGGAAGTACGTGTGGTTAACTAAGGCTAACACTTTTACTTTCTATAAGCACTTGTCTCTTTGAAGCAAAGAAGTAAACAAACTTTTCTGTTGTACCAAGTTCCCATTCCTACCTAGTTTCTGACTATAAGACCTAAAAGAAAATCTCAATCAAATGTGAGTTCGACTGTAGCTGTGAATACACCTGAGAGCAAAGTCCTGAGGGGACTCTGTAATTACCTACCTTAGGGAGCTGAATCCCTTCAGACATACCCAAGTAGTATGCATATATTAAGGGAAGGGAAGTTGAAAATTAAAGTCTTATGGTATATAACTCAATGTATTTTAAAAGCTAAAATGATTTCTTAACTAACAAATCTCACAAGGAAAGAAAGGAACTATTTGCTTTTTCAGCCTTCAGAAGCCTAAATAAGACAAGGGCTGGTTTATCCAGTTAATGGACTCACTGAAATCTGAAAGATGTTTCAGTTCTTGCCATGACCAAATTAAAGTTTCTCTCAACATGGGAATATGAGGGGCAGTTTTTTTGTGGTGATGTGCACTCCCAGCAGCTGTGAATCAGCGTTCCCTTTTCCCATACCCTTGCCCGCAGGTGCTGTTCTTCACCTTATCCACCTTGGCCATTGTGATTGGGGGAAGACGAAATCTCAAAGTAGTTTTGATTTGAATTTCCCTAAAGGCAAAGTATGTCGAACATTTCTTTAAGTGTTTTTCAGTCATTTGTGTTTCATCTTTCAAGAACTCTCCTTTTATAACATATGTACATATGTACATATGTTAGCTACCAATTATCTATCAGATGAAGAATTGGTAAGGATTTTTTTTTCCATTCTGTATCCAGAATGATGGTGACCTTGAATGATGGTGTCCTTTGCCTTACAGAACTCTCCAGTTTCATGAGGTCCCATTTATTAATTGTTGATCTTAGTGCCTGTGCTATTGGTGCTCTGTTTAGATAAACCTTTCTGTACAATGAGTTCAAAGCTATTGCTTTTTTTTTCTGTCAGATTCAGGGTATCTGGTACTTGAGTTTTATGCAGGGTGATAGACAAGAATTTTTTTCATTTTTCTCCTTTCACCTAGCCATCATTTGTTAAAGACGTTGTCTTTTCTCCAGTGTGTATTATTGTATTTTTTGTCAAAAGCAAGACATCTTTAGGTGTGTGAAATTATGTCTGGCTCTTAAATTATATTGTACTGATCAACATGTCCGTTTAATGCCAAGATCTGTAGTAGAACTTGAATTTGGGATGGTGATATCTTCAGATGTTTATGATCTTTTGTTTGTTTGCTTGTTTGTTTGTTCTAAAATCAGGATTATTTTAGCTGTCTTGGATTTTTTTGTGTTTCTACATGAATTGAAGAGGACCTGTTTTTTAACTTTTATGAAGAATTGTATTGAAACTTTGGTGGGAGTTGCACTAAATCTGTAGATTGCTTTTTTTAATATAATGGCCATTTTAACATTATTAATCCTACCAATCTATGACTATGACAGGTCTTTATATTTTCTGGTGTCTTTTTCCATTTATTTCTTCAGTAACTTTGAGCCTGTATTACATAAATCTTTCACTGGGTTAGAGTTATCCCAAGATATTTTTGAGGCTGTTGTGAATGGTACTTATTCCCTGATTTCTTTCTCAGTGTGTTTGCTATTTGTGTATAGAAAGGCTACTGATTTTTGTGTGTTGATCTTATATCCTGTTGAAAATGTTAACCAGCTTTTATGGTAGATCCTTTTGGGTCTTTCAGGTATAAAATCATATCATCTGTAAATAAGGATACTTTGGCCTCTTCACTTCCTGCATTGATCTCCTAAGCTGTCCTACTGCTGTTGCTAAGACTTCAAGGACTAGATTGAATAGGTATGGAGAGAGTTGTCCTTGTCTCATTGCTAATCTTAGTGGAAATGGTTTGATTTCTCTTCGGTTAGAATAATGTTATCTGCGGGTTTGCTGTATATTGGCTTTTGCTATGTTGAGGTATGTCCCTTGTATCTCCAATTTTTGCAGTACATTCATCATGAAGGAGTGTTGGATACTGCCAAACAACTTTTCTTCATCTAATGAGATGGCCTATGTTTCTGTATTTTACTCTGTTTATGTGACCGATTATGTTTGCTTACTTATGCATTTTAAATCATTCTTGTAGCTCATATAGGATGTGGTGCATAATCTTTCTTATGTGAATTTCAGTTTATTGGTATTATATTGAGAATTTTTGTATATGTGTTCTCAAGGGACATTTCTGTGTAATTTTTTGGCAGGGGAAGTGTTTATGTGGCCTAGGTATTGGAGTAATAGTGACTTCATAAAATTAATTAGGAAGTGATCTTTCAGAAGAATAATTTCAGGAATATTTTTTTCAGGCCCTTCTGTCTTTTAGCATCTCCATTAAGAGGTTGGGTGTTATTTTAATGGACCTGCCTTTATACATGACTTGGTCTTATTCCCTTGCAGGTTTTACATCCTTTCTTTATTCTGTAAGTCAATGTTTTGATTATTATGAGTCATGCAGAGTTCTGGTCTTATCTGTTTGGTATTCCATGTGTCTCTGGTGCCTTAATAAGCATTTTTGTTAAATAATATTTTCTGTTCCTTTAACCTGGATTTATTCTCCTTCCTCTATGCTTACTATTTATAGGTTTGGTCTTTTTTGTAGTATATCTAATTTTTTGGATCTTTTGTGTCTGGATTTCTTGGTTTAATTTTTTTTTAGGCTGAGGTATCCTTTTCTTTTACATTGTCTTATAGATGTCTCCTCCATGTCTGAATCTGTTGGTGAGGCTTACCTCTAAAGTTTTTGTGTATTATCATATATATATATATATATATATATATATATATATATATATTATCACTATGCACAAAAGTGGTACAAACTCAAGCTGGGAAAACCCTAGCATGGAGTAGCAGAGGTAGATAGCAAGTACCACTTTAAGATGAATTGCTATTGGCATCTGATTGCTGCTGAAAAGATGAAATACAGTTTTCTTTAAGAGTTTAACCTCTTCTATATGGTCCACACTGAAGGGTAGGCCCCAAACCTAGAAGTCAGACATTACAAACTGGACTTGATGCTTTTAAAAAGGAAATACAAAGACAGGAGGAAGTGGGGTTAGGAGAGGGATGGAGAGAGCATGAATTTGGGTGGGCGGGAATGTAGGGATGGAACTGAGAGTCATTGGAAGAGGGAGTGAATATGATCAAAATAATTGTATGACATTCTCAAAGATTTAGTGCAAACATTATTAATAAACAAATAAGCATTATTATTAATAATAAAGCATGATTAGTAAACAAAAGGTTATCTTCACAATTTTGTAAAGTTTTACTTTTTATTTTTGAAGATTTTATCTTCAAACTTTTGAAACTTCTCGTACAAATTCACAAGGTTATAGAGGAGGGACTCTTGAGGAAACCATGGCCAGTTCTCTAACCTCACAAGGGAGGAAAAAGAGATACCAACTTACTTAGACCCAATGTCATGCCCTTAACCCATGACCAAGATGGAAATAAATCCTCCCTGAGGTACTGGTTCTGCCAGGCTTATTTTGGTATTATTCACTACTGCTTTTATGGGAGAGCTATTATTAGATAACAGTTGTCAGAGACATAGGGTACAGAGAACCCCAGTCACTGCACAACCTAACATCTCTAGGTAAATAAAATATCCTGAAGAATTGTTTGCTGAAGATTTGTAAGGAAACGACTGTGATCCAGACTAGTGGGAGGGGAACAGTGAATGAAGCAATGGCTATGAGACACTTCAGATTTCCCATATCCTTTGCTATCTGCCTACTTCCAGTTTAAAAATAAAATTTTCCAAAGAGTGAGAGCAACTAGGAAGATTCAGACAGCCAAAGACTTTTTCTGAAACCATGAGGACCTGAGTTCAGCTTTTGAGAACCCACATAGAAAGTCTGGTGCAGCAGAAGTGTTTCTGTAATAGAAGCATGAAGGGACAGAGACAAGAGGAACCCTGTGAATTGCTGGTCAGCTAATTTTGCCAAATTAGTTCCATCAAGGTTCTGAGAGACCCTGTCTCAAACAATAAAGTGAAAAATGACTTAAAAAATACGCCCCATTGACTTTTCAAACACACACGCACACACACACACACACACGAACATGCAGACAAATTAAATTCATCCCATAAGATTCCATGTAAAACCAACCTGCGGATTATTTTCTGTTCATCTGTTAGGGGACTTTCTTCATAAAAATAAAAGTTGGAGAAAGTTTATTTTGTGTCTCTGGAGACTATATTGTCTCTGAATTAATTCCTCCGTGAGAAAAAAAAGCCATAGTTGGGGCCCAAGGTCAGAAGTCACGACTGCTTAATCTTATAGAGCCCAGTCTAATGACTTAATGCAAGCAAGATCCTCTATTCATGCGATTGAAAGTTTCAGACCTAATATCAGCTATATTTTGTTTTCTTTATGTCATATAATGTCAGCTTACCCTATTAAGCAGTGTTCATCTCAGGAACTGATTTTGACAAGTAAAATCCAAGCCTACCTTTCCCACAGAAAATTCCTTGTCATTCATAAGTTCCACATCAGGAGGTGTTGACTCTTACTCTGTGGTTTCTTTGGGAATAAGTGATCAGACACCCATGGCCAAAGGTTTCCTTGGGTCGTTCTCATGACCAGTTCATGAGCTTTTAGTGTACATTTATGGAAGCAGAGTTGGACCAGCTGCAATGTTTTACTACAAAAACTTGCTCCCATACCTCTTTAAGGACCTCTGGAAATGAAAATGAGATATTTGGAAGTCAGTTCCGTGAATTTCCATTTAGGGCTTATACAAGAACCCATAAAACTTTCAAAGATATAAGTTTTCTTTGCAATGTTTTTTGTAGTCTACAATAATTCAGAATTGACACAGGGATGGTTAAGATATCAAAGATGGGTCAAATTTGGCCAACAGTATGGTAAGCTACTGCACAATTAGAAGGCAAACTGACAAAGGAAACAAAACTAGTTACCAGTTTGAAGCGATTTTCTTCTTTGCTATTACAACTGTGTTACTCTCCGGTTAGGACAAAGCAGGTGTAACTCCCTCAAGTGCCCCAAAGTGGCTCTCACTTAAGAGGACAACAAAGAGGTGTTTCTTAGTAGAGAATTTCTATCTCCCTGTTGATTTATAATCTTCAGTGTTTCATTTGTCTAACAAATATTTGTCTAACAAGAATGTATTCCTAGGATTGAGGCAGAAACAGTAAAGATGCCTAAAAGATCTTACAAGGGGACATTTTAAAGGATAACCTATGAGCATTGTATAAGAATATGTTAAACTTTTACGAATTTAATTTTTAAAGCTTTGTCTCGGTGCATTGCCTGGTCTTACAAGGTTAAGTGACCAATTGCACTTCTACAAAGATGCCAAAAATTGAAAATAGAGAGAAATAGGATGGTTGCACTGTGGAAAAACAATACAGAATACCTGAAAGGTACCTGAATGGATTTCATTCTGGACACAAAAGGAACTGAGGAAGAGAACATTCAAACTGGGAGAAACAGAACCAAGGCACAATATCCTCACATGAGGAAGAGACAGTTGTGGTTGGGATTGGTGAATAGGAAGATACTGAGAGAATGGCAAGGTCCAGGTGGGAGATGGGTTATAGCTGTGCCCAGAAGAACAATAAGGAACACCACTACTCATTCTTTTAGATTTTATACTCACTTGCTGTCTCAGTTACATTTTTTATTGTTATGAAGAGACACCATGACCACAGCAACTCTCATAAGGAACACATTGATTTAAGGGGGCTTGCTTACAGTTTCAGAGGTTCAGTCCATTGTGATAATGGTGGGGAGCATAGCAGCATACAAGGAAATGTAGTGCTGGAGCAGCTGAGAGTTCCACATCTTGTAGGCAACAGGAAGTTGACTGACAGCCACGCTGAGGGAAACTTGAGCAAAGACACATTTGAGCCCACCCCCACAGTGACACACTTCCTCCAAAAAGGCCACACCTCCAAATAGTGCTACTCCCTCTGGGGGCCATTTTGTTTCAAACCACCACACTTACATGCTGTGAACAGAAAATTGATGCACTAAAGCTGTGTTGAGGATGCAGAATTTGGAAGGGAAATAAATTGGAAGGTAGCTTATAGAAGGTAAATAAAACAATGATGTGGTTTTTAAGTAGGTTTGTAGATTTGGGGATATTCCTTCTCTCCAAAGACGGAGTCTAATTCTCCTCCCTTGAACATGTACTGAATTATGTAACTTGCTTCTAACAAACGGAATGTGGAAGAAAGGATTGGGAATGACTTCTGAAGTTAAGCAGTGCCTGGAATGGCCTTCATCTCACTGCTGCTCCTCGGTTCTCCACTTGGTTAGAAATACAATCCTGTGTGGGCAACCAGGCAGATTCACAGCGACGTCCACGTGAGGAACAAATTGAGACTCCCTCACCACCCACACGAAGGAGCCACCTAGACAACACACGCTCCAGTCCAACAAGTCTTCATATGATTTTGCCCCTGGAGATGCCTTGACCCTGCCTTAGAGCATAGACTTTACCTCCAGCCTGAGTTAACCCATTTCTGAATTTTTGTGAGGATCACCAAGTATGGACTGGTTTGTCAGAGTGTATTAGATGATGGTTATAAATGAGACCATCATCTAAAAGCTGTCATAGCTCAGATTCTGGAATGGGACCTTAGCCATGACAGCAGTAAAAATGGAATAAACACAAACTAATATAAGAGATAAATCTTGGTGATCGTTGTGCAAGGGAGTAAGAAAAAAAAGATCAAATGGCTCTGAGGAAGGATAAAATGCTGCTACTCATGATTGACAGGAACACAGGGAAAGGTATTAGGGAAAATAATCTTTTCATTTTACAGTTGAACAATACTAGATTACAAAAGAAGCTACAGTACAAATGACAGAAAGCTGAATTTAGAAGATTGCTGAGAGACTGGTCTGTTCAATTACCCCATTTTACAGGCAAAGTCACAGTAGTCCCACAAGGCCCTGCGTTGAGAAGGACCTTGTACTTGGTTTTATGCCCTGCTCTTTCCTTCTTGAAATTCTAAATCAGTTTTCAACAAGAGGCTCGGCACTGTCATTTTGCCTTGGACTCGGAGATTTAGAACCTAGCCTGGTGTATGCTCAGCTTTTCCCCAGTTGATTCTGGAAGAATTATTTGATGGCTGGAGGATTGTCTGTTGTTACTACAATGCACAGATAAGGTCAGAGAGAATGAGATGGTTTAGTTCTTACCACACCAGATTGTTCTCAGCTAAACACGATGTTCCCATTAGTAGCCATTTTCCAGCTGGTGAGTCACCATGATAGCAGTTGGTCTAAGACACCATTTGCATTTAAAGTGCTAATGGGCAACATCCTTGAGTCTCAAATATGGGTTCTGCTTCAAGAAGACAGGGATCCCACTGTAGAAATGCTATCGCACCAGGAAATAACAAATCTACAAGCTGGAATGTTGTAGAATATTGTGCACTTTGTCTCAAACCATACAAGTTTATTGATACTGCAATAACCTGGGGCCAAATATTGAAGAAATGTTATGTTCTCTATGAATTCTACTTCCTGATAGCAAACTGGACTTGTTTTTTTTCCAAAACTAATACCCTCAAGCAAGAGTGAGCTATTATGCCAAAACCACATAGTTCTTTTGTTAACATATAAAATTTGATAAGACTAGAATATAGATATTTAATCTACTCCATTATTCTGTAAAATCTTAATTTCAGCCTCCACCTACTTCATTCTTTCATGAGTAACCAATTAAGTGGAAGAGCTTAAAGCACTGTAACTTTCCATATTATTATAGAATATTTGTAAGTTTATTTTATTTCCAGAGCTCTGAAATTTAATTATTTGATACTTTAAGTTTCGTCTATTGCAAAATAGAAAGAAGCAAATATATTAGCAATAAAAAGCAGTGGCAAGGCAATCGTGTGTTTCAATAGAACCCACAATCATCATTTTCCATCATATTAGTCTAAACAGAACTACAAAACTAAGCATTCAGAAGCAAAGCATGGTGAATGGAAATGGGGCTTATCACAGTGGTGTTTGTAGCTGGGTAATTAGTTCATATAATTAAGTAATTGGGAAGGCAGAAGAGGTTTTATAGCCACCCAGTATTGTGTGCTGCTTCCCAGTCTGTTAGGGAACAGGAACGAAACCTGTTTTACTGAACAAGCTTTCAATACTGCAGTTTCACAAATGCTAGAACAGGGCATCTTAACCTTGACCCGTGGGCTTCCGCGGACTGTAAGAGGTTATTAACTTCCGCTGAAGTTGAATTCAAAGTGCAGTGTTTTGGGCACATGAGGAGCTTCATGGTGTTTCTCAATCTGGAATGGAAGCTTGCCTTTCCACGTGTCTCATTTCCGTCTGGTCCATAAAGCTCATTAAAACCTCACTTCCTCCTGAAAACCTCCGGGCCACTGTGTTCCTCCCCGACTCCCAGCTTTTGGAACACCCTGACTTTTGTTCATGTCATCCAGGTGTTCCTTGGCACATCTTGGCCCATTTCTCAAATTTAATTGCTGGTCCTGCACAGCAAATACTGTTGGATCCGGTTGTCATCACATTGCCAGAATAGTACTCTCTGAAGGGAGGGCTTCAGTGAGTGCTGGGTTGTTCTACTTCTATTGCCAAAAATCGAAACATCTGGAAAACTGCCCAAATGTCTCCTGTTCATCCTGCTTCCATCTTCCCACTGACTGACTCACTCCTACTTCATGTCTGTCATGCTTCGCGAAATGTATCGCATTTGTTAATATCACTGGCACTCTCCATTTATTTCAACAGAATTGACAGCAAACATTCAGTTCTTGATTTTGTAAATAATATTTTTAAGGTCATCATAGTGTATTATGCAGTAACACCTTTTCTCTCCAGGGCTTTAAACTTTTCTCATATCATTGAAAAATATGTAAATTATGTAGATGTGCTCTCATTTTTCTCCCAGGAAGCAGGAACTTTCTAGAACGTCTACTTCTCCAATTAAACTGTGATAACAGGTCTACTGGAGACAACTGATATAAACTGAGAGATCTTGTTTTACTGTGCACATCAGCACTTAGCACATGTGTGCATACGTTAATGTACATATTTGGTACACGTGTGCATTTGTTATGTAAGGTGCTGTCTCTTCACTTGTGTTATAACACTTACTAGGATTTACTTTGCATTAGAATTCTCTTCCAAGTTACTTGCACCCCTTCTCCAAACTGGAGTTCCCAAGAAATGGGGTCCAGAGTTCACGCTTCTTGCAGTTATCTTTTGGGTCTATCACACTCTGGGCTTTGCAGACAGAAGGTTCATAGTACATTTTAGCTTAATTTAGAAGAGGCTTATCATGGAGGCTGGCGAAGTGACTGAGCATATGGCTAGTACAGAGAACCCAAGTTTTGTTCCAATGCACACACTAGGGAGTTCACAGCTGTTTATAACGCTAGTCCTGGGGAGACAATGTCTGCTTCTGACCTCCACGGGCTCTGCATTCATGTGCACAAATCCACACTCAGACACGTACACATATACCCATAAGTACAAATGAAGCCTAAAAGGGATCAGTCATAGTGGCAGAAAACGTTAGGAGAACTACAGATGTGTGCAAGGCAGAACCAGCTGTGTTCTTCCTTAAGCCGCAGCTGACATACAGAGAGTGACTATGAAAGAGGAAACACACACCATCAGCATTTCTGCCCATCTGGGAAATGTCATTAACACTACCAGCCTGGGTATATATGAAGCAGGGCAGATACAAGGTCCACAAGAACTTGGATTGTCTTTTCTTGGTGGAGACTCACCCAGATCTTCCCACATAATCTCTGACAAGGATGTGCCCCTAAATAATCCTGGGCAGACTTTCTTTTCTTGGTTTCCAATTCCAGCTCTCCCCTTCAGTTTCATTGCAATTAGATAGCATCTTTCCTGCCAGAATTCTGCAGGTGCTTTGTTGCAGGGAAAAGAGGTCGCTTGTTTGGCCTGGCCGCCCAGCTGGCTTACACCCAAAATAACCACAGAAACTGTATTAATTAACTCACTGCTTGGCCATTAGCTCTAACTTCTTATTGGCTAACGCTTACATATTAGTTTAACCCATCTCCATTAATCTGTGTATCGCCACGTGGCAGTGACTTACCAAAGATTCTAACCAGCGTCCATATCAGACATAGATCAATGGCTTCTCCAGCTATGTCCTTCTTCCCAGCATTGAATTCTGTCTTTTCTGCCTACCTAAGTTCTGCCCTATCAGGCCCAAAGCGGTTTCTTTATTCACTAACCAATGAAAACAACACATGAACAGATAAGCCTCTTACACCAGTGCATGCCCATCTGTGACTTAGTTAAAGCCTTGGGTAGGGTGGTTTCCTTTTCTGTCATGATCCTGGAAACCAATGTCCCAAGGCAAAGGGGATAAGAAGAAACTCATGGTTTCTTCTTCCATGAGAAGAAGGCACCGATGGCTTTTAGGATGGCCAAAGACAACTTCTTCCAATCACACTTGCTAGAACCCTTTCTGTCTACATTTATTTGTTGGGATCCTACACTGAGTTTTCTGGAACATTTTAAAGACTCAGTTCTAGCTATGGGGAATGCTTCTTCAAATGGAAACTGAGTTTCAAATCTATCTAATCGAAAAGCTTTTCATTTCAAGAGTCTCTGAAAAGTGAAGCAAAGGAAACAGCCAGGAAATAAGCATGAAGTTTGGAGCTGTTTTCTGATTTTATTCATCTATTTATTTTATACAAAGTCTTACTATGTAGACCACACTGGTCTGGAATTCATTGTGTATCCTATGTTGACTTCAAATTTGCAATCCTCTAGTCTCTACCTCCTAAGTACCAAACCACATCTATAGATTTTTAAAGAAACATTAATCTCAAAGGATTTTATAAAATATAGAGAGCAAAATTCTAGCCACTTCCAGACTAAGAACAATTGTCAATCATTGCCAAATAGCTGGTCGTCCCTCATGCTCTTGCTAAGGCTCAAAGACCTGCAAGATTCAAAGATATCATCTTTCTTGAATCATGCCTTTCTCACTTTCATTCTTATGTCTCCAACCTGTTCCATCAATGTATATTTTCACGGGTTGTTTCAAAGAGTACCTGCTGATCTAGTAGCCTTCTAAGTGGCTTCCTAGGCTCATATATACACTTGAAAATCCTCAGTGTGTGTTTTCTTACCTCCCACAGTTCTGTGTGGGCCACTCTATAATTTTGAAATACTTGGTAAATTGCTGTCTATTTAGTTAAGCATCCAACTAAATTGTATTTCACTCAAGCTTACTTTAGGAATGAAAATATTACATCAGTTTTGAGTAAGTACTTCAGGGAATTAGATTGTGGGTGTATCTTAACATATGCTAGGTTGAGGGGAAAAAAAACAAAACTAAATGCCCTTAGCAACTACCAGGAGATTAAAATTGAAGGATTCATGCTTTCATTCTCAAGCATGTCTAAGAAGGTGACTCTCAATAAAACTATGCTAGCAGCAAAGTGGATTTGTGCTTTTTTTATGGGTCATGGTAATGAAAAAAGGTCAGCTCACTTCTTGTGCATAATTCCTCAGCCACTCAGGCATCTGATACCTGACCTCTGTCTAAGGCAGCAGTGTCTACTTCATTGCTTCCCATTACCACAGGGTTGGCAATGTTTACCCTTTGCCCCACCATGGTATAAAAAATGGTTTTTGTTCTTATAAAAAAAAATTCCAAATATAGCTATTTCTGGAGAAAGGATAGTTTTCTAGAAATGTGACATTACTATATAGAAGGGTAGATACTTCCAAGTTCACATAAAGCCCTTGCCAGGTTCAGGGATAAAATGTTGAACATGGATGTAGTATTTTTCGGGTCATTAAAAGGAGTTGATGGAGTCTCGTTGATCTAAAACGTCTCCAAAGGTATTTCACCCAACCCAGCTTTCACTCACATATCAAGCACTGGCTTGAGACTCAAGAAGGAAGAATGATGGACAGGGGTGAAGGAGAACTTGAAAGGTGAAGGGAAAGAAAAGAAGTGAGAAAAAAAAGAGGAAATAGCACAGAAACACTACTGAGATCTCAGTTTTCAGGCACAAAAGGGAAAACTAGGGTGTAGACATGTCAGCTGGTTTTCTCGATGCCATATTCCTGCAACAGCCAAGGCCAGGTTACTTCACTCCATCACACATGCTCTGCCCCCAGCGGCATGCTGTCCAACTTTTAACTGACAATGATAAACTACAAACACAACAACTCCCATAAATAAATACAAATATTCCAAATCCTTTATCCTCTGAAGTACATATCTGTGTGTCATCTAAAGAGAGACTATATCCCATAGAAACCGAGAGTAAATACAGGGTAATCTGGCTCATGCTACATGATAAAGTAATTGTGCTAGGCTTAACACGAGGAAAATTATGAGTGCTCAATAAGTTTCAGCACTAAAGCTAAAAGGCCAGTAGTCTATGATAAAGACAAGGTAATGACTGAATGTTTTGTTTGTTCCCTGGGAGAACATGCTTAAAGGGCTTGCTGGGTATCAGAAAAGGAAAGGGAACCTAGAAACATATTTCTAATATGACAATTATTGTCCCTATTTAACACATAAGAAAATTACAGCTCATGTGATTACAGACATGTGATAAGCTCAGAATTGCTTGTAAGTGGCAATGTGGGTGATAAATCAAGATATCTTTATTACCAAGTCCGCAAAAACATAACTTCTACTTTTACTATTAGCTGGCGTTACACTTAAGCAAGGCAATTCACTAGCTTATGATCTTGCCATTATAGTAGTGGGACAGTGTTGCAAAATGTTGAGCACAATGTACAGAAATTAAAGACTACATTATTGTATCTTGAAAAGCAGTCAGTATATGATACCTTAATGATGATTGTTATTATTTAATTTGAAAATTATAACCTTATCATTAATTATTAGAGAGACAGAAATTACTTAAAATTGTCCTTCCTGCTCCAAAAATAAAGTGAAGTATATTTTCTACTACTAATAACCAAAACACAGTTATTACTGTGTGCTGGGTACCATCCAGAATATTCATGAAACCTTTAGTTCTATTGCTTGGATGAAACTGAGACACAGAAAGTTTAAACAACATGCGCAGTTCCTGAAGCTAGTAAGTACACCTGGAATTCAACCAGAATCCACCTGGTTTCAGAGCCTGTGTTCCTTATTAAGTCTTACTATTAGCAATTGAAGGGGACATATATAAATGTTGTAAAAATAATATACAAAACCACTGGCAAAAACACAACAAAAATATCAGTGTCGTGAAAGTCGGGGTGATTGTTCCATTGGCATTTAGGACATGCTATTCTAAATCTAGTAGAAAAATTAAAGTGATGTGACATTCCAATGCAAATTCTAACTCATTCATGACCTGGGTCAAACACATACACACACACACACACACACACACACACACACACAGTCCATAGCTAGTGTTGATTCCTTTGGGAAATTTTTGCTATAGAATGCTGTGGTGGTTGGTCAACATCACCATCCTCTCTGGACTTGGAATCACCTGGGAAACACTTCTGAGAGTGTCTTTGAGAGTTTTCAGAAATGTTTAACCAAGAAAGGAACAGACTCTGGGGCCGGAGGCAATACATACTGTGATAGAGTCTTGGACTGAAGAAAATATGGAAGCCAGCTGATCCCTCCCTTGGTTTGGGAAGTCCTGTATATGTGTTGCTTTTATTGGTTAATGAATAGAAAAAAAACTGGCTTGGCCTGTGATAGGGCAGAGTAGAGCTAGGCAGGGAAAACTAAACTGAATGCTGGGAGAAAGATGGCAGAGTCAGGACATGCCACGTAGCCGCCAGAGGGAAAATACATGAGCTGCCAGTTGGAACTTTGTGGTTAGTCCATAAGCCTCGTGGTAAATATTAAATAATGGGAAAGGGCTAATTCTAGATGTAAGAGCTAGCTAGCAATATTTTTAAGTGATTGGCCAAGCAGTGGTTTAAATAATATAGTTTGCTTATTTGGGGAATGTGGGTGGCCGGGAAGACAAACAAGCATTCTTCTTACAACATGCCCTTTTTTTTTTTCATTCCACTGAGATATAAGCAAGTTCTCACTGCCACAGGTGAAAGCCACTTGGGCCACTATGTCTTCCCTACCATGTCGGACTGTATTCTCAAGCTAAGAACATTAGTAACTCTTTCCTCTAAGATGTTTCTTCAACTATTCTATCACGGGCATGAAAAGGCAACTAATGCCAGGCTGTGCTAAGTACTACCATTTCCTGGGCCTGACATTCCCTGAGTATCCTCTTGCTACTGAGGTTATTATACAGATGAACCTACGGTCTTAGATGATGAGTGGAAATGTGTTTGGGGTTTTAATCTTGTAACGTTCACACCACTTTATCAAATGATTTGGAATAAATCTGCAGGGTAAAAGATGAAGCTGGTACAGCATATGGTTAAATAATTGATGCATGTACTCATGTACATTTGTTCGTTTGAGCAGATTTCTTGCTCTTATTCAATACAGAAAACAATTTGCTCTTAATTGCCTACTTCTTAATCTTTCTGCAGTCCATATTTGTCTCACAAGCTAAAAACTTGGATATAATTTGTTGAAAAACAACTCTCATTTTAAATCCTAAATATGCAAATTTCTACCTTGAGATTCTAAGAAAACTATTTTCCTAACCTCCCACCGCCGTTGTTAATTTTCCTACAGCTTATCCCATAAAAACCCCTCCACAATGTGGTTCTCTCATGGCTCATTCTGGATGAATCACCCAATTCTGAAAAAGAAGAGGGTTTCAAATGTGGCTGTCTTGGCAAACTCAAGTGCCTTGGTCCCATTCACTGGTGTAGGTGGCACTGAGGGCTTACAATTCCCCAGAGGCTAGCTGCATTGAGGTATTCAGTACTCTGGAACTCATGGAGTTCTCTTAGAGTTCTACTATTTAAGAGACATATACTTTAAATCCCAATTTTCTGAGATAACATTGTATCTGGACACTAGTCTCTCATTTTCTGTTGGTTTATTACTAACAGAAGAAAGGTAGCTCCTAAACCTCACATACCCTGTCCTGGCATCTGCTCCAGAGAAGTTACCCAAAGTTCCTTATAAAATGTTTATATACACATAGAAGGCACTCAGAGCCACCATGTTAGAGGGACCTTGCAAGCTCCAAGGTTACTGTATGGAGAAATAATGCCAACCTGGGTAAGAAACACAAAGTATGTCCTATGCCGTGACTTTCCACCACACAATTTACTCTTCTAACCCATCAACAGTGAGCCAAAAGAGTATGTTTTTATTCTCTTGTTCAGTTTTCTAACTCTGTGAGAAAATGTTTGAGGAAGGGAGCTTGGGGGGAGATTGATTTCTGCTCACCTTTTCAGATGCGCCTGCCCGTGTCCTCTTGTTGCTCCTGCTTCTTGACCTGTGATGAGAGTAAACACTATGGCAGAAAACGTGAGGTAGAGCAAAGCCTCCCACCTTACGTGGACCAGAAAATATGTGGCAGGAGGAAGGAAGGGATGGTGCAAAGGGTATTGCCCTGTGGACCTTTTTATTTCCACTCCACCCATCTTTAAATTTCTATCACCTCCACATAGCTCGTTGACTATAAACCCATTAATGGGCTAGACAGCTGCTGAGGTCAGAGGTCTCATACTCCGGTCACTTCCCCAGTGTCCTGGTGCAGCGTCTCTGTCAACACTCTGCAGAGGCACAGGAGAGAGGAATCTCAAGTGAAAAATTAACCAGATTGTACCGGCCTCTCTAAGCACAGCTGTGTGGCTTGTCTTGATTGTTAATTCAGGAAGGGACCAGACTTCCGTGGGTTGCACCATCTTCCAGGAAGTTGTTCCTACCTGGACTGTATAAGAAACCCAGTAAAGTATGAGTCTACAGAGGATAAGCCAGCAAGAAGTAGTCCCCCATGGTTTCTGCTTTTCGTTCCTGCTTGAGTTCCTGGCCTCACTTCCTACAGTGATTGACTGATCTGAATCATGCTTGCTCTTTCGGGCCACCAACCGACTCTCAGATCATGACATGGAGACTTCTTAGTAGTTATGAATGCTCAGCCTTATCTTAGCTCTTACTTCAATCTGTTTCTCTTTATCTGTGTTTTGCCTCAGGGCTTTTTCTCTTTTCTTTCTGTATGTCCTACTCTGGGTCTTCTGGCTGCCGGCTGCCTGGGTGGCCCCGGGAGTCTGTCTCTCTTTATCCCTTGTTTTCTCCTCTCTTCTTCTCTCATTCTCCTCCTATTTATTCTCTCTCCCTGCCATCCCTTCCTGTGCCTCTTCTGCCCAGCTATTAGCCATTCAGCTTTTTATCAGACCAATCAGGTGCCCTCAGCAGGCAAGGTGAAACAGCAACACATCTTTTCATAATTTAAAAAATGCATCAAAACAGGTGTTACAGGTCTTTACATTGTTAACAAAGGCAGGAGAAACAAATGTAACACACCTTACACACAGTTAAAGTAGCATTCTTCAGCATAAACAAACATAACACATCTTTACACAGTTAAATATTCCACAACAGTGATATATAAATGTAAGCTAAATAAACACTTTCCTTCCTAAATTCCTTTCCATCAGAGTGTTTTATCACAGTAATAGAAGTGAAATGAGGTTGCTCAAAACCATCTCTGAACACTGCTGCATTAGGGACCAAGTCTTCACCACATGAGCATCTGAGGGATGGATGTTCCAGATCCAAGCCATAAAATCTCAATTTTTCTTTTTACTTTTGCTCAGTTCTTCATTCAGCTCCACCCTTATTTAAATTGTGATACTATCAGAAATTGAGAGAAGGCTGTAGGTAAGATAAATAATGAGTTATAGAAAGAGGTGGCTTCCAAGGTGAATGAAGAGGGTTCTAGAACTGGACAGACAATGGTCTCACAGTAGCAAATAAAGGAGGGGAACAAATGACGCCAAATGCATCAGATGGGGGAACGTGAATCAGTCCCACATTAGCTTCAAATAGGGTATACTAAGGGTAAGCGTGAACTCGTTCCCACCTTGGACACCAGATGAAGCAGAATGCATTAGACGGGGGGATGAAATAATCCCACACTAGCTCTGAATAGGGTATACTAAGGTTTTTCTTTATTACAAGGGAAATGCACAGATCACAACCAGGAAATAGAAATAGGGTTCAGCATCTAGGTGTGACAGGCGAGAAGAAGAGGGAGCAAGTGGGCAGGAATATGACTTTTTGGTACCCAAAGCCATGTCCTACCTGGTCCAGCCTCTCAAAGGCCATTGGTTGAAGGAGGTTCCCCATTAAACAGATATTATTATTATTATTATATTCTAGCTGTCTTCTTTCCAACAATCAGAATTTCTCCATGTGTGCTTCTATATCAGGAGCTCAACCCCTTTACTTTAATTTTGTCATTTTAATGTATTCTTGTCTTATACATTACACCTCTACCACAGTTTCCCCTCCCTCCACTCCACACCTCCCTTCTCCCCCAGATCTACTCTTCCTCCATATCCCTTCGGAAAAGAGCAGGCCTCTTGGGGGATATCAACCGAACATGGCAAAACAAGTTGCAATAACACTGGCCACAAACCCTCGTATCGTGACTGAACAAGGAAGAAAAGGATCCCAAGAACAGGAAAATGGGTCACTTTCATTAGGAACTTAGGCACAGAAAAAAAGATAGTTTCTAGATTAAAAGAAAACAACAGTGCAACTGAACTAACAGATAATGTTATGTGTCTTGGGGTAGGAAAAAATATGAGACTCGGGTGAGCTGGAAAGAGCAAGCAGCTCATAGCAGGAAGATTGCTATCAGGAGGGAATGGTAACTAATGTTGACAGCATTCAGCATGCCCCCAGAAGTGAATATGTTGAAACCTATTACTTGCCACAATGGTTTAAGAGGAGGAGCCTCTGGGAGTTTATTACTTTATGAAGGTTCGACTATCAGGAAAAAGGTCAAGGAGTTCCTTTGTACCTCTGTCATGTGTTCAACAAGTATCATCTAAGAGGACCCACCCTTTCCACAGGACAAATTTATTGACACCTTGACCTTGTAAGCCCTATCATCCACAACAGTGAGGAATAAGCTTATACTGCTTGTAATTTATCCATTCTAGGCATTTGAATATATCAGCCTGAACAGAGTAAACAGCATTTTCTGAGATACAAGTTAGATGATGAAACTTGCTCGTTTGAAATTTTTTGTACAAAACTTCTTGGGTCCAAACAAGGTCCAAGAAATTGTATTCTGCAATGCAAAAGGCACCATTGTATGACCTCTGTTTATGAATGATGATAGATCGCATTAGACTCTGACATCTAAACCATTTGACTAAGCTAAATTATAGCAGAAGTATTAGAGATTTAATATTAGGAAGATCCACACTCAAGAAAGGTGTTCGCAAGAGAGGTAAAGTCCAGAACAACTGTGCAAACAGCTGAACTTCACAACAGCAAAATAAAGTCCCATGAAGAAATGCTGATCATGGTGGTGGATGTTGTATCCCAGTATGTAGGAGATGGGTGAGTAAGAAGCAGGAGTTCAAAACCAGCCTCAGCTATGTAGTGAGATTTGAGGTCAGCCTGAACTACATGAGATAATGTCTCAAAATAATTATTTTTAAAAACCCATGATGACCAAGCAATCTTGGTTTTTTGAGTTAAGGAGGACAGATCAACGGAATCCAGGAAGAAATAATTTCTCTTTCACCTCATAGCAGAAAAGGGTTAATCCGGTTTTGGTGTTGCAGAATAGAAAGCAGGTTGTACTATGACAGAGAAACAAATTACTTTATCTCAACAATCATTCAAAATAAGTCTCCTGAGTCTCCTTGGATAGTGTTGAAGTCTGTTCTCTCACATGCACAGTGAGCAGCCTTGTTGGTCTTTCAGTCCAAATGGAGCATATTGTGTTTCCCTTGGCATCCATGCTTTCTCCGCTCTAGAAGCCCTGGCACACCGATTTCTGTGAATTGCCTGATCTGTGCTTGCAGTATTAGTCAATAAGAGGAAACTAATAAGGTAAAGAGGCCAAGGGGGAAGCCACTTCTTTACCCAACCGGATGATCTCTTTCTCTTGCTAGAAACGTAGGTGAGAATGAGACAACTCACGCTGATTCTGTGATTTGGAACAAGGGTTAAGGTCCTAATGTCAGCCAATGAGGGGAGTCCGCGGAGGGGAGAGAGCTCTAGGAAAAATTCATGAAGCCTTTTAGCCAGGAAGCCTTGGTGATAACAGATATCTCGCCCAGCCTGCCATGTCTCTCAGGAGAGCTCAGGTCCTCTTTGTCCACTATCCCCGCCTTCCCTTACCCTACTAGGACGCAGGTTGTTGGGTGCACCTTATGATAGTTAAAATGAAGTTACATGCCCATTAAAATTCTGTTTTCGAAACAGAATTAAAGCATTCTGTTAAAAAAAAAAGGAGCAGCAGACAAAATGTTAATTATGTGGCTGTTGTTGGTGTCATTGCCATTTCTAAGTTGCCAGTGGTGCTGATGATGTATATGAAGTGTGAGCACCTCTCCTTCTCACCACTCCTACCTCCCAAACCTCCAAGTAGAGGAAACCATAGGATGTGTGCCGGCATGAATGTAGGCTGTAGGCAGGACAGAAAGCTCCTGTGTGTGACAAAGTAGGTCTTGGTTATCAGTTTGAAGGCCAACAAACTAGACAATTAAGTAAGAATAAATGGCTGTATTCCTCCACTTGCCCTCCCCTCCCCTGTGTTTTCCAACTGCTTTCCTGCCTCTTTCTGTTCTTCTTTGTCTGAACCTTGAGCCTTGAAGACTAATGAATTTAGAGTGCACTGTGAACACGGTGTGTGGGAAGGGAGGGTATTTTCCCTTCTTACGTGGCTCCTTCAGATCTTTCTGCTACCTGCTAACTGGATTTCCCGGGAGTCTCTGCAGTTTTGCCTTTCCCCAGCCGCGGGTCATATTTCCCCTGCCCACACTCGCCTTTGCTACTGATCTTGGACACAAATGTGTTTCACAAAAGCCCAGCAAATGCTAAGTGGTGTCAGATCGGCAGTGCGCACGGAAACAGCTGCCTGCATTTCTGTGGTTACAAAGGGAACACGGACAGCACCTTCTATATCAGTGGTTCTCAACCTTCCTAATGCTGTGACCCTTTCATACAGTTCCTCATGTTGGGGTGACCCCAAGCAAGAAATGATTTTGCTGCTACTTCTGAACTGTCATTTTGCTACTGTTATAAACTGTGATGTAAACATCTGTGTTTTCCCATGGGTCTTGGGCGATCCCCATGCAAGGGTCCTCTGAACCCCACCCACACCATGGGGTTGCGACCCATGGGCTGAGAAACACTGTTCTAGATGGCAATAGTCAGAAGCACTACTTTCTTAGAACCATATCCATAGAACCTAGAATCTAAAAATCATCCTACATGTATTTTTCTCGCAAAAGAAATCAAGAAGAATGTAAGTGACTGACAAAAAGGGAGACGGCCTCTGATCGAGTCCTTGCTTACAAATAGATAATAAATGAGGAAGATAACAGTGTTAAATTTTCTTTAAACAGAATTCCCTGGTGTTAATGATTTTTTTTTTCAAAAGCTTAGGACTGTGTTTAGGATAACATAGGCCAGGCAAGACTTGGGGGCTTGTGTTTCATGCTGACGTAGAGATGGCATAGCAAGCTGAGCCTTGACCCATGGGACAGGATCCAGTGAGCGGGCAATTAGATGCCACTGGTGAACCTTTTATAGCCAGATCAGCATCTCTGTCTCCCACAGGATCCCAGGGCCTCAGAGATTTGAAACTGGCTTCTTGGATGTGTACATTGACTTCTTTTGTCCCCAAGGGAGATTAAATGGAAGGTTCTGTCTCTTCAGTACAACTTCAGTGTCTGACTGGCAGCTCCTGACTTAGAAGAAAAGTTGTTATTTCATGGGGTGAGCCTTTCTGGGGTCCAACAGTTTCTATCCTCTGGACTTTGATCTCCTAGTCTCTAAAGTGAGCAAATCCATTAGCAATTATCAAGTATTAAAACTTACACTAAAATACACATTATTTCAGGATACAACAGAATAGTTTATACATTGTTTTACTTTAATAATTCTAATGTGTATATTAAATAATTGAAGTTTAAATGTTAAGGTAATGACTACTGTTACTATCTGTAATTTCTCTCTCCCTTTTTAAATGTAAGTTAGCGGTCATTAAATTCATTTGAATACAGCATTCCCAGAGTGCAAACACCATCAGATCTTTGGGCTATTCCATGGACGTGAGATTTCAAGCAATTTAAATGTAGCACACAATTAGACTCGTCCATAGTGACACATGTCAGTAAGCTTTTTGCAAGCCTGATGCTATTTTAAGTGAGTCTGCATCACTATCTCACTAAATAAGCATAGCAGTTCAAGGAGATAAGGATATTTGCTGTCCCTATGTTCTATTTGAAGGTAACATGAAACTCACCAGTCACTAATTTTCCCATCATGCATCACTAGTAAGAAGTAAAGACGAGCCACTTTGTGTAGTGGCGAGTCTGACCCCAGTGTTCTGCTCTCCCAATGTTGCTAGTTGGCGGAGTTCAGACAGGACTTGAACGTTGGCAGAAGGGCAGCCTTGCTCAACAGAGGACTGAAACGTGACCTAGTTCTCACATTCTATGTGCGAGTAGAGACAAAACTCAGCAAGTCTTCATTTTGAACAGGAAGGAAGCAACAGCCTCCAGCCATGGTCCTTGCCACCTGAGGCTGTGGCGATGGCGAAAACTCTAATGAATGCTTCTTTTGTGCCCTGTTTTCCATTTCCATCAGGGAACCGGAGGCTGGGGGAAGGAGAGGATGGCTCCAGTCCACACCCGGAAAGACCTCATCAAGAAAGCAGTCTTTCAGGAAGACTTCAGGAGGCAAGAGCCTACCTCAGAGAAAGAAACTGAGGAGGGAATCAGAGGGGATGATTGTCGACCGTATTTATCAATGACAAAGCCATGATGACCCATTTAAAGTGAAACCAAGCTTGTGTCACTCTGATCAACACTCCTTTCTAGAAGAAGAGGCTGCGCAGTTTTTCCAGTTTGGATCTTGAACATCCTGCAAGGCCCGTAGTGGCACCAGAGAGGCTGGGACTTTAGACAGTAAAGCTAGTGAAATGAAGTCCACCACTCGTCGAGGGCGTGTCCTTGAAGAGATATGGTAATTCCGGTTCCTTCCTTTCTTTCCCAGCCTCCATCCAGTAAATAAGCCCCTCTGGCAGGCATTTTAGACACAATACCCTGTGCTACCATAAGCCCAAAGCAATAGGGCCAGTAACCAGGAGCTAAAACCTCAGATGCTGTAAATAAAACAAATTTGTCCTCCTGTAATTATCTCAAATATTTTGACACAGTAGCAGAAAGTTGGCTACCATAGTAGCCTTTGTTGAGGATTCCAAATGACCTGGGCCCTGTGGTTATACACCTTGACTGGGATCATGAACAAGGGCTATTATGGGAGAGGTGCATCTGAGCCCATGACTCAGTTTGGACTTTATCTTATAGTCATCCTCTGCTTTCTTTTATTTCCAAGCACATAGCATTGGTAATCTGTTTACGTGTGACATGCCTTCCTGTCTCTGGACTATAATATCATGCAGTAGCTCACATACTGAGACTATTATTTTTCTGTGGCAACCTAGTCCCAGAATGAAGACTGACCTTCACTGGTGAAGAAAGAAAGAAAAATAAAAGAAGGAATAATCTTAGAAAGGGGGGCGGGGAAACAGGTGAGTAAAGACTAGCAATGAGAGGTCTTAACCAGTATTGGAACCTGGAGAAGGAGGGGTACAGTCTGAACATGGGACATCAGGAGAAGCTCAACGAGAAGCACTGAGACATTGTGTAGTTTCAAAGACAGGAACATTGCCAAGTGACTACTCACCTAAGGACTTACCTATTTAAATGCCAGTATCTCTGGTTTCCAAAAAAATGAGGGATTCCCACAGCTTCTATTTATTCTCAGGCACACAACCTTTATTAATTAGTCCCACTCTTCTTCCCTGAAAGCAATGCATTATTCCTACTTGGCTAGGGAAGAAAAGGTTAAGCAATTTATTCACAATTGCCAAAAGGTGGAAACAACCCAAATTTCTAGCAATGGACAAAAGGAAAAATAAAATGTGGTCTATCCATGCAAGGAAGTGTTAGTAACCCCTAGAAAAGAACGGGCAATCAATAGTGCATGCTGCTACGTGTACCACCATGCTACACAGAACAACATGCCGCATGCAAGAAACCAGGTGCAGAAAGCCATGTGCTGCATAATGCATTTTATATGAAATAACTAGAAGTCAAGCCATCAAAGTACGGGTTAAGGAAGTGGGGTGCTGATTATTTACCGGATGCATACTGAACTTTAGGAAAGTGAGGCTGTAAAATATTATAAAAGCTCTAAAGGTCGCCGCTTCACACTTTTAAAATGTTGCTTCACAGGAGTGTGATATCAAAAAAATTAAACTAAGCTAAGAAGTTAAACCATATCCAGGTACGCAAGTTAGGAAGGACTGAGGGAGAATTTCCTGGACAGCTCCTAAATCCACCTTTTCAGCACTCTGCTTTCGTGTTTGCAGAGCTAACACAAAGCCTCTAACATAACAGAGCATTGCCTTCAGTGTTAAACTCAAGGCTGACGCGACGAGGACGGGACTTTATTAAATGCAGCTACTCTTTCAGACACGCTAGTTGTCAGGAATCACTCCACTCCCCTTACAAACTGAAACTAGAACTAAAAAAGGCAGCTGGTGTGGTAGTCAGCATACGCCTTTTTTTCTTTTTTTTTTTAATTTTCTCTCATACAATACATCCCATGCACAGTTTCCTTTCCCTTCACTCCCTGCACATCCCCTCTACCCAGATCCAATGCACTTCCATTTCCCTTCAGAAAAGAGCAGGCCTCTCAGGAATATCAACCGAACACGGCCTAACAAGTTACAGTAAGCCAAGCACAAACCCTCACATCATGGCTGGGTGAGAAAACCTAAGAGGAGGAAAAGGGTCCCAAGAGCAGTCAAAAGAGTCAGAGACATCCCATTCTCCCACTGTTTAGAGTCCCCCAAGAACACCAAGCTGCCCAACCATAACATATATGCAGAGGGTGCAGTGCAGAAGCATGCAGGTTCCATGATTGTCACTTCAGCCTCTGTGAACCCCTCAACAAATGTACTTTAAACCTAAGCACAACGAAGAGTTCTGGGATGCCTGTGAGCTCTTTAGGATTCTATTCCAGACTCTCTGTGTAAGAGCAAGCTCAAAGGATCCTATTTTCCAAAGTATCTACAGCGCTAAAAGGCTTGTAACACATGCATACATCCTAGCCCTGCCATTTGAAAGATGGTAAAGCTGAGAGCTGGACACAGGTACGTGAGAAGCACTGTCCGCTTGCCTTTCAGTGCCTCGCCTGGTCCTTCCTCTTACAGCATGGCTGTCTCTCTTTTGGAAAATCACCTTCAGGTTCATTAATGTGGGTAAAAATCTATTAAGTTAGAAAGTAATATGGGTTGTTTAGAATAGCAAACTTGCTAAGCAAACTGGCCAAAAAAAAAAAAAGGATCAAGCAGTTAAATCTTTAAAAAGTTTTGAAATAAAATGGTGTTGCAGAGCAATGCAGAAGTGGGACACTTTGGTAGCATGAGAAAGTGGCCTAGGGAATAAAGTAATTAAAAGTCACATATTTGAATAGAGTTAATGTCCAAAATACATATGCAAGTCCCACAGACTGTAATTGTCAGTTAAAGAAAACCAGGTGTGATGCCACGTGCTTGTAACCAAAGCACTTAGGAGGCTGAGACAAAGGGTCATGAGTTCAAGGCCAGCCTAAGCTTTCTAGAAAGACACTGCCTGAAACAAAAGGTAAACAATGGTAAAGTAATCAAAGGACTTTGATGAACAGCTTTTTAAGGAAGACAGCATCTCGTGTCCAAAAGATTAATGTGTTCATCATGTTCAGTTTTCAAGGAAATTAAAATCACATAGCTGGTGTGTGTTGATGCGCTGTGGTTTAGTTTTGTATTTCCAGAAGATGGGAAGAGGAGGTAAAGGGGAAATTTATTCATCAGATATGAAGGTTCAGTTACATAAGAGGAATAAATTCTTGAGACTTGCTGTACCATGCTGTGCTCTATTTAAGTAATGAATAATGTATTAAAAGTCTTTTAAAGAGGGTAGACCCTATGTTAGGTGCTCTTATCACAATTAAATGTGATAACTGCAATACTACATAATGTGAGAGTGATTTTTGTAATCTATGGCTTGAAATAGATAATGTCTATTTATATAAAATAATGTGTATTTAATAGGCACGTGCACATACATAATATACAACAACTAATACAGTACAAACCCAGTTAAAAATTTACCTGACAGCATGTTCCCATTCATATGATGATAACAGCTTTATAATCTGGAAAGTAGAACCTGCAGTATCACCCCATAAAGGCACATACTATAAATATTTTCCGCAGGTGCCGGTGGGGACTTTAGGAAGATCAGCCACACTGCAAACACCTGGAGTTAGGATGCCTAGCCTTAGCTGAAGCAGCATTTCTCAAACGTTTACGTATCGGTGAACCACCTAGGAATCTTGTTCAAAGCAGATCCAGAACTCATTCTGGAGAGGGCCATGGCTTTCATCATCTCAGGTGATGTTGGGACCTCCAGAACAAATGCGGAGTGGTAAGGAAGTCCACTGCACTTTCAAAGCCTGTGCTTAGCAAGTGTTCGGTTTCTCGGGTCGGCACTTTCCGGGACAACTGACGAAGTGTATTTCCTACAAGCTGATACCAAATCTGCCACCGTGAAAGCAGATATTAAGCCAATGCAGTTTTTATATGCTGTGGTATTTCTTTAAATGAATCTCTCCTATAAAGAAACACAGAAAGCAATTCCTGAGTTGGAGCAGTCGATGTGCTGTGGGGCCACAAAGCGGCATTTTAGCGGCCACCTGTGTGATCCCAATGTCTGCTGTCATAATCATGGCAACAAAGCAGAGCCATCCAAGAAGGATGCAGACATTTATCGGTCCAGTTTGAGCTGATATAAAGAAAAAATAAAATATTATAATGTTATATGGGTGATTTCTCCTAAGGAAAAATTGGACTTTTTCCTGAAGGGAGAAAAATGGACTTTTTTTCCTTAAGGAAAAAAAATTGTTTTCCCTCATTCTCCTAAGGAAAGAAATGGAAATTTTGTCTGTTCTCCAATTAGCTCACCACAAGTCAGAAAGGCTGTAACAGAGAACAGGGGAGTTCGGTAAATACAGGGGTTGCCAGAGTGCCAGGGTTACCTGTTGGCCCACCACTGATGTTTCTATCAACTTGTTTTACAAAGCAAGGCCTTTAAAGCAGGAACATTACTGACATGTCATAATCAGGTAAGCATGGGAATGCTTGGAACCATGCAGAAACTTCCTGTTTCTTTCATAGGAAAGCAATAAGGAGTTGCTGGATGTAAATGAGTTGGCTGCTCCTTTTTTTTTTTTTCTGTGGTTTTTCAAGACAGGGTTTCTCTGTAGCTTTGGAGCCTGTCCTGGAACTTGCTCTTGTAGACCAGGCTGGCCTCGAACACACAGAGATCCACCTGCCTCTGCCTCCCGAGTGCTGGGATTAAAGACGTGTACCACCGCCCGGCTAATGAGTTGGTTGTTTCTTTTAACAAGGATACATTTTCCCCAAATTTGAATCTTTTAAAAATCAAATATACTATTAATTTTTAATGATTTCATACATATATGTGATGCATTTTGATCATCTTCATTTCCCACCCCTCCCTTCAATACTTAGATCCACTTCCCTCTCAAATCCATGTCATCTCTCTCCTTTCTTTGATCAGCCGCTAGTCTGCATCATGATGTGCATATACTCATGCATCTGAGACTGTCCATTAGATCATGGCTGACGTACCAGAGGAAATACTCTTAAGGGAAAGCAACTCTGGAGGCTGGAAAGATGGCTCAGTGCTTAAGAGTTCATCATTGCCTTTCCATAGGAGCAGAGTTCAAATCCCAGAGCCAATGTTGGACAGTTTGGACCTGCCTGGTACTCCAGCTCCAGGGAATCTGATTCTTTTTCTGGCCTCTGTGGGCACCTATTGACAACACATTCACATCAATAAAAAAACAGATAAATAAAACCTTAAAACAGACAGGAAATTGATCCTTCCCCATCTCCAGCTTCCACCAACTGTCAAAAGATTGTCAACTCAGTCTTGGGGCTCATGCCATGCAGACTTGTTTACTGACTGGCTTGATCTTGTGTGGCTCCTCTGCAGGCAGCCACAGCCATTGTGAGTTTATGAGCTCTGTGGCTCTTTCTTGTCCAGAAGATACTACCCCAGCCCTTTTCCCAAACTCTGGCTTTTACAATCATTCCACCCCCATTCTGTGATGATTCCTGAACTGTGGGAGGTAGGTTAGGTGGTGACACAGATATCCCTTTTATGGCTGAGCACACCACAGACACTTATGCTCTGCACTCGGCCAGTACCTGAATTTTAAGTCCATGATGCTAATTGAAAGGAGTCAGAATGAAAGGCACTCTTTATATAATCCCAAAACTAATGTGAAAAGGAAAAATGATTTTTGGGGGGAGGTGACTTGGGAGGGAGCCAATGGCCATGGCGGGCTGTAAAGAAAGGTGACAACCAAGGATCAGGAGAAACCTATTAAGCAGGGAGGTGAAACGGGTCCATCTAGTTTCAAGGGTTATAGGACCTTTTATATTTTCAGAGCTTCTGAAACTATGTCCTACAATGTGTAAATCTTATAGTCTGTTACAACTGCCAGAAAGCTTAGGGATGGCTGTTCATATGAAATACCTGGGGCTCTTACCATACAGAAAGTCTAATTGGGAGGCTGAGGGTGGGTACAGTATCCCTAATGAACCCTCCATGATGGCATGGAAATTGGTCCTGGAGCTACACTCTGCACTGAAAAGCTCACAGTACAATTACCTGAAGACATGGCAGTAAGGAACCGCCACGCTCAGTTCTCCCCGTTAGGGCTTTAGAGACTTGACTTTCTATCAATCAGTAGGCAGCTCCCTTAGTGCTGTCCTACCGCATGTTCCCATGCAGGAAAGTTTTCCCTTTTCCATGCTCATGAAGGCAGGTTGTGTCGGCCTCATTGCTTATCCAGCAAGTCTTCAGAATGAAGGAAAGGCAGCCTAATAATAGCGTGCCTTGTGTTTACACATGGTTTATAATTTACCAGATATATTCGCACGGGTCAGCTCATATCAGCCCATGATGATCCTTGGAAGTAGAGCAGAGCAGTCAGACTGTAAGTCCACTGACAAGCCCAGAACAGCAGAAGCAAGTGGAAGGCGTTTAGAGTCGGAGTGACCAGGAAGAGGCAGGCGCCGAGGAGTTTGAGAACCTCCTGAAGAGTTCTAAGCGGATGAGTGCTGCTTAGTAGATTCAAGCATGCTGTAGATATTTATAGCGGTATCTCTGAAGCCTAATAAGCTCGCCAAGAGCAGAGATGCTTCCAATTAATTCTGTGGGAAGTAGATACATGAAGGAAAAACAAATCTTAATGCAGGGAGGGATGAATGTTACCATAATCAACATGGGTGCATTGGAGTTTGACATGGGCAAGGTTGATGAAAGGAAGTATATTTGGGGATCTTTTAACGGGAAGGAGCAAAAATGATGAAAGCAAAGACTGAGGTGATAACAGGAAAAAAAGGAAGCATATTAGCAGGCCCTCTTCCCTTCTTACAAAAGAAAATGTTCAGTTGGGGCCTTGCTTACAGTTTCAGAAACTTAGTTCACTATCATCATAGTTTGGAACTTGGTACGGAAGCAGTGACCAAGAGGTTATCTCTAGTATAGGCACTTTGGAAAATTCAAAGCCTGCCTACCAAATGACACACATCCTTCAATAAGGCCACATCTCCTAATCCTTCTAATCCTTTCAAACAGTTCTACCACCTGGTAACTAGACATTTCAAACATATGAGTCTATTGTGAGGGTCAGATGTTCTTATTCAAACCATCCTAGCAAGCTAACAGGAAAATGTACGAAAAGATTGGAAGAATCCTCACTGTACAGGCCACTAAAACATACTAGCTTTGTAGTTATACTAGTGTGTACTGCATTCAAGGCATATAAGTAGAGCAGAGTGGTGTCCAGAGCAGATATAAGCACATAAAAATGCACACTTATGCATAATATAATCATAGAAATAAATGAAAAAAATACACATTTTTAAAATAATTTTTAAAATAACTGAGTCATTGACCATGAATTCAAAAGAAAATTTAACTTTCCATCTCAATTATATTCTAAAACTTTTTTACTTATCAATTATATTTTAAAAATCTTTAGGTAATTAAAGACTTATTTTGGAAAGAAAAATGAGTATTTTTATCAGTTCTACATAAAGAAGCAAGACAAAGAATCCAGAGGCCTCATCAGATAGAAGGCATGGATTCAACAACATGAAAATAAAGAAGTTTTGCACAATCGGTCTCTAATCAAAATCAAGGGAAATATCACAGAAGGGGAAAAAAATTTGCCATACAGTTGGTAAACTGTTAATGTGCCTAATAGAAGATGCCAGAACTGGTTTTTAAAACACAAACACCTTGAAAGAAAAGTAAGCATTAGATTTGAAAGTCATCATGAGAAGGTCTCCTGACATCAGAGCCTTGGCTCATCAGGATGCTGCAACAGAGAACAGGCCATCTTGCTGATCAGATTAGATCTGAAATGATTAGATCAAGGAGGTCTCCTGCTCGCGAAGATGTGAGGAAGGAAGCCTGATAAGAATGTATGAATCAACTTTTGGTGATGGAATGTGAAAGTCTGTGTGACAGTTGAAAGAGCCCTGACTTCTCTTCGTCGAGGGTGTGCCCCCGAGGAGGAGGACCACCATTCAATCGGTGGTCCCACAGCCATAACTACATAGGCAGCACCAACCGGACTTGGTGAGTTATAAAAGGCATGAAGGTGGGAGTTGGGGGTGGATCTGTGAGGAGCCAAGGATGATAAATTTCATCAAAATACATTGTGCATATGAATGAAATTAAATAATTAACAAATACATTATATTTTTACATATCCTGTCCCTGACTTAGTAATTTCATGTTTAAAACATTTGCCTATAACATTCTGTAAAGTGTAATGTGGTAGTTTTTAAATAACCATTCCCTTCGTCCAAAGTCTGAAATTTCTACATGTCTGCCTTATACAAAGATAATCATAGCTGAACTTTTGATAATTAAAAAAAATTTCAATAACCAAAAGTGTAACAAGAAAAGAGTGGAAGAAATAAATTAAAATTTGGGCAGCCACTAACATAAATGAAGTGAGGGCTGAAGAGATGACTCAGTGGTTGAGAGCACATGTTGCTCTTGCAGAGGACCTGGATTCTGTCTGCAGAACCCACCGCTCTCACAGCTATCTGTAAATCCAATCCCAGAGGACCCGACACCCTCTCCTGGCCTCCTCTGGTACCAGGCACATACATGGTACACATTTACACGTGTAGACAAAACACCCGTATGCATAAAATTAAAACAACGAGAAGCTTAGAGGCGTGCAAGTTAACTTGAAAAAGAAACCATGGGAGTGAGCCTCTCGACAGCAGCCTCAGCGGGGTGACTGTGTTGAGCTTTGAAAGACAAGGTATTGGGATGGGGATGCAGCTCAGTGATGGAGCGCTTGCCTAGCATGTGTCTGTGCCCTTTGTTCAATCCCCAGGACTATAAGGTTTTTATTGAGTATTTTTTTATTTTTGAGATTCTTTTTCTATTCTTTATTTTTATTTTATTCATTATTTTTAATGACCTCCTTTCCTCCTTCCTGCTCTTCCATCCAACCCCTGCCTTATAACCCTCCTTGCTCTCTGCCGTGTTCATGGGCTCTTTTTCCCTTAATTGTTGTCACCTACAAGTATGTATACATATATACATATATATTCCTAAACACACAATACAACCTACTCAGTTTATACACTGTCACGTGTGTGTGTGTTCAGGGCTGACCGTATGGTATTGGATAACCGATTGGTGTGCTCTTCCACACCAGTTGTGGCGCAGAGGACTATTTCTCCCACGCTCAGCATTCTTTAGCTGTCTGTAGCTCTTTGTGTAGGGCTGAGGCCTTATGGGGTCCCGCATTCAACCCTGTCTATGTTAACACGCCTGTTGTTCTAGCTCAGCTCACGTTTATGCAGTCATGCTGGTGAGACTTTATGGGTGTAGTTGCTGACATCACTAGAAGACAAAATCTCACAGTAAGCTCCTTGAAGTTCATTGTGTAGTTCAGGGGCCCCATGGACTCTCAGTTATTGCCCTTGTCCTCGCCTTTGCAATAAACAGAGACCATTACAGTAGACCACCACTAACCATAATGCAGAGCTATGGAGTCCAGTCCAAAGGAACACATCTTCAAAACAACTCCTACACCTGCCTAAGGCTCGAGGCATTGCAGAAGACAGGACAGAGAGATTTGTGGAGTTGTTTTTCTTATATTGTTGAACCAAAAAAAGACAAGCCATGAAATTAGATCCATTTTTAGTTTGAAAATATATGTAAGTACCTATAGATGAATAAATATGTACACTTTGAAAAGAAGAGATATGTGTTCAGTGCCAGTGATGGGTTCCTTTAGAGATAGGACTAGAAAAAATAAAGGGGATGTATGATATGGAAGGATTTTTTGAGAGAGAGAGAGAGTAGGGGGTTTCTCTCTGTAACAGTCCTGGCTGTCCTGGAACTTGCTCTGGAGACCAACCTGGTCTCCAGCTCACAGATATATCCACCTGTCTCTGCCTCCCGTGTGCTGGGACTAAAGGCATACGCCACCACCACCCAGCAGGATTTTTTCTTTTTTGCTTTACAAATATAGATATAATTTTGTTTTATTTTGGTAACTTTTCTTTTCACTCTTGTGATGGCATTTTCTACTGTGTTAAAGAAAGGACATTGATCTTTAAAGGGGAGAAATGAAGGACTAGCGACAAAAATGTCTGCATATAAGAAGGAGGAGAAAGAAGAGGTGCTACAACAGAAACCAACACATGAACAGTAGAAAGAAGGAAAGTAGGAAACTTCAGGGCCCTGAAAGGTAATAGAGGGAGTTCACAGAGGAGTGGTGTAAGAAACAGAGCTGGGGAAAAGCTAAGATAACCCTGGCCAGGGAACAGCTGATGGGTAGCTATGGAAGAAAACAAAACAAAATAATAAACTAAATAGTACACTTGATGCTTTTTGTAGGAATAGAGAAAAACTTCTTGTAGTAGAAGTTTTTCAAGGGGCACTCAGACACTAGCATTTAGACACTTGCACCGGCTGGGTTTTTTTGTTTTTCTGTGTCAACTTGACACAAGCTAAAGTCATCAGAGAGGAAGGAGTCTCAGTTGAGGAAATGCCTCCATGAGATCCATCTATAATGCATTTTATCAACTAGTAATCAATGAGGGAGGGCCCAGTCTATGGTGGGCGGTGCCATCCCTGGGCTGGTGATCCTAGATTCTATAACAAAGAAAATTGAACAAGCCAAGAGAAGCAAGCCAGTAAGTAGCATCCCTCCATGGCCTCTGTATCAGCTCCTGCCTCCAGGGTCCTGCCCTGTGTGCATTCCTGTCCTGACTTCCTTCAGTGATGAACAGTAATGTGGAAGTCTAAGCCAAATAAAATCCTTTCTATCCCAACTTGCTTTTGGTCATGGTGCTTCCTTACTGCAGTAGAAACCCTGACTAAATTGGGCACATGCCTTTAATCCCAGCACTTGGGAGGCAGAAGCTGGAGAATCTCCGTGAGTTTGAGGCCAGCCAGGTCTACAGAGAGAGTTCCAGAACAGGCTCAAAGTTACAAAGAAAAACACTGTCTTGAAAATAACAAAGAAAGGAAGGAAGGAAGGAAGGAAGAAAGGAAGGAAGAAAGAAAGAAAGAAACACTAACTAAGACAACACTCTCCTTGGGTGTTGCTGGTCAGCAGTCAAGGATAAGAATCATTAAGTCAAAGGAAGGAAAGTCAAGAAAACTGAGGACTGTGTATTGCTTTCCTATGTTTGAAAGTGAAGAAGGGGGTAAAATAGGTTGTAAACTCATCCAAAGTATAGCTGGGCAGAAGGCTCATGGCCTCCTGGCAAGGTTTCACCATATCTGTCTCTGGCAGCAGCTCCATGGCTTCTCCCTTACCAACAAATAGCAATATCCAAACCATTTCTAGTTCCTGTGTTCTTGCCTTACCTTGAATTGTGGAACAAGGTCTTGGAGGCAGTGAGCAGATATAGAGTCCAAGACACAGCTGGCAGTATCAGCTAGACAAAAAGGGGCTTCCAAACATTGGAGGCAGATACAGAGCTAAGCAAAAGAGAACACAAGAAAAGGATGAATTGTGTCGTCACTCTGTAGAGGATAGAGTCCCAGTACAGCTGCAGAGGAGAGAGGAAAGCCAGGCTTCTGCATGACTTCCTTCATCCTCTCAGTAACACATGAGAGAGTGTCAGGAAATTCCCTGACTGCGAAAGCCGGTGGCTTGGGGACAGTGTATGAGCTGCACAGCCAAACAGAGAGCCCTGACCTTGTCTCCAGATAGTAGGTGGCTTAGTCATTTAACCTGTGCTGTAGAAACCTACCTCTGCTGTGGAGCAGGCGCACAGATGTGTGCGAACCGAAGGAAAGCGAGCAGTTTGGAGTTATCAAAGGTGATTCACTTTTCATTCTCTCTTCTAGGAGAATGATCAGACCACAGTTAACTCAGTAATCCTGACTTTTCAACCATTAGACAGAAATATAGTAGCCAACTTATGACGGTTCAAGATGGTTGTACCTATACAAGTATCCCGCTAAGTTAAGCTTGGGGTTAGATGATTTTGCCCATATTCAAGCGTGTGTATGTGTGTGTGTGTGTGTGTGTCTGTGTGTCTGTGTTAGGGTGTTCAGCGGGTATCTTTATTCAATTCTGTTTTCTTTTTTACTTAAAATATCGTCACCAACAATGAGTTAAAGTAGGACCTAACTTGACCAGTAAACACAGCTATATTCTGCCATTGGAGATAATACCCTTTAGTTTTGAAAATAAACAGGTGTCATACACTCTCCTACTTGTGAGCAAAATTGTACCTAACTCACCAGAAGTCTGCACAGCGCATGCATGGCAGATGCACACCCCCACTTACTCTAAAAACCAGATGTAGACCATGGTTTACCTTGTACAAAATGAGGTACTGGGTAGCTAACATTGAGCTCATACAGGTGTCTCTTCTAATGTAGGATGCTCACCCAAACAGCATGGGATTTTCAGTGGTTTCCTGCACTGAACCATGGTGGAAAGTCACTGTTGACTGTGATTTGCCAGTTATTGCAAAGTGTCAGTTAATTCAAAGAAGAAAGGGCAATGTTTTAATGATTTAAAAAAAATCAAAACCTCAATAGCTTGTTCAAAATAACCCACAGTGACCCTCTTACAGCACAATAGGACACAATATTAATCAAAAGCATCAAACTCTGCCTACTTACCTGTTTGGAGATAACTATTTGACTCAAGCAGCCGTCGCGGTTTGATTTTAATATTTTGTTTTCAAGAGAATATGGGGAGCGGTACAAGAGAAAAAGCAATGATTTGGTTAATACCAAAAACAAAATAAAATAGCCTTCAGATCGTGCAGCCTCTTTGAGGAGGTACAGTCTGCATTAATCATGGGTTCCTGAGAGGCTGCGGGTGTTTCTGTACTACTGTGACGCGGCTGGGCACAAAGCAGAGCCCTGGAAGTTTTTGCTGTGTTAAAAAAGAAAGCAAAGCCTCCTCGGGTCCCTGCTTTTTCTCTGTTGACCACTTTTCTCTGACTCCTCCTCCTTCCCGAGGAAGGTGTGATACAAATCCCCGGAGCCCCCTCAAGTATTGACAAGCCGCTGCTCAGTGTTGCTTGCTGGGAAATAAGGAAAGAAATTTGACACCAAGCCTCATCTTGGCTACTGAGAGAACTGTCATCTCTGAGGTCACTCGACTTAAAGGGCATTTTTATTATTGTTTTGTCAAGTCTTAGTAGAAGACGACCCTTGATCATGCAAAACGGATCCAGGGGAAATCAGAAAATTTCTTGTCCACCTCTTCTCTGCAGTCCGACTCCTCCAAATACCTCCGTTGCCTTGTAGAATTGGCAGACTCTGGACCTTTTGCATGCTGGAGAAAATCTCTGTTTTGCCTCCAGCAAGGAACATGCATGTTGCAACACTGACTCCTCCTCTAGTGAAGAAAGAGTGAACAAGTGCACCGAGTTGAGCTTCTTCTTCGCAGAGACACGCGGCTGGCGACTGCGGGAGCAGAGGCTAAAATCCCCAGACACCGGGTCTTCTGGGCTGGGCTTTCCCCGCCTTCCTGTTCAGTCTTACTCGCTCTTCTCCTGCCTTCTGGATTTTTACCCAGGGCTCAGGAAACTGCTTCACCTGCAGCAATAAAGCTCACGTCCATTGCAGGAAGTGCGCACCGCCTGGTATGGCAGACTTTTCTCCCCAGCAAAAGTGAGTACCTGGGTTAGACACGGCTGCGCGCGGCCAGGGGTGGCGCGGGCGGGCGCTGTCTAGAATCGCAGGTTCGGGGCTGCATGTGAGAGGTGGAGCGGTTGGCTGCAGGCGCCGATAGCTTGGGGGAATGTCAGGCAGCAACCAGTCTTGAGGAAATCGCATCCCGTGCTGTGACCATGTTTAAAGTCAAACCTTGATGTCCCTCTTCAGAAAAGCTAAATATATGCCAAGGTGCTTGACTACGCACCCTAGCCTTTACAACTACGCTGGGCATATTTTAAAATATACCTTCAAATGAGCCCTTGAAAACGGGTGCAGCGTGAGTGTGGGTTACTGGGGTTGCAGGTGGTTTGTGTCAAAATGAAAAGCTAGGGAGAAAGCAGGGAGGTAGAAAGGGATCAGACACGGGACGCGGTGGCAGCTAACTTGGGCTGTCTCCTTCGGGAAACACGAATGGTTGCCGAGTAGCGACACTGAGTTACCTGTGCCCCTGACTCCCTCCCCGCCCCCGCCCCCGCCCCCGCCCCCGCCCCCGCCCCCGCGCCAGCGGCAGCGCACACACCACCCCCAAATGCAACTAAGTAGTGGCAGGGACGAGTCTCCCAGTCTTAACCTGCTGGCCGGGAGCTAGGAATTCAAGCCCTCGGGGTAGAAGCAAGGACACACTGCTGAAGCAGAGTGCTGGCAACGTGGGAGAAAAGAAGGGGGCTCGACTGCAGGAACCCAGAGCCGGACTGCTGAGGTAGGGGAAAGCAAAAGCTGTAGTTGTGGCTTTTTAAGTAGAAAAATATCCTGTTAGTGACCTCTACCTGTGTGGCCGGGGAGCAACACATGTTTCCCTAATAACCAAGAACTTGGTGTTTTCTGTGATTGAAATTGAAAATGCTTGCAGCCTGCTATTAATCTCACGAGGGTGGGAGCATCCTTTAATCTTCATTCATGGAATTGGCTGGAAAAGATTTCCCACCTGAGTGTCTTAACCAATCCCCTCTCTGCCTCTGTTAGACTCCAAACTTGGGTGTTTACCTTCTCCTGGCCTCAGTTTACTCTACAAAATTTAGGGAAGTTGCTCATTCTTTATGTAAGTTCTTAATGGAATAGAGGTGCTGAACAGCGCAGGAAACAGGAACATTTCAGACATTTTGCCCCCGTGGCTTTTTTCAGAGTAAGGGTCCTTTTGAGAACTGATTGGGTCATTTCCCCAGGGTGGATACTCTTTTTAAGAAACAGGTGAAGAATTTGACACAAATACTCCTTGTTGGCCATGCCTGAAAACCCCATTGTCTTTAAGGATGCTGCATCTGGACCCATCCAGACAAGCTTTTGCTGGTGGCTGCGCTGGTTATGGGAATAAGTGGTCATGTTGGTGGAGTCTGAGGCACTGCTGGGAGAGACAGTCCTACTTGCTAGGGTGCTCAGACGGTGGGTGTCCTCAATGGCTTTATCAGTCTATGAGCTTCTATGGGACCCCCTCCTCTCGATTCTTAATGCCTTACCCTAGGGCAGTGCTTCTCAACCTTCCTGACCCTGCACTCTTTAATACAGTTCCTGGTGTTGCGGTGACCCTCCAAGCATGAAAATTATTTTCATTACTACTTCATAACTGTAATATTGCTCCTGTCATGAATTGTCATGTAAATACATTCAACCCCTGTGAAAGAGTCATTCAACCGCACAGTGAGAACCACTGCCCTAGAGGTTTCTGTCCACAAATAGCCCTGGAAAGCAGCCTGCAGAGGGTCAGTGTCCGCAGGAACCAATGTCCTTCAGGCCAACTGGTTGACTGTCAGAAAGCAGAGCCAAGGCTTTGCTTGGAGACAAAGCTTGATCTGCTCCCCCAAACACGGTGTGGCGAAGTGATAGTATTCATTTGGGCATATGTACTTTGTCTTTGAAAGGTAGATGGTCTCAACACCTTGTAGAAATGACAACGCCAACAGCACAGGGGCTGTAGAGCAGAAAGCACATGGCATTGGAGCCCGAGAGCTTCAGGGGGAGCCTGCACTTCATCACATTATAGTTATGCTTCAGCAAGGAACTGGATTTCTCTGAGTCTCGCTTTTCCTGATGTAAGATGGGGAATAATTCTGCTTTTCTTGTGTGGTTATTGAGGAAATGGAAATACTATTTATATCATGCCTGACCCCTGCTCAGCCATCAACTCTTAATTTTCCTGTGGCATTGCAAGTGCCCACTAGTCTGTGTATCTTAGAGCAGCTGTCTCTCCTGTGAGGCTTGTGTTACCAGAAGAAAGGGAGAAACCAGCTCATTAGTCTCTAGGATGAGAGAGGAGTTCAAAACCCAGGGTCAAGTTTATTGTCTCAACTGTGCTATGTCAAGCAGAACTCTGTGTATTGGCAACAAATAAAATACTTCCAGATTGGCATGGATTCTCAGACTTTCTCTCAGTTCCTTTCTGGCTTATAACTTTGCATGCAAAATAGTTATCTGTGCCTACAGCTACAAGCAGTTGAATATGAAACCAGAAAAGTCCCCACATGTATCTCGAAATACACTACAAGTTGTCTCCATAGAGATAAATGTCTCCATAGAGATAAATGTCTCCATTTCTCTTTTGCTTGTTTTGTTTTGTTTTTTGAGATAGAGTTTCTCTGTAGCTTTGGAACCTGTCCTGGAACTAGCTTTTGTAGACCAGGCTGGTCTTGAACTCACAGAGATCCGACTGCCTCTGCCTCCCAAGTGCTGGGATTAAAGGCGTGTGCCACCACGGCCTGGCTCCATTGCTATCTTTCAATGCTTGGTACAAGTTAAGATTTCAACTCAACTTAGAAGCTCCCCTACTTGACCTCTCAGGTTCAAGTAGAAAAAAAAAAATCAAACCTTAAGGACAAGGAAATTACACACTCACAAAGTAGGAAAGGCCGATGTTCTTTGGAGTACTTGTGTGCAAAGATGGCGACATTGATACCATTCCCTGAGCCTTTAGAAGGCAGGGTGGTGCATACTTCTGTACACCTCAACTAATTCTCAATGAAATTTCAAGGGTATGAATTATCATGTAAAGTTTTACGGGTAAGGAAAATGAGGGGTAGAAGCAGGTACCTAATTTGTCCAGCCCACACAGCTTGGGGTAGAAGTCCAGGTCTGTCTGACTTGGTCATCCATTCTTTTTCCACTACCTAGTGCTGCCAGCCTTCCCGATATCAGAACATTGCACCATGTCAACTGGACTTGGATCGTTCTCAAGGGCAGGGCTGACCACATGTGGCGGATCACTCTAAGTGAGGGGAACAGAACTTGTGGCACATATTAACTTGTAGCAACGACAAACCACTTGTGGGGAGTAGTCCTCCTGACTCTTGCCGCGCTCAGCTTGCACATTTCAGAAAAGTGATAGTCAGTGTAGGCAGTTGAGCTGGGGCTGGTTGACTGTCACTCGCATCCTGGGCAGTCTTTTCAAGTTCAAAAAACTCTGGGGTTTTCATTTTCTACTAGCTTTTTCAGTTTCTACTAGTTTTTGTATCAAGACAGTCTTTACATTTGCTTCCTGTGCTCAGGATTCATCCATTCATTTACTCACCTGCGCTCCGCTGTGTGTTGTGTGAGTAGTTGCTTGCACAATGGAGAGAAAAGTGGAAATCTAGCTAGCTTCTCTGGAAGGAAAAATGGTCATTAGCAGGGAGATGAACAAACACATAGAAATCATTCAAGCTCTGGTAAGATGGCCTCAAGGATAAAAACGCTTGCCGTGAAAGCCTGGAGACCTGAGTTGTATCAATGGGACCCATGAAATGTAGAGGAAAGAGCCAACTCCCAAAAGTTGCTCTCTGACCTCCACATAAATATTGTGGCATGACATACCCATATGCATATGTGATCCTTATACACAAATCATAAAAAAATCTATTTTAAAGACCATTCCAGATATTGATAAATTTTATGACGAAAATACAGAGATTATAAAGTCATGTCCAGTTGTAGAGTACTTGACTTGAGGATAACCTATAAGAAAGATGCTCAATTTGTAAAACACCCTAGATTTTAAACACCTGGCACCCCATAAACAAAAAGCAAATTTGCTTCTAGTTTTAGTTTGTATATCAAAATGGTAACATTTTAGATGAACTGGTTTCGGTGAAAATGGATCAGTTTTACCTACTAGCTTTAATTTGTTTTACTGTGCCTTAATAGCAAGTTTAGATGACATTACTTATGGCTTACATTGCATTTGTTTGGAATAGCACTACTTAAGACTGATAACTTGACAAAGATATGATAGGAATTTCCTACTGTCCCCCCTTTCTCCTGGACATCATTTTTTTTTTCCTCTATGCTTGGCTAATACTCTTCTCATGTCTACCACGAATTCAGTTATCTGATGAATTAGAGAGTTGAAAGGACCCTCTCCCCACCTCTCATGCTGATTTTATGCACATGATGCAGTTAAAGCCAATCCCACCCTGTTGATATGGGACTTAATAAAATTAACTCTGTGGTTACATTTGTCACCAGGACACAGTCCTTCAAGTAGGAAAATCTCAAGAAGCTTTTTCACAAAACCCAGTGACCAAAGGCACATTCTAAAAATGTTATCTTTACATTGCTTCCTAAGATGATACATTTGTATCTCTTAGTGCTTTGGAAAGCCAAGGAGAAGAGAGCTAGGATTTCACATACATATGCAAAACTCCTTAAGCCATCTCCCATGAAGAGAAGTGCGCTTTCCTTACCATCCTCTTGATGAGAACTGCTTGAACAAGAAGCAACCCCAGTCTCCAGAAGGACTGCATCAGGAGTGTCACAAAAGGCCACCTTTGCCTTCTTTCTTCACTGACTAAAATAACACTTAGGTATGTCATCGAAACAAAGATATAATTTGTTCTTGTTTCCTGCGAGGGGAAGAGCAGTCAGAATCTAGAAGGAGGGGAGGCCTCTGACTTTGGAGATCATGCATGCAGAGACTCAGTTTGTCTCTTCTGCCCGATTGTCCATTGGACTCACTTATTTCTTCCAGTAATACTGCACACGTTTAGAGTTGATATGATAATGGCACAGAAAATGCTGAGGAAGAAATGTGCTCTAAAAGAATCATCCTCTTTATATCATTGATGGCCTGAGCCCTGCTGGGCTCTGTGTCCTCTTACCAGAAGGAGATATTCTCTTCATATACAAAATGCTTTTGGGTGCATGCCAATAACATTGGTTTGCAACTGTTCATTTCCAGTGGAAACCTAACTCTGGGGAAAACAGTTTTTAAAAAAAGATGACTAGATTCAACTTAGTAGAAAGTTCAGTGAACTTCAGCAGATCAATATATATATAGCATGTGTTTATATGTGTGATTATATGTTTATTTATGACTACAATTTTTATATAATTTTATATATTTACATATGATTGCGTATATATGTATATATAATCATCTATTTATCCAAGAAATCTATGCCCAACTTCAATAGGGCAAGGATCTGGAAGGATGGAATAATTCTCTAATTAGGAAATGGTGCATGAGCCTAATTGTCCAGTAGCAACCTAAAAGAACATTCCTGGGGTGTCACATAGATGATAAAAGCAATTAGACTTTGGCAATTGTGGAGGGCAGGATAGATATTAATTCTAAAGTTCATTGCTGAGGGTCTGGTTGAACATTGAGGATGAGTCTAGACAAAAGGGGAGGAGAAAGGCCATCACCGAAGGAAACATGTGGAGATTTGTGGCAATGACAGCATCAGGGGGTGTTTGCTGACTTGGTAAAGAGCAGCAGGCCTAATGCAATGACTCTCACAACAGGGCGTGATCTCAGAATTGCCTAGGAAACTGAAAACTACTAATGTCTCAGTCCTTTATCTACAGCCTCTATCTAGTCAACCCAAGATTGGAATCTAGCTTTCAACAACCAGTGTTGGTTTATCTTGTTTTTGTTTGAATTCCCCAGAGTGTTCTAATGTGAAGCCAGAATTTGAGTATCATCACCATAAAAAATAAAGGAAATTCTTCTAAATGGCATGAAACAGGCAAACGAGGAATGTGGTCTTTGCTTTGTAGAAATTTTATCTACAGATGTATTTATACATTGATTTCCAAATAACTGCCAACTACGATCCTATCTTCTTGAATGATGTCTCTGAGGCCTCCTTTTGACCGAACCTTTCCATTCTATGTGTGCTTTTACCCAGAGTCAGGCCTAGCATGGGCAATTGGTAGGTCAAAGTTGTTTTCAACCACCAGGATTTGCAGTTACTTCAAGGGGCTTTATTACCATGCCTACTGGTGTCCACAGTAGCTATTCCATAACCATAGGTAACTCTCTCACCCCTCCAATCGTACAAATTGGGAAATGGATGTTAATGACTTGACCTGAGCAGAATGCTGGCTGGGACAGAGATGACGGAGATTAAAGTCCTCAGCTACGGAATTCTCTGTATTGTTTTAGGTCCCAAAGTGAGTCTGCTCAGCCTCCTGTTAGTGACAGAGGTCTTTGCTTCTAGCAGTATCATTTCTTACATGAATGAATTTACATTACGCATGGATGAGTAAGGATTACAAACCTTCTTTAGCTGGCAGAAGTGGGAGACTATGGGTATCAGCTGCCAGAAGGCAGCCTGACAGCAATCCCATGAGACTTGGGTCATTACTCAAGTGACACTTGGTCATACCCACATATAATTCAAAACCCTTGCTGTGGGAAGCGAGGGCTCTGACTGTATTCTTGCTGACTCTGGAGCCTGACACCCTTTCTGATCTCTCCTGTTGCTCATTGAGAGGATATTGATTGCTTATTATACAACAGAGAGAGTGAGAGAGAAAGAGAGAACGTCTATGTTTTTACAGTTGTGTCTTTAAATGTTTTGTTTTATTTATTCTTACATTTTTATAGATGTACCTATTTCATGTTATGTCTATGAGTGTTTTGTTTGAATGTTTGTGGATGCAGCATGTGCCTGCTGGTGTCCAAAGAGATTGGGAGAGGGCATGGGGTTGCCTGAAACCAGAGTTCTGGATGCTTATGAAACACCACATGGATGTTAGGAATTGAACCTGTGTCCTCTGCAAGAGCAGCAAGTGATCAATTGAGCCATTTCCTCAGCCCCAATTTTTATTTTGCTTTTTAGAAGATCATGTAATGTATTAGATGTGGTTACGGTGTTTTCAAACAAACTACGTTTTAGTACAGTCTTCTCCTCCCCTGACCCCCTACCCTTCCTCTCCGTGTGACCTTACCTTAATCTTTGTTCTACCTTCATGTCCTGTGTGTCCTGTTGCCCTTCCCCCAACACCTCCTCAGCACCAGTTTTTATCATCGCTTAGTCTTCTTTCTAGTCTCTTAGGCTTTATCCATATTTATACCTATCTATAAAACCTAAGATAGGTAGATAAATGAATACATTACAAAGTAGGAGCCACATGTGAGTGAGAATGTGGGGTTTTTTTCTTCTTTTCTTTTTGAATTCGATTCATCTTGTTTAATATCTTGTTTTCCATATCCAGCCATTTTCTCACAAATGTCATGATTTTCAGCTGAATAAAATTTCACAGTTTATCTGAACCACATTTTCCTTATCCGTCTATCCACTAATACGCATCTAGGCTGATTCTAATTCCGCAATGTTGTGAGTAGGGCCAAAAAATAGGGATCTGCAACTCTTTCTGTGAAGAATATGGAGATCTTTGGGAATATGCCCAGGCATAGTCTAGCTGGGTTACATGGTAATTACATTTTAATTTTCTGGGAAATCTCCAAATCAATTAGTATACCCACCCAAGGTACCATCAACAGTATCTGTCGCCAAATTTCCTGACAGTCAGCATATGACATAAGATAAGTGGTGAGACAGTATCACCAGGTGGTTTTGTTTGCTTGAGACAGGGTCTGACTATGTAGTCCTCGCTGGCCTAGAACTCACAAAGATCTGCTTGCCCCTGCTTCCTGAGTGCTGGAACTAAAGGCATGTCCAGCCATGCTCTACTGAAAGTAATTTTATTCTGCATCCTCCTAATGGTTAAGGATATCAAACACTTTCTTAAAATGTGTATTAGCCATTTGTGTTTATTCTTTTGAGAATAATATGCTCATTTTTTTGGCCTATTTGTTGACTGACAAGTTGTTTCTGGGGGTTGTTTTTGTTTATTTTGTGTGTGTGTGATGTTTATTTTGCAGTTGTGTTTAAATTATGGATGTTAGCCTTCTGGCAAAGTTTCTTTCTCATTCTGTAGGCTGCTGTCTGCTCTTTGAGCGGACCTTTTAAAGAGTTCCTTCTACAAGTTGGATCTTTGCCAATGGTGAAGCTAGCATTCCTTCTAAAGAATAGTAGACAAAAGGCAGCCTGTCACAGGAGGGAGGGCACTCACTTTAAGGCAAGAAGGCAGGTCAATTCACATCGTTCGCAAATGGTTTTCTTCTTCTCTGTCTCCAAATCCATTACTAATGTAAGAACAACTGCCGAAAGCTTTAGCTATAGCAAAAAGCAAGCTCTAAACCTGTGGTTCTCAACACTGATTGCACAGGAGGATCATCTTGGGAGCCTTAAAAATTACCCGTAGGCCCATTGAGTCAGGTTCTGGGAATGGGGCCTGAGAGTCTGTATTTATTTATAGTTCTCCACGTGAGGATGACGTGCATTCCTAAGAACTGCTTCTCAGCAATAAGTCAAATCTTAATTGCTTGTATCTATTTCTTTTATTGCTTGTTTTATGTCACATGACCCAGAAAGCCAAACCATGCTTTTCTTCTGGCAATTTCTTTATTCCACACTTAGACTTGTGTGATTTTCAGATTTTTAGAGTATGGTTTTCTTCTCCTTCTCTAAGCAGATTCCAACCTCAAAGTCACCCCAAATCACCTTAGGATTAAAAGTCCTTATATAAAACTTGAAAGCCAGATTTCCACAAGGTTAATAATTAAGAGATAGAAATATAAAGGTTGAACTTGCCTGCCACCCATATATTGAATTTCTCAATTGCTGTGTCGATCTTTAGTTGATCAAGAGTTACTTTCATATCTCCGCCATTATCAGGTCAATTAGTTCCATTCTTAGCACAGTCATGCCCTTATTAAAAGTGTAACGTCAGTGATAGTTTCCATGGGCTGTCATGGATCGACTTTTACCAGGTTAAGTTTGCCAAGAACTAACTTGGTTGTGTAATGACATCTCACACATGGGAAAAATCACTTGGGATGCAGAGACTACCTGAAACAGACTAGGCAAGAAGAATAATGAAGGTTTGTTTGGAAATTATCAATATGGAAGAACCTGGGGTGTGGAGAATAATCCTAAAACAAATTGCTCATACCTAGCTGAATCTGGGACACCAATTCTTCTCAAGAAGTTGTATTAATATCAAAGGGAAGCCATGCTTTTATATTAGATTTGACAGAGAGTGAGAAGACGAAAACTGATGAGCCATTCTCATTTCTCTAAGTTTCTGAGTCTGCAAGGTTAGTAGAAAACACAGACACTACTCAGGAGGTTTCAGGAGACAGGTGGACAGAGATCTGCTGCTTAGGAAGCTGTGGGAACACCCAACAGTTTAACTCACTCGTTTTCCGTTTGTAGAGGTTCTACAGGGGCCCATGAGGAGAGTTAGAGATGGAGTAATGATATTTGGGAAGAATTTATACTTCAGTGATAAAATAACCTCCATCCACATTTAAAAATCAAAACAAAAGCAAATGCTGAGAAGAAAAAATAAGACGAAACACAGGAACTAGAGGCTTATGAGTTCCACTTTCAATAGGCCTGCATGAGTTGCCTTCTCTTGGGATGTGTATTCTTATTGTGAGAACAACGCTAAGAAGAAACCATACAAAAAATAATCTGAGAAAAAGATGGCTACAGGAAGAGGAAATAGCAAGACTATGGTGTGTATGAGAAACACAAAGGAGGCCAGTGTGAGTGGACCTCAGAGGGGCTGAGGCAGGTATGGAAAGAGAGAGAAGGCCTGAGGTCATGGGACAGAGTAAGGATTTCAATTGCTCTGAAGCAATCACTGGGAGGTTTCAAGTAGGGAAGGAATGGATTTTTAAGAAACATTTTTAACGTCAATGGGGTGACAGATGATGATCCAGAAAAAAATTGACCATGGAATGCTGGGCATATATATGTACAAGCAAGGGAAAGACTAGATTGTACTAAGGTAACAATGGTAGAGTAGAAAGGTGTGAGATTGAGTGTAGAATTTAGCAGTCAAGACAGCATAGCTTCCAGATGGCCAGGCTGTGCTAACAAACCCTAATCCTGTCTGGCACAACTGCCCCTGCCCTATCCCAAGTACAGTCATTGGATTTGAACTAAAAATCCAGTCGCCTATAGTGCTACTTAGAAACATTAGTAATTTGCGGCTTCATTTATTTAACCACAAAAACATAAATTCCATCCAAGCAGAAGTTTCTGTTTGCTGTCTGTTACCTTCTGACCATAAAAAGTCCATCCTGTGTCAAGACTGATCTCATGTGATTTGTGTTTTTGATGACTGATCCTGGTTGAGTGCTCGAATGGTCATGGTCAAGCTGTTAGTTTACCTTTTCTGAGCGTGTTTGATATCAGTTATATTTACCAACTCCTTGGCTTTATTGCTTTATGCAGTTGGTCAGTTTCTCTATATAAATGTAACACTTTGATGATAAGTACTTAATGAGCCTTTACTATATGCAAAAAAAAATGTCCTGAGAATTTTGTATTTTAACTAATTTAATCATCTCAGCCATTTTTATGATAACTAGATCCAATTATATGGATAACTGAATAATCTTGTTGTGGTTTTACAGATGAGGAAATGAGACATAGTAAAGGAACTTTAATCATTTGCTCCAAGTTCACAGAGGTGTCAGCTGAAAAAAACCAGGATGTGAACTGAGCCTGGCTACAAAGTTCTGGGTCTCAGCCACTCTGCTGTGCTTTTGGCATCCGGTTCCTTCTTACTCTTTCTAAGTGAAGCTGTCACCATGGCATGACTTCTTCCTGCAGGTCACTCTTCACCTGGGAGGGTTGGCAGGGGTTGGACAGGTCAGCTCCTCCCCCAGGAGGACTCCCATCTAACCCACCTGCCATAAGGTCCTTCACCTAGGTCTGGACATAGTTGCCAATCCCACCAGGCTGTTGCTACATACCTTCCTGTCCAGGTTCTTCTGTCTGTTATTCATAATTCCTGCATCCTGTCCACCTACAACCTCAGGCATGTTTCTTTAATCTGAAAAAAAACAAAAACAAAACAAAAAATTACCTAGCAAGCCATGCAATCTTTTTCTAGTTACTCCCCAGGGCCCATAAAACTTTTAAAAACAAATCAAAACAAAAAAGATCATTAATTATTTTGTCATCTCAATATTTGTTTTAAAAATATTCAAGGTTTTTCTCCAGAGTTTTATGGGGGGAGATAAAGCAAGCTCAGGGCCAGCAGTAGCTTCCCTCTGTATTCTTGACTTTCCACCCTGTGTCTTCTGCTAGAGAATTCTGTTCTCAAATGATTCAACTTCCCACTAACAGCCTGAACGCGGCAGGCCTTACCCTCTTCCTGATGATGCTAAGAATTGATTTGCAGAATTGAGGTCTATGCAAATCCATTAAGATCTCTTCAATCTACATAATACATGCTTCAACAATACCCATAAGGTAGTAATTATAATGGTTCATCTTCTATGCTGTAAGCTCAAGCTTGATAAATATTTTAATTAAAAATGATACAGTCTTTTCTTTTGCTTCAGTTGCCACAGTGTGGTTTTCAATAGAGACTGATATGCATTATTGGGATTGTTAATTTTAATCAAATCATCAATCTGTTCATTCATCTGTTGGTTTGATTTTTTCAGTAAAAGTGTAATTAAAATGTTATACAACACACATCACATATTTCTCATAATTGAATTAAGTTTCAGATTCAAAACTGCAAAAGAAAAAGGAAACTATGGTCTTCATTAAGTTTTGAAGGTTTTCCTGGCAGCATCACTGAATTAAAAGTTAAAAGCCATTTCAAATATTGAATATTCTCCAAATAGTTCAAAATATTATAAAGGGCTTAATTATTTAAAAAATCAACTTCAAGTCATTAGAGTGTAAGTTCTTTATTTATCGGAACACTTGTATTAAATATATCAAGTGGAGCTCTGCCCTCAGATAACACCCAGTCGTTCAGGGGTCAGAGCAGCATGGTGGCAGGTAGAGGAGGATGGAGTTAATCCCATCACTTTGATCAGAATTAGATTTGATGCATTATGTCTCCCAGAACTTTCTGATTTGGCTTTTCAGGTGTCTTCATTAACATCATACCAGTGTTTGTGTCTGTGACTTTTAATTTTTTATCTTTGCTCATGGTTAGGACTAAAGTGGCAAAAAATATGCATGAAAACACTCCAGCCTTTCCAAAAATTTCAGAAATCCACATGTGAGAATATGGACCAGATCCTCTTAATAAGTCTTCTGTCTTCTAGGATGCTATGACTCCATGAAGCCAAAGACCACTGCCCCTGTTGTTAGGAGTTCTGAGTCTTCCTCACTCTGGAGTTTCATTTCTAAACTCAAATGGATTATTCAGTGTGGTTATCTAGGATAAACTGATGCATTTTCAGAGATGTATGGAGGAAGAGATGAAATTTAATAGCCCACCTCCATATTAGTTGGCATGTTTTATCAATAGTAGGTTTATAAATAATTCAGGTAGAATTTAAGTAACCAAGATGAATCCTGGGATATAAGCCTGCTAAGACTTGATCTTATTCAAGGACTTGAGATTCTTATTATTTATATTTCCTTTTAGTTTATTTATATATGTTTATTTACATATGTTATTATTTTATTTCCTTTCACTATGAGCTTCGGGTCATCACGGATTTTGGAGACCCCTTAGTAGAAAAGGACCACATGGAATGCATATTCAGAGTGCTGGGTAGAGTTGAAAAATCAGTCAATGGAATTAACTACCTGTTAAGACATGAAAGAAGAATGAGAGAAGGCAAACGCTGCCCTACAGGAAAATCTTAATTGTATTATTTACAGCCATGGTGCTTCCTCATGACCTTTATCTATCCTGTGTCAATGATATGCTTCTTGGCTGACACCACCACACTTTGACATACCCAAGAGCAGGATCATCATGGTTTCTCCTTTGTATACTGCCCCAGAGCCCACTGTTTCCTTAGAACCTCAATACTCATTAATGGTAAAACCTACTAAACAGTTCAAGCCACCACAAGTTACAGACAATTAGGAAGCAAATAGCTATCTATGTGACTGAAAGAAGTGAAAACTGACCACTTAGAGGTGTAGGTTCTAAGACAATAAGACAGAAAACTACCTTTCCTGTTGACCTCCATCCCACGTTGTATGTGGCTGTCAGACACTAAGGACCAGTTGATTGTATGCATATCTTCGTTATAAAAAGATTCTTTAAGAATCACTTTGTGTTTAATATGAGGCCTAAAGAATAAACTTACCTGCTTATCTCAACCCATTTCCACTATCATCACTCTCTATTTTAAAAAGAAATTCTTTTTTCTTCTACTTACCCCACTGGCACGGGGGTGGCTCCACAGAAGCCCCTAATTCCTTTTTGTTTAGTTTTCTGCCCATTTATTGTCTGTTTTCTTCTCAAAAATGCCTTCCTCTTCTGAACTGCATGTTCTTAAGAATGTGCCAAAAAAAAAAAAAAAACAAAGCCCAATAAACCATGCAGAGCAAGAAGGAAATGCTCCTGGCATGTTCATGTCCTCGGCACTAGAACTATCTAATGTATACTAGGAAGCTTTCCTACCAGCCATAAGGAGAAACATGTTAAAGTCAGTGAAAACTCCCATCATCCCTTGCAGTAGCTTTTTTGATAAACTCGTAAAATATAATTATAATAAAGCCTTCTTAGTGTCCAGCTGAGTTCAGAATAAGCCCTCCATAACAGAGCCCTTATTTCTAATTCTGCATAGCAAAGAGCTAGGCTTTTCCAAGGACTCAGAAGTGGCTGTGTCTGAGAGACTCATTTGCACCTCTTGCAATAGAAACCCATTTGCTAGAACTAGACAGACGGCGCCTATCTCTGCGCTAAAGTTTAAGGGATGAAGTTATGGAACAGGTCAGTGACCCATAGAAAAGTTTCTAAATTTCTTTTGAACCTTGGGCCCATCATTTGCGAAAAGTGAACAAGCCCATGCTTGCATATCAGGACAGTTTTGAGGGTGGGGTAACCTGTGATCTTCTGCCATTGGCTCGCCGTGAGTCCACCTCTGACCCCTGTGGTTTTAGCTGTCTGCCCAACTTGGAAGAAAGACCCTGGAATGATGACCCACAGTTTGGTGGTTTGGTGCTTTGTCCACTCAGTCACAGAGAGCGCAGTTTCAAGGCCATTGTTCTTGCTAAATATTTATCTAGAGAGCTACATTATGAGTCTTTGGAGTCCAAATCTGATAAACATGCAGGAAACCTCCTCAAGAGAGATGGGCGAGAAGATTACCTCTATGTAACGTCTCCATTTGCCCTACATTTGATGCCAGCAGGCAAAGCAGAGCTGGTTAGGCAGTGTCCAATTCCCAGAAAATTGAAGGCAGAAACACCTGTTCTTCCTCTGGTAAAGCCAGGCAGAGGTAAAATCTCAGAGATACAGCGGAGCTACTGGCCACCGGCATGGTTGAAATGTCTGGGAAAATTTCTCTGCTGGTGAAAGCAAAGCTGGCCTCTGGAGTGGGAGAGCCTGTTAGACTGGCCTCAGACTGGACAAAGGCCTGAGTGGTCAAAGGCAAGACTGGGCTCATAGAAACTGAGCCTGGGGCACTGACGACTGAAAACTCACCTAACAAAGCAGATCTGTTTCCATTTGTGAGAGACGGAATGATTTGGGGATTGTGACTCACTAAACTATCCAGTTGGCCAAACAATTGTGAAGAGAGACACTTGGATTGCTCTGGCTACATGGAGGGGCCCTCAGTCTTGCATGGTGTATGCCACTAGTTGAGGGTGGTTGTGCAAAAAGGTTTAGATACCTATTGTTGTGGTTTATCTTTGGTACTACTCATGTCTATCTAATTCCTTAAACATTTTGTGTGTGTTGATGTAGAACACTTTTGTTTGTGGAAATAAAGTATACTACAATAATCCAGTAGCGAAAAGTTACAAGAAATTAAAACATGGGCAGTAACAGTAGTAACATGAGCCACGTATCCTGTGTTACACTGTTGGAGTGGGAATCAACACATAAGCCAGAATAATAATTTCAAATGTTGTGAGTAATACTTTATACATGGACTAGGGCAGTCATCAACCGAAACATAAAGCAGATGTAGGCATTCTTACCATGTAGATGCAGTGTGTAAGGCTGCAGCAAATGCATGTTCAAGTGTAAACAACTTCCCTTCACAGTAGTACTCCATGGAAACCTCATCTGCAAAATGGCCTTAACCCTTTCCAACTCATCTTCCCTTAGAAGCAAAGAGTTTCTGGTGGGGTGTTACTGTTGTCTAGTGGTAGACAGCAAAGACATTCTTCTACTGTCAAGCATTAAGTTTCTCAAAGAATCTTGCCTCTGTGTAAGTAGGAACCAGATGCTGAGACTTTCTGCCCGTGAACGTATCCAACCAATAGCAAGCGTTCATTGGGAATGGAAGGATGACACTGGCTCTTTCTAGAAGCAGCTAAAGATTCGATCCCTGTCAAATATCATATTTGATACTGACCGCTGAGTCGCAGCTCTATTCATGAAGAGTTTAATAATAGTATTTAAAATTTTAAGTCTGAATGATTAACACCGTTCATTACTGTGGCTTTTTTTTCTTCTTCTTCTTCTTTTTTTTTTTTTTTTTTGCTTTTCTTTTTCAGTGCCAGGGACCAAGCCCAAGAGGACCTTTTGCATGGTAGACAGTTTCTCTAATCCCTGCACACTGTTGTGGCTTTTGTCCCATCGGTGCTGTCAGGAAATTTAAATTTTTCTAGAGAATTTGATATCTCAGCAAACATGAAAGAATTCTAGTAGTTTCACCCTCAAAAAGCACAGCTCCTTCTAATTAATATCCATCTGTGAAGGATAAAGCAGGTAGGTTAGGAAATACCTTCTCCCCTCTCCTATAACAATGGAATCTATATTCTGAGCAGTACTATTAGACCAAGTTTCCAGGAATTCACCCATGAGTGAACATTCTTTGGGAATACATGCTCCATTATGCATGCAGGGAACCAGAATGCTACAGCAGAATAGTGGTTTCCTTAATCCTTTGCTCCGTAGCTGTTAGGCAGCACAACTGTCGTGGTTATCAAAACATGTCATAATACATGCATGCAAACTGATCATGTGTTAGCGAGCTTTCCTATGGAACAAACTCAAATGTGTGGGAGGATGTCACTATTTCTTAAGCCTGGTGTTCATTTCTTTGTGAGCAAAGCCTTTCTAGGATATTTGCCACACAAGAAAGACTAGCATGTTGATCTAGACACCTGAAGCCCTGTGTTCTGATTCCATCTAAGTTTATGATGTCCCTTAGTACTTCTGAGTTTCAGTCACCAATAATTCAATGATTCCAGTTAGATGGGAAGCCCAGAATTGAAAAGAGCTAAAGATAGACAGAAAACTTGCTGACTCCCTGTCTTCTTGAGCTTCACAAAGTTTCGCTAACTTTACTGCAAAATCTGCAAAGAAAAAAAATGCGAAGATAAGATGATGTGACTAGCAAATGTGTTTATTTTCATAAAATTATCCAAAGTTGCTCTTCTGGCCAACATTCTGCATCTACCAACAGGTGATGGCTACAGAATTTCTTTCGTATTTATCATGAATCTAAAATATTAAGGATGCTCTTTATCTTCTTTAGACTGGAGTATTTACATTTTCTGTAAGAAATAATAATTGTATTTTAGACTTTGTACGCCATATGGCCTGTATCATGATTACTCAACTCTGCCCTTTTTGCGCAAAAACAACCACGAACAATGACTGCATAAGTGAATGAGGGTGGCTCTGTTCTTATAAAATTTTATTATCAAAATAAACATCAATAATAAACAGAACCAGTGGACCTGTGGGCTGTTCAAGATTTTCTGAATCCCAAGAATCTATCTGAAGTCATAGCTTGACTTATTTATCCTAAATTAAGTCTACTATTCTAATATTTAGTCTACATTCATTGAACACTTTTCTGTCATGAATAACCTTATCTAACCATTTACTTAATCAGTTTACACTTAACCACCATTAAGAGGTCATGATTCTCTTGTCACATATGGATTTTTAGAAGTGTTTGTTTACCCTTTTTTGTGATCAGTAATAAACATACCTTGAGATAACAAGTATTTTCAGTTAATTCTTTGTTGGATTGTGTGACAGATCTCTCATTTTCATAACTCCGACTTACAGAGTTTTACATAATTGTATATTGGAAAATGATTTATTTGGGCTGATCTTTTCTATCTACATGTCCAGTGCATGTTAGGATAGCTGTATTTTTGGATACAAAATAGTCCTAATCTTCATGATTTGTCTTTAAATAACCCTACTCACCCATCTTCTTTGTCACTTTATGCTTATATCACTGGGTCTCATTAGATTTTGTGAGTTCTTACATTGTAACAACTAGACCAGAACTCTTGTGTTGAAGGTTCGTCACACCAGTTCTTCCTACTAACAGAGAGCTGTAAACAACAGCAAAGAAAGCCAGAAGTGAGAAAGTAGAAGAAAATTGAGAAAGCACAGAAGAAACAAATGAGCTACATGAAAGGAAGACATTGTCTCTTATATAACGCCCTGAGCGGACTACTAATCTGATCATAATTCCTTTAAGTTTTGGTTGTGACCACAGTCAAGCTCTCTAGAGTGTCAAAAAGAATGAGAATAAAACTAACATCCTGCTTTGTCTGTAATGATCATGTAACATTTGAGAGGAAAGATCTCTGCTAATGGTTTGTCTCCGTTGGATTGTGTGCCAAGAGTTTTCACAAACCACATTCTTTCTGTGGGATGAGGAAATCTGGGACATATTTTAACATAATGGGCTGAATAAACTCTGTTACTTAGATTTTGGAAATTTTACTTTGCATTGGTTTCTTTTCCCTACCCTCCTTCCTCCTGATCCAGTGGGAAAAGTTAATCTGCAATAACTGAACTGGGTTATGGAAGGAATTATGCTTTCATTGAAAGTTTTGTGCATAATTTCAAATTAAAAGTTATCATAGTCATTTTAGGGACTATCCTGTAAAATTCATGAAGCAAAACATTTCTCACACTTGTGGAAACTGTCCCAGATGCTGGAAAATTACTGATGAGCTGAGGGGTCTGTGTCTGTACAGAGTCTTTGAAATAGCAAGGGAACAGACATCAATAATAGGCTCCCTGGATAAGGATGTAGCTCAGTCACAGCTTGCCTAGAGTATGCAATCCCCACTCTGAGCACACATACATGCATACACGCATGCACACACATACACATGCACACTCAAACACACACACACACACACACACACATACACACACACAGCAAGTGCATTGTTAGATGTAGTTCGAACAACAAGAATAAGACATTGTTATCTCATAGATCAACCCTAAGAGAGTAGTGAGAGGTCTAAGTTCGAAAAAAGGAAAGAATTTTTTTAGTTACATGAAAAGCACTTTCAGCACCACCAAAGTGGAGAGAACAGGCATGTATGTGAAAATAGCAAGAGAAGATATGGGGAAATGCAGGCACTACCAGGCCACTGAGGGATAAATAGGAAACCTGGAGGGTAGGGATATAACATGAACCGATTGCTAGATGTTTGAGGACCCCAAAGGCTGCTCTAGACAATACTCTGTGTGGCAAGCTTGGATGCCCATGGACTGATTATGAGAAGGAGATTAGTAAAAAAGATGAATGGCACTGATAAATCTATTATTATTATCATCATCATCATCATTATATTTGAAACAAGCCCCTTGGACCATTGCACAGTTGAAATGTTTGCTTTAGGATAGTGTGAAAGTAAATGGTGTAGCATATGGCATAATTGGACTCTTTGGAGAGTGTTTACATTTTGTATCTCTGGCACCTATTCAGAGGACAGGGGGAAAAAGAGGTTTAATCATACTTTGTTTAGAAAATCAGTAGAAATGGTCTTCCTTAATGTTTATGAGGCATTCCGTCCTAGGCATCTGAAGTCCCTGTGTCCTCCAGAACCGGTCAATTCTGAACAGCGTGTACTGAGTGCTCTTTTGATCTTTGGAACTCTGCTTCTGGCTTTGACTACCTTTCTACGCATTTGCGTCGGGGGGGAAAAAAATTCTTAAACTTTTCTTTCCCAAGACAGTTTGACTTTGTTTGGTACTTTCAGGGGACGGAAGACAGTAATTTTATGTAAGCATAGATATGCTAGCATTCCTATAAATGACAAAGTATGTCCCTGAAATTAGGAGAGGGTTAGAAGAATGGATTTCTATACTGACTTAAAATTGTGTGACTTCTTTTCCTGGCATGAATCTTCTTTTACAATTCTTTTGAAAGCTTTATTGTTTTTAATCTTAGGTCCTGCGTAATTTTGCTAGAAGATATTATGTGTTGTTTTTAATATTGATATTTCATTATAGATTAATTTTTCCCCACTATTGAACTGTGAAATATATATTAATTTGAGTATATTCACTCTCTAGCTAACCACTGGCTATAAAGTATGTCTCATCTTAAAAGAAATTAATTTATGATATCTGTAAATAATGATGCTTTTCCATTCTCAGGATTGCATCTACTTTTTATCTGATATTTAGTTCATTGGTCTGCATAGAAAATAATGATAACATTACTGTAATATTAAATAATGATAATAGCGGATATCATTTCTAATTTCAAATTCAAGTAGAATGCCTCTGATGGAGAATTTTCAATGTTCTGGGGATCCGAACCTGTCATGAGTCAGAGCTCTGAACTAAAGAACCTGACCCAACTGATATTAATCCACTGTTTCTAGAATGTATTTTCCTAGAGACAAGTTTCCCTGTCTTTCTAGATCAATTATAACACTCAAAGCTATGGAAACTTGATTCACTTTTTTGTTTTTGGAAAAAGGAAGTTTCTGCTTCCCAGTGTTTTCCTTTTCATCTGCCTCTTGCTATATGTACTACATTTTTGTCATAGTATGAGGTTGCTTGTTTAGTTTCCGACCCTCCAGCAGTTCAGACCCAAAATAACCACACAAAAACTGTATTAATTAAATCACTGTTTGGCCTTTTAGCTCTAGCTTCTTATCGGTCAGCTCTTACATATTAATTTAACCCTTTTCCATTAACCTGTGTATTGCCATGAGGCTGTGGCTTACCAAGTAAAGTTCCAGCATCTATCTCCGGTGGGGTTACATGGCCTCTCCCTGACTCAGCCTTCTTCCTCCCAGCATTCAGTTTAGCCCCCCCCACCTCACTCTGTTCTGTCCTGTTCTGCTATACGTTCAAAGCAATTTCTTTATTAACCAGTAGTATTTACAGCATACAAAGAGGAATCCCACATCATTTTTTTTGTTTACAATTTTCCAAAATTTTCTCTTATATCAATAAGTAGCTACTGTTAAGTTTTCAGAAAATCCCATGCTTGTCAAAATGAATGCTGACTCTATATTTACCTAATCAATTTCTGGATGAAATGGTCTTTTTTAAATCATTTCATTAAAGATGAGAATTTTAATCCAATTTCAACCTTTTTCTCAGTATTTAAAATAATACTTTACATTTAAAATACTCCAAAGGTCCAATTGAAGAGCAGAAGGAGGGAGAATATGAGCAAGGAAGTCAGGACCATGAGGGGTTGGTCCACCCACTGAGACAGTGTGCCTGATCTAATGGGAACTCACCAAAGCCAGCTGAACTGGAACTGAACGAGCATGTGATCAAACTGGACTCTCTGAATGTGACTGACTATTGGGGCAGACTGAGAAGCCAATGACAATGGCACTGGGATTTGTCTCTACTGCAGGTGGCTTTTTGGGATTTTAGTCTATTAGGATGCATACCTTCCTAAGCCTGGATGAAAGGGGAAGGGCCTTGGACTTCCCACAGGGCAAATTACCCTGCCCTGTCTTAGGACTGGAGGGGGAGAGGAGTGGGTGAGTGGGGGAGCAGGAGGGAAATGGAAGGAGGGGAGGAAGTGGAAAATTTGAATGGTATTATTTATAAAGCAATAAAAAATAAATTAAAAAAGGAAAAAAATACACTTTACATAATGATGTTTTCATAGTGACCCACTCAACCTCCAGAACACTTTGCTTTATCTGAACTTTAATAAAGCAAAGATGCTTGTCTTGATGTACCTGATATAAGCTCATTTTTATTGATTTTGCATGACATTTACTGAATCATTCATTTCACAGACTCATATTTCCATTATTATGATATGGTTATATGTACTTTTAATTTTTAAAAATTTTAAGTGTTTTTAATTGACTACTGCCTCCATACATTTTCCCTTTTCAAAACGAGTCATTAAAATCTGAATACTTCCTTTATATAGTGACAGCTCCCAAGCGGTACACATGTGTGTATAGAGACGATGCATGTACGGCTTAATCAGTGTTGTTAAATGCTCTCTCTGGTAGGATTCAAATTGCTGCCTGTTTCCTCACCCCCACCCCAAGCAAGCACCCTACTGCGAACAACCACTGACCTAATTCCTGTCCCCTTTAATTAGCTTTATCTGTTCTAACAAGTTCATCAGTGGGGTCATACGTTATATGTCAGAATCCTTATGTTCATTTTTGCTTCTTTTTCCATGCTTTGAGACTTTTTCATGTGTGACTTATATTACTCCAGCTCACTTAGAGCTGGGTAGTAAGCAATAAGTATATTCTTCCCTTTTTCTTTTTTAAGAACTTCATATACCACATTTTGATCAGTCCTCCCAGGTCTACACCCCTTCCCTACTTACCCAACTTTGTTTCTTCAAAGTTCATCAATTTCAAATTGTGCTGCTCTTTTTCTGAGGGTGGAGCCTCCCACTCAAGCATGAGCATCCTACCTGAGGGCACCCCCTTAAAGAAAATGGAGGGGTGGAGAAAACGACATAATTATTTTATGATCTCAAAAAAATGGAATATTCTTGAAATGGGGATTTTCCAAACAACTCTGAATGTATGAGTGTTTTATGGTAAAAAAAAAAAATAAGCGGTAGAAATGTATCTGAAAGCTTGTGGTGCCACAGTAGAAACTTTTAGGCAGAAGGGAGGAAACTAACTTCATCTCCAGCAGCTTTTATTTGCCAATTAGATAGTTCCTCAACTAGAGTTGGAATTCCAGGCCCACTTCCCCTATCCATGCTTTGTCCTGCTTGAGCCTGATCGGGCCATGTGTGTACAACAGTATACTGGTATCTGCCACTGCGAGTTCATATGTGCCTCTGCCACGCTGTGTCCACAATTTGCTCTTCCCTTATCACTATCCACCAACTCAAGCTCTTAGTATCTTTCCACCCCTTCTTCTGCTATCAGCCTTCAGCTTTGAGAGGAGGGAATATGAAATAAATGTGCCATTTAGCACAGAGTACTCCTCGGTCTCTTATCCTCTGCATGCTGGCCAGTTGGGGAAGAGTCTCTGTGTTAATCATCATATACTGCACAAAAGACACCTCTCTGATGACGTTTGAGAGATGCATTGATCTCTAAGTATAGCAATAAGTCACTAGGAGTCAGTTAACGCTATGTCCTTCAACAGAATAATAGTGGTATGTTCTTTCTGAGGACCTCAGTCATGTCTAGCTATCAGTTTGTAGCCTGGATAAAAACAAGGTCAGGTATGGGTTCCATCTCGTGGAGCAGGTCTTAAATACAATCAGAGTTTGGTTACTCCCATAGTATTCATTCTGTTATTTCATAAGTGGGCACATCTTGCTAGGCAGGTTATTGTTATAGCTCTCAGGATTTACAACTGGGTGACAGTGATTATCACTTTTCTCCTGTAGGGTACATACCAAACCTTCTAGAATCATTAAAGCTAGCTAAGAAGGCTAAAGTTTTCAAGTTGCTACCTGCTCCATGTTTTATGACTCAAGTATGTGGCACCTCTAGTAACAGGGTCTTACTGTCGTGCTCTGGAGGGGTAACTAAAACCTCTGGCAATAACCAGCAATGTTTTGGGGTACATGGGACTTCACTGGCCAACAATAGAAGTAACCAACCCATTTCTAATAGGGAAACGCTGACTAGTTATAGGCTATCTCTATTTAATCATCTTTATATGTATATATAGATGTAGGAATATTCTAAGGTAGTAGGTTTCCATGTGACCTTTTCAAAAGGACTTTATTGGTGTTTATCCCTCCTCTTACCCTCTCCCCTATCCTATCTCTATCCCATTTCATCCCCCTTCCCTTATTGCCCTTTCCCCTGTATACTACTGTGTTTTGTATCCTTGATTTCTTGAGATGCCTCAAGTGTTCATACTTGGGGACTATTATTAATAAAATCAACTTCCTATTCTTACAGACTTGTTACGTACATACTTTTTTTTTTAAATGTTTTTTATACTTATTTGTTTATTATGTATACAATATTCTATCAGCAGGCCAGAAGAGGGCACCAGACCTTATCACAGATGGTTGTGAGCCACCATGTGGTTGCTGGGAATTGAACTCAGAACCTTTGGAAGAGCAGGCAATGCTCTTAACCTCTGAGCCATCTCTCCAGTCCCTACGGACATACTTTTATTTCACTTGGGCAATCGGCAACAGATCGAATTCTGAAGTCCCAAGATGCATGTTTAATTCTCAAGTCTCAACCAAACACTATGGAAGTGGTTGTGCCATTTTGCCCTGCTACCAGCAGTGTCTGAGAGTTTCATTGCTCTGTGTCCATTTGGTGTTCTTATCCTTCCATTCAGATGTCATAGTAGGGACACAATGCTAACTCCTGGGATTACTGAGTCTCTTGTTTGCAAGTCTATGTCCGCACTAAGTTATTTCTGTCACCCATTTTATGCATCATCTGTCTTGTATCCAATTTATCCCTTTTAGAGGGTATATTGTTTCTGTGAGTGTCTGACTCCGTTTCCTGTAGTGCCTGCCAGTCTTGCCTCTTACTACCCTACTTGTACATATTAAAGTGACTCTTTCCTTTTTCACACTTTCTACGTTATTTTCAAATTTCATTTTAAGCTAGGCTTTGACCTATCCCTTCCCCTCCAAGAACACTCTTCCTGTCGTCATTCTATCTCCTAACAGCTACCTGTCCTTCCTCACAGCATTTCCTACATTGTTTGAAGATGAGAGACACTTTCTGGCGGTCTGATGATGGCTCAGCTCTCTTGGTTGCACTTTTTCCACATCTGTGCTATTTATTTTTCATGCTTACTCCTCCAGGAATGAAAAACCAACCTACTTAGATCCAATATTTGTGAACATTTATCAAGTGCAGTGTGTTCTTGAACCTCCTCAGTGTGTACCAAGCCCTAAGTTTTCCAGCACACAGCTGGAGGGCAGAATGACATGTTCTAGTTCCCTGTCGGTTTCTAAGAGGAATGCCCACAAGGTGGCTTTCTGCATGGAGATGCGATCTTCTTTTCCTCAGCCTCATATACTCAAAACAGAGGACTCAAACACTCATTGCCTTGGAATACCTGATTCGCAAGACTCTTCCTCTCCTTTCCCCACCTCCCATCCTTGCCATCTGTACTTGATAGATGCCTGCCTGCTCAGTGTACCAGTGCCCAGTTTCCTGACATTCAGATGCAATGGTTTCTAAAGGTTACCGTTTTATGTGGATCTAGAAGGGATTCTCTGCTTGAAGAGGGCCTTATTAAACAAAGGGATAGCCAGAAACTTTTTAAGAAAGAGAAGAACCATGATCTGAATTGGAGGAATCAAAAACACTTGGCTTCTTCATCTGTCCCACAGCAAAGAGTACTAATTGACTAATAATGCTGATCATTAACTCGGGGCCATGGATAACGTTAGCCATGACACATCTTCCAAGTTGCTGGCTATGAACTGACTGTGGAGTTTGGGTATTGTCTGGAATTTTTATTCTCCCTCCTCCCTACTCTGTGTCTTGTAAGGTAGTCAAAAATAGGGATTTTATTTCAGAAACCTAATAAATGTCTTTTTAGATCTTAGCCAGTTTCAGTATCTTTATTGTTGTACATATTTCTTCCATGAATCTCGGATAAGTTCCTCATTAAAACAAATCTAAGTATGCATGAACAACTCCCATGCTACTTTCTATACGCAAATATATACTTAATGGCCCCTTGGCTTTTAGCATTTTGATGTGTTCATTGGTATGGGAGCACCCAGCCTATTGTGAGCAATGCTGGGATTGGTCCTGGGTTTTCTAAAGCAGACTGAGGAAACCACAAGAGCAAGCCAGGCAGCAGCTTTCCTTCAGCCCCTCTTCAGTTCGTGCTTCCAAGTTCCCGATTCTCATCCTGCCTTAACTTCCCTTCGTGGTTGGCTGTGATCGGGATATATAAGTGAAAAAAAGCCCTTGATTCTTCAAGTCACTTTTGGTCATGTTGTTTATCACAGCAATAGAAAGCAAACTAGAATATGTATTGTGTTCCCCATCTCTTGAATTTATGTATTTTCTGTCTGCCAGCGAAGGTTTGATTCTGATTGCACTCTTTTATGATTGTAATGAGATTATTACAGGGAGGGTCTTTGAAGAGCACCACCAAACAGCCCAGATATTAAGGATGGGTCTTGGGCACATCTCTTAGAGCACCCTGTAAGCAAACACTACCGGTTATGCTATAGGAGCTCCTAAAGCCTGCTTCCCCAGGAAAGGGGCCCAGGTCATCATGAGATTTAAAACATTTAAATGTGTGTACCCTCACCTAACTGTGTATTATTCATAGCTAAGGGTAGTTTCTAACATTTGAGTCAATTAGCAAAGTCAAACAAAGTATGATCTTGTATAGGGGTTGGGGCACAGATTTCACACCATCAGCCCTTTAAATGCACATTTCTTTTAGTAACATGGGAGCGCTGCCCCACACAAGTTTCTAAGAAGCGAATATCAGCCTCCCCCGTGATGATTTTTTTCCCTTATCACTATTACTAAATATTAGCGCAGTGTTGTTCCCTTTGGCGATGGCTATGACCCTCAAAAAGAAATCAATTTGATTTCTCAATCTTGACTTGCAACATCAAGGATACCAAAACAAAGATAAAGAACTGAGAGGGAAAAACTCAGCTACCCACCAGGACAGCAATGCTGTGCTTCTGACAAATGCTCAGAATCCCCACGCTTTCTCCCTAGAAGAAACAGCAAGCATTACAATCAGAAAACCATACTAGCAAAGTTAGTCTTATGAGCACTTGGTTTGTAGGCTCTTTTTCGCTCTTCATATCAGTGTTTGATAAATCACTAGCAAAATGCGTTGCGCTAGCACACACGACCTGTGTTAAAGACTCCGATCACTAGCCTTTCAGTCTATAGACTTCTGTTCCATGCTTTTATCCTTATACCTACGGATAGGTAGAAGAATGTCAAGTCCAAAATTCTGGCACAACAGAACAGGATCTACCTCGGTATATTGGTATCAGTCACCGCATAGTGATGATTCAACCTATCCTTTCCTGGCCATAGGAGAGAGCTTGTGTATGCTTGGTTCCTCGTCTCTTTTCTTCCATCTGGCGGGTCATGTGAGTTCCATTCTCAGGAATATGTCTAAATGAATAAGACAGCTGCACCTCTGGCATAATCAGATACTTGATTTTACCCAAGAAATTTGTTTTGGCCGCATGTTGCTAAACTCTCAAACTTTCCCGCGTGAGAATTCACCCAGTTCTCTGCAGCCTCTAGAAGTAGTCAGTGTAGTCTCTCTAAATGAACTGTACTCTCACAAGGGAGAATTCGAGGCACTGTTTTCCGTGAGGCAGTCTTGTTACTGGTGCACCTTTCAAAGCTGGATAAAGGAAATGATCTGCTCAGACCCTCTTCTCCTCCCAGATGCCCTTTGGAAATGGCATCTTCTCAGGACACAACTGAGGTTGCCATGGAGTTACAGCATGTTTTCACAGGAAGTTCAACAGTGCGGTCACTACGCAGGATGTCCTCTTTTATTGGCAGAAGGCAGATGCTCCATTAACCGAGGAATTTCTATTGACATTTTCAGGGACACACAAAATAATTGCCACTTGAATTTTTCTCTGAGCTTTCAAAGGAGTAGAGGAATGGTCTAAGAATACACTGCGCGTCGGACTTTAGTGAGGGTATCAATGTTGACATGGCATTATTGTTCGCGTTCAGAGAGAGGCGCGCACATGTTTTTCCTACAGTACAAAGCAGACATGCTCAGTGTTCTTACAAGATCTAGCGAAAACAAACTCACCTAATCTCTCAATTATTTGTAAACAGCTGTTACCTGCCCACTCGGTTTTGGACACTCTACTCAGCACAAGCAGATAAGAAGTGGTCACTCTCTGCTCTCAGTATGTCACAGACTCATCAAGGAAGTGGCTGTGCTGCACCAGAGGCAGAAGAGAAGCAGTTAATAGACAGGCTGGAAGAGCCTAAGGAGGGCCTTCAGTGGGAGGGAAAAGAATGCACAAACGTACAGAGGTTCTCACGTCCCTGACACTTCGGGCAGTTAGTTGCAAAGAGTCTGGTGGGCGGAGCACATAGAAAATCGAGGACGACAGAAAATGTAGTTCGGGGTCGGTTGCAGTGAGCACATAAGGCAGTGGTCAACACTCTGGCGTCTGTGATTCAGTAAAGTCAGCCAGCAGACGACTTTCTCCCAGGTTCCTTGATTCAAGGCCAAAATATTCTCATCCTTTAAAATAGAGTGGGCTCCAGTAGGCCGTTGGCTTCCAACAAAGGTCTCTTGATGGAAATAAAATAGATAAATGACGTCCAAGAAGCAAGCAGTAGGGTCTCTTGCTACCTCCATCTTACAGGTGAAGAAACTGAAACATAAAGATGTAAATCAAGTCGTACGACATTATGCATGGAGTTGGGTGATCCCATAGAATCAGACTTCAGGAGTCTCTCGCTCTGCCTACAGACTTTACCCTTGATCCAGAAGTGTTTACACAGCTGTCTGTGTGAAGAAAGCCTGCCCTCTGTAAAAGGCCCAGTAAACTGCCAAGTTTCAGGTCATGAGAACAAGGCAAACAGGGAACACATCCCAGCCATATATTCAAATGCCCTACTCCTCGCTTGTTTGTGACTGTTTCTTAAAATTTTTGTTTTGTTTGCTTGTTTGGTGTGTGTGTGTGGGTGTGTGGGTGTGGGTGTGGGTGTGTGTGTGTGTGTGTGTGTGATATGTAGTCAGGTTACAAAAAATTTCACAGAGACTTAATTATGAAAGCTTGGCCTACAGCTTAGGCTTGTCCTAAGAGATCTTATAAGCTAAATTAATCCATATCTTTTCATCTATATTGTCTTAACGTGCTTCAGCTACCTTTACTCTGTACTGCCCATCCTGCTGCCTCTCCATCTGGCTAGAAACACCCCCTTTCTTCTTCCCAGAGTTCTCTTGGTCCAGAATTCTCTGCTATACCTCTTGTTAGCTATGGGCCATTTTGCTTATTAAACAAGTGACCATTACACATATTCACACAGTGTAAAAGAATATTCCACCACAGACAGACTCTCTCACAGAACCTAAAGCTCACGGCCTTGGATAGGCTGGCTGACGAGTGTGCTCCGTGACCTGCCCCTCAGTGTTGGTCTCATAGGCAATGTTTAGTCAGGCTTGGATTTTGCGTGGGTGTGGGAACTTGAACCCAGGATTTCATGCTTGCACAGCAGATGCTTTAAGCCGCCGAGTTGTTTTCCTAACCCTCATTCACAACTATCTGATATCTAACTGCTAAAACAAAACAGCTTCAGTCTGTATGTTAAAATAATTTAGAACGAAAATCCACAGATTTGACAGCGACCTCTAAAATTCTCCAAGGGCTTCTTTTGTATTTATTCTCATTACAAGTTAAATTCTATATAATCTAAACAAGACATGCTTGAAAACTATTGTTTGTCTTGGTTTTATTTAAATTGTCAGGTATAAAATGGAACAAATATTGGGTTGTAGGATGGAATCAAATCAGGTCAGACAGGTTCTGTTCATGTTTCACTATATCCATTGATGTTAATAGCATCTAAATAAGCCTTGGGTACATCCTCCTGTTTTATGTAACCATAGGGTTAGGGTATCATTTTCCTTAGATATACAAATGTTAAAAAAGTTTACTCTTACAACATAGCTCAAATATTGTGGGCTTTCAAGCCACCTACTATGTTTGGGCTGTCTAGAGTACTGAAATTGCTTATTAAAAATCAATATGTCTTAGAAGTTTAGCATCAAAAATTGTGGGGGTCTCGGGGAGCAATGACTCCAGCGTGAGAAACAGAACAGCAGGCATCACCACAGCAACAGAAATCTGGCAGCCTTAAAAAGCAAAATAGTTAATACACTGTAACTCCTATGCAAGGTGATTGCCTTCATTATTCCCAGAACCATCTAAGCAGAGTTTGAAGAGTTAGGGGAATGTGGTGCTAAAAACAGACTAGAGGTATGCTATTTGGGGCTACTCCAGAGTGACCGTGAAGGTTCCTCCATGACTAAAGCGTGGCTTGCACCAACATGTACAAAGGTTTTAATGTTTTCGAGTCACTCACTCACTCCTTCCATTTGAAGAGGGATGTTCAATTTCCTCTGAGGAGGTAATTTTCACCTTCATGTTCAGTTTTGTGTCTTTGAAGTTAAGATATATAATGAATATATGAGGAGTCATGGGGCAAACAAGATTAGCAGCATTTGATCCTTCCCACACTGTCTAAAAGATAGGAGATGCATCCCAGTGTCAAATGAAGTATCTCTATGATCATGTTCTATGTAAAACTGGGATCCAGGGTCTCTCCACATATTTCCTGTCCCTGGTGCTGGTCAGCAATGGCCCTTCTGAGGTCTTTCTTGTTATAAGTGAACAGTTTGGTTCCACTTCAATTAAAATAAAAATCCAGTATTAAGCAGGCCATCATGCAATATGTGCCCTTCTGCAGAAAATCTCTTTCCCTTGTTTAGCTACTCTACCACACATTTCTCTTGCTCCAAGAACCCCTTCCCTCCCACATAGATCGTAGTCAAGAAGCATGTTAAAGCAAGTAGTTGTTTGAGAAAATACCAAGTCTCTTAGCTTCCAGCTAACTAAAGCTTGGTACAATGTATACTTGATGAGGCAACTACTGACAAAGTGTCCCAACAACAGGGCAAGTTCCAAAAAATGTCATGGCACCAGCACTAGCGTGATAGAAGCAACAAGATAAATCCAGGTGGATGACGAGGAACGCCTTCACTCTGTAAATCAAGTCCCGTTTGAGTCAAATGACAAGTCCTCCAAGACACTTGCAAAAACGAGTCTTGATCTCGTTGCCCAAGGGAGGCAGCTAGTAATGTGTGGTGGCTGCTAAGCTGTAGGGAGAAATGTTTGTGATCTTATTGCAATGTCAAGAAGCGAGATGATGGGTGCCCTAGACACTATTAGAATGTCCTAAAGAAGATCCAAGTTCCCTACTTGACCATAGTTGTAGCTGAGAAATTTCCATCTTTCTGGTCTTTGGCTTTCCTTGTACGTTACACTCAAGGGATAACTACATATTTCTCAGTTGAATGATTTTGTGAGAGATGCAAGCATGCCCTCCTATGTCAACAATTTCCCAAAGATCTGTCTTCTTAGAATCACAAATGTTGCCCTCTCAGCACACACTAAATCAAATAAACCCACTCATCAGGACCTGTCTGCTTTGCCAACCAGCCAGGGCCTTATCGCTCTGCAATAAAGCCACATTTGTGGTACTCACCAGACTCTCTTTTGACTTAGACAGAAACACATCTATTCCTACTGTTCCCTTTTCCTTTCAAAATCAAGATGCACCACTAGAATTGCCTGTGCCGATTCTGGTATGAACTCCACTTCTTTCCAATCATGGTGATGCACACCCATAATTCTAGCATTCAGGAAGTTGAAAAAGAGTATCAGAGGATCATGGCCAATCTGGGCTGTATAAAAAGACCTTGTCTCAAACTCATAATAATAATAATAAAGTAACAATTCCAACATTTTTTTGTCCAGCTTATCATTACTCCCTAATGCCTTCACGTCACTCCTTGCTCAGAATGCGTGCTCAGCTCAAATGACGTCACAGAAGTGAATAGTTGAGCTCATAGCTTTCTGTATATTATGCAGCTTTGCTGAAACATAAAACACGGATGGAAAGCTTCAGGCACTCTTGCAAGATAGAAGCCTCTTCAGCAAAACACCTCCTTGTCAAAGCATAGACGTCAATGTCTCCAGTGTGTAGAGTTTTTTCTTATACCTATACACACACGGCCTCTTCTTTGTGGTGTACTTCCAGGGATCGCTTCACTTATTCCATTCTCACAGTACCTAGAGGAGGTAAATATTACTATGACCTCATTTTTCCAAGATGAAGCATCTAAAGTAAGGCAATGAAGTGTTGTGGGCGCTGTCACATGGATACACAGTGAAAGGCCAGGGTTTGGCTCTTTTACCCTAGGGATACCATGGCCGATACCCCTCTAGCCATCGGTTTATCAGTTCCATGAGGGAGGAGCTCAAGTCGAAAAGTGAATGCCAGCAGAAATGAAAGTAGTGCTACCTACTAAGGTCCTAGAATTTTCTGTATTCTAGATACCATCCTTTCTAACAGATTTGTATGCACTATCATTAATTTGAATATTATTATGCCCATTGAAAGAAGAAAGGAGGAACCAGTGTACCTAAGCGATGTGCTACAAATTATACAACTTGAAAGAGTATAATGACTTGATAATTCTTGTGCAGATCTAAGTGTACATCCATGGAGTCTTGTTAGTTGCACACAGTAAAAACCAGGGTTGGGGGAGTCAGCCTTTATGAATGGAGTCCTATGCCAGAATGAAAATCTGTTAAAATTTATGTGTGTGGTCCTGGAAAATGCTCTTTAGTGTCTGCACTACTGTACTAGCTTCTTATAAAGCTGCTTCTGTTCTTTTTGGTTTGATATTTTACAGGGAATAATTCAGTCAGAGCAGCCATGCCTAGGAACTCTCTAATCTCAGAAACACTCTACAGAAGCATGGTGAAATTGTTGGCATTAATACTAAAACCGCTTTTCTAGTGTCCCGACAACCTTGAATCTATGCCCCAAAACTCTGGGTCCCTTACAATGTCCTCAGCCTGCTAAAACTAAATTAATTATTTATTTTTTAAAAAATTAATAAAATTAGGGAAAACAGTTTTAAGATTGTATCATTTTCTTGCAGTATAAGAACTAACTTGGGGGGCCTAGAAAGATTGCTTGGCATTTTAAGAACACTTGCTCCTCTCTCAGAGGACCCAGGTTTAGTGCACATCACCCATATCAGGTGGATCACAGCCTCTTTAATTCTATCTTCAGGGTATCCTATGTTCTTTTCTAGCGCAGATGGATACCCACATGGACATGACATATACAAACACATATGCTCGCATGTAGTGGTTTTAAGGAGAAGAGCCCCCAAAGGCTCATATGTTGGAATGCCCAGTCCTCAATTGGTAGAACTGTTTAGGGAAGATTAGGTGCTGTGGCCTAATTGGAGGAGACGTGGCCTTGTTGGGGGATGTATGTCACTGGGATTTTGAAATTTTAAAAGCCTATGCCGGGCCCAATCTCTCTCTCTTTCTGCCTCCTGCCTGTGGATCAGGATGTAAGCTCTCACTACTGCCCCAGTAACATGCTTGCTTGCCTTTTGCTAGTCTTTCCACTATGATGATCCTGTTTTAACCCTCTGAAACTGTAAGCAAGTTGCCAACTAATTTTTCCTTTTATAAGTTGCCTTGGCCATGGAATTTTGTCACAGCGATAGAACTGTAACTAAGACACCATGCATACACATAGATACAAATAAATCCTAAAAAAAAAAAAATACAGCATAAGTAAGCCAACAAGGGTGGTACATGCCTACAATTTCAGCACTCCAGAAATGGAGGCAGAAAAATAACAAGTTTGAGTCTATTATGGGTTATGCAGAAATATTCTCTCCCCAAAAAAGAAAAGGAGAAAGGCAGGAAGAGAGGGAGGGAGGGAGGGAGGGAGGAAGGGAGGGAGGGAAGGAGGGAGGGAGGGAGGGAAGGAGGGAGGGAGGAAGGGAGGAAGGGAAGATGGGAGGAAAGGAGAAAGGGAGGAAGGGAGGGGAAAAAAGGACAAATGCCCAGACTCACTAAGTAAAATTAGGGTGCTTTTGAAAACAGTATGTTATTGTGAATCCTCTTTTTCATTACTGGGCAAAGCTATGTCACTCAAGAAATCAGGTAGCATTTATGACCGAAAGCGTTTTATATTCTGAGAACAACAAGCAACCTTACTTCACATTTTTGGGCTAAAATGTGACAGCCTCAATGTTTATTTTTCCTTGCAAATTTTAAAACCTTGGTTCCTTCAGTATTTATTCATTCTCGTGTATGTGTCTGTTTGCAATGATGATCGCCACTTTTTTGTTAATTTTGAGGCTTTGGGTGTAAGTTTGTAATCTATTGGGAGTGGAGGAGCAGCAAAGTGTTGCAGGGATTAAAAAGCATAGAATATTAATTTTCAGTCTCTTTAGCATATTTTTAATTGTTCTGTATGGAGATTTCAAGATAGGTAATATGTTTATTGTGCTATCATATAATAACTTTATTTTAGAAAGCCATAAAGAGTAAAATATAAAACAAAAGAGTCTACTTCCCTGCTTTTGAAGGCAAGTTTTATTAAAAACATGTTTATTTCCCCTAAATTTCCTCTTCCTGAAGGTTAATTTGTGGCTATCAACTGGTACCTCGAAAATGTTCCTCTCATAACCGCATGAGATAGTGAGGGTCATTTCTATGCCCAGATAGATGGGACCACGAAGTAAAACATCACAGCTGTTCCTCTCAAGAAACAGTAGTTGACTTCCAACCAACTATTTTATCTCTTTCACAATCATAACCACTTGCACACACTTATCTGAAACTGAAAACGTCCCACATTTTCACACAGCCTGGATGGGGCGGTCAGCACAAACTCCACTGTCAGACAGCTGCTGTTTTCTTCTCTAGCATCTCCTTGTTCTCAAGGAGAGCCATTGCCTTGGGCTGTGGATAAGCCTCAGCTAACCTCTTGTGATGGCAGATGGACAGTTTAGAGCCCCATTTCTATGCATTGCCTTTCCCTTTCTCCGAGCAAGAAGCCCCTGCCAAGCTTTCCCTGTGGCCATCGTCCAGAGGGGCTGAAGTCTGGTCTGTCAGGGGAATTGGTGGCCAGGACAGAAGACAACTGTTCAGCCCCTCTGATCTTAGCTGCTCCCTGTTTGCTGATAGGAGGAGTAACTGGCCCATAGAAATGCCCAGCTGGCTGTGGGGAGCTCACAAGCTTCTTGTCCTCAGCAGATGACTGGAGTTCACAAAGCATGCCTAGAGGACATCGTGAGACAGGCACCTGAGATCCTGTCAGTACAGCAAGTGTATCTCCAAATACCAAGTTTATGATACAAACCAGGGGAGGTTTCTAGTCTGTACTGGAACAAAAAGGACAAGGAAGGGAGGAAAAGGAGAATAAAAACCAAGCAGAAAGGAATTTTATGGAAACAAAACAGGAAACCAAAAAAATGCTCCTTTCAGAGACAAAATATTTTCTGTTTGGAGGTCTGGTATCTCCTCCTTAGCCACACCTAACAATAAATACATTAAGTGGGTCCTTTGACTAAATAGCAGTAATTAGGACCATAAATTTATGATTTCACATCTGAAGAAAGAGAGAAGATTCTGGAAGAAGAGTCTTGTAAGACTTATGCAGATGTTCGCCTTTTGTCCATGCCAAGGAAAACCATCATGGCTGTCAACTACATAGAGGAACTTGGAACAGGAATAGTGTTCCATGGAGTCAAGGGCACCATATAGCAAAGCATCCCGTTTGTTTACTTTGGCAAGCACAAGATGACTTTACTAAATGATATCTAAAATGGCCCAAGGTCAGTTTTGTTAGAGTCAGAGAAGGGCATCTTCTGAGGGCAGGGAAAGAGAGGGAGGGCTTCTTTAAGGTCTTTTTGCTCATCCCTTCCATTCAAAGGGCTCTGGGGCTCTTCAAGAGAACTGGCTTCAGCAATAACATTAACAACTTGCTACCAGGATCATCTTCATCATCAGTGAATAAGAAGAGAGGTTAAAGAGTATCCTAAAGGGTGTGAAAAGTGGGTTAAATAGAGAATCAGCCACACTGGTTTTGACTGTATTGGCATGCAGTAGGAGTAGGCTTTCCCTCTATGCAAACTAACTTTTGCCCCTAAGCTTGCCAGGTATGGTACTCAAGTCATTACCTGTCCTAGGAATGCCCTCAAGGGATGTTGTGGGTCCAATGTGGCAAATCCAAGTGGGAAGGAACTCCTTGCTCTGTTGACCCTGTGCTCCACTTCATAGACTTACTAAGTCCTGTACTCTGGGTGACTGGTGGGGAAGCTTCCCTGAGGGAACAAACCTGAGCCTCGGCCAAGAAGTTGGCGGCCTTATCTTTAGCTCCCTCCAATATTAGACCATAGGTGTTTCTTTCCGGGGATCAGCAGGTGGGAACCTGAGACCGGACTGAAGGATTAAATGAGTGAGGGGGACATTGAGCTGAGTCGCTAATTCACTAGAACCCTAATTAAAGACTCATTTCCAGATTAAAGCAATGGGGCTAATCCAGAAAGCACCCCAAAAGAGAAGAGTTGACCGCGTCATTAATATTTAGTGATAGGAAAAGGAAACAAGCAAACTAAATTCAAAAAACAAAGATTAGAATTTCAAATGCTTCCAATTAGCTTGTGTACCTCAGGTACCTGGGCAGGCCCAGCCTCACCTCCTTAGTTCCTTGTGACTTTTGACTGCTTGTCATGGTGTCCATTCTTAGACAAACGACTTACACTAGATGGAAATAAAATAAAACAAGCCATGCAGGCCAGAGGCAAGTGGTTTTTAAAAATTACTTCTCTGTAGCCTTTAAAAGGACATGTGTGCCCCAGCTTCATATTAAAATCCTAAGTCCTGACATAGTGTCAGCTATAGGAGACTGCTTAAATGATATAACTTTTTCTTCTGTGTGTGAGACTAATGTCCTCATAAAAGGGCTCCAGAAAATTCTTTAATTTCTGCCTCCAAAGGACACAAGAAGCCAGTAGACTGCAACCCAACAGAGAACCCTGGGGATTGCTTTTTCTAGAGATGATTCAGGCCCTGCATTGGCTTACTGAGAGCTAGGCTGCTTCCTGTCCATATTTGCTTGCCTTCACATCCTCTAATAGAAACAAATGTTTTCTCCCATGTATGACTCCTCTGTCACCAGGGAAAACATGGCATGGCCAAACCAGTTTCACATTTCAAAGCAAATTTCTAATAGCTTCCAACGAGGGTAGCCAAGGGAAACACCACAAAAGGAAGAACAGGATTTCTCTCAAAGGTTACTGAACGCAGCACCTGCTGGATGGCCAGAGCCATGGACAGTCAAAACACACTGGGCATGGACACTCTGGTTAACAAAACTCAGTTGAGTTCTTTCTTGTGTTTCTTTCAAGAAACCAATGTGGGTATTTATACACTTGAAACCCACATGTCTGCCTGCGAGCTGTGAAGGGTTAGCAGGCCTTGGCGTCCTCTCAGAAGAAATGGTGGAAGCAAAGCTGCTGTCCTTCACACTGCCATCTCTACCCTCAGCCTGGCTCAGTCACGATAATCCTCAAGGTGACGAGAGGAAAAGGAGGGGCTGGTGACTCCCAGGAAAGAGTCTGGCACAAGCTGCTTGAGGGAGGTTATCGTCATGTGCAGTGTTTGCTCTCCGTGCTAATTCAGCTCCTCCCCAAGCCGAGTCTTACTCCTGGCACTGGAGACACAGCCATGAGTGTCACAACTGTGCAAAGCCCGGAGTTTGGTGAGCCCAGAGCGAGGACCACCACCTGTAAGGGCTGTCTGCTCAGGAAAGATGACGGTGTCCCTTGGTCCCACTCAGCCTCCGGGGATGGGCGGCGGGAGCGGCTACTTGGAGGTTTCTCTGGTGCAGGAAAGAAGTGATGTGTGCGAAGCTGAGGGAGCCTGGGATGGCTTCTGCTCAGTGAAACCTGTCTTTAGAAAATTCCTTTGAGAGTCCTGAAAGAACGCAGGATGTTACTCTTACAGAACCCCCTTCCTCAGTGTGAGTCTGGGCAGGCAGACAGCACGGGCATCACATCCGGCAGGATGACAGGACGGTTTTCTGAAGTCCTTTCCATGTCCTCTTCATGTTCTGCTTCCCTTTGGTCTCCTTTCCTCTTCTTTCCCTATGGCTGTCATGCCTCTCCCCAGGAAATCCAGGGACTCCTCAAGCCTGGCAGTGCTGAACTCAACTTCTCAGCTTGTGTCTTCACGGAGTCCAAGTCCCTGGTAGGCTGGCTGAGTACGGGAGTGAAATGGCAGGCTCTCTTGGTCTTTATTTATCAGAGCCTGTGATCCATAGGCCCTAGTGGACTACTCTTCCAAGGAACTTTTTATTTATTTGTTTTTAGTTCTCAGTTAGCATACAAAATGTTTTAGAATATTTTCATATCTCTATATAAGAACATTTTACATTGCTTAAATTTACCCCATTAGCCTCTCTTGTCTTACTTCACCCTTCCTGCTAATCTTCCTCCTCACAAACAATTCTCCTTCTGTTTTCATGTTGTATATATGTATGCACACACGTGCACACATACAAACACACACATACAAGCACACCCATACATAAAAAATCATGTATAAATCTAGATTCCACATGAGAGACAAGTCGGTATTTTTCTGACCTAGACCCCTTTTACTTTTATGCCAAGTGTTCTTTTTTATTGGGGAAGGGGAGGACATGCATATGCCACTGTGTGAATATGAAAGTCAGGAGCCCACTCTCCAGAGTTAATTCTTTCCTGCCATCCTGGGGGATCCAGGAATCAAACCCAGGTCAACGAGTCTATGCCAAAGAGCTTCCACCTACTGAGCCATCTCACCAGCCCAACTCTGCTTGTTTTCTCCCCTTGATTCTGTATATGAGAAAAAAAAATGCAGCTTTTCACTTTCCAATCTGGCTTATCTGGTTTATTTGTCTTTCTGGTTGCCTCTATTTTCCTGAAGATGCCATTTCACACCTTCCATCTGAATACACCTCTGCTATGTCGATGTACCACATTTGCTTTATCCAGCATCTGCTGATAAACACTCATGTTGGTGCAGTCTCTTTATTACTGCAAACCAGTGCTATAAGAAACAGGTCGGATGTGCTGCCCTGGGTTTCTTCAGGGATGTTCCGAGGAATGGTACAGCTGAATCACATAGCCATTCTACTTTTTGTGCTTGATGAATCTCCATGCTGATGTCCACATGGCTACCCTGACTTCTAAATGGCTACACTGGCTTCTACACGGCTACACTGACTTCTACACAGCTACATTGACATCCACATGACTATACCGACGTCCACATGGCTACACTGACTTCCACAGGGCTACACTGACTTCTACATGACTACACTGGTTTACATTCCCACCAGGAGAGTATAAGCATCTCTTTTATTCACATATCTGCTCCAGCATTTACTGTTGTTCGTTTTTAGACATTATGGATGGGCTGGGATGGAATCTCAGTTCTGTTTGTTGCTGTTTCATTGGTTGGTTGGTGGGTCTGTTGTTTTGAGAGAGGCTCTTATTCTCTAGTCCAGATGGCTTCGTTCTCAATATGTAGACTGTAAACCAGGCTGGCTTCAACCTCTCACCCACCTTCCTGCTTGTTCCTCTTAATTATTGTGATCACACATGTCAGTCAGCAGACCTGGCTCCATGACAGCTTTTCGAAGTCATGTTTAGATTTATTTATTTTTATGTATATGAGTGTTTGCCTAGATGTATGTACGCGCGTGTGTCATATATGTGCCTGATACTTGCGAGGTCAAAGTGTATCAAATCTCCTGAAACTGAAGTTACAGAAGGTTGTGAGTTGACCATGTGGATGTTGAAAATTAAACCTGACTCTTCTGCAAGAGCATGTGTGCTCATAGCTGCAAAGCCGTCTCTCCAACCTCATTTGCATTTTCCTTGTGGCTAAGGATGTTGAATAGGTTTGTTATGTATTTATTGGCTATTTTACTTCTTTTGAGAACTGTCTTTTTAATTCATTTGTCCATTCATGGATTGGGCAATTTGAGGGAGGTTGTTAAAATTTTTTGTATCCTTTACATATTCTAGATGTATAAAGATTTATAAATAGTAAGGTTTTTTTTTCCCCAAAAGATCCTGAAAATCAACACTTTCCTTCAAGATTCACTGTTTTGCTTAAAACTTGTTAAAAACTAAGGTCCTTCCTCCCTCCTCTACTGCCAAAAGCAGCAGAGACACGCAAGCAAGCTTTCGCTGAACGAGAAGCCCAAGTCCAGGGAACTCATCGAAACGAAAAGTTTCCTCGTGGTTTTCGTTAAGGGATTGTTCTGTGTTCAGTGTCCTCATAAGTGAGTACTGATAACAATCCTCCCTACCTCAGTATGCAAGTCAATCATTAACAACTGGGCTGCAAAGGATGAAACATTAGGGCTCCAATTCTCCTTCCTTGGTGTAGGAAGTGCTGAGGAGAGTGCCACTTGCCCGTAAGCCTCATAACCAACATGTAGCAGGCAGCAATGAAGCATGTAAGGGAAGTGACAGACCGGAAGAGGATCACAGGTAAGGAACAGGGTGGGGGGCGTCGTTTTCTGTACCTCTATCCATTCTGATTCTTTCTTCTCATCTTTCCAGTTGGGGATGGCGGGGGGCTAGGTGTAAAGAAGGGCAAGGTGTGATTAAAGCATTCATGCTAGGAAAGGGTGTCTATGGACTGATCTGTGTTTTAACAAGAGGTGCGTACTATAACCACTTGTGAAATTACGGCACCAACAAGCCGAGATGCATCTAACTGCTTCTAGACTCAAGAGTTCCAGAGGGAAAATGTACGTCGGGCCGGGCGCAAGAGCAAAGATCAGTGCAGCTGGTCACATGACAGCCCGGTCCTTAGGGAAGACAAAGATGGATTAGTGCGGGCTGGGGAACACCTCCAGATTTTACTCAAAGGAAAGAGAAGTTAAATGTAAAATTCTAAAAGAGCTGCGGCAAACTGCCTGAGGGAGATCGGGATGAGTTACACTTTTCTCTTCCTCTCTCTCTCTCTTTCTCTCTCTCTCTCTCTCTCGAAAGATTTTGAGTTCTTTTCAATAGTTTTCTTAAAAAAAAATTTGTCTTTTCTCAGAAAGCAACCTATACCCACTCCCCTTTTCCCACAGTTTCCCTGTTGTTAGCGTCTGGCTGATGTGGCGCCATTACGATGCTGAGCCGACATTCACACACCATCGTTAACATTATTTACTTTGGGGTTGATCATTTGTTTCGGACATCTTATAGGTTTTAACCAATGCATAGTGACACATCATTGTCCTATGAAAAATAGGTTTACAGCCCTGAAAACCCCGTCTTCCACCTTGTCCTTTTTCCATGTCTTCCTCTGGACCCCTAACAACCACTGACCATTCGCCCTGTTTCCATGGCTTTACCGTTTCTAGAATGTCACGTGGTTGGAATTCAGCAGAATGTGGCCTTTTCAGACTGTTTTCTTTGACTCAGTAAAATGCTTTTAAGTTTTTGAGTCTTTCTGTGGCTAAATGGTGCCTCTCTCTTTAACAATGAGTAACAGACCATTGCGTGGATAAACTACATCAAGTTTATCTGTTTGGGCAAATGATTTAGCACGGTAAAAGAGAGAAACATGAAAAGGGTGAATTAGAGAGAAAGTAGCAAGAAAATAGGCATAAGGGAAGGAAGAAAAACAGAGACTTTCGGGAAGGAGAAAAAATAGCTAGAGAGATGAGCATAGATGTCTAAGCAGAATAAAGAGGACTCTGGTTCTAGTGGCCGACGGTCATGGAGTAGAGCCAGATCCTCAATGTTTCTGCCGGTCCTTGTCTATTCTTACAGAGAAGGAGCTATGTTACCTTCAGCCTGAGAGCCCAGCACATCATAGGCACCCCATATATTTATTGAACCAACTGAACCTCCAAGACTTTTTTTCTAAAAAAGAAGATTCACCCAGATACCAGCTCAATGGCTCAGAAGCCATAAGATAAGCCATCTCAGAGAAGATGAAGCTGCTTGGTCAGATGAGCCTTTCCATGCCCTGCGACAAGAAAATATTCTCTTGCTAGCCCTTGACCTTGGCTTATAAGTCATAAATATAACCAAAGAACTCATGTTTCAATCTAATCACAAGGCAGCAGAAATACCCCCAAACAACTGCCATGGTACTAGAAAAAAAAATAGCTATGTCAGGAGGATGAGCCAGCTGTGTGTTTCAAGTGTTTACTGTATTCGAGAGGAGAGAGCAGCCAGGCAACAATATCAGTGGCCCACGTGCAATGACGTAGGACTGCACCCCACTGTATTCGAGAGGAGAGAGCAGCCAGGCAACAATATCAGTAGCCCACGTGCAATGCTGTAGGACTGCACCCCACTGTATTCGAGAGGAGAGAACAGCCAGGCAACAATATCAGTAGCCCACATGCAATGATGTAGGACACCACCCCAGTCTGAGGGATTGCCGCTTACAATATGGTAGGAGTGGGTAACTCTCCAGGGAAATGGATGAGTCGGCTGGGACTTGGCAGGTCCCATAGACACCCACAAGTGACAATTTACTGACTCAGTGCTGCTACAATGCAAAAGGACTAATCACTCAGACCAGTGTGTTGCTCAAAAATCATCGATTGCTTAAAATTAGGTTCTCTGCCAGAGCATTGGTATTCCTTGATATTCACTTTCCTTTCTTAATGGGTGATGAATCGGTGAATGGGCCAGGTATGAAAGTCGAACATTTTGCTTTTGGAGTATCCATATCCTCTACCCACTTGACTTACGCCGTCGGCATAGCTAGAGAACACTTGAGGATTTTCTACCCAATAGACTGAGTCTGAGAGCTTCTTTGCCCAAAGGTTGTTCTGTAGAGTGGAGCTCATCCACAGACTTAACAGCTTGTTCCTCGTGTCCATTTAAGCCTGTATAACAACAGGGCTTGACTGTAACTGTGGACAGTTAATAACGGATGGTGGAATTGGCAGCATTGGAGTAGGCAAGGCGTAGCTAGCTCTCTATCCCACTCAAAGATTCTGACTGGGAATCCTCGAAGGAGGAGGCCATGTCTATGGATGGAAAGGAGACCCTACACTGATTCTGAGTGCCCACTGCTTGACCTAGAGATAATCAAACCATAGGGCAGTAGAAGCAGCCCAAGCAGCTTCCACGTAACCAGAAATGAGTGACCAAGAATCGGATTCAGATACCAGTACAGCGTCAGCATGGGAGCAGCTGCTTCTCCTATAGCAACAGCTTCCAACCGTTTCTGCTGTGTCTGACTACTCTGTAGAGCATCTCCTGTACATGGGGTCCCTGAGACAGGGGCAGAGCCTCCTCCCTTGAGTTTGCAGTCCCTAGACTGGGCTGCAGCTTAGCGGTAAGGCAAAGCACTATGCTGGTCTCCAGAACCTGGGTGAAGTCTATACCTCTGATGATTTTTAATTCTGTGAGAAATATGCATCTGTATCATGAGACGCTGTTTCCAAGGTGCTAATGAAACAGAAGAGCCAATTTATTTTCTTGCGCATTTGCATTTACTTTTACATCTAGAAAGGACTAGTCATGAAAATTTAGGGCCAAGTCCGCTACTAATTTGGTAGTAGCAGGGAGGAAGAGAAGGCAGGGTTCTGTGTCCTGGGAATGTGACTTATTTACGCCCTGAATTCTCTCCTTAGCCTTCTAGTCTACACTATGGGCCATTTGATCATCTATATGTTCTCTCCACACACGTTAATTAAACACCAATTATATAACAGGATAGTCCTTGGAATCACATAGGTGGATGAAATAGTCGTTGTCCCCCAAAAGCTAGTGGGGGACATTGCCCATAAGACAATAATTGTGGCAAAAAAAAATGTGATGGACTGGGACCACATCACAAAAAGAGGGATGAGTTCTGCTCAAGAGGTCCTGGGATCAAATTGTGATGAATGATGGAGTTCCTCAGGACTAAAATGAAAGATGAGGCTAAGAGAAGGGTGTCTGTGGGTAGCATGATCATAGCAAGAGATCATAGTCAGCCCCAGAGAACAAAGCCATTGGGGAAATGGAAGTAGCAGGAAGACTACAGTTTGAGCAATGGAGCATGTGATGTTTGGCCTGGGGAGAAGTGGGGCCTGGACAGAAAGGCATGGCCAGCTCTCCGGATAGATGTAGGCCATGCCAGAAGAATTAGCCTAAGGAAAGCCATCAGAGCATTGCAGATAGAAGAGATGCGTAGGGAGGTTTGTATTCGCAGAAGGAAAGATCTGGCTGAAATATGGAGAATAGTTCAAAATGGACAAGAGGGGAAAGGTGGAAAATACATGGGGGGGCTATTGAAAAGAAGCAGCTTGGAAGCAGTGTTCCTAGAAAGAAATCTCTCTGCCTATGCCTGTCACCGCAGGGTTCCTGATGGAGGGTGAGAAGGACTCTCTAGAAAGAGGTCATTCATTAATCACATTACTTCTGTGGTATCAGTGACTACCATGGCTTTGTTTTACAGTGACATTTATGTAACGTGACTATCACGTAAATATTCCTTCCAGACAAGGGCTAGCCTCTCTCAGCATCTGTCGATCGCTAGCCTCGGGGACATAGTTACCTAGCATTTCTGCGCTGCCTCTTCTAAGGGAAATTTTCCCTCTGACTATGAGTAGACACACAATTACCTTGATGCTTGTTCTAGCACAGGAACTGAGAATAACTACCAAGGAAATTTCATCGGCCACAAAGGGATTTATGTATTTCTCTTTAACACTGGTTTTGTCATTTAAGCTTCCTTTCAGTGATTTGATTGTTCAGGTCAAAGTAGAATTAGTTTAAATGCTGTCCTGCAGAAGGAAGTATCAAGGAGAAAATTCCTTGATACTTGCTAGTGTGTGACATCAGTGAACTACTCAATTGCTGTGACTCCATCTCCACGTATAAAGTAGGGTCGTCTCTGCTAGTTTTCTGGGGCTGCGATAGCGAAGTGTAACAAACCGAGAGATCTGAAGTAACAGAAGTGCTTTGCAGCTGGGAGACAAGAAAACAGAAACCAAAGGTTGGTTTCAAAAGGCAAAGGGTTTGGTTTTCTTCTGGGGTCTGTGAGGAAAAAGTCTGTCCCATGTATTTCTCTTCACATCTGGAGGTAGTCTGTGGCGGTCCTTGGCCTGTAGAAGAATCATGCTTAAATTACTCTGTCTCTGTTTCTCTCTCTCTCTCTCTCTCTCTCTCTCTCTCTCTCTCTCTCTCTCTCTCTCTCTCTCTCTATCTCATGTGCATCTGTATCTGTAAAAACCTGTATTTCTGGATCTAGCTATCCCATTTAACCAAGTTAGATTGAAGTAGAGCCCATCACAAGGGCCTCCTCTTAGCTGATTCCATCTGTCACGACTTCATTTCCACATGAGGTCCAATCCTAAGATGCCAAGCATTTAGATTTCAACATAGGAATCTCTTGTACAATTAAAGATGCCATTCACTCCAAATACCACCTAGTATGAATTTCAAAGTTAAATGAGTTATCTTCTATAAAGAACTTGAAACAGTGTCTCACATTTAGGTCTCAGTGTTAACCATAAAGGTCCCAGGTTAGGGGAGTATGTTGAGATACAACTGGTTTTCAGCGGTCACTGAGAGGTTGTGGTCTGAGTGAGCTGGATCAGAGCCTATGTAACGTGAAGAGTGTTGAAATGCTAGTCCTGGCTAAACGGTGGAGAGAAAGATGGGGTAGTACAAAAATGTCTGCCTTTTCTCCAAGTGTGTGTTCTGTATTTAGCCCCAGGGAAAGGAAAACAACCACCATTTCTTTAGAGGGGACAAATGAAGGTACTATGTCCTCTTGAGGCTCTCAGAAAGGCAAGCTTCTCAGTATTTAAGCCCTGTCCATCTGAGCCAGGCTAGGGCCACCATACTGAGTCTTAGATAGGTCATTAAGGTCTGTCCTGGATAGGATGAACCCAGGGTGCCCTAGGGGAGCAGCTGACGTGAATGAAAGTGTTTACTCACCTCAGATCACATCAGAATCAGCCTTTGTAAAAATAAATAAGGTGTGTTGATTTTTTGTGGAGATGGTTAAACAAATCAGGTGGGCCAAAATGAGTTCTAGGAATAAGGGACATCAGAGGACAAACTGTTGAAGATAGCAAGAGCTGGACCTAGGGAGTTTTGTGGCACAGCCCCTGGCAGCTATCTGTGACTGCTCCAAAAGACTGCAGTGCCAAGAAAATAAAGAGAACACTTGCCTGGCAAATGGTAGAGTCTGACACAAGAGGTCAAAGTCAAACTGAGTCGAATTCTGGGGACACAGAGAAGAATAATCTTCCGGAGAGGCGGTCTCATGGGGCTGACTAGTCACTGACGGCTCATACCAGAAGTCTGGACTCTGATCCCCAAGGTCTCTCAAGGTATGGAGTTTCCTTCCTATGGAATTCCCCTGTCTACTTTCAATGATGCTCAGGTGGACTTCGGATTTGAGCTGAGCAACACTGGTCCAGGAGGCAAGAATGCGCTCATTCTGTTGTTCCAAAGCAGTAGATCAAGTGGTTAAACTTCCCTGGACTCAATTCTTATATTTCTTCATTAACTGGGAGGCTTGGAGTCGTGGGATTCGTGGGCTTTTCTGGTTGAAATGATTCTTAGAAATCCAGCCAGGTTGTGTGGATGAAGGAACTAATGTAGAATTGAGAGACTTGGTTAGAGTCATGAAACTGACGAAGCACAAGGCCGCTAAAATTTGAGTATCTTCATTCTCACCCAGAACCCATTCTGCGAAGGTCTTTAGTGTCAGAAACCTACGTTTGTTCCCCCTTCCATCCTCTGAAGTACATATCCTTATTCCCGTTTCAGACAGTACAAGTCTGTTTCCCCACAACCTCCAGCTGCTGAGTGAAGAACCAGAGCGCCTCCCTTTCCCCTCACGCAATCCTGGTCACATACCTCCAGGGGTTCTCCCTTTCCAGCTGGCACCAAACCCGAGTCGAAGCAAGAATCTCACTCTGGACAGGGAGCAGGTTCATCAGAGGTACACACAGACAGGCAAGAATACTTATTCCAAGCAACTTTCAGTTCCCAAGGGAAACTCTTCTCTGAGTGTTAAGCAAGAGTGTTTTATGATCTGATGCCAGAAATTGTTGAACTGAACGTGGAATAGAATGCAGAGATGCCCCCAGCACAGGATGGGTGGTAACTAGCTGGATGCTCTCCAGCGATAGACTTCTCCGGGCTTTGCCATCCTTCTCCTTCCGTCCCTTTCTCACCTTTGGCTTAGAAAATCAGGTGTGTCAAAGCCCAGGAGCACCTCCCAGAATTTGATTTAAAAAAGTTGCCTCCTCGGGGTAAGCTGAGGTTTCAGCAAGGTATGGGTGCCTCCTCTCTGGGTGACTGAGTTACGCCTTTCAGGGTGGATCTGGATTTTTCCGTTCCAGTAAGATGGTTTGGTGCCAGTAGCATGTTGTTGTTTACTGTAAGGATAAGTTATTGGTCCTTGTTTTGTTTGTTTTCTTGAGACAAGATCTCTCCCTGAACCTGGACCAATTCAGCCAGACTACTTAGTCAACAAGCCCCAGGCATCCTCCCCAACTCCCCAGCCATAGGATCGAAGGCATGTGCCTGTGTTTACAGTGGACGCTGCTGATCTGAACGCAAGCCTCAAGCTTGTGCACCAGGCGCTCCACTGAGCCATCTCCCCAGCTTTTAATTATTTTATTCATTTAAATGTCATCCAACTGTCAATTTGCTATGTAACAGTATAGATATGAATGAGATATTTGCCATTCCCTTTCTTACACTAAGCCTTTGAAATCCAGGATCAGTTTCACACTCCAGGGCCCTTCAATAACACCAGATATATATCAAATGGAGTCTGTTACGATCCAGGACAGCACACCGTTAAAGGCATATGTGCTTTGAGCTCTGTGGTGTCTAGGGTACCTTTCAACCCAGATATTTGATGTATCAGAGAGCCGTGACATGGTTGGAAACACTCATTCTATTTTAGGGATTCTGGAGAAAAATGAGTAGTGAAATATAGTTCTCAGTCACCCATCTCTCTCCAGAACCATCCATGGACTGGTCTCGGGCAGATCCTGGGACTGCTCTGGTCACCTGACCTGCCTAAAATGCTGGTTCTCAGCCATGGACACGTAAGACACCTGCCTCCTTAAGGTAGAGCTCCAGTGTTAATTATTAACAAACAAATCCACAGTGTGCCACAGTGAGGTGTTCCTGTAAGGCCACTAGAAGAACATGTTTAAGAGGACTTTGTTCCACTTGCTCCCTCCCCCGAGTCCAGAACAGTATACACACAAACGGTGGGGACAGTATTTTTATTAGAAGAACCCCAAGCTACAAATCCTGAAGAACCCATTTGAAAGCATACCCCCCGCCCCCACTAGGAAAGTGAGTGTTCCTATCTGACCCTCAACCAGACATGCATTTGGGGAGAATAAAGCCAGTAGCCTGAGCCGAAACCAGTAGTCTGCCATTACCTCTTGCCGGCTTATTTAAAGAGAGTTTCATCCGTTGCAGCAACTGTCATGGGGGGCAGACTTTCAGTTGGCTTAATTTGCTTGTCACATAGACCCAAAGGAGTGAAACTCAAACACCCTAGATTTTAGGGCAGAGGGAATGAGGGGATTTTGTCCCATGCCACAGTATATGCATGAGGCCTTTGAAGTGAGAAGGGTTGAGCCTGGAGGGCAAAACTGGCAACTGGCAGCTCGGACTGCTCCCGACCCGAGGAAGGCTGAGTGCCCAAAACTCGCTTCTCCGGAGCCTCTCTAGGAGTTCCTGGAAATTCTGTTGATGTGAAGCAAAACCTTTCCTGATGATGTAATGTGACTTTGGCACAAGTCACATCAAAATATCATCATACTAAACTAGGAACACTTTCATTTGTAAGTATTTACCATCTGTGCAGCCCTGGCAAACTCAGCGGCTACTCCATTTCCACAAATGCAAAGTCGTATGACTGACCTGGGGATAGGGGCTCCTGCCTTCCTAGGAAGATTGCGTCAGCATAGTCAAAGTGCTTAGACCTCCATTACACCATCTCCTAACAACACGGGTGAGTTTTGCCTTTGGTCAGGTAGCGTCATGGCTTGAAGGGAGTGAGGTCCAGGCAGGATTCTTCCAGGCACACACAATATCCAAGTGTCTATATAATGTGATGGGTACCAGGGGGGTGCCAAATCTGACCGTGTTAGTTGTCAGGGTTGTTTGGTTTTACCCTCTAACTTGAAACAAATGCTCTTCTAGAAGAGAAACTTGATTCTCTGATAAGCCAACCATTATCAGGAAGTCTATATCATCACCAGCATTTAAAAGATCAAAGTCTCATATACATACAAAGGCCAAGTTTCTGAAGCCTTGGGACTCCGCCCATATGTACAGATGGTGATTTGACATGTAGATTTCAACATTCTAGAGTTACTTTTCTATTACAAATAATACTGAACTCAGGTCATTTGGAGACTGCCATCTTTCAGTTAGGAAAAATACATTTAAAAATCTTCAGTTCAGAGTGAATGACTCAAAAAAAGAAGCTAAGGAAATTCTTCAAAACCTATGTTTCTTGCTGTTTGTGGACACTAGCCATTCCATAGCCCTGAGGCTGCAATACTCAGTTCAGTACTGAACTATGAGGCTAAAGCTAGGTTATTGTATGCTAGTGTGCATATCTGTGGCTATCCCTGGGAGAACTAATCCACTTACTCTCTATGGATTTTCCTCCAGTAAGAACTAAAAAGGAGTAGGGCGCACACCTGGGTACCAGAGACCCTGTTTTCTATGTCCTGGAGCTCCTTGAACTTGGTTACAATAAATGAAGAAAATATGATGATATCCTCTAGAGGGAGACCTGGGCCTGGAATCAGGACATCCCCTGGTCATAGGAGGCATGCTGCGGGCCGGTAAGCTTGAATAGAGGACCTGAAGCTTTAGGTCAGAACCCATAAGGAGCATTTTATTGGGGTGTGCAATGTACCTCTAACAAGGCACATTTGATAACTCAGAGTGTGTCCAGTGGAGGCATACTGAGAAACCTGGAGACTGTGAGAATCGGGATGTTTCCCCAGAGACATTAGATGCCTATCTCTTCTTTAAAGGTCAGTTCTATAGACCAGTGCCTTCTTCGTTCCAAATAATAAAAGTCATAGCAAGGAGATGACTCAGCAGATAAAGGCACAAGATTGCATTGTACTGCTGGGCCCCACGTGGGAGAAAGAAAGAACTGCCTGATGCGAGTTATTCTCTTACTTCGACATGTATCATGCTTTCTCTCTCTCTCTCTCTCTCTCTCTCTCTCTCTCTCTCACACACACACACACACACACACACACATACACACACACACACACACAAATGAATAAACAAATAATTGCAAAGAAAATAGCTTCAGTAGAAGCAGTGAGCAGGGATTAAATCCTGGGCCCCTTGACACTGCCTGCTCTCTACAGTGCCGCCTTTCCTGGCTCATGATGGGGAACAAGGACCAGCAGCAGCCGAGCTGATGAGAGACTAAAGAACCTATTAGGATGACGCTAAGGGGACTCCTTTGTGGATGAGCAAACAAAGTTGGTTTGTAAATCTTCATATTCTACAAACCATAATTTCCTACCTTAGCCACTTCACATATTAAAAATAAGATTTTGAATAAAATCAGACCCTGTGGGCTTTCCCCATCCACTTTAGCATGTCTCTAACCATCCTCGTTCAGCTCCTGTTTAGGCAGTAGTGTGGGTGAGGCTTTATGTGAGAGCTTCTGACATTCCCAGGAAGCACAATCTCACGGAAAACTCTCTGGATCTTTCTGCCCTCTCTTCCCTGAGCCTTGGGAGCAGCAGTTGTTTGGCAGATTGCAGCTGAGTCCCTCGGTACATTTTGATTGGTTGTGGTTTTCTGTAAGGGTCCTCCTGTCTGTGGCAGTGACGTTTCCTTCCTGAGGGGTAAGCACTACACTTATCTGTGGGTCCAAGGACTGTACTCAGGAGTGATGGTGGTTTAGCAAAGTGGTGGCTGGAGGTTCTGCTGCAACAAACCCTGGGTAGTTGACCTCACTAACCTTGGGTAGTTGACTTCACTAACCCTGGGTAGTTAGTTGACTTCACTAGCCCTGAGTAGTTGACTTCATTAGCCTGGGTAGTTAACTTCACTAGTCCTGGGCAGTTGACCTTAGTAGCCCTGGGTAGTTAACTTCACTAGCCCTGGGTAGTTGACTTTACTAGCTCTGGGTAGTTAACTTCATTAACCCTGGGTAGTTAACTTCACTAGTCCTGAGTAGTTAACTTCACTAGCCTCGGTAGCTGACTTCACTAGCCCTGTGTAGTTGAATTTACTAGCCCTGGGTAGTAGGTTAGATTGTCAATACCAAACATAGTTTCCCTCTTGTTCAGTCCGTTTAGAGAGCTGTTGGTTACCACCAAGGTATTCTTATCACTATTGCATACTTTGGATTACAATGCCATGCTGGTTGTTGTTATAATTCATGGGCCTCGTAACTCTAGGCCTATTGGCTGCCTCCCTCCTTTGGAAGCTTGCATGGTGCCTTCTGATACCATGAAATCTAGTCCTCAAGAAGGAGGTTCTCAGTTCAGTTCCATCTCAGGAGCCTCCGGGCCCTGCATCTGAACGGCACGATGCCTTCAGCAATAAGAACGTTAGGAAGATATGCTATAAATATACTGTTTGCTAAGCCAATGGGTCACAATAGGCAGAACCACGATGTGGCTAAGGGCATGGGCTGTGGAGGCTAAGGCCAAAGGGTTCATACCCACATCTTCTCTTATCGGAATCTGAGAATGTGCAGCAGTTACATAATTTCCTTATGATGTTGCCTTTGTGTGGAGATGGCAGGTGATAGCGCTTGCCTCTGCTGTTATCACTAGTTTTCAATCAGATAGCATGCCTGTAACTACTCCCGACACACATGAACACTCAAGAAGTTCTGGAGATAACGCTTATAGAAGGAAAAGAAACTTCCATTTCTTAAGACAACGAGAGACTTTAAAAGGCACCAACTTGCAGTGCAGACAGCATGTTTTTTTTGCATTGGTATCTAGCAAAAAGGAAAACTTAAATGCGGCTGTATTTTGTGATGATCAGGATACAGTTCCACAATGCTAAGCCCTGTTGGTCTAGTGTCTGAAGGCTATTCCTGTGGCATAAAGGGAACCAAATCAAGTTCAGTGGAATGTTTCTGGCCGTGAAGCTCAGAGAGTAAAATCTCTGGAATTCCCACTGTTCAGTGTGGCTGTCATGACTTCTTCCCCAAGAGAAGCAAACGCCAAGGCGCTTGTGCAGAGGCCCTGCTGCCCCAGTATCCACAGTAACAGCTGTTTGATGGCTTCATTAGCCTTATCCTAAGCTTCTTTTGTCATATCACAAGACATACCTATGGGAGGAGCAGGGGGAGGAGAAAAAGATAGAGACAGGACTAAGTGTCTTCTTGGTCGCTGTTTGTTTATGCTGAGGCTGGGGAACTCTGAGCCATTTGCTCCTCCTTTGGTTCTTTGAATTACTCCAACTCTGGATTCTATGCCTCTGGCAGCTAATGAGAGGAAAGCGAAAAAGAACAGCAATGTCCCTCTCAAGGCACATTCTGTGGCTCTTGGGAGCCTTCCTGTTCCTTTACTCCTTTATCTGGATGAATTGGATCACAAGGAGAACAGCCGCTGCCTCCTGCTGTCAGGTGAAGTGTTTTCCACTCCCAGGAGTGACACCCGTTCGGTTCTGTGTGAAATATTGAAATACGGCAGCGTCATCCCAACATTAAAGCCACCAAATGCGTGTGGCAGAACAAGTGTATTTTTCATGTCCTCAGCTGATGCAGTGACATGGCAGACGGCTCCAGTTAGTCTCTTTGGAAACAGGATGATGCCAAGAATGAGCAGTTGAGTAGATTTCTTTCATTCTGGATCATGGGTAAAATCCAACATTATTTTTAAATGCTATGAAGTATATGCTTTTCGTTGGCATGTTCCAGTGTTCAACACATGGGAAATACGTGCTAATCATCCACATATACCTGAGAAAGCCTTGAGTGAATTTGTAAAGAGGGGATGATGCCCTGAGTGAATGGGTTTTGTTGACAAAGGCACAGCCATGTCAAGAACCAATGCCTCAAACCCATAGGAAATTGGCAAAGCCTTTCTCATACAGGTCAGGCTCAGAACAGCAAAGCCTTCCTCTAGTCAGAGTATGGCTGTTGACAGTGTGTGCTAGTAAGAGTGTTTACTAAGGATTTGCTCGTATGTGTAAAGACTGGCAAAGGCAGCTTCCTCTTCCCTCTTTACAGCCTGAGACAGCAACTTTCTATTAAGACTAGCCAGCCCCTCCTCCTGTCTTGTGCATAACAAAGGGGCTTAGATTCAGGGCTGTTTTCAGGAACTGGTGTCCTCCTTCAAAACAAGTAGAGGCCAGTGGGCACCAGTTCTTCCAGTGCAGGTGTCTGTGTCTGTTCTTTCTTTATTCCCTCACTTCTCAGTCAGGTCAAATCCAAAGCTGCACATGGAACACAGACCACACCTGTAACCTAGCACTCAACCATCGGGCATACGGAGTCCAGTCTTCAAGATCTGAGGGGAGAGAAGCTATGGGCCGGCCGCGATCTACCAGTGTGAGCTGGAGGGTGTTCCTGGTGATTGGCCTTGCCCACCCTTTCTTCCTGTGTACTTTCCTTCTCTTAGTGCGTATGGCACTAGTAATTAAACCCCTCTGAATAGAAATCTGTGTGCTTTCCAGAGCGTTGTCTTTTTTACTTTGCAGAGAAAGAGACTATTTCTGTTGACAGTACTACTTGGCTTGAAAAAAGCCAGTTACCTCTGGCCTCAATTTCTCTAGATCAACCGTTCTAAGAAGTTGCTTATCTGATCACCTACAGCAACAGCTGTGGCCAGAAGATTCACGTGTCCGAAATGTTCTGTACACTAATCTGTCTAGGGTCCTTGACTAAGTTTATGGACTCACAGAGCAGTCTCTGGTAGAAAGTACAGCAACCATGTAAACATCCAGGGAATGGTAGCGACAAGTAAGCCCGGTGCAGTAGGATAGCCTGGACCATAGGTAAGCCTGATGCAGTAGGGTAGCCTGGACCACAGGTAAGCCTAGTGCAGTAGGATAGCCTGAACCATAGTTAAGCCTGATGCAGTAGGATGGCCTGGACCACAGATAAGCCTGATGCAGTAGGATAACCTGGACCATGTGTGACCCTTTGTCAGTTCTGCCTAAAATAGTCTGAAGACCTTACACTGTCTCCTAGGACTCGGAAAGAATGCCTCCAGAAGAATCTTCAGGAACAAATTTGTGTGGACCAAACAAGGGGCAACACACAGGGAACTAACCGTCTGTGTAACTGCCCAAACATCTCTCCTAAGTCTTTTTTTCTGCTAAAAAGAACTTTGGAATCTACTCCCATTTATTACTTAGAAAAGAATTCCAGGATCAAAATTATTTTACCCTCTTTCCTTGCCTCTTCTTTCTTCTGTTTTATGAAGATTTACTCTTAATCCATGAGTTCTGAGACTTGGAGAATTGGGTGGGTTAAACCCAGTGCCATTAAGAATATTAGGGGTTTGGGATGCATTTATGAATGCAACAGTCTGGGTGACAGCATCTCCCGAGAAATGTTTCTGAACTTATTCTGCATTAAGTGACTTAAAGTGAATGTAAGCACATGGACTGCTCCTTTCAATCCTACTGAAATGAGGGGTGTCATACAGTTCTCATTTTTCCTTAGTCTTCTGGAAGGTGTTACTCCCCATTCTGTTATACAAAATTATAGCTGGCTTCTAATCCCTAATTAGTTTAAAACAGTACTCGTCATTGGGCATGACTTTGACACATTTTAGCTCCTAATGAGATCACTCTTGGTTAAATAGATTGGCAAATGAGTTTCAGGGCAAACTTGGTCAACAGAGGCTAGCTTGTTGCTCTATATCCAACCACATACACAGGTAATCTCTAAAAGTTCTTTATTCCTACAGAGCCTCAAAAATTAGCCATTTTCTGTCTTACTTAAATATGCATTATTCATTATTTTTTACAAAAACATACTGCCTCCCTCTCCCACTCCTCCCCCTCCCCGTGTGTGTTGGGTGTTAATGGCTCACAACACCGTAGGTTTCCACATGGGATTTTTGTACATATGTCTTTACGCTTGTCTGTCTTTCTCTCTCACCGATCCCCTTCTGTCTCTGAGTCTCCCCTTGCCCTGCTGCAGTCCCAAAAATATTCCAACCTCTGCTTTATTGTCTTGCCCACTGTCCTTCTTTAAAAGTTTTATGTCTCACATGGACCCTTTTCTAGTTACTGAGGTTTTACCTAGATTTACTTTCACTTAGAGACACATATTTAACAGTTAAAGGCAAAGAACGGCTTATGAAAAAGGATATGGGGATACGGTGTTTATTTTTCTGAGCCTGGATTACCTCAATCAATGTAATGTTTTCTGCTTTCTGTTTTCCACCCACCCACTTTCCTGTAAGTTTTATATCATTTTTCTTTATTGCTGAATAAATTATATTTTGTATATGTACTACATTTTCTATTCATCTGCTGATGAACATCTAGACAGATACCCTCCAAAAATAAATCTTGAACTCTAGAAATGGAAGAGACATTGCTTCCAAAATGAGATCGATACACATGACACACTCATGAGAAGTATGGAGGAGTAGCATGAAGTCACTGTGTGATGCCACTGTGTGACGCCACCGTGTGACGTCGCCGTGTGACGCCGCTGTGTGACGTCACTGTGTGGCCCTCTCTAAGGCTAAAGCTGAATTCCCTAAGCATCTGTGATGATGGTCAGATAGTAACATATCTGTTCACTTGCTTACTGTTGCTCTAAGACATTGATCTGGAAGCTTAGTTTGGACAAGGCTCATATTTCATCTACTGTCCCATCTATTTTGATTGCTTGACCTGTCGCTATCAATCAATAAGAGAGTATAGCTCAGATGAAGCTATGTAATAGAAAGTGAGTATTGAAAGATCAGCAAACTTTGAACAGCCATGGATGTTTATGGAAAGATAAACAGCTATACCAAGACAGGAAGTGTACGAACGAATATATAATTTCCTTTATTCAGTCAACATCTTGGTCCATTTTATGTTGCTATAATAAAGCATCTGGTACTGGGCTTCTTGCAGAAAAAAATCTATTCTGGACAATTCCATTGATTTGATCTCTAGTGACAGCCATCTGGCCACATCACAGGATGACACACAGCATCATGATGAAAGTGTGTTAAAGAAAGTTATCACAATACAAGGAGTAGGGTTCCATAGGCCTATAAAAGAGTCAGAGACCGCCGCTGTTCCCAACGTTAGGCGTCCCAAAAACCACAAGTGGACCAATCTTCACAACTGACTTGCTACGTTTTAAGAAATTGGTTTTGATATATTCATAGACAAAACTATTTCCTAGAGGATTACAAGCTCATTACATAGTTCATCGACACAATTTTGTCATACTGAATTCTTCACCCAGCAAACTTCTTCGATATGAAGCTGCAGCATTACACCCTTACCAGTCCAGTCAGCGTGATAATCAGCAGTGATCGCAGCCAGATTTTCCCTAAAGGATTTTATGAAACGTACAGGGAAGATTTTAATTTTTTTGGCAGTCAGCTGGATCCTGTAAACGTGTCTTCTAGTTACTCTAGTTTCTCTGCAGGCTACATGGCTATCTTTACTCCCCATGTTAGAAAACCACCAGTCAAAACAGAAGTAGCCACCTCTTGATGAAGTCTTAGTTTTTGTGACATGTTTAAAAGGCCAAATGTACTCAGGTCCAAGGGTTTATATCACATTTGCTGGATGCCCGGTATGCAACGGAATGGCAAATTTTGGTTTCAAAAAATTAGCCTTGGAAAATTTTTTGAGATTAAAATACAATTATATCACTTTTCCTTTTCCTTTCATCCTTCATGCCAGTCTGATGTAAGGTATCTCCCCTTGGCACTCTCTCTCTCTCTCCTCTCTCTCTCCTCTCTCTCTCTCTCTCGCTCTCTCTCGCTCTCTCTCTCTCAAGTTCATGGTCTCTCGCCCTCCATTTGCTGTAATTATGTTACATACATAAATACTCATATTTATATAACACAAATCTATAAATATGATCTCCATATACTATTACTTGATTGTATATGCCTTGGCTGACCACTTGGAACTAAATCGTCAATCTTGTATTATTTTCATTAATCCTTGGAGTATTTCATACATGTATTTGGAACATACATGTATTTGGAACATATTCACCTCACCTCCCCAAACACCTCCCACAGTTATTCTCTCCACCTTCCCATTCCTTCCCAGCCAACTTTCAGTCTTGTTCTTCATTCTTCTCAGGTTCAGTCTGTGTTGCCCAACTAGTCTTGGGTGTGGGGGCCGGTCCTGCTCAGTGGTTAACTTAGGAAAGGTCACATTATTAAGAAATCTGACTCTCCTCACAAGAGCTACCAAATGCAACGTCTCCTCAGCTAGCAATGGACTTCATGGCGACAATCCCCCACCATGCCGGGATTGTATCGGGCTTGAGCTTAAGCGGTTATTGGTTATCGGTTATCGGTTTTCGTGAGTGCTGATACAATTTCCACACTCAAGCACGGAAAACCGTTTCCTTGATGTTCTCCACCACCACTGGATGTGGAAAGAGTAATTTTTAAATGGCTGAAGAATCAAAATGGGAATTCCTCCAAAACTTATATAAAAGTGGCCAATAAGCAGAAGGAAACTGTTGGGCATCCTAACTCATTAGGGTACTGTGAAAGAAACCACAGTGAGTCATGCCTTATTTACAAGGATGTTTATTGTGGTGCTTAGCTTCAATTGTTAACTTTATTAGGTTCAGAAATACTGAGGTCATTTGTGAGGCACACCTTTGGGTATGTCTTTAAGAATTTTTTTTTCAGAAAAATTAGCTGTGGAGGAGAGCCACTCCCTGAATATGGTCAACACTGAATAAAAGTGGGGGGGGGGCTGCTGAGTCCTGGCATTTCCTTTGTCTGCTTTCTGATCCGCCAAGATTTGACAAGAAACTCTCCTGTGACCACAGCGGAGTTGGTTCTGCTTCCATGCCTTTTGACCATAATGAAATATGTCTCCTGAAACCTCAACTGAAATAAATCCTCTTCCCTTAAGTTGCTTTTTGTCAGACATTAGGCAATAGTAACAAGAGAATCAATACACATTATTGTAATACAAAAGTCAGACAATAATCGCCAAAGATTGGCCATAGTAGCTATCTGCAAGACAGCATAGAAGGCAGAACTCTCTCTTTCTCTAGAGGCAGGCATGTAAACTTCATAAAACAGTTTGACATCACTCAAAAACCTTAAGCCTAAGGTTGTCCTGTGATCAAGAGATTCCACCATTAACTATATATTTTTCTACATTGATAATAAATACATTATACAAAAGTGTTTATAACACTACTATAATACTGTGCAAAGGTTTAAAACAACCCAAATGTATTTCAACGAATAAGAAAGCAAAACATGCAAAGTTACATAATGAAATAATATTCAACTATAAAAAAAAGAGTAGACTAGATGAAGTAACGATGCAGTCTAGAATGTAGATGAGGTTCAAAAATTTTATGCTAAATTAAAAATTCACTTGTTTCTTGGTTATATGCTAGGTCCTGAATAGGTAAATCCAAAGAGAGAAACATTAGATTAGTGCTTACCAAGGGTGGAAGAGTGCAGAAAACTGATTTTATGTGGATAAAAGGTCTCCTTCTTCCCCTTCTGGTTGTGATAAAAATGTTTGACAACAGATGCAAAGCTGATGAATAAAACAAAAACACTACATTTAAAATTTCTAAAAGGCAGTTATATGAACTCTCTCAACTTTAAAAGGAAAATGTAATGTTTAAAAAGTATGAAAGTTGGAGCTGGGTGGTGGTGGCGCACACCTTTAATCCCAGGACTCAGAAGGCAGAGGCAGGCAGACCTCTGTGAGTTCGAGGTCAGCCTGGTCTACAGAGAGAGTTCCAGAACAGGATCCAAAGCTGCAGAAAAACCAGCCCCCCCCCAAAAAAAAGAAGGAAGAAGAAACCGTGTGTGTGTGTGTGTGTGTGTTGGAAGTAAAATGAGAGTATTTTGAAGCAAATTGATAAATAAGCATTGAAATTCATTCTTGATTTAGGGGAAAACATTTAGAATGTAACTTGAAGAAAAAAGAAAAAGTTTGATGAGCCATAGAAAATTGAGGGACAATTGTGTGTTAACAAAATACAATAGAGACTAGATTAAGGTTCATTAAAACACAGGCAAATACAAGTAGAACCACATGTATGTGTCTATAACATATACACTGATATATCAGATATGCAAAGAACATTCACCACCATGTTGTAATTTTTGTTTTGTTTTCTGAGATTTCCTTTTTAAGTTCTGTCTTCTTCAGACTCTTACAAAATGTGTTGTGATCTGTCGGGCAGAAAGACTGTAGAAGGTAGCCTAAGAAAATCTACAGTTATATCAGAAAAAAATTAGGGCAGTTTTTGGAGTTTCTTATGTTTGGGACTTGGAAAAATAGCTTGCATTACTCCCCTCAGCTAAAGTAGAATAAGCTTTGGATAATCCTCCACGAATATGAGGTGACAGAGTAGCGTTGACTGACATCAGATCTGTCCTCACCTGTATGAGAGTATGAGTCAATCAAGCCTGGAGCAACAACAACAACAAAAATCTGTTCCAGAGTAGGCATGTCCATCACAGAGGCTCTGGTACCCTGGTACCCAAGGTTTATTTCTTCCCTATAACGTCTTGAAGGATGGAAGCAAGAGTCCCATCCTGGTAAAAATTACAAGGGCAAAGTCAAGCAAGTGGGTTTCAGAACCATCATGGAACAATAACTTTCATTAGGGGTCTGGGAAGGAGTTCAGAGAAAGTGGCTTGAATTGGGGCAGAGAGGAGGAACTCACAAAAAGAAAAAACTATGTAAAAAGCGTAATGCATAGTGGTGGGGGTTGCAAGGCAGCAATGTGAGTGTTGGTGTCTGGCATCAGGCTAAAGAATGTTCACACCACAGTTGTTTGAAAAGGAAAACACTTGGTTGTCCACCAAGGAGTATGAACAACTTAATTATTCTTTCCAATAACAAAATTGTCAGTAGAAAAAAAACAAAACAAAACAAAAAATCAGTAAAGCAGAGGTGCATGGAAGACGGGAATAAAAGGTTTCACAAACTATCCTTTAAGAAATGCATGCTAGCAACTCTTTCTTGCCTGTTTATTTCATAATTTGTTTGTGGAATCATCAGTCTGGGTGGTTTGCAGCGGAGTGTGACTTGCCCTTTGGAAGAGCTAAGAGGCAGAAAAGTTTCTGTTGCCAAACATAAAAGAGAACCAGGGAGAACATAGCCTCCCCTGAAAGGTTGTCCTTGCAGGAGACCCTGCGAATCTGAGCACGTTGTTGTCCAATGTTTCCCTTACATCGAACACCACAGTCTTGCCCCAGGAGTGATTCCGCAAGCATTGAGCTGTGCTGAAACTAACTCCCTAACTTCCCAGAGAGCAAGATCTGGGACAAGAAAAGGGACAACAAGATGAATCCTATGCCCAGACTTAGTTTCCTCAGCCTGTTAATCACAGTGAAACTTCTAGACCATCAACAGCTCTCATAAACATGGAGCTCTCTTGCAGGGTGTTGGATTTTGGCAGCCCACACTCCAAGCATGTCCCGGGAAAATAAGACCTTAATAAGTCGGCTCACAGATTGGGTATGGAAAGAGAAGCAGAGGGATGGGGGAGGGGTAGATTGAGAATAACAATGAAAGAGCAGGGGAAGTGGGGGGATACAAAGGACTCGGATGGGAATACCACACGCTTCACTGGCCAGTTTTTTCAAGGCTAACATTTCTGGAGACATCTTAAAGAAAGAAAAAGAATACAGACCCCAAAGTTTATTTTTAATTTTAATCTGAAGAACACGGGCGTTTAGATACCATCTTCTTATTCATGTGATTAAAAATGACGAAAAAGCTAAGATGAATTTATGTTTTTTACAGAATCACTTCCTGAACCAGAACTCATTTTGCCTTAAATAAAATATTAGCAGTTCCCTCCAAACAAAAACTCCCATCTATTACTCTTGCAATGAAATTAGTACCCAGCAGGAGGGAGAGAAAAAAAAAAGTCTCCATTCTCCACTAAGATAGCAAGCCCCAGAGGAGAGAGAGCGCATGTTGCCACTATGCTGAAGAAATAGAAGTGTCCCATAGAACATTTGGATAAAGTACCAAAATGACAGACTTTACTAATTGGTGAGCAGGTGTCAAGTTCTAGGACCAGCAGCATACGCCTGACAGGGCATAGGATAGAGACAATCAACCCAACCCCTGGAGGGAGAGTTCTGTAGAATGTACTGTCTCTGTAAACCTCAGTCAGCCCTGGGCAACCTCCACCAGGGCAGCACAAGGAGGGATACAACCCGGGCAGCACAAGGAGGGATACAACCCGGGCACACCTCTCCCCACCCATACTCAGTGCACACACGAGCCAAGTCCCTTCCACCTTTAGTTCACAGTGGAAATCAGAAGGCAAACCTTCTGTAGAAATCAGTAGAACTCAGGTGCAAACCATAGTTCAGAACAGGAAACAGGAAACTTGCAAGGAGGAGGGGCCAAGGGAGGAGATGGCACAGAGGTCTGCCAGCTTGCACCCTGGTTGGAACTGCAGACACTGTGGGTAGATGAATGGTTGCCACATCCTGCTCTGGGCTTCAAGCGTGTCTCTGAGATAGAGTCTCTGGAGTCTCACAGCGCATGTACACATGCTGAAATCATGTGGTTTGTGTGTTCCTTCCTCACTGGTTTTGAAGGCTCACTCCTCTAAGCCACTGACAACCCTCAAGCGAAGCAATCTGATTGGGATGTCTAGAAATCAATACACACACAAAAGGCAAAACCGCTTGTTTGCAGTATTGCCTTAGCTTAGCAAACAGTCTTGTTCCAGTTTCAGAAGCCCTGGTACCCCAAAACTCATACTTAGATGAGGCTATTTGGACCACACACAAAAAATGGTTTGAGCTTTTTCAGATAATGAAAGTTCATTTAGAAAGTTACATTCTTCAGTAAAGTAAGAGTTTTTTAGAAAATATAAATGTCTTTGCGACAGTGACTTAATTCACTCACTAGGATCATGCCTACCTATGTTCAGTTTAGATATAAATAATGTGTGTTCTGATGACATGAACATATGGCTGAACTGACTAGGGACACTAACGTTTGCGGAGCAGGGAAGGGAGAGGAAGGAGGGTAGCAGGTGATGGGCACTTATGTGTTTTCTTGCCTACTTCCTTGAAAATGACCCTATGTAACTCAGTTTCATTTAGTATTTTTTTAATTTTAAAGAAAATATGATTTTTCTCTAAGAAAGACATCCAAAGAGAGTTGATCATTGTATCTCCCAGAACCCTAACTGAGACTCCGCATCCTGGCCAAAACTGAAATTTGATGAAATTCTTCCTGTTTCTGGCAGCAAACATGTATTTGCCTCACATTCCTAAGCCTGCTCCCATGGCTGACTTAGCTTCTTCTTCTCAAATACCTGGTACCTGAGCCTTTAGGGCTGAAAAGAGAATCACCTTGCTGCCATTCTACTCATCTTGGGGCATCTGGCAGGAGTCGGTTCCCAGAACACCAGTTGTTTGGGTATCTGAGCATCACCTCCGCTGGATTTATTTGGGCGACATCTTGTTTTGGGCATGTTCACCTTGCAGACCGTTGCCCAGACATATTTAGAACTCTCAATATGCTAGATGATCATTTCTTTCTCCAAAGGCTACCCGAAGGGAGTGCCTGTGTAAAGCTCCAGAATAAATCTGAATGTCTCTCCAAAGACAAAGGCTGTGACTTTCATATTACTGTATAAGTTAGAGTTGCTCTCATTATTATTTGTTTACTCTTTGATTCCCTGTGGTGACATTTTTATTGCCGTGTCTAAGACATTGGAGTGTTCTTCCGCCGTAAATTCAGCAGGATTTCTCCAGGGTGACTTTAGCACCACTTAAAGACTTATTACTCCTCTGCAAGTTATTCTATCAATCTGGGGGTAAAATGAGGTGCCATCTACACTCAGGACAAGCAGCTGGAGGAATTGGCATTAGATCTGCTCTGCATTGCTTAGGCGAGCCCTCCCTGCTACTAAATTTCAAACTTCCACAGAACACTGTGGCTGCTTGTCCAGTGATTTATTACTAGGGTCACAACAATGCATGGTATGTAGTTGGCACTTCCTATTTATTTCCTTGTGCTTTTGTGAGTGCACATGCATGGGTGGTGTATGGACACATGTGGGTACATGCCCAGGACTACTTAATTCTGACTACATTTGTTTCCTTCCCAAAGAGCAAAGATGGCCTAAGCTTTTCACTTAAATTTCTCCTCTAGGAATGAACGGTTGTTATTCAACTCAAAATGTTTTCTGTTTTCCATTGAAATTTTCTTCCATATTAATCTTTAGGGTTGTTTTTTGTTTTTATTTGTAATTATTAGCACAGATTTTCAAATCACTGGAACACAATATGCTACTTCTATATTATATATTTATAATATATTTATTATATATTTATAATGTCTATCTGTAGAAGGAGCGGTGGGCCGCTTCCTGCCGCCCGCCTCCCGCTTGCTTTACCCCTGAAATAATTACACAGAAACTGTATCCTTTTAAACACTGCTTGGCCCATTATCTGTAGCCTCTTATTAGCTAACTCTTACATATTGATCTAACCAATTTCTAATAATCTGTGTAGCACCACGAGGTGGTGGCTTACCAGAAGGATTCTAACCTGCGGCTGTCTCGGAGAGGAGAGTCATGGTGTCTGCTTCATTGCCTTCTTCCTCCCAGCATTCTGTTCTGTCTACTCCGCCTATCTAAGCTGCTGTCCTATCAAAAGCCAAGGCAGTTTCTTTATTAACCAATGAAAGTAACACATAGACAGTTAACCCTCCTCCATCATCTATCCGTGTCTCTCCTCCTCCAAACCATTTCTTTTTGTGCTTATTTGATTATTGAAATTGTGTTGCCAGTCTGGAAGGTGACTCACTGGAGGACAATGTTTTAGCACAAGTCTGGCAACGTGAGTTTGCTTCCTGGAACCCCCAGCGAAAGGAGAAAACTGACTCTGAAAGTGTCCTCTGGCTTCTGCGTGTGTCCAAGGCCCGTGTGCACCCGTCCCCACATACAGACATCATGTACACACATACACAAAAATAACAATGATTTTAAATATATTGACCGATTTACAAACATTTGAAATTTTTTTCTGATCGTTTTGTGAAACTAACTCCTAATTTAATTCTTACTTCTCTTATAAGCATATTCAATTTCAATCCTTTGAAATTTCCTGAAACACAGTCTGTGACACTTGGTTTCAGTATTAACTTATCACAATCTGGAATCAACTGCGAAAAGAATTTCAATTGAAGAATTGTTTGGATCAAATTGACCTGTGGTCAAGTCCCTGAGAAACCAATTTGATTGCTAATTGGTGCTAGAGAACTCACTATAAGCAGTGCCTTTCATCAGTCAGAGGACCCTAAGCTGTATAAGACAGGACAAACCTAGATGACAGAAAGGAGGCAGGCCCCATGGGTGCTTGTTCCTCTCTGCTCCTGTCTACGGATGTTCTGAGACCAGCTGCCTTGAATTTCTGCTTTGACAGACTGCAACCTGGAACTCGAGGAGAATAAACACTTTCCTCCTATGAGCTGCTTTTTTGTTGAGATGTTTTATCACAGCAACAGAAATTTGAACCAGAGCACAAGGTGTGTTCTATCTTAGTGCATATCATAAGCGTATTGGTGTCTGCTGTATTCCACAAATTTTAATTGAGTATAGTTTGTGAGTTGGGTTATAACATCTTCCTACTTCTTTAGCAAATACTGTTTATTTTAATTAAACCAGTACAAAAAAAGAGATCATTTGAAACCCATGTCCCAGGCCAAAAGGTACAAATCAGATCCAAAGGAGCAGTGTCCTGCTGCCGACACTTCTGGAAGAATAGTCACAACTTCCCTGAGACCTTTGCCCAAGGTTGTCTGATCATGCTGTCTCCCTGGTGAAGCCATCTTGGGATTAGAGGTCACTCTCACCATATCTGTTTCTATCTTGACTCCAAAACTAACCTTCTTCCTCTTTGGGTACAGACCCCTAGGTTTTAAAAGTAACTTCAAGCTTAAGAAAGTCATCCTCTGAAGAACTTCCATCTCCCTGAAAATGGCCATCCAGCAGTCACATTCTGAACTTTCAGGGCCAGCTGGAAGGTCAAGTGACAGCATTCACTGGTGGTTGTCTTTATCACCGCAAACCTGAAGACACACAGTCCTGAAAAGTCTGGCCTTTTCATGAACTATGAGAACTTTGCAGTGAAGAGAGCAATATGAAGGGGCCTGAGCGCCGACCACCAAAAGTCAGCGCGATGAAAGCAACCAATAGTGAATATTTAACACTAGAATTCAAATTAGTAGATGTTTTAAGGATACAGAGCATCAGCATCCAGTTTTCATTTTAAACACCACATGAACAAAAACTATATTTTAAAAATAAGAAAAGAACTGGGGGAAAAGAAAAATACAAAAGAATACTTAAAATATTGTATGACCCTCCCCTAAATGTCTTCCTGATAAACTTTAATCACATCTTGCTCCATTCCAATAAGTCTCTGACTTTCAAAGAGAACCCTGAGTAGATTCATTGAACCTCCCTCTCTTAGCCCCTGGATCCTCGAATTTCTTGGAATGTGCCATCATTATCAGTTTGAAGTAACTGGAACTGTTGTCCTGTCCCATGACTTTGTGTTTAACATAGTCTCTTTCCTTCTTACACCCTAAGCCCATGGTGGACAGCTTTGCTCTTTGACACCCTGAGTTACCCTTCCTAAGGTTTTTGTTTGCTGATTTAATCAGATGTGAAAATAATAAGTTAACATCTAGAGTGATTGTTTGTTTTAATCTTTATCCTTTCAGTTTTGGCAATTTGGTGTTTGGGTTATATGTGTTTTGACACTATTAACTTAGATGAATAGAGACTTCTATTCTGATTTACTTAATTTATGATTAATTAATCTTTTACTATTATTAAAACTTACAGTTTATAGCTAGAAATACTTGCAGCATTTTTAAGTTTTATTTGATATTACATATAGCTATATCAGCTTTCTTTTGGCTAATGTTTTGAAGGCATCATCTTTTTCTATCAGTTTATTTTCAGTCTCCTACTTTCTTTTGGATAATTTAATCCACTTATAGTTAATGTAATTATTGAATTTTTAAATTTTACATCTACTTCTCAAGATTTCTTTTATTTCTGCCACTTCTATTCTTTATAATATCTTCTTACTGTTTTCAAAATGTTAACCAATGCCAATGTTTTATTATTCTCTTTGTTCTATTTCCTGCCTTGTTAATTAGGACTGTACTATAAATCTCTGAGTCATTACCCAAGGATTATACTTTGCCTCTTTGACTTGTTACAGTTTACTCTAATTACACTTTCTTTTGTGTTACTTTGTATCTGTTCTTGGAGCTCCTCCCAGGAACTAGCTTATCTCAGGGTACAGGCTACCACTGAACTATAGCCTATTCTATTACATTATAATAAATAATGTAACTAGTTTGCAACAATGTCTACCATTATTATAGCTTCATATATATATATATATATGAATATAACAATATATATAGTTAAAGTCACAAGGTAATGCTGTATTAAATTATTAATGTATGCTAAAATTTACCAAACAGCTACTATTTTTATTTCCTCTGATGTTACCATCTGTCATTCTTCTGTAGCCATGTTCTTCCTACCCATAGGACTCTCACTGCATTTTTTTTCATTCAGAACTGTGTTTTCTGAGTTTCAATACAGGCATTTCTCTGTAGGAACATAAAATTTGGGTTATTGCCATTTAAGATTCAGTTGCTTTGGCAGCCCAGCTCAATTGGATGGCCTCAAATCACAGGACATTTATTTCATTCTTTATCTGTCCCTGCTCCAAAAATTGTCACCAGAGACTGAAGCATAACAAATTCCCCAAAGGCAAAAAACAGAGGCCATTATCAAAATCACCTCACTTCATTCATTTTTCCTGTACGATCTTGACTGCTTAAAACAACTCTAGACCCTTTAAAAACCTGGAAATTAGAGAAGATAGATAGATAGATAGATAGATAGATAGATAGATAGATAGATAGACAGACAGATGATAGATAGATAGATAGATAGATAGATAGATAGATGATTGATAGATAGATAGATAGATAGATGATAGATAGATAGATAGATAGATAGATAGATAGATAGATAGATAGATAGATAGATAATAGTTGGTGGTTACTGTGATGATGTGAATATTAAACAAGATACTCTATCTTGGCTTAGACGTGGAATTTGTCTTCCCAAACAAAACAATTTATAGCATTCAATGTATTATCATAAAGCATCCTTGAATGTTCTGCCATGTGGACAGCCAATACTCGGTAGACACAAAAGACAAAACCACTCCTTATCATCCGCTTAATGGTGAGTGTTAGGCACCAAGTTTAATCACAGACTTCTAGATGATAGTATTGAGATGCCAGTGACTGATGTTCAATACACAACCCTCAATTATGAAAGCTCTACAATGCAGCTATTACTTTTATGTTTCACACCTTGTATTCATTACAGGCTTAACTTAAGAATTTTTTAAAATAAGGTAGGGCTGGGATTGCAAGCCTGTAATCACAGGTACCCGGGAGGCTGAAGTTTGAGAATTGGAAGTTCAAGATTTCCCAGGATATATAATGAACTCAAGGCCAGTCAGAGCAACTAAGTGATACCTTGTCTCCAATAAAAAATAAAAAGGAGATATGGGCGTGTAACTCTGTGATCTAATGCTTCTCTAGCGTGGTTGAGACCCTGGGCTCAATTTCTAGTGCTGAGAGAGAAGGAAGGAAGGAAAAAAGGGAGGGAGGGAGGGAGGGAGGGAAGGAGGAAAGGGCTAACATCTTATGTCTTATGTCTGCTCATATGATACACTGAAGCTTCATCTAATATTTTTCTTCAAGACTAAAATGAGAACATTGAACACTAATACAGTGAACATCTGCAGCCATGGAATATGAGGAGAGTCAATCCAAAGACTCTCTTACCCAGGCAATTTGAATCACTTGCTTAACTCTGGTCTCCTAAATCTAAATGGATGTGGGAAAGAAAAGGATTTGAGAAAAACTGAGATAAGACTGTTGAGAAAGTAGTCATGAATTATTTTTCCCAGGAGGTTCTTTTAAGGACATTGTCCTCTTGTAACCCAGACCCAATACACAGGCCAGTCTATCCAAAGCAGAACTGACTGTGGCTGGGAATTTTGTAAATATTGTAAAGTCTTGAGAAGCCTAAATCACATACAAAACAATGTGGAATTAACTTCTATGAGGAAGGACCATAAAACCTTAGACAACAACTCATACGCATTTAGAGAAACCAGACTGAGGTAAAACAAACAAAAGAGATGAATGTGGGGGGTCCCATCCTAGTGTCCCAAAGCATATTTTCCTCCAACTCCATCTCAGCCTTGGTAAAGATTTAGAGCTCTAAATCTTTATTTACAATGGCTACATATATGTGAAAGGGTGTCATTTCTGACTGTGGCCCATCATACACTCTGTGTAAAGAAAGTGTGCACACAGAAATGACTGTTATTCTTGAAAGATTGTCTAACAGAACCTAAGAAGACTGTACCAAGTTAAAAGGTTCTCTTCTTGGGGAATGTGATTTCACTTCTAAGTTCATTCCAGGTAGCGTTCTCCTATTTTGTCTTGCCCTTTTGTACCATATTTACATAAAGACTCTCCAGACAAAATGTCTATGTTCTACATACTCTCTGGCACTTAACCTCTATATATTTTGCCATGAGCCTTTTCCACAAACTCTGTGGTTATACCAACATGAGACCTTCAGCACCATAGCTAAGCTTGAATCCTGCTATGTTTCCAAGGACCAGGCCTCCATTCTACATTTGTCAGCACAGGGTATGATCCCACAGGGAAGAAGTGAATGAAAGAGTCTTAAACATTTGCAACAGATCTGAGTTGCAATATGTGTTTCCAAACCACAACTGATAAAGAATGCCAGTGTTAAAGGAGAAATCATTATTACCAGAAAAGAAAAACGTCATGACTGCAGTAGTTGGGCTTTCATCTAGGGCTGACGATACAATGCACAGGACGTGTGGGAAGTTCAGGGATGATGCTAGAGAGTATGTGCACTCCTCAGCAGTGTGGGACCAGGAGCACATAGTATTCCATCTTGTGTGTGCTCAGCAGTGTGGGACCAGGAGCACATAGTATTCCATCTTGTGTGTGCTCAGCAGTGTGGGACCAGGAGCACATAGTATTCCATCCCGTGTGTGCTCAGCAGTGTGGGACCAGGAGCACATAGTATTCCATCCCGTGTGTGCTCAGCAGTGTGGGACCAGGAGCACATAGTATTCCATCCCGTGTGTGCTCAGCAGTGTGGGACCAGGAGCACATAGTATTCCATCTTGTGTGTGCTCAGCAGTGTGGGACCAGGAGCACATAGTATTCCATCTTGTGTGTGCTCAGCAGTGTGGGACCAGGAGCACATAGTATTCCATCTTGTGTGTGCTCTTGAGCTGAGAGGTGTTCCTACAGCTGGGTGCTGGAATGATTTGGGCAGAGGCAGGTTGATGGCTGAAGGAGGGGAGGTACACATAAGGAGGTTTGTGTCTCGCTGCGAGTTGATAGTAGAATTCTCATGGGGCTCTAAGTTTTCACACTGTAGAAAATATTAGGAACTAATTTATGAAGTGTTTAGCCAAGTTCTATGGACAGTTCGTTAACTGACATTTCAAAAAATATGTACACAAAGGACTCTAATTTCCCTTTACCTAATAAACACACCACTGCAAACCAGAAGGTTAAACGGGAATTTATAGATCATCTATAAACGCTCTTTTCCCCCACTCATTACTTCCATTCCATAAGAAAACCTTACTGCTTTTTATCTGAAATATATGTCAAATTCTTCCATTTTTACTAGTCCCACTACCTCTAATCCTAAGATTGTTTCTGAACAGGGAGCTATTAGGTCTCACCAGCAGTCCGAATATCCAGACATGAGCCTCAGCTGGACTATAGGAGGTTTTATCGAAGTGCCAGAAAGCCTCCTATACTCCAGTTTCACAAGTTCCCAGCTGCCAAAAGGATCATTTCCCTTACCTCTGACAGAAGGAACATATGGCTTCATTGACATATACCTGTGGTTGTGTATAAAAAACCCAGGCCACCATCCAGGCTCCTTCAGCCCCTATTGAAATGTACTTGTTAAACATTTCAAAGTCCGCACTCGCCTCGCCAGGCTTCCCTCCTCCCCAGTATCCATGAGTCCTCTTTATAGAAGCAAGGATTTCCACTGCCCCAGCTCACTAGACTCTAACTCTCTCTCTCCTGTTCCTCCTTGCTCTCACTATGGTCTATCCTCTCGTCTCTTGAAGATAGCCCTGCCCATGTCCCGTCCCTTCTTTTTCTCTCTACTCTCTCCTATTTATGATAAAAACCTTACCCTTTACCATACCATAGAGAAGCCATGTCAATGGCTTTTCTTACTGCACCACCTGCAAACGGGAAGCTTCCCTAACCATTTGGTCCCAAATTTTCTACTAGTAAGCAATCCATAATGGGCTTCTCATATGGATAGGACCATAGAAACTTGAAATTTAAAAAGGTAGGAAAGTCTGTAACTTGAAGAATAGTTATAAGCCTTCTTTGATATTTTAATAGAAATCTGTGACTCAATTTACATGTGCAAGTTCTAGAACACACGTGCTTCGTATAGTCAAATACATCTCCAAGTGGCATTTACTGTATCTTTCATCCTTTGCCTTACAAATTGCCCTCCAGTGATGCCAAAACCAGAACTAAGAAGACGTATTCCTCTCTCTTTCTTGTTCAGTGTAAGTCAGTTACGACCATGGAAGCGCAGTGCATCCCATCTCTGTGTCATACCCCGCCTGCTCCTCTAGGAGCGGTAGCCTCTGAGTCCTCTGTTCTCTTACTCTTCAGAAAAATCAGTGCCCGCACCATACTGGTAACCTTTCCAAAAGCTCAAGGAGGTTGACAAGAAAATAAAATTGCTCCCAGGGAGTCCCCATTTGCTGAGGAAACTAATTCCATAACACTTCCTGGCAGGAAGCACAGGCATGCCAGTACATTCCAGGAGCCTGTGACAATATATTAGTGCACTGCCCTTCCTCTTGAGTGGTAGCGCCTCTTAAAACAGCCGTTAAAAGCACTGGCTGCTCTTTCAAAGGTCCTGTGTTCAATTCCCAACAACAACATGGTGGCTCACACCATCTGTAATGAGATTTAGTGCCCTCTCCTGGCCTGCAGGCATACATGCAGACAGAATACTGCATACGTAATAAATAAATAAATCTATTTAAAAACAGTTTATTATTTATTAGCCAAGTATTACCATTGAAGTGGGGTAGAAGAAATTGTTCATTAGACTCAGGGACTTAGCATGCTGAGAGGCGGCTTCTGAATTCCATCCTACAGCCGGTAGGCTGCTCACACAGGCAGGCTACGGCCCTGTGTGGCCTCCCATTCTTCCTCAAGGACATAAAAGCCCTGAACCCACTCATCTTGGAGACCTCTCAGCTGCATCCTCTTATATTTGAGAAGCATAACATCCCGAGGCTATCATGCGGAACCAGCAGTCTCAAAGGTTGTGCCTGCAGTTAAGTGCTTGACATTCTTAAATACTTTCACCAGAAAGAAATACATACGGTAAAATTCATTTGTAGGCTGCTCGTGTGTCTCTGCTTGTTTTAAGCGGAATATTTGAGTATGAGTTCCATGGATTTGGGCTATGTAAACTGTGGTTGGTTTTCAGAGTGCATCTAGAAGTTAAGACACTGTGTACTCTGACGGAAAAGTGAACTGAGATGAAAGCAGTGTACTAAGATAGACAAACTTTCTTACACCACATTCACAGTGGAGCCAGGGAGCTAGAACCTCTCCTCAGTCATAAACAAGCTTCTTGTTATTGGAAGGAAAAAACATGGTTAAACCTTTTGAAAAATGTTAAAGATATTTTAAAATGTTAAAAACATGCCTAGGAATTTTTCTTATGTGCAAGATTCCCTGAGCTTGTTGTTGAGGCTGTGTATCCCAGCCACAGAAAAATATGACTAGGTGCTAAACCCACAGCAGCTCAAGTTTGGGAACCTCGGAAAACTGGCATTAGAAACAATCACCTGGCACACTCTCTGTTCCCCTTTCTCACAAGATTTTTGGAATAGGATTAGGGTCAACAGTGATTTTTAAGTCTCACAAGGCAGAGAATCTATGTCTTGCAAAACTATCATCTGTGCAAGTTTGGTTTTCCAGCATGGATCCAGGCTGCCAAGAATGCTGGCTCTGGCTAGTTCTTCATTAGCCAAGTCAGGAGACGGTCAAGGCTGAGCTGAGCCAGATGACCCGAGCCAACCCCACCCACTCAGAAAACCAAGAGGAGTTTGCCTGGTAGAGCAAGGGGCCTCGCTGACCACACGGTGTTGCTACATCTGCCGTGACTGACTCTATAATCAGGTATCGCGTGAGAGAACCTTTGACAGACTGGATTCCAACTAGCCATTCCTTTGATTTCTCCCTTCACTTTACTTCTGTGGTAACAACCACCATTGAAAAATACAGTTGCTATGTCAGTAGATTTTTAAATAAACCTTAAGAAGTTAGCATTGCGTCCTTTTATAGAATGATGGTTCTACAGAGCGGTCCCTTGCATAGCTTTAACCTGTGGTCATGTGAATGGGCACTCAGCCGTAGAGCCAGCCCGTTTCTTTGCAAGAAGACAATGGAAGCTGGAATGAAGCTGCTACCTTCGCAATGAGGTGTAAGGGGAAAGCATACCCTGTAGGAGTAATGTGACTTTATAGGGTTACACAGTGAGCTGGGCATGCAGCCACGCTTAGAATGCTGGCTGTTCTTTCAACATATAAAGATTCTTCTTTGATATGTGACACAAGATAACATCACAGCCCATAGCCTCCAAAGGAAGATCTTGGATTCATTAGGTGTGTATTTATGTGTGTGTGTGTGTATGTGTGTGTGTGAGAGAGAGAGACAGAGACAGAGGAAAAAGTATTATTTTGGTTGTTGGTTCTATAGTTTCTATCACAGTTATACACCTGTCATTGTACCATGAAAACTTCTAAAAACCACATGAATGGGAATGGCTGTGCTCCAATAAACTATTCATAAACACAGAAATGTGAATTTTGTGCAGCCTTCATGTACTATGAAATATTATTAAATTTTGAGGTTTTTTTTTTTTCAACATTTCAACGGCATAGAAACCATCCTTGGCTTTTGGTGGACTGGATTTTGCCTAGGACAATAGCTTGCCTGGCATCAAGTAACACTTCTAGCCCAGGAGAGAACAAATTGAATACCCTATCCTCTGTTCAGCCTCCCTGCCTCTGTAGCTGACTCCGCAACTTCGCATTTCCTTATCGGGGGTTCTGTCACCTTCCACTGTGAAATCAGTCACTGTGCATCTCATCTCAAAAAAGTTTAAGAGTGTGACTCTCCTGAAAAAGGCAGATTTGGTCATAAAAGTTAGAGCAAGGACTGGTGAGCAAATGCGGCTCTCTCTGAACATGAGTCTGTGACTCTGTGGCCAACGTAAAAGGAAACACTTCTGTTTGCCTGCAAACAACTGTCTTGAGGAATTTGCTACATTCCTTGAGTCAGCTGGAGCTCAGGACAAGCCTGGATTTTTAGCTTACTAACAGCCAAGCTCTCTCTTGCCTGTGTATGTGTGTCAGTAGGGCGGAAGGCCCTCTGAGTGCGAACAAGCAGATGAAGGCCACTGTTTTGTTCTAACTTGGATACAGGCGGTGAGGGTAAGTGTCAGCCAAGGCAGAAACGCTTTTGCTCGCCTGTGGTCTGAGTGTTTCCTCTACAGATCTTGTTGAAATTTTATTTCCACTGTGGTCGTGTTGGTAGGTGGCCTTTAAGTGGTGATGAATTAGTTCACGAGGTCGCTTGCCTCCTGAATGTATTGTTGGGAATGGGTTAGTCAGCTTTGATAAGAAAGGGAAGTCTCTCTCTATACCCTTTGTCTGTCCTACCAACCAGCTTCCAAATCATGACACAAAGACTTACTATTGATTATGAAAGTTCAGCCTAGTTCTAAGACTTCTTCCTAACTAGCTTTTATAACTTAAAATAACCCATTTATATTTTGAGCTACATTTTGCCATGTGACTTCTTACCTTTCTTTCGTTCTGTATGTCCAACTCCTTCCATATCTAGGTGGCACTTGCTCTGCACCTCAATTACCTCCTCCTACTTCCTCTCTCTCTCTCTACCTGGAAGTCCCACCTATACCTCCTGCTTAGCTATTGATCATTCAGCTCTTTAGGAAACAAGTCACAGCCATATATCTTCACAGTGTACAAATATCCCTTAACAGCTCCCCTCTCTGTGTCACATAGCTTCACCTGCCCTTCTATTTCAAATGACACACGTTTGTCACACTCAAGAACCATTAGACAAATAAAAATTTCCCAGTGTCCTCTGGGTTTTTAGAGTAGTAGACAAAACAGACTAAGACGTGCTTTGGTTTGGGTGTTATGGTTGTGTTTTTGTTCCTTGACTAGCGTACCCTCAGACATAGAGGCGTAGCTTCTCTGAAAGCCAGAAAAAAAGCCACAAGAGTGATTTTGGCTTAGACTTGCCACAAAAAAAAAAGCCATGAAAGGGTCGCTAGAGCCATAATCCAGAACTCTTCCATATATAAGAGGTCTCCAAAATGGAATAATATTGTTCACATAATTCTATGTAACATGAGGCCTCTTTAAAATTCCTAGTAGTGATGCAGCCTATTATTTGTCAAAACTTTGAGTTGCAAGTGGCAGAAACCAAATGCAAAATTAGAGCGATATAAGGGAATGGCCATGTGATCTGGAAATTCTGAAGCAACCGAAAGTCTTCAAATCCAATCTCACGAGTATAAGCATGCCGTCACTTACCTGCCTCTTTCCTCTTTGCTTTTCTTTGAGTTGGCACCTTCCTGTGGAAAGACAAACAGACTCTCGCCTTCCTAGGCTCATAAAATCCTTATAGTTCATAGTCTTAAAGGGGAAAAGATATTGTCTTAACATCTATCCCAGTAGACAGCATTTTCTGCCCCTGCTTCTGTCCCTCACTTTCAGACCCACCAGTGGACAGAGCTCTGGATGCCATCAAGGAGACCACGTCCACACTTTTGCAATTGGGGTCTTAGATTTTTCACTAGATGGCATGGAATAACCAGGGGGAAGGGGAAATTGTGAATGTGGAAAAAAAAAGAGGAACAGATACAAAAACTAATAGTGATACAAACCCCAGCCAATCCCTGTTTTTAATAGAATTGGCTTTTGATAAGGGTGAGCATGTTAAGAACCCTCTGCTCCCATGAGAGTTTGCTTTAAAATGAAATTCAGTGTCTCTTTTGCTCACTGTAACTCTGTCTTTTGCCTTCTACCTGGAGTCACACAGCAAGGAAGTCTTTGTTAGTTGTGGGTCCCTTGACTATGAACTTCACAGCATCCAAAACTAGAAAAAGATAAAACGCCTTCTTTAGGAATTACTCAGGTCTAAGTGTCCTGTAAAGAGAACACTGAGCAGACTGAGGTTGCTGAGCGACCTGCACAGGAGGCTGGCAGGCCTCTCGTCCACGGGGTGACAGGGATGAGTGTGTTAATCTCCCTCTACTCTTAGAGAAGGCAGAATGCAAAGTTCTTGCTGACAGCACCAGCTGTCACCGTTTCACGGAAGACTGCCTTCACTCATATGAAAGGCCTATCACTTTCAGCACAACCCTCAGGTCCTCTGAATACTCAAAAGCAGGAAGCGAACAGAGAGCCCTATACAACAGTGAGGTCAGAGCCAAGTACAGCATTAGACACTATAATCCCAGCACTCACTCAGAAGTCCAAGGTTTTGAATTTAGGAGAGATGGGTAGCCCCTGGGGGAAAGGAGATTTTTAAAGGTTTGATGTCACCTCCTCACCTCCCATGTCCCTTTCCCCTCCCCCTCACCTTCCTTCTTTTCTTCTTCTTCCTCTTTTAGTGGTTTTGCTGGGCACAGACTTTCACTATGTAGTTTAAACCAGCCTGGAACTTACAATCTTCTTGCTTCAGGCTTCAAAGAGCAAGGCTTCTGGTAGATACTGCCGTGCCTGCCTGTTAATTGAACTGTTTGGCTTTTAATTGACACCACAATTTTATGTATTCATTTATTGTACATGTTGTTCTGAAGCGTGTATACCTTGTAGAACGGTTAGATCTACTGTGTATCACCTCAGTTTTATGGTAAGATATTTTATATTAGTCACCACCATGGTTATACCATGTTTTCTGAGTGTATCCCCACTTGTAGATAAACTAAAATCTCCAAACCCTGTGATCAGCATCTCGTCACCAACCCCAGGACCTGGTATCCCTCCATGGGACCAGCAGTGTTAGATTCTCCATAGGAATGAGATTATATTATTTGTTTTCACTTTCCTTCTTATTTTACTTAACACGGTGTCCTCTGCATTCCTTCATGTCGTCCAAGTGACCAGATTTTCTTCTTTCTGTGACTGAATAGGATTCCACTGGGTCTGTTGGCCACGTTTTTAATATCCATGCACCCACGATGGATCATTGGGCTACATTTTAGCTATTGCAAATCTTACTGCAGCAAACATGGGATACCTTCTTGCCATACTGACTCTATTAACTTTTAATATACACCTGGTGATGGGTTAGCTTGACTATGTAATTTGTCTATTTTTAGGTGTTTACTGGTGCTTTATAATGTTTTTCATAATGGTTGAACTAATTTACATCTCAACGGGCAATGTGCCAGGGTTGCTTTTCCCCTGTATCCTTGGCAGAACTTGTATATGGTATCTTTTCATAAGAGCCATTCCAGCAGTGAGGTTGCATCTCCCTGGAATTTCGACTTGCAGCTCTTCAGTAATTATGATGATGAACATTTTTTGACACACATACCAGCCATTAGTTTATTTTCTTTTGGAAAATAAGTATTCTAATATCTATCCATTTTGAGTTGTTTCTTTGTTATCAGGTTGTTTGGGTCCTTAAATATTTTGAATATTAAACCCTTATCTTATATATAATTTGTAAATATTTTTCCATGCTTTATATTTGTTTTCTCATCATTGTTTGTGCATTCACATTTTAATATAATCCTATTTGTTTACCCTGCCATTGTTCACTGGCACATTTGGAAGAGATTTGCTAAGACGTAGTGCTGGTTTGAAAAGCATCACACTGGCTGCTCCCTTGAAAATTCACAGCCTGCAGATGAAAGGAGAGAGGTAGGAAAGCAAGTAAGAGACCTGTGTGATCTCCGGGGAAATGCTCATCACTTAGACCAGGCTGGTGCTGTGGATAAAAGTGAGAGAAACGGTATCTGTTTATATAAAGACAAAGGAACTGGGATTTCAGTATAGCCAAAAAGTTGAATGGAAAGAAAGGAGAAAAGTCAAGGATAACATCAGGACTTTTTGTTCTGAGAAATTGGAATAAAAATAAACGTTTTTATTTGACTTTGCTATTCACTCTCATAAGAGTGAACTGTGTTTCTGCGACAGTTAAAATAAACACATGGGTACTTTGAAGTATGGCTTGAAACATTATTAAATTAAAGGCATAAACTTTTACTATTCTGCCTGTGCAAGCAATATGCAAAAGTGCAGGTGTGTATTTTAGAATACTAATATATATAAACTATTTGTGAAATCATAAATTCTTTTTATTTTATGAATGAATTAGAATCATACCTGTTAGTTACCACACTATTAGTTACATTAGTATAGCTAATATATCTTTTAATAAAGTTCAAATAGCTGGTTCCTAAAGTCTTAATGTTGCTGTGGGATGAACCTTGGTTCTGCAGTCAGGGAGTAATAGTGATCCCTCTCAGTTAGACTCTCCAGCAATTTCTTTGGTTGTTTTGGACCTCAGTTCTCACATCCTATAAAAGAAGGTAACATAAGACCGTGTCACAAATTCTGAAACAGCATCTGCACCCACGGTGTCCTCGAACACCAACGGCAGCCACTGGAAGTTGCTTAATTAAACAAATATTGGTCCCAGCTGTATTCTAATTCATTCACTGGTTCATGTTCTTCCTTGCTACAAATGCTTGGTGAACTTATTAGCAAAGGCCCTTTGGAGCAAAAATTGAAATCAATTATCTCAATTTGTTAAACTGTGAAATTAATAAGGAACTCTTGTTACATGTGTCTACAAATTAGCTCTACTGTGTTTCCTAGGCACACAATCACCTGGGCATCACGAAGAAGCAGGGAAAAAGTACAACATGACTCAGGCCTGATACTGTAAACCCGTCATTGCTCCCAAGGAGACAGTTTATTTAAAATGCCATCCAACAAGACTTCCTTCATATTTGGAGTGTATCACCTCAGATTATTTATTTTTTTCTTTTGATACAGTATATCATGTAGCCCAGGTTGTCCTGGAACTTGCTGTGTAGCCAAGGATCATCTTGATCCATCTACCTCCAACTCCCAGTTGCTAAGATTATAGAAATGTGTCTCAATGATCTATATAAGGTCCTGTATGATGATGGCAGTGAATACACAAATATATAAGCAACTAAGAAACAGGATGACAGCTATAAACTCTAGATACTGGTATGTTTCTGTACCTTAAATTATCTAGGCTTATAGTACAAAATGTCGGAATCTTCCTTTCCTCAGATGAAAGCATTGGACTCCTTTATTTCTAAAAGCTCTTTGGCTTATGAGCTCAATAATACCATGAGTCTTTACCTGGAAACTGTTGTTTCCATTAATGGAGAGAATATATGTTTTACCTCAAAGTTCGCTGTTCAATTTTGGTGAGATGTAGCTGTTTGAAAATAGCCATGCACCCTCTTGAAAGTGAGAAAATTATTTTAATACCAATTAAAGAAGTCGTCCGCTGTATGTGACTGACTTTGAACAAAAATCCCTAGATTAACAGGCTTTGTGGCAGTGCCAGTAAAGGGTTTGAACGTCGCTTCAGATCTGAGCATCATCCTTGGTCTGAAGTATGACAGAGGGATGGGACAGCTGACTTCTTCCTGTAGCCAGAAGAATAATGAGGGTCTGGTGGTGAGTGGGGTGTGCACACAGCTGAGGATGGGCTGATAGAGACCAGGAGAGAAGCGGAAGGGGGTGGGGGATAAGACTCACAAAGGAAGCATCTTAATCATCTGAACAAATCAGAGACTCTTCAGAAGATACGTTTTCTGTGTGTGGATAATCAGCCAGTTAACCACTTCCCTCATCTGCCCTTACGTAATCTCAATCATTCCAGTGTCGCTGATAATAAGCCAGGAAGACAATGGCCAATTACTGACCAGTTTTGCAGACAGCTTTTATGTGAACTCAGGCTTCACGGATGAGGGAGAAAATCTCAGCTCCACACACCCAGACCAGTGTTACAAACCTTTCTGAAGGAGTTTGCCTCACAGGAGAGGAAAAGACAATGGGACTTCCAGACACTTTACCTACCTACAATCCAAGTAAATAATTCCCCTGGCAAGTGATCAAGAAGCAAATGAAATGATGGATTTTATAATCTGCCAGTTGTTTAATAAGTTGCTAGGTTTGTAATCTAACAGTTACTTAATCTGTGCATCTTGGAGTTGGAGGTCTTCCTGCTAATTGCCTTTACTATTAAAATACAGTCACCATAGCCTCCCCTCCCCAAGTGCTCCAAGAAAGTCAGGCCCTCTACAGACACAATTTTCTCTCCTCAGTTTTAGGGAATGGCTGTCATTGACTCCGTATTCAAATAAAGGAAACTAAATACAAAGGATTATATCCTAAAAGCCAAACAGCAAGTTTATGGAAGAGGTACAACTCAATTCTGGGTTTTTCCAGTAGAAGCTTCCATGCTTTCTCCAGTACCCTGGCTTGCCTCTCTTAGCAAAGGGGCACACTGTGTGAGCATGCAGACCCTAACTTTAGGCTTCTCTACAGTGTGTCCATCTCACCTTAGGAGTGAGACAGTAACAATACACGATCACGCTTAGCAACGTGCAAACCAAACAAGTACATGTTACGTTATCTCCCACACACGATAAAGACTCAAAGCCAGCCCACAGGCTTAATTAACAAGCAGCCGTCTAGACAATTTTTCAAACCATATCTGGACTCGTGTGCATTATAGTGGACTTATATAGTCATTTGTCCCTGAAGCTGCATAACCTCAAAATTAAACTAATTAATTCCTTGTATTGTCATGGGCAACATGGGCAGTTTGCTTCTGGGTTCGCCTGTCCCTAGCATCCCTGTTTTGAAATTTATAATGATATGAAGTCTTAGGTGATTGTGTTTGCTTTTCCTTTGCGTTTATAATAATAACCTGGGTGGGGGAAACGTGGACTAAGATATTCCTGACGCACATGGTTTAATGGACGTGTCAGTCCAACACAGTCCTGGTATAAGTGCCAGCTGTTTTTGAAACATCAATCTGTCATTGGGCAAGATGAGCCTCCCAACTTTCCTCTTACTCAGTCATGAGACTCCCAGTTTTCCTCAGTGTACTCAGCCATGTGTAACTAGATCTTCATGTACCATATGTTTCCTTGAGGCCCAGAACCGTGCAATTATTTTTATAACAAATCTCGCCAGGGTGAAATAATTAGACATGAGAAGTTGAGCCCACCCCCCAGTGAATCCAGCTTAGAAAAGCTTGTGTAGTGGACGGGATAGCATGAGCATGATTGACAGGTAAGAAGAAGAGGTCTCTCAGGCTAAGCAAACCGTATGCCTTCCCCAGCATGGTGATGCTGCATCAGGCGTTCGCACCAGAAAACTGCAAATGATCTTTTCCATCCTTCCTTGCTGTCTGTGCCAGGTGCGTCCCTGCAAAACATCTTCCTTTTAGGATGAACTTGGTCACAGTAGGAGAGCAAACCGCTTGCACCAGTGTGCCCCTGTCACCGGTTGCTTTATAACAAACCACCCCAGACTTCACGGTATAAAGCAATGATCATTTGACTATGCTCATGAATTATGTAGGTCAGGAAATCCGCCACAACCCAGTGGTGACTCCTCGGTCTGTTGTGTAACGTCTGGGGTCTCAGCTGTGAACAGTCAAAGACTTGGGGGCTGGAATCATTTTCGGTGCCTGTCAGTGATGATTCCAAGAAGCTGGACTTCTTGACAAGGGCAGTTCCACGAGGAGTCTCTACAGGACTGCGCTCTGTGGCAGCTGGGTTCTGAGGAGGAGCACACACACACACAGCATGAGGTCTTAGATAGCAGATGCTTCAGGAGCAGCGTGCGACCTCCTCTGGTCTAGTTTTGGCTTCCTTGCAGCATCTCACCCGATTGGTAGAGGAACTTGACTTGCTTAGTGGGAGAAGAGCAAGACTATGTTGGCAGAGAGAGGTTATTCAAACTGACTCACAGCAGTCACAATAGCTCAACAATAGCTTCTATAGAACCAGGCAACTCTCCAAGCGGTCATTGGCTGCTTAGTGTTTCAGGTCCCTACTTCTATCCTACTCAGGGCTCCACTACCACTGCCGCAGGGCCAAAGGCAGTTGTAGAACAGCATAGTGACTTAAATAGCACCTCTCAGAAAAGCCTAACATCACTTCTGCCTACATCTTATGGCCTGTGGAGCCTTGCCTAGATTCAGTAAGCAAGTGCGGTCTCGCTGTGTACCCAGAAGGAAAAGAGAGTTACAGATGTTGAGGAAGTGTGATGTTTGTGATCACTTGAAGACATCGCCTGTGTGGCGAAATGTGGAGGTTCCTTGCAAGGCTGATTGCTGTAATTATTTGAATCTGTTTACACGTGTCTTCCGCCACTCAGCAAATGTTCTTGGTGACTACCGCATGTAACACAAGAAACTGGTTCCAAGAGTCTGTACAGCCTCCCCTGAAAAACGAGAAATCACTTTAGATTTTGGTGGCCTTATCAATGACTTGTGTCCTTAACTCCTGAAGTCGCTACTGTTACTCAAAACACTGTTTCCATAGTCATCGTGTGGGTTCCCCTTCATAATTCGTGATGTGGCATAGAGTGGGTAGCGACAATTAATATGCAATTTCAGGGGGTTACTGAACACTGCTGCAATCGATCTTATTATTAATTATATCATTTCAATCAATAGTTATCCTGTATTCTGATAACACAGTTCCTATTTTTGTTGTTTTTAAAGATATATAGAGATCTTAAGAGTACAGGTAGTGGATAAATCCAGGACAAAGATAGCTTATTTTCCAAAAACAAAGCCCATAGCTGTATTTCACAAATAAAAAGAACTAAAACCAGTGGGATTTCTGTTATTATATTTTGGTCCATGAAGAGAAAATTGTAATAGAAACCTATGGAATAATCCTCACGTCCTGGGAGAAACAATGAAAAAATAGACTCTAGGACATCCTGCAGAGGTAACAGAATGCTTTTGATTGGAACCTTATTTCATGCTTATGTGTTTGAATGGGGTTCTATGGGTGCACATGTGTGCCCATGTGCAGGTGCTGACCCATCTGAGCCTCCACAGATGTAACAACTTTAGCTGTCAATCCTCCCCCTTCCACCTTGCTCCAAACAACATCTTGTATTGTTTAACACCGCCTGCACCAGACTAGCTCGCCTGGGAGCTTCTGGGGGTTCTCCTGTCTCTGCATTCCATCTCATTGTTAGGATTATAGACAAGGGGTATAGATGTGTTTGTTTCTGCATATGGCTTTGTGTGGGTCCGGGGATCTGAACTCAGGTCCTCAGAGTTACACAGCAAGGGCTTCCCACACTGGGCCGCTTCCTAACCCTGGGGAAATTTCTTCATGGGCGACTCTGGTTGTGTAAAAAATCACTGGCATGCTTATTTAACTAATGCGCTAAACTCTGCTGCAGAATATCCCAGGGAAGACTCTCTAAATTATGGATAACGTGGTAAAAAGAGCAAGGCAATTCATTTAAATAATTTACTTAATTACCTACCTTAAAATCATCTAAAAAGAAATATAAACAATAAAACGAATTGGATGCAGAGACTAGAAATACAGTAATATCTTTAAGATGTGTTTAAATAAACATGTAGATGGCAAAACTGTGCAGCGGCCTGGCTAAGCCTCTTCATCAAAGACTCCTACCTTTTAAAGTGTCCTCAAAATAGCAAGAAAACACATCTCAAAAGTTACATAAGTCAGCCACTTCTTCATCTGTCTATCCTAGCACAATCTGTCTGTGCTGAGTAAAAACTGAATGTGTAGGGTTTTGATCAGAGGCTTCATTTTATGAAATGGTACCTTTTTCCTAAATCTGCCGAACAAGGTCTGTCAGCTACTGCTTGGGTTTGAAATCTCATCTATGGCTGAGTCAGAAGAAATAGACAAGAGATTCTATCAAAACCACACGCAACGCTGGCAATAGACATTCTAACAATGACTTTACCTACCATGATAATGAAATGTCAGGTCTTTTAAGGTCTATCAGATGTAAAACAGACTAGGTACTGATTATGCTAACAGAGAAAGTTACTGAGAAGCTCAACATTTTGTCTCGCAGCAATATTAGCTACACCGCGGTAGACGGTAGCCAATGATTATTGGCTTCATTTTCTTATTGCTTTGCAGTCCAAAGAAAGCACCCCTTAAAGCCGACTGCTGTACTTCTCGTATTATTCCAAACCTAAGTGGCTGTCTTAGTCACTGTTCTATCGCAGTGAAGAGACAGTGTGATCAAAGCAACTCTTACAAAAGAAATCATTTAACTGGGGGTTTGTTTACCATTTTATAAGTTTAGTTCATTACCATCTTGGTGGGGAGCATGACAGCCAGCATGGTGCTGGAGCCATAGTTGAGAGCAGCTGGGCCTAGCCTAGGCTTTAGAAACCTCAGAACCTACCTCCAGTGACACACTTTTCCTTAATCAAGCAACATTTCCTAACCCTTGTCCAGCTGCTCCCATATAAAGTACCACAACCATTTGGTTTTTCTTCCTCTTTTTCCCCACTTTCCTGGTGTTTGTTTTTAGAATACCAGAATGTTTTTGCCCAAATCCAAACCAAGAATTCTTTCTCTGGATGTTGGGACTATTGGAATCTCATTTATAACCCAGTTCCTTTAAAGTGTGGTTGTTTTGAGTTCGTCTCCCTTGGTTTGGGATTTATCATTTATTTTAGTGCTCTGGATTCTACAAAACCTTTTTCTCAGCTGATCCTGAATTCATCCAATAATCACAGCTTTCAGCTCTCCTAGGACTTTTTACCGTTCTTCCTCCAGGCTTTACCTCTCGGGGCCTAAATTCTCTTCTTTGTCAACGTCTACTTGGAGTGAAAAAGTAAGGAACGTTCTCTGCCATTCATCTCCATGCAGGGAAGAAATCTGCTTTAGGGAAGTGTGTGTTTATAATGTCCGAGTGCAAATAATCATGCCCAGACTTCCCTGTGATGCTGAGAGAGAGCTGACTGCGTCAAGGGTGAAAAGGTGAAGTAGTCCTTGTCACACAGGCACAGCAGAAAGCGGTGCCCCTCAAGCAACCTGGAAACTGCTCTCCAGAGAACCTTGTCCTCTGGGAACGGAATCCTCCTCCTCCCCATTTGGGGTGATCGTCTTCCCCCAGCGCCTCTGCTCCCCCAAATTCCTGCTGTCCTTTCCACTGAGTCAATGTAAGTTTTGAAACGAAAAACTATGTGCAATATTGATGAGCAGAGGTGAGATAAAGACATTTTTAAGAGTTCGGGAGATTGGACGATGTGGGATGTAAGGTCCAGCTTGCTTCAGTATCCCACTGTTCCCCATATCAACATCTGTGCCCATATTGGACACCAAAATTTCAAGGGGAGGAGGAATAGTTTGGTGAATGTGGTGAAGGGGCGGCAGATTTCCTTCCTATTCTTAGGCCCATTGGGTGCCTCTACTTCCCTCTTTCTTTGCTCTTTTTCATCTCGTTCCCTTCCACAAAGTTAGGAAAATCATACTTCAGAAAACCATACTTAGAAAAAGACTCAATAAGAACATCAAGTAGGATTCCTGAGACCAGTTTCTCACCTTAGTTTGTCACTATCACTCGGGGTTCTCCTTTGTTGTTCTAAAGGTTGTATACTCTGTAGCCTCCATGCTGAGAATCATTACAACTCCACAGTTCTAAACCACTGACAGCCTCTGTTCCCCATTTCCTGATTTCATAGTCTCAGGAACTGTAATAATGATGCATACACAAAAGCATATTATGTTTGCATGCAGTTTCTACCTCACTGTAAGCTTGCTAAGACTGAACAAGCACCACATGTATTTCAGCCGCATGTGTTCCTTGTTATATCACACGCTCTAGTAGCTGATGCCATCCCTTACCAATAGCTGATGTTAGCTAAGTCCTATTGAATGCCTGATGCAGATGTCCTTCTGCATATATGTTACTTTTATTGATTAATGAATAAAGCTGTTTTGACCAATGGCTTTCAGAGTAATGCCAGGTTGGAAATAAGGGGAGAGAGAGAGAGAGAGAGAGAGAGAGAGAGAGAGAGAGAGAGAGAGAGAGTCAGGAGATACTATGTAGCTGCCAAAGGAGACAAACGCCGGATCCTTATCAGTGAGTCACAGCCTCATGAAGATACATAGATTAATGGGAATGAGTTAATCTAAGACATAAGAGCTAGCTAGAAATATGTCTGAGTCATTGGCCAAAGATGCCTAATGTAAATGACAAGTTTGTTGATAGATAGCTGCAGAAGTCACTTAGTAAGAATTCAAAGGTCTAGATGGCAAAGTTATACAAGGTCTTAGGAAGCTTCATTGTCAGCCAGTTCACAGTACCAACACTTATAGTAATTCTATGCAGTCTGTTGTGAGCAGTTATACTTGAAACAGTGAAAAGAAACTGAATTAATTTTGGGGTAAGTCTTTATCTACCAACAGAATTCAAACACCCTCCACATTAAGTTCATGTCTTTAAGTATACCGGTGTAAGCATTCAACCTTCTAATTCTCAGTGGGGCAGCTGTTTTATTCCCCATTATTCGTTAGGATTCTGTTTCTTATTTATTAACAAAATTTTTATTCAACATGTATGATATTTATGACTATGTAGAATTCAGAAATTAAGTGACAACCTAACAAGCCCAGGGAAACTATGTTTTCTTTCACTGATGAGCATTGGCCACAATCACCTAGATTCCAAGTTTACACTTTCCAGGCAGCCTCGACTACCAATGTTCCTTGAGGGATCTGAGGCCTCTGGAACGTTCTGCGATAAAGAAGTGACACTAGGCACCAAATATGACCAAGCTAGCTTCCAACCTTGGATCAACTTTAAAACTAGAAGACAATAAAACCAGTGATCACCATTACTATTCCTTTTAGGTATATGAATCAGAGGCTAATAAAACTTAAGCCACTAATATAAAAATTAAATAAAACAATTTAGTGTGCCACTGTGGCCTAGGTAAGGCAATGAGTGTTTAAAAGCTAAACTACCATTGCCATAGTTTCATTGCACAGAGGTTTATGAACAAGGCATGAACTTTGGCACACAAAATTGTGTGTAAATATCAAGTGCATTATGGTGAAGGCTTAACTATTGATTTTCCTATCTCAGTATTAATTTTCAGAGTCACATATATATGGATAGATAGACAGATAGGTGTTTCTTTTTTATATAATTTATAAAGAAATTTCTAACTAAACATCAGATGTTCCAAAGTACTGTGCTTTTATGGATATTTTCACTCAGTCTGTAGAACTTTGGGGGGCTTGTCATGAGCCAGGCATCAGGCAATTCGGAAAATGCAGATTTTAGTTAAGGCCATTGCCCTTATGGTGCATTAGCAACAAGTGTGTTCTTCCACGTTGCAGCCATGCACCCACAACGCTGTGTGTATAGTTGGAGGGGGGGGGCTCAGAGAAAGAAGTAGACATCCATGGGAAGAGTTGAAAGACCTTGTCGTGTGCAACATCGGGGAGCTTAAAGGGCCCTGCCAAAAATTCCAGGATTTCAGAGCTTCCTTCAGCAGGCTCCTACTCCCTGCCCAGGAAGGAATGGCTTCATTCAGGGTGGGCAGGAGGGTCCCTGACCACTGCTTCTGCTCCATCTTCCCAGAGCAGACAGGAAAGGGAAATGCCGCTGTTCTTCATTGTGTGCACCTTTCTTTAAGTCACCCGCAGGACAACTGAGTGTTGCAGAAATAGGTGTCAGGGAACAAACAAAACCAGGTATTTCTGCGCAATCAGAGAGTACTTCTGCTTTGTTACCAGCATAAAGCATTCACACAATCAATTTCCAGGGCCTGCTGGATAAGGCAGATATGTGAATGAGCTTTCCTCGGCCCATCGCCTTCACTTTGGGATGATTTGACAAGACTGGTATTTTATCCTGAACACGAAAAGGATGAGCATATTCTCCTAATATATTCATTACTTGCCTCTTCGTACTGGTAAATAATATACATATGGTAATTTGAGAGACATAGTGTTCCCATTGCTCTTTTTCATTCCTGGAATTCTGGCTGTCTTTGTAAATGTTGCAAAAATCAAAGGTAAAATTACCTCAAAAATGGATTTTAGATTCCTTCTATTCTCACTTTCTGGTGGCCAGCACAAGATATATTTCTGTTTTGATCTGTATTTTTTAGATAGCATCTCTCCTTCTGCTTACAATTGTATTATAGAACTTCTAGAATGACTCTACATTCTAGAAGGTCCTACAGTGGTTCTACAACCATAATGTAGAACCTCTCAGGACAGAAACCATCCATTTATTGATTAAAAAACACATTTTAAATTTATTAAATACTGTTGGAGGATGGCCACTTGTTGGTTTTGTAAGAGTTAGCCAATAAGAAGCTAGAGCTAATGGGCCAAACAGTGATTTAAATAATACAGTTTCTGTGTGATTATTTCAGAGCTGAGCAGCCGGGAGCCAACCAGTGGCCTCCTACTACAAAATACCTACTGTGAACCAGGCACTGTACTAAATGTTCAAAACAATAAGGAACATGGACACCTCTGACCCAGCCCCGTTCTTGTTTTTCAAGCTGTTATAAAACCTATGGCATCATAGTAAGACAGAAAAGAATGGGAAGTGGATGCCATAGGCAGAAATAAATGAATAATGAATGAAGAGCTGAGAGAACGTGAGCGTCTGCCAGAGCATATGAATCTAATTAACAGACATAAACTGATGAGCTAAAGTCAAAACATGCTCAGACCTGCGGACCCAAACGAGTCGCTTTTATAGACTGGGCCTAAAGGAGCTGGGTTTTGAGACAGAACCATGCGGGCAGATCGGTAGGGCAGTTTTCTGAGAAATGCGAGGAAACAAGTTGTTTCCCTCAGTGTAGACATGGCTGATGCTGCTGGGATGATCAGAACATACGTCATTTGCGATCAGTAATTTCATTTTTATACTCAAAATCTTAATTGATAAGACACACTACTTTTTCATCAGTTAAATTAGTCTTTGTTGAAAGCTAAAGTAATTAAAGGCAGGCCCTTCTTACAACTGTGTTCAGGTCAGAGAACAATGAAAGCAAATCAGTGAGTGAGCGTGTCAGATAAATCGGCATTGTGATACGTGCTGCAGAGAAGATAGAGGAAGAGATCTGTCTGTAAATACTTTACACACCGTTATCAGCATGATCCCACCATGCAGACTGGGGGAGGGGAAGGATTTTAGGCAGAAAACAAAATCGTTAATTGATATTTGTAGAAGATACTTCTGCCTGGACAATAGCAATACACATCCGGAACAGGGGAAGCAAGGCACGGCCAGCAGGCTCACCTGCAATCTGTTTCTACAGTCCAACACCTGCTTTTATAACTCAGCTGTCCTGGGAACCTGCTCCTTTCCGTATCCCACAGCTGATCCCAAGCCACAACAGGTGAGTTGCAAAGCTGCAATCAAGGCCTATGGCCCACAGATCTGAAAATCTGACCGTCTGGCTGACCATTTACATAACTGGTTTGCTATCTTCCTTACTCTAAGCTGAATTTTGACTGTCCTGCTCAGGTTGACCTGAACTCCCAGGTTTTAGTGACTCAGATAGCCTCCAGAGCGATCTGGCTCATGACTCTGCCTTATTTTTAATAATTCACATCAGTCACTAGATATGGTTTACCCCGCCTTCATTTGTATAATCAAATTTAAATCCTTCGAGGAAAAGACTGTGTTTTGCATATATGGTTTTTCATCCTCTAGAAAGTAATGTGTGTGTTGAGGAAGGGCTTGCTTTTGTTAAGGGGATGAATCCCTGGATTATTCATTCAGAGACCAGTGAGAAGGCAGTGGGCAAAAAGACGCTGTAGTGACTACAACTCCATTTTCTCTGGAATGAACCGCTCCTGTGCCTACATCATCCAATTGATAATAAAGCCGGCAGATGGATATGGGCGTTGAATGTTCTTCACAACTATTAAGACCACTCAAAAGACTTAAGAAAAGAAAGAACATCAGGAGGTTTGCCTGAAGGAGAATGCTTCAGGCCTAATAAAGGGTCAGGAGCCTTTTATCTTCATTTATAAAATTGAACAGGGCTAAGAAGAAGCCACCAACTCTACAAAGAATCAAATAAATTTAGGTCCTTAATGAGTCACATCTCTTGGTCCTGACTGTAACACATATAATAGTGCTTTATTTCCTTCTACCAGCTAGATGTCCAGGGACCATCATGTTCAGAGGCTGGGAACTAGAGACTAATCAAAAAAATAACCTCATAGGTAAATTATTGCTATTTAAGGGGAAAGTTATACTTTTAACGCTCATGGTTTCTTTGTTCAATTTAATTTTTAAAATAATTTTTTCATGTATTTCTTGACATGCTATGCAAGTATATCCTAGCTTCTTTAAGTAATTGATAATGGACTACCAAGAAAAGCTATACATGTAATATTCAATGTACAAATTAACTTCAGTAAAACTTACTTTTGAGTCATTATTTCCACTAAAATGTCTCTTAAATTGAAGTTATTCTAGGGAATATGAAAGTTAGAATATAATGGGCACCATTTTGCTTTATTTAATCATTGTCTTGGGCTTCATCTCCTTTTCATATTTGAAATACAGACAAATCTTTAGAGTCCAAGGAAAGCCATGGCAATGTCATGGTCAGGTGCTCTTTGTTCATATAGTGTAATGGATTGTTTTTATTCTTCTGGAAGTATTACATTCCTAGATGAGATTTGTTCCCTCCGAGTTTAAATGCTTCTCAAACAGAACTCATTTTATTACTAATACTTCTTGAACATTACATAGGGTTGGGTAAATATGCATATGCCAGCACCCTTCTAAATAAACTTCCTATGGGTTCTTTATACTACATGAAAAATATAATCTGCTTCACAGTCAATTCAGAACAGCTGTGTTCTCTCCTTCCTCTCTCTCTCTCTCTCCCTCTTTCTCTCTCTCTCTTCCTCTCTCTCTCTCTCTCTCTCTCTCTCTCTCTCTCTCTCTGTGTGTGTGTGTGTGTGTGTGTAAGAGTATAGGGAAGGACAAAAGTCAGAGAAGGAGCGCAAACAGGGCAGAAGCCTGGAGGAAGGAGCTGATGCAGAAGCAGTGGAGGAGTGACGCTTACTGACTTGCTCGCTGTGGCTTGTTCTGCTTGCTTTCTTATAACACCTCAGACGATTTGCCCAAGAGTGATGCTACCCGCATGGGCTGAGCCCTGCCATATCAATTGCTAATCAAGAAACTGCACTACATAAACTTGCCTACGAGCCAATCTCATGGAGACATTTTCACAATTGAGAGTCCATATTCCCAAATGACTTTATCCTGTGTCATGTTGACATAAATCTCACCAGCACATAAAGCAGCTCATGGCTTCATAGACACATTGAAATAAGCATATCTCCAACCATGCTATTCCTTTAAGAATTTATAGCTGACACTATAAATTGCTCTGAGTTGTGTTATGGTCCCTTAATGCCACCCTCTCACATGCTAAGCAGAAAGATGCTTGTAATGGGAACTAAGGCATGGCACAGTGCACACACCCTTCCTCTCCACTCTCCGCACGGAACGCTTCTCAGCCATGACTCTCACTGACTCGTACCTTCTCCATGACCAAGAAAACCAAAACATATGTCCATTTCTTAGTCCTGTCCCCCTTCCCTGTATATTCCCAAATCCTTTCTCAGTGTTTCTCCCTCACAAAACAACAAACATCTGAACAAATGAGAAATGACTGCCAATTGACTCAATGAAGTAATCGTCTTTGTTGTGCTGTTCATTGTGATAATATGCAGATAGCATGAAATTTACTATTTTAGTCATTGTAAGTGCTTGGGGAAGCAATATTAAATACAATCATCACATCATCATGACAGTCCCCAGCATACTTCAGTCTTGATAAAACAGAAGCTGCCATGATATCTCTTTTGAGCATGTGTCAATGTGTCTTTTAAAAAACAATTCTCATTGAAAATCCATAGTTTTTTTTTTTTTTAATCACACAGAACTGTATCAGCTTGTCTCTATGGTGCACTAACCAGCCATTTCAAATACTTCCAAGTCTCAAGCCCACGATTAGCCAAGACAAAGCCATTATGCTCTTAAACATTTTTTCAAAGTATATTCATTTTAAATTTGTACATATAAAATAAGCAGCTACTTTAGCTTAAAAAATTAAGTCAGTTGTTTCAATGTCCCCACAGGTTGGCTTCCACCAGCGTCTTTCCATTAAATTAGCCAATGAGTTGCAGCCATTGTTACTGTGTATCTTTTCTTGTCTTGCTTTGTTATTTAAAGTTTCTTCGAAGGTAAAGAATAGCTTTTCATGAGATGCATTCAAATGTGCAGCTAAACCATAGAACTGTCCTTACTGAAGACACATGTCGTGAAACCTCAGGTCAAATGGGAAGAGAGCTCCGAGAGAGACACTGGCTTTCCTGCTGGATTTCTAGGAATGACCAGCAAGTGGGAGGCCTGATGGATGGGGCTAGCGGCATGCTCCTTCATATCCTTTCCCAATTACTCACAACTCTTTCATGTTTTGGGATCCCATATTATATTTTCTATAAAGAAAAGAGTTATACCGCTTTTTGAAAAAAAATCTTAGATAGTGAGGAAAGTTTCGGCTCATTATTTGGACTCATTACAGCCCAGCCATTGAAAACACTTGGAAATGCAAAATGGCAGACCCCATCCCAGACTCAAACATCATAAAGATGGGGTTGAGTTGTTTGTGTTTTCATGGGCCTTCATGATGGTTCCGGTGCACACTGGAGTTTTATGGAGTTGTAAAGAACAGCAGTTGGAGGAGGCTGGCAGCTTTCCAGGAAGCAAGTGACAGCTGATGGGGCAGTCAGGAACAGAGACAGGAATATAGCAGGAACTGAACTCCTCAGGCATTTGGGAGTAGATCTGTGTTGGTTGTACGGACGTGGGCAGCTATGGCTGAACGATTTTCGTCCAGACACCACCCTTCTCAGTCAGTGTGTAGGACAGTGGTCTCTAACAGTGACTAGGATGGTTTTCCATGATTTCCCAAGAGAATTTGACAAGGGAATCTCTATCTATCTATCTATCATCTATCTATCTATCTATCTATCTATCTATCTATCTATCTATCTATCATCTATCTGTCTATCTATTTATCTATCTATCTATCCCTATCTCTCTTGCTCTTTCCCTCCTTCCCTTCCTCTTCCTTTCCATTCCTTGTGCTCAAACTCAGGGCCACCCACACACTGGTATGATAGTTAAGCAAACTTTCTACTATTAAGTCTCATCCTCATCCCTGGAAATGCTTACTGCCATGACCAAGGAGTTGTTCCTGATGTCTCCATAATCAAGGCAGAACCCCCATAGCCCATGGGTTCTGTTGGATAGCTTACAACGCACATGACCGCACCTCAATATAGTAAAATGAACAGCTTCAAATATCAGTCATGCTGAACTTGAGAAACCTTACTTCTGACATACCTCTTCCACTTCCAACTACACGTGACACTCTAAAAACTCTTCAGGTGGCTTTTGTGAAACATGCGGTGTTCACAGATAGGTTGGAAACAGGGTTAATAGACTCCCAAGAGTGCTGTTAAAATATTGTCACTGTACGTGTGTGTGTGTGTGTGTGTGTGTGTGTGTGTGTGTGTGTGTGCGTGGAGAGTATAGGGAAGGACGAATCATGGCTGTCATTAAATTCTTCGTGGCAGTGTAGTCTTCTGTGTCTCCTTTTCATCCTTGTGGTTCCTGCTCACTCACCACATCAGCTAAGTGGTTATCTCAGTCAACGAGACGTGAGGTCGTTTGTTGTCCTGCGGCTTACCCATGGCTCCCACTCTATTCTTAATGTTACTTTCTTTTCTCCTTTAATTCTCATTTTTATCTTTTTCTTCCAGATTAAATTCCCAGCTTAGGGAAACTGATTATCACTGCTGCCCCATATTCTGGCAAAACTCTTTCCAAAGTGGCCTCAGAGGCCTCTGACCACTCAACACAGACCCTGGTTCCTGGTCAGAGCCTGCACAGGGGAGAAGAACCAAATAACACCCTATACAAAACATGGCTGTCCAAGGAAGGTATCTGCAGGGAAGACACGAATCATGTCAGACACAGAGTCAGGAAACCATGAGGTTAGGCACAGTCTAGAGAAACCCAAGACCTCTGGGAATATGGGACAGGCTGACAGTCAGAGAATGGACAGATGACAGAGGGTCAGGGGAGAAGGGTCAGGTCTGGAGTATTAGACATCAACAGGCAGAACCAGCACACACAGAAGCGAAGAATGACCACTAATATTAAAGCAATAGAAAACAAGGTGGCAGGCTTCTCTCTATTGAACAAAAGCCTTCGTTCTTTTCTTTCATCACCAGAAGCCAACATACACACAAGCTAGGTCCAGAGACACAGGAATAAGACAGCTAAGATGGAAAAAAGACAGGGCTGGGAATGCTGAGTAAGCCATGGACAGGGATAAAAGCATCTAGAGCTACTTGATTTGTCTTGCATTCTTTCATTTTCTTGACTATCTAGTAAACTGGTTCTTTCCTAACTCTTAATTTTAAAAGCAGCAGGGTAGAGCTGTCTTAAGGAAAATAACACAAAACTCAAACCCACATTAAATTACATTTGTACTTAGGTACACACGCAAGGATAGTTGTTTAGGTCAGTGGATTCAAAGGCAAAAACAAACAGAAAGCATTCCTCACCCCACGGTTGCAGATAGTTAGGGGGACTGAACTGTGCAACATCAATCTCAAGAAATACCTTAGACAAGTAGCCCCAGGCATAGCTGCCCTTTAGAATGAAATACATAGATGGTATCTAAATCACTGTTCTATTGCTGTGAAGAGACCGCATGACCACAGCAACTCTTATAAAAGAAAGTATTTAACTGGGACTTGCAGTTTCAGAGGTCTAGTCCATTATCATCGTGGCAGAAAGCATGGAGGCAGACAGACAGACATGGTACTAGAGAGGTAGCTGAGTGTTCTACATCTGGATCCAAAGGCAGCAGGAAAAGAGAGAGACACTACGCCTGACTTGGGATTTTGGAACCCCAAAGCTCACCCCCAGTGACACACTTCCTCCAACAAGGCCACACCTACTTCAACAAGGCCACACCTCCTAATGATAGTCCCTAAGCATTCAAATATATGAGTCTATAGGGACCATTCTTATTCAAACCACTAGAGATGTCATCAGACACCCGATGAATAAGTTGGAATTCCTACCAAACTTACTTGGAAAATTTCCCAAATGATATTGAGGTACAAAGGGTCTGGGCAACAAAAATAGGTTGTTGGGGTTTGTTGTTGTTGTAGTTGTTGTTGTTGTTTAATTCCGACTGCTGGCTGGCTGGCTATCTTGTCACTCAACTTTCCACCAACAGGTTGATTTCAACAAAACCACATCTTGGCACAGTTCATTGTGTTTCAACTGTCAGAATGCATTACAAGTGGGTGGTGATTTAGTCCATCAAGCCAGTCTCTTGCCGTCCCATAGCCAAAATAATTAACACTGGCTGCTAAGTTTAATCTTCAACCTTGTTCCTTAGCATTTAAAATGATTCAGATACAACTTTGGACCAAGAGTGAGTGGGGAGAGACATTGTCTCCAGAGCTCCAGATGTTTTCACAGGGACCCAAGGATAAAGTGGCCTTCGCACCCCTTTAAGCACTCACTCACTCACTCAGCAGCTCTCTCCAAAGCTCACCCAGTTTCATCTCCGTGTCTTGATTTATTGCTCATCCTCATGTGTGAAGAGCTCAGTTGTTTATGTTTTAATAAAAATGGTTGGGAAGACCAGGCAGAGGCCAACAGGGACTGTTTCTGAGTAATATTCAGTTTACTGGCAGAGTCTCATGGCTCCTTGGCAAAACCTGAAAGCGTGGCCTTTTTGCTCCAAGCAACTCTGTCTTTGGGTAGTTTGCAGATTTATCACTTGTTGGTCTACAGCCTTTAAGTTAGGGATCATATCCAAAGCTGCCCCCAACTTTATAGGAAAAGCCTTCTGGTTTCCAAAAGCATGGCCAATTTATAGAGAATCCAGGCTATTTAAGATCTATTTCCATAAAGGAAATGGTCTTAAAGTGAAGTTAACTGGTAGTGCAGAGAATCAGAGGTGGTAAATTCAGAATTGCATAATGTATTTGGATACTAAAGAGGCCTTTGTCATCTCTAATCCTAAAGAGACCGGCTGGAGAATGAGACTCAGAGAAACGGGTGTGTTAGAAACCTACCCTGGCCTTCAGCTTTCCATGTGACTGCAGATGTCACATTACTTTTCATGGCCTTTATAAAAGTTCTCTAGACACTTTTCAAGAAGCAGAACCAACAGTTTATTTAGCAAATATATGTAACATATTTCATCTTACATATATACGTATATATTTCATATTCCATATATGTGTCTATGGAAGGAGAACTTTTATGGTAACAGACTCAAGTGATGATAGAATCCAAGAAGTTTATATTGAAGCTGGAGGTCCAGGAAACAGCAACAATGAAACATTTTAAGTCTGAAGTGGGGGATGCATGATGGCGTAACTTCTACTCAGAGGCCAAGACCTTTACAGAGTAGGGGCTGGTGTAATCCGGGGGGGGGCTAATGACCTGAAAACCAAGAGCTCTCATGTCCAAGGTCAGGACAAAATGAAGTCTCAGATCCAGGAAAGATAATCTGGCCTTCCTCCACATTTGCTTTTTAGTTTTTCTATTTTGTCCCTTAAAGGATTAGATGGCGTCCCTCTAAAACAAGGGAAAACCATTCTTCTACCTATTGAGTCAAACTCTATTCTCTTCCAATAACAGCCTCAGAGACTCACCAGAAATAGCATCTTATCAAAGTACTTAGAAGCCTAGTCAAGGGGACTAGACCATAAAAAGCTTGTCAGCATGAAATCTCAGTGTCTCCATCCATAGGAGAAAGACTGAGCTGGATTACACCCAAGTCCTCAGTTATACATCAGTGCTACATGATATTCAAACATAAGGTATGTAGCTTTCTGCCTTCATCAGTTTAAGCATCAACAGAAACTGTACATTGGATTTGCCCTCAACCACCATTAACAGACTAATTTACCAATTTACTTTCTATTTCGAATCACAAAAATTACAACCAGATCTCTATTAGATTTTACCAAGGAATTAGTAATCCTCTTTGGTATGAAAATGCTTTTGTTTTGGGTTTTTTTTTCAGAATATGGTCATAATTTCTATAAAGGCAAATTGAGCTAGATAGGGGTAAAATATCATGTCTATGATTCTATTTAAAAAATAATAAAATAAAATGTGTCCAGATCTCATAAATTGCCATTTGGGCTGGCAACTTTTCTCATTCAAATCTGTATTGTGAATGGAGAAGTTGAGGCCCAACCTAGAAGATGCAGATGTGGGTGAGCTTCAGTGTTCTGGGCGTGAGGCCAAGATGGTAGACGCCTTTGAAGGAAACCCAAAATTTTCCTTGAAGATTTGGCAGGTGGAGGTTCAATTTATTTATTTGCCTTTTCTCCCTCTGAGCTATATGTATGGATTAGTAAAGCAAAATCAGTTTCCTGCAGTGGATAGAAGCCCTGGGAGACTTAGGTCTCCTCACTGAGAATGTGTCTTCAAATGCATGGAAGCCTAAATGAAAATTGAGGGTCAGGTATTATGGCTTCCTTCTTGCTTCATCTTCCACTGCTACTGCAGCAGTTCCAAAGTTTTGAGTATCTTTATGGCACCATTTGTCCCATAGGTTTTTGGGTCTTTCTAGTAACTCTTTATTCATTTTTGTATAAACTAAAGCATGTTAATTACATAGATCTGTAAGTTTCATTGAGTGTGTCTCTAGATGTACTGTGTTTTCTCACGTTCACCCTCTCTACCACTCTTTCTTGCTCTATCTTCCCCAACTCCTCTTATCTTATATGTTCATATATTTTCTCTTTTCTTTTTTCTTTTCCTGTTTGTTTCTTGGTCTCCATATGAGAAAAATAATGTGATATTACCCATATTTTCATATATGGCTTATTTTAGCTTAACTAAACTTAATAGCAAAGTTCCATCCATTTTTCTGAAAACTATATGACTCCACTTTTTATGACAGGATTTATTGTGGATTTATACTATGCCTTTATCAATTTACCTACTGACAAGTATCTACACTGCTTCTATAACTCAATTCTTCCTTAGTTATTCTTCAATTTCCTTCCAGTATTTAGAATTTCCCTTAACATGAAACTGAACAATTGTGCTAATGAACTTAGAGCACTATCCTTGGCTCTTCCCAGGACATCACAACTTCTCTTTGGAAGGAAAATACCTGCTACCCCAGAATTGGATATATTCCATGCTCACATTAGACTGAGATTGCACCTATCAACACTGACTAAAAACAATTATTAAATTTTAATTGGTTCATACACTAAGTCTTAATTGTCTATAGAAAAAATGTTTATAAGCATGCATCCATTCTAGCAGAAATAATCTGCCAGCTTCCTCAGGTTGGTATAGCAAAGTGTCCCAACTAGGTGGCTTAAAACAACAGAACCTCATTTTCCCAGGGCTCGGAGGCTAACAGTTTAGAAGCCAGCAACTCTTGGCGTGGCTTGGCTCTCTATCACTATCCCCCAGTCTCCATCAACATATGTGATCTCTCCCATGTCTCCTATGTCTTATAAGGATGACAGTGAGATTAAGGGCCCACCCTATTTCTGAATGACTTCATCTTTACTAATTGCATCTGCATTGACACTATTTCTAAACAAGGCTGCGTTCTGAAGCACAGGAGAACTTCACTATCTCACTTTGGAGGAAGCAACTCAAGCCACAAGGCCATCCAAACAAATGACACTTGAGACAGATTCCATTTGCATTTTTCACCATAGCTAGAGTTCATGATTTTACAAAAATAAAGAGCTGAAAAGCTGAAATTTACTTCTCACCCAGTCTGGGTGCGGTTTACTCCTCCACGTGGTCTGTAAGGGGATAGGGAGCCAAAGGGACCAGTGAACAGGGTCTGGTTAAGTACTAAAACTCCACTTTGTTCAAGGAAAAAAAGGGATATAAAGGTTGAGGACAGTGGTTGGGGCATCACCTAATTTGCATTAAGAGGCACTCTCAGGTCCTCAGCCTCCTAGTATATGCTGCAAAGAAGGTTTCTAACAGGAATCTATGTCAGGGTTCAAGCCAAAGATAAGTCAGGCCTCTGGTTTAGAGACAGGCCTCTCGTTTAGAGATAGCTTTCAGATAAGGTCAGTCCTGCAGGCCCAGGGCCATTCTCCAGATAAGGGCAGGTAGAGGCAGGAAGTTCTGCTGGAGGGAGGGAGCTACGTGTTGCCAAGCTATTGAGATTAGGTGCCAAGCCATAGGGAGACTGCAACTTCTACTAGTCAGCAAAAAAATTTCAACACCTGGGAAGTAATTTTTAACAGGAAAGATTCAGAGAACATCACAAGTTCCAGGACTATGTCTCCTGTTCTACACAACATATTCTACAGAACCTGAATGAGGAGATTCTGCCATAGAGACAGTAGACCCAAGTTTCCATTGAAATTATTAATCATATCTCTGTAGCTTTCACTTGTTAGAGGCACCCTCACTGTTCCCCAAACACCTTCCCCTCCTTTTGACTCGTCCTCTAAGACTCCCAGTTGCTTTCAATCTGTGTTGATGGTGCAGCAGGAAAGCAGGCTGCAAACGAAATCAGGCCAATCCCACAAACAATCCCAACAAACTTGGAGGTTGTGGTCTTTTCTTATTAGAGTTTTTCTGTGATGGGGGGAATAGTGAGGACCTTGTATATCTCTAGGCAAATATTAATGTGCCTGAAGAGTCAGTTAACCAATGGATAACCAGCTAACAGGTCAGTGCTCATTGGAGGATGTTCAGAACCAGGGATAAATCCCAAAAGGCATCCTAGGCAAACCAAGCAGGTCCTTTGCCTTCATCATCTATCTCTTAAATAAAGCACCCTATCTTTTTTTTTAAGTAATTTTATTAAATTATAAAAGTTTCCATTTCCGCCCCTCTTCCCAACACCCTCCCACTCCCCCTACTCCCTCTCCTCCTCCCTCTTCGTCCCTTAGGGCAGTCAGGGTTTCCTGCCCTGTGGGAAGTTCAAGTTCCTCCCCCCTCCCTCCAGGTCCAGGAAGGTGAGTATCCAAACAGACTGGATCCCCAAAATCCAGTGTATGCAGAGGAAACAAGTCCCAGTGTCATAGTCAATGGCTTTTCAGAAAGACTTCGGGCCAGCCACATTCAGAGAATCCGGCCAAATTCCGAGAATCTGGTTAGATCACGTCCTCGTTCAGTCCCAGTCCAACTGGCTTTGGTAAACTCTCATTAGATCCGTCCCCTTGTATCAGTGGGTGATAGCATCCCTCGCAGTCCTTATTTCCTTTTTCATTTTCTTCGTCCTTCTGCTCCTCATTTGGACCTTGGGGGTCTCAGTCCGGTGCTCCAATGTGGGTCTCCGTCTGTATCACCATCCTTCGCCAGATGAAGGATCTATGGTGATAAGCAAAATATTCATCAGTATGGTTATGGGCCAAGGCCGGTTCAGGCACCCTCTCCACTGTCCAGAGAACAATCTGGGGATCTCTCCTTGGACTTGGGATCCCATATATAATCAAGTGTAGTGAGGGGGCTGCGGGCAGGCCTGTTTTTCGCCTCATCCGGCTCCCGCACGGCTAGCTTAGTCCCAGAAATAACAACATACAAATTGTGTTTATTTAAGCACTACCTGGCGCATTATCTCTAGAGAGTTAGTTACTGACTAACTCTCACATCTTGATATTAACCCATTTCTAATAATCTTGTAGCACCACGAGGTGTTGGTTTACCAGAAAAGATTCAGCATGTCTGACCTGGTGACTGGCTCCATGGCTTCTGCCTCATAGCCCTCTTCCCAGCATTCTGTTCTGTCTACTCCGCCTACCTAATTTTTTGTCCTATCAAAGGGCCAAGGCAGTCTCTTTATTGACCAATGAAAATAACATAGTAGACAGATAACCCTCCTCCATCAATCAAGTCTCCTGTAAACCCTAAAATGACTCCCTTAGCTGAAATATATTCTTCCCTGATCCCATATTCATCCTTCCTCCCTCCCCCACATCCCGGTCCACAGAGCTTTCCCCATTCCTCCCCTACTCCCTTCTCTCTAACCCTCTCCCCTTCCAACAACCCTCCCACCCACCCCCCCGCCATGCACCCAAGGTTACCTGGGACTCTTGTCTATTTCCTACCTCCTGGCGGATAGCTAAATAATCTTCATCAGGTTCATCTTCTTATTTAGCTTCTCTAGGATCACGAATAATAGGCTCAAAGACCTTTAATTATGGTTAGAATCCACTTATGAGTGAATACATACCGTGTTCCTCTTTTTGGGTCTGGCTTACCTCACTCAGTAAAGCGTTTTCTGTTTCCATCCTGCATTTCTGTTTGCATTCTACATGCAAAATTCAAGATGTCATTGTTTTTTACCGCTGAGTAAAACTCTAATGTGTATATGTTCCACACCTTTTTTAACTATTCTTCTATTGAGGGGCACCTAGGCTGTTTCCAGGTTCTGGCTATTACAAATAGTGCTGCTATGAACATAGTAGAACAAATGCTTTTGTAGTATGTTAGGGAATCTCTAGGGTATATTCCCAAGAGTGGAATTCCTGGGTCCTGAGGGAGGTTGACTCCTAGTTTCCTGAGAAACCGCCACACTGATTTCCACAGTGGCTGCACAAGTTTGCAGTCCCACCAACAATGGATGAGTGTTCCCCTCACCCCACATCCTCTCCAGCATAGGCTATCATTGGTGTTTTTGACTTTAGCTATTCTGACAGGTGTAAGATGGTATCTCAAAGTGGTTTTGATTTGCATTTCCCTGATCGCTAAGGAGGTTGAGCATGACCTTAAGTGTCTTCTGGCCATTTGAAGTTCATCTGTTGTGAATTCTCTGTTCAGTTCAGTACCCCATTTTTTAATTGGGATAATTAGAATTTTAGTGTCTAGTTTCTTGAGTTCTTTGTATATTTTGGAGATCAGACCTTTGTCTGATGAGGGGTTGGTGAAGATCTTCTCCCAGTCAGAAGGCAGCCTTTTTGTCTTACTGACAGTGTCCTTTGCTTTACAGAAGCTTCTCAGTTTCAGAAGATCCCATTTTTTCATTATTTCTCTTATTGTCTGTGCTACTGGGGTCCTACTTAGGAAGAGGCCTCCTGTGCCTAGATCTTGTAGACTACTTCCCACTTTCTCTTCTATCAGGTTAAAAGTGGACAGATTAATGTAGATGTCTTTAATCCATTTGGACTTGATTTTTGTGCATGGTGATAGATACGGATCTACTTTCATTCTTTTACAGGTTGACATCCAGTTATGCCAGCACCATTTGTTAAAGATGCTTTCCTTCTTCCATTGTATACCTTTAGCTCCCTTGTCGAAAATTAGGTGTTCATAGGTTTGTGGGTTAATATCTGGGTCTTCTATTCGATTCCATAGGTCGACTTCTCTGTTCTTATGCCAATACCAAGCTGTTTTCAATACTGTAGCTCTGTAAAAGAGTTTGAAGTCAGGGATGGTAATGCCTCCAGAAGTTCTTTTATTGTATAAGATTGTTTTGGCTATCCTGGGTTTTTTGTTTTGCCATATAAACTTGATTATTGTTCTCTCAAGGTCTGTGAAGAAGTTTGATGGGATTTTGATGGGGATTGCATTGAATCTATAGATTGCTTTTGGTAGAATTGCCATTTTTACTATGTTGATTCTCCCAATCCAAGAGCAGGGGAGGTCTTTCCATTTTCTGGTATCCTCCTCAATTTCTTTCTTCAAAGACTTAAAGTTCTTGTCAAATAGGTCTTTCACTTCCTTGGTTAGAGTAACCCCAAGATATTTTATGCTATTTATGGCTATCATGAAAGGTGATGTTTCTCTGATTTCCCTCTCTGCTTCTTTATCCTTTGTGTATAGGAGGGCCACTGATTTTTTGGAGTTGATCTTGTATCTTGCCACGTTACTAAAGGTGTTTATCAGCTGTAGGAGTTCTTTGGTAGAGTTTTTGGGGTCACTTATGTATACTATCATATCGTCAGCAAATAACGAAAGTTTAACTTCATCCTTTCCAATACGAATCCCCTTGATCTCCTTATTTTGTCTTATTACTATTGCTAGAACTTCAAGCACTATATTGAAGAGGTATGGAGAGAGTGGACAGCCTTGTTACATTCCTGATTTTAGTGGAAAGGCTTTGAGTTTCTCTCCATTCAGTTTGATGTTAGCTGTCAGCTTGCTGTATATTGCTTTTATTATATTTAAGTATGATCCTTGTATCCCCAGTCTCTCCAATACCTTTATCATAAATGGGTGTTGAATTTTGTCAAATGCTTTTTCAGCATCTAGTGAGATGATCATATGGTTTTTTTCTTTCAGTTTATTTATATGATGGATTACATTGATAGATTTGCATATGTTGAACCAGCCCTGCATCTATGGAATGAAGCCGACTTGATCATAATGGATAATTTTTCTAATGTGTTCTTGGATTCGGTTTGCCAGTATTTTATTGAGAATTTTCGCGTCGATGTTCATGAGTGAGATTGGCCTGTAATTCTCTTTCTTGGTTGTGTCTTTGTGTGGTTTTGGTATTAGGGTAACTGTAGCTTCATAAAAGGAGTTTGGCAATGACTCTTCTGTTTCTATATTGTAGAATACGTCAAGGAATATAGGTATTAGCTCTTCCTGGAAGTTCTGGTAGAATTCTGCATTGAAGCCATCTGGTCCTGGGCTTTTTTTGGTAGGGAGATTTTTGATAACAGCTTCTAATTCTTTGCGACTAACAGGTCTATTTAGATTGTTCACCTGTTCTTGGTTCAACTTTGGTATATGGTACTTATCTAAAAAAATGTCCATTTCTTTTACATTTTCCAACTTTGTGGCATATAAACTTTCATAGTAAGATCTAATGATTCTCTGAATTTCCTCTGTGTCTGTGGTTATGTCCCCCTTTTCATTTCTGATCTTATTAATTTGCATGTTCTCTCTCTGCCGTTTGATTAATTTGGATAGGGGTTTGTCAATATTGTTGATTTTCTCCAAGAACCAGCTTTTTGATTCATTGATTCTTTGGATTGTTTTCTGTGTTTCTATTTTGTTGATTTCAGCCCTCAATTTGATTATTTCCAGTCTTCTAGACCTCCTGGGTGAATCAGCTTCTTTTTTTTTCTAGACCTTTCAAGTGTGCTGTTAAGTCTCCAATGTGTGCTTTCTCTGTTTTCTTTAATTAGGCACTTAGTATTATGAACTTTCCTCTTAGCACTGCTTTCATAGTGTCCCATAGGTTTGAGTATGTTGTGTCTTTGTTTTCATTAAATTCAAGGAAGAGTTTAATTTCTTTCTTTATTTCTTCCTTGACTCAGGGGTGATTTAGTAGTTGACTGTTCAACTTCCATGAGTTTGTTGGCTTCCTGGGGGAAGCATTGTTGTTGAATTCTAATTTTAATCCATGGTGATCTGACAAGACACAGGTGGTTACTAATATTTTTTTGTATCTGTGGAAGTTTGCTTTGTCACCGAGTATGTGGTCAATTTTCGAGAAGGTTCCATGAGCTGCAGAGAAAAAGGTATATTCTTTCCTATTTGGGTGGAGTGTTCTATAGATGTCTGTTAAGTCCATTTGATTCAATACCTTCAATAAATCTCTTAATTCTCTGTTTGGTTTCTGTCTGATTGACCTGTCCATTGGTGAGAGAGGAGTGTTGAAGTCTCCTACTATTAGTGTGTGTGGTTTGATGACTGCCCTGAGTTCTAGAAGAGTTTCTTTTACATATGTGGGTGCCTTTACATTAGGAGCATAGATATTCAGGTTTGAGACTTCCTCCTGATGAATTGTTCCAGTTATGAGTATGAAATTCCATCTCCATTTCTTCTGATTGATTTTAGTTTGAAGTCGATTTTGTTAGATATTAGAATGGCCACACCCGCTTGTTTCTTAGGTTTATTTGCTTGGAAAACCTTTTCCCAACCCTTTACTCTGAGTAGGTGTCTGTCTTTGTGGTTGAGGTGTGTTTCTTGTAAACAGCAGAATGTTGGATCCTGTTTTCGTATCCAATCTCTAAGTCTGTGCCTCTTTATAGGTGAATTGAGTCCATTGATATTAAGTGATATTAATGACCAGTGGTTGTTGACTCCGGTCATTTTTTTTTTTAGGTAGTAGAGTGTATGTGTTTTCCTTCTTTGATTTGTGCTTGTGAATGGTCGCTAGATGTTTGAGTTATTGTAGGCAGTGTTGGGAATGTTGGATTCCTTCGGTTGTGATTTTCCTTCTAATATTCTCTGTAAGGCTGGATTAGTAGCTACGTATTTTTTAAATTTGTTTTTATCCTGGAATATTTTGTTTACTCCGTTGATAGTGAATGATAGCTTGGCTGGGTATAGTAGTCTGGGTTTGCATCCATGGTCTCTTAGTTTCTGCAGTACCTCTATTCAGGATCTTCTGGCTTTCATGGTTTCCATAGAGAAATCCGGTGTAAGCCTGATAGGTTTACCTTTATAAGTTACTTGACCTTTTTCCTTTGCAGCTCTTAAAGTTCTTTCTTTAATCTGTATGTTTTGTGTTTTGATTATTATATGGCGAGGGGATGTTTTTTTCTGATCCAGTCTATTTGGTGTTCAGTATGCTTCTTGAACCTTCATAGGAATATCGTTCTTTAGGTTGGGAAAGTTTTCTTCTATAATTTTGTTGAATATATTTTCTGGGCCTTTGATCTGCAGTTCTTCTCCTTCTTCAATCCCTATTATTCTTAGATTTGGTTTTTTTATTGTGTCCCAGATTTCCTGAATGTTTTGTGAAGAGAATTTGTTGGATTTGCCATTTTCTTTGACCAGAGCATTTATTTTCTCTATGGTATCTTCAGAATCTGAGATTCGTTCTTCTATCTCTTGTATTCTATTGGTTATGCTTGATTCTGTAGTCTCCGTTAGTTTACCTAGGTTTTCCATATCCAGCCGGTTCTCGGTTTGTGTTTTCTTCATTGCCTCCATTTCAGTTTTCAATTCTTGAACTGTTTCCTTTACCTCTTTGATTGTTTTATCTTGGTTTCTCAGGGTCTCATTCACGGATTTACTTATTTCTTCAAACTTTTTTGTTATATTTCTCATCTATTTCTATACTCATTTCTTCAAACTTTTTGTTGTATTTCTCATCCAATTCTTTAAGGGAGTTATTCATATCCTGTTTAAGGGACTCTATTGCTTTCATAATGGCACTTTTTTCCAGTTCTTCTGGGTTAAGGTGTTCAAGTCCTTCTATTGTAGGGTCCTTGGGATCTGGTGTTTTCATGTTGTTTTTCAGATTGTTGGATGAGGTCTTGCCTTGGCATCTGCCCATCCCGTACTTCAAATGCTCTCTATTGGAACTTCTGGTACTGGGTCAGGTTCCCTTCTTGGGCAGGAACTTCACTGACAGAATGCCCACCTTTCCTCAGGCAGGCTATTGAAGCACAGGCACTTCCTCTTTCCGGGATGCGCCTACAGCCCAGGCCCAGCTCACAAGGCAGCTGAGCTGGGGAAATTTTATGGTCCCAGGGGGAAGGGAGAAATATAGGAATTCGTACCTGGATGGGAGCTGGAATGGCAGGCGGGAGGGGGGAGCCAGCACTGCAGGGCGACCTGGGCGTCTATGGGGTCGGGGAACGCCCAAGCTCCTCCTCACCGGTACCCTGCCATGGGCCCGAAGCAAACTCACCCCTCCGATGGCCCTCTGCTAGAAGTCAGTTACCGGTGTTTTTAAGGTTCTTGACTGACTTCCTTCTGTCACAAAGTACCTATGTTGTTTCTGGATAAGGCATTGATAGCAGAAAAAGCATGTGTTCAGATTCCAATCCCCACCTGACACTTGACATTTTACATGCTTTCTAGGTTAAGTGAAAAGAAGTCAAGAATCAGACTGCTCTGTTTTTAATCGATTGCAGACTGGGAAAGAAACAGGGAAAAGATGGAAGGAGGGAAAGTAGGTATAGAAAAACTGGGGTTAAAAAAACTATTAACATGAATTAAAATGATTAAGAACTATCATTATAAGATATGATCATGTCCCCAAATAATAGATTGTGGATTTGACCAAGCAGCTGGAATCTTCTCAGACTTCAAAGCTCTTTTCTTTCTTGAAGCCATTTGAGCCTCAATCCCACATTTGCTAGCTTGATGTCTTGACCTTTATGTAAAAGCTCTGTAAAGGAAAGAGAACAAGACAATACTTCTGTCTTCTTTAGGGTTTCTATGGCTGTGAAGAGACAGTGTGACCATGGCAACTCTTATAAAGGAAAACATTTAACTGGAGAGGCTCGCTTACAGTTCAGAGGTTTAGTCCATTATCATCATGGCGGGATATGATGGTATGCAAGCAGACATGGTGCTGGAGAAGGAGCTAAGACTGGAAAAGAAACTACATCTTGATTGGCATGTGACAGGAAACAAACTGAGACACTGGGCATAGCTTAAGCATATATGAGACCTCAAAGCCTGCCTCCACGGTGACATGCTTCCTCCCCATACCTACCAGCAAAGCCACACCTCCTAATAATGCCACTCCGTATGAGCATATGGGGGTCAATTACATTCAAACTACCATAACTGGTAATAACCAAAAACGGAGGCAGGTTTGGTTTAGCTTGAGAAGTACACTTAGTAAGAAGAGAGTCATTCATCTCTTGGATGCCAGCCTCACCCAGAAAAAGCTTGATGGACAGATTAGAAAGTAAGGAAGTGGGGCCAGATTAAGATGAAGTCTCAGGGTCAGGGTGATTATACAAAGTAGCTTCTTATTTATTGTTGCCTATTCAAAACAGGTCTGCTAAACATGGGTGATAGGCTTTACCACATTTGCCAGTAAGCCGCGGAACGACAGGCTGCTTTTTACATTGCCTTCACTCTTTATTGCTACAAAGCCAAGGATTCATGACAGTCTCGTATGTGGGCATCAGCTACCTTGATCGCATTCACCTTCTCTTGTCTACCTACCCAGTTTCTGTTCCGGATCTGTATTGTATTATCTGATGAAGACTTTTTTAACAGCCTCGTTGTGATATAATGTGCATGCCTTAAAGTTCATGTTTAAAATATATACTTCAATGGTTTTTATGTATATATACATTTACATGACTGTCACTACAATATAATTTTAGGACATATTACCAAGTCAAAGTGTATATATTAGAAACAACAACTCATTTCCCTATTCTCTCCATTCCTTTCCTATGCTCCTGGATTTCCCCCCATAAGTTTCTTCCCTTCCTAGATCTTGAAATATTTTCCTTATATTTTCTACAATACATTCAACATTCAAGTTACAGATAAAGTCTTGCTCCATTTTGAATTGATTTTTGTGCATGACTGGAGACAAAGATCTAATTTCATTCTTCTCCTCTTCTCCATGTGAATATTCAGCTTCGCCAACACCCTTTGTTACTACAATATAATTTGTTATGGAGGCTGTCTCTTAGGGCGAATTTGTCAAAGCTGTAGCTATGTGGGTTTATTTCAGATCCTTAATTCTACTGTTCTATATGATTGTGTGTGTGTGTGTGTGTGTGTGTGTGTGTGCTATGCTGTCACTAGCAAAAGTAATTTCTATTTATGTTTATGAAGACTGAGTGCTTACAAGATTACCTAATGATAGTAGCATGAATAAGGTTATGCCTGGTAGTGGTGGCACAGGCCTTTAATCTCAGCACTCTGGAGGCAGAGGTAGATGGTCTCTGTGAGTTCTAGGCCAGAGGCTGGCCTGGTCTACAAGAACTAGTTCCAGAACCATCAGGGCTGCTACACATGAAAACCCTTTCTCGAAAAAACAAAACAAAACAAAGATTTTGACGAGTATATCTGTGGTTTTCAACTATCTTAATCGAGGGGTCTTGGACAATTTCTTTACTTTCCCTTGTAGTAAAATATTTCTACAACATGCAGAGAGATTTCAGGGCCTTTATATGTTTGTTTGTTTGTTTGTTTGTTTGTTTGTTAACTGGCAAATATGTAGGACCCAGAATCTGCCTTTGTGTGCCCAACTGAAACGTCTGTTGCTGGATGTTCTGCCAGGCTCCACAGTTATCTATCAGGATCTACTAAATACATAACACTGTAACTTTGACTTCATCTTCTCACAGGCTGAGTGTAAATGAGGAGACACAGAAAAGACGAGGTATATGGAGCAAAAAGGCTTCTAAAGGTCTTAAGAATCTCTCAGAATCCCTAATTAGAATGTTCTTCCTTAAGATGAACAAACCCTTCGTGTTTATTATCTGTATGTGGACAACTGAGCCCAGTTGAAAGTTCCAGAAACCTAATACGACCGCTTCTTGTCCTTAGAGTATTAAATAGTACTTAACCTGTTGCTCTCTTGTTCCTATCGTCGAATGAAGATGACTTAGTTCCTATTTCGTACCTTCTATAATTCCTGATGCTTGATAAATGTGCTGTCAGGGATTATGATTAAGATCATTAATGTATATTCAAGACTTCGGATTCTTGTGCATTATGCAACAACCTCACAAGAACAACACAAAGAGATGGTTAAATGCATTCCTACCTTAAAGACTGAGGAACAACTGCCTCACTCCAGGTCCCATGGCTATCAAGGTTTTGCAGGTTTACGCGTTGTATTATAACACCAAGGTTTTGCAGGTTTACGCGTTGTATTATAACACCAAGGTTTTGCAGGTTTACACGTTGTATTATAACACAGGTTATCCAGGTTCTCTTCATACAACTTTCAGACGGAGTCAAACCCTGGTCACATTCACTGGACCTTGCTGACTGCGTATAACACAACAAGCTAGCCGGCATACAACTACGACAACATGCTCAAAGAAAAAGAAACATTTGGTTTCTTTTTTTAAAAAAAATAAAAATGATTGACTCAATTGCACCACTTTAGAAAATTATGCCACAAAAACTCCCAAGGGGAAATAAGAAATGAGAACCTGAAATGAAGCTGTTGAAACAAAGCTGAGACTGAAAACACCTCAAAGCAAAGCAAGTTAGCTGATCTCTATCTCCCCAGCTTGGAGGAGCAGGACCCCTAGTTTATAAGGACTATTAATAACTGGGCACAGCACTCACAGGCCAAAAGGAAAACCCCAGCACCCTGAGTACACCGCTTCATTTCTACCAGCTGCGGAGTTGGTCCTATGCCCGTTATCTCGGGCCTTGAGTTAGAAGTGTAAGACAGTCATCACCGTCACCCTCACCCATCAGCAGCACTTTTGAATTGACCTGGAACACAAAAGAACAAACCAAAGTACAGCTTATCATACTGTAAGTTCAACTACCCCTTAAAGGGGCAACATCATGCCAGGCCGTGGCGGCACATGCCTTTAATCCCAGCTCTCAGGAGGCAGAAGCAGGCGGATCTCTGTGTGTTTGAGGCCAGCCTGCTCTACAGAGCGAGTTCCAGAGCAGGCTCCAAAGCTGCACAGAGAAACTCTGTCTCAAAAAAACAAAAAACAAAAAACAAAAAAAGACATCAGAGAGTGAAATAAACAGCTAGACTGGAAAAGGGATGTCGGCATTGACAGAGCTACTAATTTATTGCTCCAAGATGCTCTTTAACAGTGTTACCCCAAAAGGGAGAAAACCGTTCAAGAACCCTAAAGAAATACCATTCCAATGCTCCCTAATGGGACAGAAGTAGGAAGGGAACAAAAACAAATCTCCCCACTAGCAGCCCCTCCGAAACAGGCTCCCTTATTACACAGCAGAAAAGATGAAAACATTTTGGCTACTAATCCTAAATAATCCTAAACCTTGGATACTAAGACTAGAAAATATTCGCTCTCTTGCATTTCCAGGTAAAGATGGGATGTTCTTGGTTCAGATCACCACGACCAGAACAATTCTTTGTGTTAATCAGAAGAGCATTGTTCTTTCCTCGAGGATGGAATTTAGTGACTTCCAACTCTTAAAAATGTAACTTTTTATAAACCTCATGGGAATTTAAAGGACAGGGGAAGGTAATACGTAAGAACGGTTTTAATATTGCAATCAACGGGGAATTAATTTTCTTCGAGGTCAGGGTTTCCTGCATCTGAAGGTGGGAGCTAGTACCTCACACACACTAAGCATGCGCTGGGCCACTAAAGCTGCAGCTCCAGGATTTTTAAATCGATTCCTTGGGCTTCCTAGAAAAATATCTGTTATCCCTTAGAAGCTTGCTAATTCTTCTTGCTAGTTCTTCTGCTCTCTCCACATTAGTAGGAGAGCCCTGGCTTGTAAATGTTCCTCACTTTATATAAGAAGTGGACTTACACGGATGGCCTCTCGGCAAAAATAAACAGAAAGCCATTCTGTTCAGGTCCACTGCTAGTGGCCATCTCATTACCATGCCCAACCCATGGCCACCTTGGTTAAGATGACCACCGGCCCATTTCCAAAGAACCACTTTTACGTTGCAGTTATTCATTGGACTGGAACAACCCCCCTCTCCCCGTTTTAAGCTGTTTAGCTACTCTCTTGTTTATATAATCCAACTGTAGATTGTGACATCCCCTCTTAGTCAACCAAGGCTACCTGGACTTTGGTTCTTTCTAAATATCAGCACAAGTCCCCCTTAGCTACTTAAAATTCACCCTCAAAAGGATTTAAAGTAATCTGCTTCCTAAATGGCTTTGTAATAACCAGTTCTGTGACTTTGGGCAGGTTATAACAATAAGAAAACGTTATGACCCTTTTGGTATTTCCTTGTTGCAAGTCACTTCCAACATCCCTTCTCTCATTAAAACTACCACCCTTTGAGAAGGCCGGCATGCCTAGAGGCTCCTGTTAAAGCTAGTGTGTGGAAAACATTGCTCAAAAAATACTAGCATACCTCTGATAATGTGCAGGGTAGGAAGACCTACTTGAGTTACAGTATGATATTCCCAACTTGTTTTCAACTCTGCTTTCCAAAGAAATTTCCATCTTTGTTACAAAATGAGGGTGGCTCGTTGTTCCCTCTCAGTCACCCGGCTAGCTTTCACCCAAAATAATCACAGAGAAACTGTATTAATTAAGACACTGCTTGGCCATTAGCTCTAGCCTCCTATTGGCTAACTCTCACATCTTGATTTTACCCAGTTCTATTCATCTGTGTTTACCACGAGGTCATGGTTTACCAGGAAAGATTTAGCATGTCTGTCCTGGCATCTCCATGGCGGTTCTCTGACTCTGCTTTCTTCCTCCCAGAATTCAGTTCTGTCTTCTCTGCCTACCTAAGTTCTGCCCTATCAGACCAAGCAGTTTCTTTATTGATTAACCAATGAAAGCAACACATAAACAGAAGGACCTCCTACAGCACATCTTACTGTTTATCAAGAGTAGAATGTGGAGCAACAATTAAAGATAAAGAGGCCATGAATTTGAAAAAGTGATGGGATTAAATGGGAGGGTTTGAAGAAAGACAAAGGAAGGAGAAAATGATGTAATTATTTATAATTGCAAAAACAGATTGTTTTCGTTTTGTTTTTCGAGACAGGGTTTCTCTGTGTAACTCTGACTGTCCTGGAACTCTATGTAGACCAGGCTGGCCTCAAACTCAGGGATCTGCCTGCCTCTACCTCCTAAGAGCTGTAGTTAAAGGTATACACTACCAAAAGCAGGAGGTAGAGTGGGTAGTTTCTCAAGAAATCACATTAAGAACTTCTTGAAATGAAATAAATTTAAGAATTTGGACAAGGTGTGAGTAACTGGAAAGAGCCGTGAATTTTCCCCAGCAAAAATACCTAAATTTGGGAGCAGAAGTTATAAGAGCAGATTAAATTCTAAGTCTCTCCAGTGTCCGAGAAGCAGAGCATCCCCAGAGCGGAACACCTCCTTAACAAGTCCTCTTTACACAGCCCAAGCCCTCTGTGGGAGCCCAAGCAGCTCTGCATACACATCTACAGAAACAAGGAACATCCTTTTCTTAGAGTGGTCCTTCTCTTCGTGAATCACCATAATGATGAAAAAATTATTCTGCCCAGCTAAAAAAAAGTTATTCTCGTTCTTCCCAGAGGCAGACAAATAGGATGTGAATGCAAATCTGCCTTCATGGGCTTTCCACTAATTTGAGGGTACAGTGATTTGGATGTGTGCCCCAAAAGCCCAAATGTTGGGTAATTAATTCTCAGTGTGTCTGTATTGGGAGGCAGAGAACAGAGCCTAACAAGAAGTAATCATATCATCCCTCATAAAAGCTTACTTATAAGAGCAAGTTCTGCCCCTTTTCTTATTCACTCTCTAGTGGGTTCCCTCTCCTCTCTCTCGTTTTCTCTGACATGCACTGTCTTCAACTTTCTCCTTCGACCACTGGATGATACAGTCATAGGGCTTTCACTGACTGGAAAAAAAGAGAGTCTGATCTGGTCTTCCCAGTCTCTAGAACTGTAAAAAAATAAGACCAGGAATAAACTATATCTTCTCATGCCTTTGAGTATAGTAGTCATTTTGAATGAACTCAGGACAACACCCAAAGTTCCTGAGAACATGTTATCTTCCTACCTTCAGTTCCTTCTGGTCTTCTATATTTTCTATATCTCCTCCTTTACCTATGAGAAATTGCATCCAGCTCTTATAATTTTTTAACATAACATCTTAATTTTAAAAATTGTTTGAAAATGCATACATTAGTACTGTATTTACATGATTTCCTCCCTACCCTTTCCTTCCTTCAATTCTTCCCACACCCCAACTCCCTCTAAGGTCTATGACCTCTTCTATAATTATTGCTACACATATATGCATATATGTCTGTGTCCCACCTCCTGAGCCCACTCAATGTTGCTTTTATGTGCACAGAATTAGGGTTGACCAGTTGGGGTTGAATAACATATCAGGGACACCTCCCTAGAGAAGTTTGATTTTTCCTACGCAGAATTGACTGTCGCAAACTCTTTATCTAGGATGGAGGCTTGTGGAATTTCTCCTACTCATGTGGACTGGCCCTTGTCATTACATAGGCCAACCACACTGGGCAACCACACTGTTGCTGTTTCATGGGAGAAGCAACCCTGCTATATTACCCAGCAGCAGACACCCTGATCCTCTGGCTCTTACACCCTTTCCAGTCCATTGTGTGCAATAGTCAAGCCTTAGGCATAAAGGTTGTATTGTCCATTGGGGCTGGACACCTCCCAGTCACTTACTCGCTCTATTTTGACCAGCTGTGAATCACTGTGGTAGCCTCTACCCTCTACAAAAAGAGGCATCTGTGTTGAGGGGTAAAAGCTACACTTATCTGTGGCTGTAAAACAACATGAACCATTGCCGTGACTCTTGGTTGCCCCTCAGAACTTGACAGCGTGACTCCATTTTTGGAGACACCACATACTTCAGCTACAGACACCTTGAGCCGAATCTGATCTAAATGCCTTGTCCCCAAGGACTAGTTGTCATGATACTAGAAAGTGACATGTTAGTTGCAAAGGAAGAAAAGAAGCCAATGTTCTTACCCAGCTATACAACCTATAAACCATAACAATGACCAACCTGGCAAGATATCTCCAATGGTATAATAGTGGAACTGTTATTTTGAGAGTAATCAAAAGTCACCTAATTGGACTTAAGGCCTACTTAATAGGAGGGAACTCATGCCTCGTACTGGAAACCTAGTGAACTATACACATGGCTAGACCCTAGAAGAGAACCCACTCTTGCCATTGTTCTAAATCAGTATAATTTATAACTATATTCTAAATAACAATATTTTGTTAGTTCTTTAAGGATATCACACTTGCATACAATGTACTCTGATCATGTCATTCTGACTCCTATTCATAACCCCTCCCAGCTCTACACACCCACTCCCCAACTACTCCCAACTTCATGGCCTCCCTTTGTTTTTATAACCCAACTAATGTAAAGTCTGCTCTCTATGTGCTATGCGACCTGAGCAGGCTCCACCCACCAAAGGCCACACCTTGAATGAAAACTGGCTCTCCCTGCCCCAGCAGCAATCAACTATCAATAGCTCCTCAGGCAGTGGTGGGTTTCAGGAACCTCCCTCTGTGCTGGAATGTTGACTGGCGGGTAACTACAGTTGCTGTGAGCTCAGAAGAACAGTCGTTATCTCTTGTCCAGAACGCATTGTTTGCTCTGATCCTCTTTGACGTCTGGCTCTTGCTATCTTTCCTGGTTCCTGGAGCGGGGAGATGCACATGATACAGATGCCCTATTTATAGCTGCCACTCTTAAAACTTGAAAAGGCAAAAAAAAAAAATCCTCAGTTAAAACAACAGAGAAGTTTGGTAGAAGCCTGGGTGGGTTTGCACCACTACAGCATCTTAAATATGAATCATCTGACAGGAGTGGGAATGTGTAATTGAAGACTACACATTAAGTAGCGATTTATTATAAACTACAAAGCAATTTAAAGCTAACAAATGCTTTTAATGTCCCATCCTGAAAGGCTAAGCATATCTATAGATCTGGATGGGCCCTTGAGTAGAGGACAGTAAATAGAGAAAACAATTAACTTACCTGAGGATCCTCAGATACTATCCAACAATCTTCAGATAATCAATAACTATTGGCTGAGTAAATATGTTGGTGAACAAATGAACGACTGACTATGGCTTATTTTCCATGATGGATTTTTTAAAGGTTCTCTCCAAAATGATACTTATATTTTAATCACTTTTTAAAAATTAGTTCTCTATTAAGAAGCTTGGTTCTCCAAATGTACTTATGGAGATTAGACAAAAATCATGTGTTCAAGTGGTTAGAAATAGTGTCTGGCAGTCAATTAATGTTAACTACTTATTTTCTTTCTTTCTGTTTTCTAGTCATCTTTTAGAAAATAGGATTATGTGGATGCCCTCGGGCTCACTAATCTGAAAATCATTTTGTAATGCACTAATGAAAAGAGACCTGGAGTCGTAATCAGTTCCTACTCTGTGCCTTTAACGGGGCCACCCACACCCGCACCAACCCCTTGAAGCTAGCTGGCACCAGTAAAACACAAACAGAATCCTGGACTCCTTCACTTCCCCCTCTGGACTGTTTAGTTAGCCCCTGACCTTTGGGCCAAGTCTCCCATTCCCAGTCAGCCCTTACTTGTTGCCTGTTGGACCTGACGTCTGAACTGACTTTACCTTATTTGACTCTTTTGAGCCCTCTTTCAATCAGTCCCGTGAAGATTTTAGAATTTCCTTTCGGGTCCAACAAGGCCCAGTCCCTTAACCAAGGGTTTGGGGGTTTACTTCTGTCACATATGGATCAAAACTGTAGCTGTCATTAATATTGAGATTTGTTACTCAAAACTGGGAGCTAGGACTGATACTCCTTAAGTTTCTGTATCTCAGGAACAGGAAAAAAAAAGAATTTCATCAAGCATCAGATTTTCTTGTTTTATTCCTGTGTTAATTTTGTGTGGGACTGGCTGCCCCACTTTTCCCTTTCTGTTGCCTCTGCTTCAGTCTTTGGGGCTAAGCCCCTGCTACTCACCAAGAGTGGGCCCCACATGATTCCTTGGATGGACTTGCATTTTCTTCCTTCATGACCTTTGTGTTTACAGATTGGTATGAGTAACCGGATCTGTTGCCAGAATTCTTGAAGCCTCACTTATTTTCTGAGCATATCTGAAAATTTATCAACTGAAGCCCAAACTTGAGCTAATGTCAATAGATAAGGCACGGCTTTGGTGAAATTGTCAGTTGCAATGGCACCGGCAGCTCTGGGTAGACCAGAAATGCTTGACGCCTTCATTACCTCTGACTTGTGGCAGATTTCCAGTCACCTCATCCGTTCATTACATAAGGACTGTAGCTGGGAGTCATGTGCTCTTGAAAACGTGAGGTTCTTGACTTGCTTGCTTCGTGACAGATGCTCCTTTACGATGTCTCAACTCTTACCTTGAGAAGCAAATGATTAAACACAGGGCTACAGGTGGGGCCTAATGAAGGCGCTAACAAGTGAGTTCACACTTTCACCTCTCTGTGCTTTGTACGCCACTTCTAATACTGGGGCCAGGCTGGCCTTCAATGCTTACTACTCAAGTGGAGGTGGGGAAAGAGTGCATGTGCTGTCTTCATCATTTCCAGATGGCTGGATTTTTAAAAATTTACATTAGAAATATTTTCTAACACGAGCTCTCTGCCCACGCAAAATAATCCCAGCCAAATCAAATCAGACCAAGTTAAAATATCCAGTTTTAATTGGACACCTGCAGTCCCAGGTGGCCAGGGAAATGGAAAGCCAACACGCAGGGCAGGAAGAGGGGGCAGTTCAAATAGCCTGGGGGAGTGATCTTGACCTTTTCGGGGAGGGGTCAAGGTTCAAGGGGCACAGGGGCAGGTCCTTTCCCAACCCCTCCCTAAACCCCTCTTTTCTAACCACTCTATCTCATTTTCTTTCTCTGGCTTTGAAAACAAAAAGCACACACACAAAACAAGAAAAAGAACATGGAGTCCATTCTTCCACATGCAGTTATCTATCTGGTTAAACCAGTACCATTTGTTAAAGATATTGTCTTTTCTCCAGTGTATATTTTTTGGATTCTTTGAATAAATAAATAAATAAAGGTTTCCATGGATGTGTGGAATTGTGTATGCATCTTAAATTCTATTCCATTGATTAATGCCCCCTAGTGGAATAGAAACAGTAATTAAAAGTCTCCCAATTGAAAAGAGCCCAAGGCCAGATGGATTCAGTCCAAATTCTACCAGGCCTTCAATGGAAAACCTAAGACCAATACTCCTCAAATTATTCCACAACACAGAAATGGAAGAAAGCTTTCTGAGTAATGTTTCCATCATGGTCATACACTAACAGATAAGCCAGGCTTTTAGAGAGAGCAATGAGATTACACAGCATTCTTGTGGGTAGGTCTGAGAGAATAAGGGAAATTGCCACCACTCTTCCGCACAGACAGAGTGAGTAAGAATGATCTTCTGGGGCTCAGTGACAGGCAGAGTCATAGAGGAAGGGCTGCCCTACTGAATAACGAGGCTACAGCGCTATAGCACCCCTGCGACACAGGACAGGTAGACGTGGAAGGAAAGAATACCCTGACATTCCCGTTTCCCATCCTCTGCCTGATGCACTTGAACTCTCCCTGAAGGCGAAGGCAAGAGAGCCCAGCAGGAAGAGCCATCAAGCCCAGAATAGGAAGAGAGTAAGTGTGGAAACAAGGACAGAGATTGGCCAGGGTTAAGTGACATGCCAGACTTTTGAGACATGGCAATGAATAATAGGAGAGCAAGATGAGAGCCCAGGACCCACCATTCAATAAAACCTTTGGGGGCTGCTGGAACTACAATTTCTTTGATGCCATTGTGTTTCAAGGCCCTCATTACTACTGGATTAGTATTTCAAACTGTTTGCATTCATGTAGCCTCTGGAATTTCCAACAAGAGTATAAACAAAGTATAGATTATTTCATTAAAGCAGAGTATAAATGGGAACGGAGAGGATCAGGGGCTGTTCTGAACAGAGTTAGGACATCATCAAAGACAGCGAAAATAATTCCCAGAACGTAAAACGCACTCTAGAACATTAAAGAGTTTTTTAAATGAAGATGTGGTGTCACTGTACCTTATGGAAAAAATCTGGTGACTTACTTCTAGGAAGCCTGCCCCAGACATCTGTGTCACACGCTGTGGGTTCACCAGACACCTCATTACCAAACGTCTTGTAGATGAACATCTTTTGCTCAAATAGCTTCCATCATATTGCGGGCTTTGATTGCAAACACAGCTCAGCTGCCCAATCAGAGCAGCAATGTTGACAAACTAGCGACTGTATGTGAGGGTTTCAGAGTTACAAAGACACTGGGGGCCACCACAGGTCTCCTGCCAGTCACTCCCTCCTCTGCTTGTTGAGATAGCATGAAGAACATTGAGCGCCAGATTCGTCAAGGAACGATTTCTAGAAGTCTGGCCTTTGGAGGCTTAGAAATTATTTGAAAGGTTTTTTTGGCTGGTTCCAGTGACCAGTTGGCTTTTGCCTGGAATTGTGAGAGCAAACTGGACAATAATTATGAATTTGTGTACAAAAGGAAAAGTTAGTTTGGGGGAAGGGAGTGTTTTGTTTTTGCATGTGTGCATGTGTGATCCATGTGTACATGTGTATGTGTGTGTGGCAATTGTTTATATGGAGATGCATGTCCATGTACATGCAGAGGCGAGAGGCTGATGTCTAGTGTCCTTCTCCTTCTATCTGCACCTTACACAGTAAGGCAATATCATCCGCTTGAAGCCAGAATTCCAGCGAGTCTACCCACTCTAGCTAGAGTTGGCTGATGTAGGCAGCCAGCTCATCACAGGGATGTATCGTCACCTCCCGTGTTTGCTGGGTTCATAGGCAGGCCACCACGCCTCGCCAGCATTTAATGGCTGCTGGAGATCTGAAATCCAGTCTCACAGCCAACCATCAGGGGCTTTACCCACTGAGCAATCTTCCCAGCCCGAGAACCCACGTTTAAAAAAAGCAGCCTCTGGCATATTCAGGCCTGTTTTGTATTGAAGCATTGAAAGAGTTTCTTCCAATCTGAAAGATCTGCATCTCCATTAGTTACCGGCGCTGTGTCCTTTAAACCCTGGCCAATCAAGAAGAACGAGAGTCTGGAATTTCATACACAAGCCTAGAGTCAGAAATACTAGCAGGCATTAGGTTGGGGCTGTGACACCTGGAGGGGACATCACAGGGACGAAAGGCTTCCTGCTGCCTTCCCGTGAGCAGTCTGTCCATTTCTCACTCTGTAAGGCTTTCTCCTGCCTAAACATTTTTGACTCCCCGAGGACGAGTCCGACTTAAGCTTCAAGTAAAAGTGGGTGAATCTAACTCGACCAAGGCCACTTCAGCAATCAGTAAATCCCATCTAGGGCCTCAATATGAAACTCCTTACAACTTAATCCCAGTTGGAAAAGCTGGTAAAAATGGCCTAGGAGCTATAGATTGTATAGCGATGCCGAATCAATGGGTATTTTCTGACTTAATCATACTGTTTATAAAAGAGAATGTCCTATTCTTAGGAAAATAAACTCAAATAATTAGGACATTAAAGGCTCATGACTGTGGCTTACTTTCCAGTGACTTGGGGGGGGGGAGTAATTTTCATATATAAAAGACACAGGAAGATGAGTAGCATCTTAATAATTAGGTTATCTGGGTGCAATAGATGGAATTGTTGCGACTTTTTTTCTAAGATGGATATTACTTCAGAATGAGGATGCCAAAAAAAAAAAAAAAAAGTCCAGAAAATGAGAGCTATAAGCGAGGGCGTTCTGCCATGCTATGTGGCACAGGAAGCCAAGAATGACAAATATCCTGCCTTGTCATGTTTGAACTAAAATGAATCATCCTCTCTTTCAGCTGAAGGACACTCCTCCTGTCTCTGAAGGTGAGCACCACAGATGCTTTGCACATGAGCCCTAAAGGTAAGGAGGGCTTGAGCTAGTGCCCAGCCAATTGCTTCCCACTGGGCAACGATGGGGACTCAGCCATCTTGATTCTCAAAGAGCATCATCTCAAACCACCGATGCTCACACAGGGCACTCTGCTGTCCTCAAAAACATCTTCAAACCTCCCTAGCTCATTGTCTCAGAAAACCTGAAGCTCGTTTGTCTTTTTCTTGTTTCTCTCAAAAGCTTTACGTGGTTGGTATTCCCTAGTAGTGCAATCAGGCGATTTTTATTTCCTCTTTATAGGTTTCTGTACTTGGGAAATCTTTTGACATTGTCGGTGTTACTTTTATAACCGGAAAGAGAAATATTGCACCCGCTTGTATTTCTCCAACCAGTTCAGTACAAATTCTGTCACCACTTTCTGATCCTTGTCTCAGCCCCCTTAATAATGTCACTACTTGGATCTGCTCCATCACAACCTATATGACAAATCTCATACATGGCGAGCTCTGCGTCTTCTCCTTCCACTAACAGCAAGGAAACCCTGGGAGCCGGGACCTGTCAGCGAGCAGGCCATGGAGAAACCTTCCGCACAGATTGCCCCTGCCTATGCTGCTGTGGAAGGTCCTAAGTACTGTAAGAAAGCAGAGGGTGGCCTGTGTAACTCTGAGGCCTCACTTTCCTGTCCTTCCAGGGAAAGCGAAAACCTCATGAAGATGGGAAATGGACTAAGTTAATGACTGAAGAACATTCTAAGTGAAAAGCTTCTGAGATTTCTTTGAGCCACTTCGTGGTGTTTACTAGTCTTCCAACAGTGGCATGGTGACACCCCCTTGAGAGTCATCCCTCACTCTGGTGAAGACTTGCCTGTCCCTTGGACCAAGGTTTCTCAAACTTTGTCAAGACCTTCTGAGTCAAATGTTTTTGTCACAGAGATTGCTCTCTGTATGGTAATAGTCTTGGCAACATCAGAGAGAACAGCACTGCAACCCCAGCTTTAACAACCAGCAGTGTCAAAACATTGCTTAAGGGCCCGAGAAGGGGAAAACCACCCACCCTGGGTCGTGACAGTAATGTGTTCAGACATTGCCAGAAGTCTCCTAAGTAGACCAAGATCCTTGTATCAAAAACCACTTATAAGTTACCTCAGCCCTGGCAGGACCTTTTGTCTTTTCATTTAAATGGACTGAAATTCATAGTCTACGGAGTAGACATTATGAAATGTCTACAAAAAGCATGCCATAGGTCATCTAGACACTTGGGTTACAAGAGATCCCTGTGGCACGCATGTCCTTCCCTGATCGGTCCACAAATGTCCAGACTGAGAAATCAATGCAGCTGGAGTTCTATGTACTTTCTCCTCCTTTCTGGGCTTCTGCTCCTTGATTTCACACGGTCTGTGCTACTTAAAAGATAGACAAATTGAGAGACAACAAGGTTATGCTAAATACTGTAATAATTTTTTCCTCGAGAGGACAAGGAATCCCAGGAAACTGGAGTCTGAACTGTGTTGCCAACGCCAGAGAGATTTCCCAGCTAATTGCTTTTTTTTTAACTTTTATGTGTACCTATTTATTTACCACATATCTGTGTTAAAAAAAAAAGTCTCTGACTGACTTTATAAGATTTTTTAAGCAGGAAGGCATAGATTCTGAACAGTGTCTTAATTAAAATTCATATTTTCCACTCCAAGCAGTACAGAGCAGGTGAAGTGTTGGTAACAGATGTGTCTGCAGTTGGAACAAGAGACTGAGGCCCCAAGAGCAAATCCCAAAACACAGGCATTGGTATGCTCTCCCCTTGCTCATCTCCAAGTGTCCCCCGGGGCCCTTTTATCCTTCTGGTTGTCCTTCCATAGTATCAGCCCCAGCCCCACGTCCTCCACCCTTTACCCAACCTGGAATTGATATGCAAAGATTATTCTGATGCCAGTGTGTATCAGTGAAAACTCAGGCAGGAACTTGAAAGCCGTCTTAAGACAAGCCAAGACACACAGGAGCACAGCCCAGTTTCAACAGGAAAAGAACATCCAGAAACCAATGTTCATAAAAGAATGCAAGAGAAAGAACACTTCCCTGAAAGGTTGGGATTCAAATTAAGAGCAGAGCTTCATCTCTTGTCCAGCACAAAAATATCATAGTCTATTGTGAGCTCTGTAATCTGCTTCCTGGTCTCCAGCTTTTCAGTTATGTCCCAATGGTTGTACTCATTCCACAGAAAGGCAGAACAAAACACCAACCTACCTGGCACCTTACATCCTTTTGCAAGAACTCTAGCATCCTCCAGGATCTGCCCATTCCAGTTTTTTTTCCCAGCTCCTGCCCATATACTTGTGACCTTAAATTCAGATTTCTGAGAGACAAAAGAGTTTAGAAGCATCCCAGTGCCCTGGGGAGGATATGCCATCCATTAGGCATGCTCTGATGTGCATCAGAAGGTCTTTACCCATCATCTTCTTACACATCACACTTATCTGCCCCCTTCCCCAGTTCTTGCCACTTGGGCTTCTATCTTGACTAAAGTGTGATGTTGTTAAAAACCTGTGTGCTAGTCTAGGCATGTACACAAGTGGTTCACTGGTAGAGTTCTTGCTTAGTATGTGTGAGGCATTGGGTCCAATCCCCAACACACGGAAAAAGAGAAAGAGCTACACTGTTAGTTGCCTACAAGGGTTAAGAACTTAATTTACACCTAGTACTTGGTTTACGAGATGGACTTTCTTGTGCTTCTCAGGGAAGGCTATGGATTGGAACCTAGGTTGGACTAATTTCAGTTGTAGTAGAGAAACTGAGTACACTGGCCAACAGATACCTTGCCACCCGCCACATATGCCAATTTAAATGTGAGTCCATTGAAATCAGATATTAAAGAGTCAGGTCTTCAGTTATACTGATTCTGTTTCAAATGTTCAGTAGCTGCATGAGCTTAGTGGCCACTTTATTGGACAGGGACAATCTAGACTACTCCATCTTCACAGAAGTTTATACTGGAAGAAGCAGGTCATCCCAATGCGGAGTTCTAGGAATGTGAGACAGCTCAGATAAGTAGGCTCTGCGTGGGGGCGGGGGGGACGACACATAGGATCCTAAAGGGAAAGGATGCTTCAGAATACTTCAAATACTTCAGCAATGACGTCACTTGTGCCCAGCGATGAAGAAATGTACGGCTACTCTGCTGTGAAATTCCAGGACGCAGAAGTGACTATCACTGCCTTTCAGACATGTTTTCTCCTCTGTTTGGGCTTTAGATTCTGTGGACTCATGATGAAACAAGAGACTGTCTTCTCAAATACTGAGGCAAGGGGGACCTGAAGCAGGGCTCACACTTAGGAGCCAGTGAGTTCCCTGAAAGAAATCAGCACCCTGGTGGCATCAGATCCTGGGGCCGTATTCAAGAGTCCACTTAGAGCTGGGATTATTCAAATCCAAACAGCAAGGCGAGGAAAAAGAACCATCTCCATTGAGATTTCTGCTTCTATGAAAAGTCCAAGGAACACAGGTGACGGGCTCCGCACCCTCCGTCTGCTCTGTATGCGCTAGAATCCAGTTCACCAGCTTCGGGCAAGGGGCTGAAGGTTGAGGAAACACACACAGAGACAGAACAACACACGGAACTCCGATCGCTGGTACAAAGGCCCTTCTTTAATAGCACCATGAAGGTTTAAATACCCTGCAGTCAATGGCCAACAGGTGGAAATCCCATCCTCTGATCCTCTAGGCAAAACACAGCTTCTAGTAACTTCCATTAGAAGGCTCTAGACAGGGAAGAGCAGCTGAAGGCCAGGCCTCAATTAGTCCCAACACACAGGGGCTTTCCAGGGCAATTGTTTTCCCTTAATCACAGCAGCGGAGGAGCAGTCATTGCCCACTAATGAACACTGGTTTATCCTTGCACAGCGCTTTGTAGACAGAGTACTTTCGCCAAAGCCATTCATCTCAGCTTCGTGTTCTCAGACACTCATTGAGGGAAGCAGAGCACTTTAGGAAAAAAAAAAGGCTCAGAAAGAGAAGGAAACAAGTCAAAATTAACACGACTGGTGACTATAGAAGGCACTCCCCTATCCTGCCTATAGTTTACAACCTGTCAGTTAACACAGGTCATTTAGCACCGATGCACCCATCCAAATCGCTAAGTCTATCATCCCCAAGTCTAGGACCTCCCCATAGATGCATCTCACTCCATCCCTGCATAGCGTCTCCCACAAGCTCACTGTCTCTGCTTCATTTACCCAAACTGCTGCAAGAGGAGGAGAAAAATAACAACAACATAAAAGGCAAAAGCATCACCGCGAAAGCTGGAGCTGTCCTTCCCAGAGGATCTCTTCTTTCAAACAAACACTCTCACTCAAGAACTGCAGAAGGAAAACAGTGTTTGTCAGTGTGCACACCAGGGCTACTGTCTGCCTTCATGGGGAAAGGTAGCAGGGAAACACTGTTTTCCCAAATACTCAGTCTTAAGATACCCTTAATCATGGCAGATTTATTTTTCTAGAAAACTGAGCCAGAGTGTTTCCATCCATTTGACTTTCAATAGCCTGTAGCCAAATATGACATATTCTCTCATTTGAGTACACTGTCACTCATGATGTATAACAGTCATTTGCATGCTTGGCTACATGAGAGGTTGGATCCTATATTTTTCTTTAGCACACAAAGATATAGAGAGTGGCTGTGGCCTTTATGTCTATTGATTTCTAACACTAAATCCACCACTGACTAGAAAACACAATAGGAAATAAAATCTAAAGTTCTTTAGATAATATAATATTGAAGTCGGTGAAAAAAATAGTCGGTGACATTTAAAATACGATAATTCCCAGTAAGTCAATGGCTCTTGCTTCCACATCTAGCATTGCTTAGGCCCAGAAATTTGACTAGGAGACAGTAAGAGAATGATGAGGACAGATATTCATACAGACAATCTGGGGTTAGCTGGGCCATGCACTCTGATGGAATGGCACCAACTCCACATCAACCTGGAAGCTACACATGTTTATTATGTACACCACAGAGGGGGGATGTAGGTAGTCTTTGTAAGAAGTCTCTATAGGCAAGCACTCTGATGTTATCAACATCCAAGAGGAGAAAGCTGTGTTGCTGGGTTTTGTCTACACCAACCAATTTCTCTACTTGTATACACTGTCAGTATTTGCATTTGGGTCAGATGAAAGCTGTTCCATCCCTTGGAGCCTCATCCTAGAGAGTGGAGTCTCTCAGTCCAGTGGATCTGAGGAATTGGTCTTTGACATGGCTGTGCCCCACATCTCCCACATCTAAGCCACAGCACTTGAAAATTCGACTACTAAACTACCTACGCCAAGCTTAGATGGGCCATGCTCTGGAGAGTCCACTTTCTCCCAGGCTTGAGCAAGTGCAGACTCTAAGCCTCTTCTGCATCCTTCTGTGGCGTGGCCCCAGAGAGGATACTTTGAGTTGCAAGCCATAGCATGCCTGGCTAAAGGTGGATTAAACACCGGGCATGCAGCGCTCTCCTGAGAAGTTCTGGGAAAAGCACTTTCAGGTTTGATTTCGTGGGCCGTGATAGCTCCAAGGACCCAGAGTCAGGGTGAGGGTTAGGGAGGGGGGCTCCTTTCCCCCTCTCTCCTTTTCAGCAGAGAGGAAAACTTCTGCTATGCCTCAATGACTAGAACTGAGTGGTATGGTCATTTGTAATGTAATCTTTGGACACAAAAATAAATAGAATGACCTTGGTTAGTTTATCCTGTTACTTCCTCATCCCCTGGGGTTGGACACCTAATGCCTAACTGGACTCTGCATAAAAACAGACTCATTTGGTGGATGGGGCTGTGTCAAAGATAAAACAAGGAAGCTTGTTCTCAGCTGAGTGGCACCCTCCACGGGGAAGCACCCTCATCTCCTTGACCAGGTCAGATTTCCCTGCTCTTGTCCCTGGCATCTGAAGAGCTTTGTTCTTGCTTCTCCTGTCATTTATGTGTGTTTTGCTGGATTCTCTCTCTTTGAGAAATTCTACATATATACTAGAAAAAAAAATCTTGCTGCATAAGATTGCATTTCTACATCTGGTTCTTACATTCAAGTGTAGATACCTGGGTTAAAATGATGGATGGATGAATGATGGATGGTGGGTGGTGGGTGGGTAGGTGGATGGATGGATGGGTGGATAGATGAATGAATGGATGGATAACTGTGCATTACAATCACTAAAATGGGTCAGTTTACCTGTTTTCTAACCTGACCACAAACACACAGTTGAATCTTTATTTACTTCTTTCCATTCCCATTCAATGAATGCATCTTGGAAATACTTTTTAATGGAAGTATTTTTTGCTCTACTCCTATAACTAGCCCCATACTGGGCTGTTACCTCTCTGGTTGGATTGGTACTTTTTCTGCTAAGAGAGCTCTAAAGGGAGCCGAACAAAATGGAACTGAGAGAAGAGGAAAACCAGCAAGAGAAACTGGCAGTTGTCTTGACAGATAAATAGCCCAGATGTTTGAGTGCAGAAGTCAGCCTAAAAGAACACCCTGTTCATGGGTGACAAAAGGTGACTCAGTGAGGTAGAGACGGGGTGTGCTCCTAAGGGGAGCACAGGGAGGAGGGTTGACTTTGGGACTGGTCCTGAGCATCATGAGGTGAGAAAGATGGGCAAATTTTCTGCATTCTTGGCCTTGCCTGTGTTCTTCCCATCAGTGGCCTGCAGACTTCCAGTGCCTAGTACTTTGCATCACAAGCCCTAGCAGAAGCTGAGGAGTCGGACAAAAATTTTCACACAGCATCTCAGACCAAGAGCACAACTGAACTTGCTCGATTTCTCTGAATCAGATGACCTGGCCCTTCTCGGGAGCCTGAAGAAGATGTTTTCTGTAAAATTGCCTTTCATCTCCTTGTCAGAGCTGAATGGCAAATAATGGCTGGTGTCCCCAGGGTGTTTTAAATGTACTCAGACACAGTAAAGGAATTAGGAAAAGTGGAAGTGAGTCTTAAAAACAACCGAGCAGCCAGTGGGTGAGAGAGCTGTTGAAATCCTTCACTATAGCCCAAGACAGGCACAGCTCAGCTACAAAGATGTGCAGAGGTTGGCTCCCAGGCACTGCTAAACTTATTGCCAGGGACATGGATCTCTGTTTACACCACTAAATTCTGTGTTTTCATTAGTGAGATTTTTGTTGTTGCTGTGTTGTTGAGGATGATGTTGTTGAGTTAATCGTGTTGTTGAAATATGTCTCCTCCATCACAAAAGTGGTCACTTCTTATTTTGTTACATTGTAAGATTACCTGCTGTAGAGCAGTCCTCCCTCCCAAAGGGAATCGTTGTCACTGTGTTGGCATGAATGTGATTTTTGGCTAGCGTCTGTGCACCCATGCAGAAGCACGTGTCAGAATGAGGATCAGGTGTGTCTATTTCATGTGCCCAGTTATTGCTGTATTTCACCTTCGAAAATGATTGAAATTTTAAGCACATCATGTCAAGGGTTAAATAATATCCACTGTTGCCTATGACCTAATTATGCAGTCCTTTAGATTCTGGTGTTTTAATTGTTTTCCAATAATTTGTTTTTATAAATAACACTGGGGAGGAGGAATCTATTTATTCAAGAGATGTTCCGTGTATTTAGATTTGGGATACACTTCTGTATAAATTTGAGATAGATTTCTGCAGCATACTTTCTGATTCATTATGTATGCAATGTTCTTGAGACTTTTAATGTATTATGAGAAAAGATAAACCAATTTACAATCAAAAGACAAGGCACTAGACATAGTATAGTATGCATCTATATACTCAGTGATAACATTTTGAAATCCCCCAGGATTGGAAAAAAAGGGGGGGGGGATAAAATAAAGTATTTGATATGAAAACATTTTGAAAACTAAAAATTCCATTAAAACAAGCAATGCTTTTACTATCTATTTTTAAACCACCCAAGTAGAAGATATACAATCTTTGGCCAAATATTGCAATATTAATAGCTCTTTAAAACCACGAAATCTTTACCATCTTCCCTTTCTACATTCAGCAAGCACTCAGTATTGTTCATTTCGTCAGAACCATTTATCGAGTACCCATATAGAGAGCTTTGTTTTAAATATGAGACACACACACACACACACACACATACACACACACACACACACACACACACACACACACTGAATCAATGAGCTTCTAGTCTTGTCTGAAGGACTGTGGGGATAGGGAACTGCAGAAAGGTAAGCTGAAATTCATTATCAGTACTACTATGTACACCAGTTTTTTAAGACCAAGAGTGTCTGCCTGAATGAGAACGGAACCAGAGAAGGAGGAGGTATCTGGCCTTTTCATTGGGTAACAGTGCAACCATCTTGGTTGCTTCTAAAACACTATGGAGATGTCACATTTTCTAGTAACTGGAATCCTGGAGAGAAAAAGAGACATCTTTGTGGGCAAAGACTTATTTTTACAGGCTACATAATAGAATTAGTAGGATCTCAGTGGTTTGCACTGGCTACCAATCAGTGTGGCTTTTTGGTGAATTAGCTATGAAAGCAGAGGCTACCTACACAACTGTGTGGAGCCGTAGCAAGAGGCAGGAACTTAGGGAGGTATGAGGGAAGATAAAGGGAACAAATATAGCAACTGTTGAAGGAAGAAGACAGATGCTTAATAAGAAATGTGGTCAAGTATCTGACATGTAGTGACTAGGAAAGCCCTCAGCCCTGTTAAACTACAAAACCCTTGTTCTTATTAATACTTGGAGGGACAAAGGACTGAGTGTAGTCTCCAGACGGGTGGAGGGTAGGAACAAAGGCCACCTATGGGAAGCTGGGACACTTCAACACTCTTCCTCCATCCTTTTCATATTTAAACACTGCCATGTTCTCAGAAAGCTGGTGCTAAAGCTAGAAACCTTTCGCCTGAACTGTACAGTGGCCATGGCCTGCTTCTCTTCACATATTAATTTGCTGGGCCCCTAAGGCTCCATGTGCCTGTCACATGAACCTACAATTTCACATTTTAAAAAAATGTGGATTCTAATGTCATCTTTTAGACCATAAAAGGCATTCAGAAGCTTGTTCCACTCACCCGGGTATGAATAAGCCTTGTCACTTAAACACACCTAAGAAAAGCACCCCAAGATGTTATATCTTGACTTTAAGTCAATTGGCCATTGATAGAAATAAGAATATCAGCAAAGTAGTCCTTTTTTCCCCCAAAAATCACATTGGTTTCATAATATTAAAATCAATTTCTGTTGCTAAAACTGAGCTGACAAGCATGGCACGACAACACGAGTTGCCTGCCAGGTTACGGGTGGAAATCATTGTGGATAGATGCCCAAGAGGAGTGTTTGTAGAAAGAAGGGAAACTGGACTAACCTTTTAGTCCTGACGTCCCAAACCATTATCCCTTTCATAGTTTCAGAAAGTGGGGGCCATAAGGGGCAGCATTGGTTAAATGCTCTGCAAGCAAGCACTTATTTAACTCTGTCAAAGCAAAAAGCAAGAATGATTTGCTGAGATTTGCCCAGTCATTGTTATCAAAGGAAAGTGTGTGGATGTTTGCATAGGCCTGTTCTACTTCATTGGCTTGGGAAGGCTACTAGTAAATTGGAAATTGTGGTTTCAATTTCCTTGATAAACATCAGTGTCATGGAGGACTTAAGAAATATTGAGATGCAGAGAAGTATCCTTCTCTAACTGAGAGTCACACTTAAGTTTTAAGCGTTAAACATGCTCAACTTTTCTAACTGATGCTTTATCTTTAAAATGTTTTTATTTCTTCCTGGATGTTTTCATATAATATATTTTGATCATATTTATTTCCCTCTTCTAGTTCCTCTCAGATATCCCCCAACCTCCCTACCTTCCTAGTCATCTCTCTCTCTCTCTCTCTCTCTCTCTCTCTCTCTCTCTCTCTCTCTCTCTCTCTCTCTCTGCTTCTCCTCCCCTCTCTCTCAAAAATAAGGAGTCCAGTTTATCTTGGCTGACTCCTCCTGGGCACGGGGCCTGTTTTCTTGCTTTTACCTTGTACCACTATTTAAAGCTCAGATAAGAAGCTCAACTATCTGGAACGTGTATGAGATCCAGAGAGCAAACCAAATAGACATTTGGAAAAAATAGATGTAACAAAATCTGTTCATTTGCAAGGCTGGTGGAAAATTCCTCCATCCTCCCTTGCAACTCCTTGTCATTGTTTAAAGTTGCTTCAACTTTCTAAATTTGAATTTTCGTAGTAGGTTTCTGACTTCATGGAACAAAAGCAACCATAGCGTAGAAGGGACTTACTGGAAGAGAGTTACGTAGCAAAAACACGGCCATTAGCTATTAAATCAAGGATTTAAGGGAATAAAAACAATGAAAGATGGGGAGGTGGGGAGAAGAAGAAAGGAAGGCTAACAAGAATATATCTAGACACTGAGGATCCCCAAGTCCTAAGTGTTTGGTTTAAGTAAAAACTTCTTTTGTCTGTACTTCTTTTCTATATAGTATTCTGTAACCACAGCATCTCATCTCACTATAATTGTTAAGTTTGCAAATGACCTCATTGTCCTAATTAAGAAGTGAGTAATTTTTGCATGTGTATCCAATTGATTAAAATGAATTTTTTATTGGGGGCATGCTTAGAAAATTAGACATATATACTACCCCTGGACGTGTTTTCATTGGAAAAAGAATGGACAAAATTTAGAAGGACTTGGATGAGGATCGTAATTTTGTTTCATTTGAAGATTGAGTAATTGAAGTTTTGCCTGTTTGTGATAGCCCTCACATTTCCTCAGTTTCCAATAACTAAAATTTTTATTTGTTTTGGCTATTAGCCAACTTCCCTGTAGCCAAATCTTGTACACTTTAGTCTGGCTGTCCTTGAGTTCAAACTAATGCACATGGAATGGTATTGGAGAAGTCAGTAAGGCTTCAGAGCAGAGTCCTCAGTATTTTGAAGAGCATCTTCACAGGAAGAAAGAATTCCCTGGCGCAAGAGTACATGTTATTTTCCTCCCTGTGGATCTGAGAATAGGAGAAAAGTGTAAAAATATTATGGTTTACGTGGCTTTTTGTAAGTGAGTCAGGCAGAGTTTGTAACTCGGTGGTGGGCTGCTTGCCTCAAATTCCTGAGGCTCTAGGTTCAATCCCAAACATTACTGAGGAGGGGAAAAACACATTGAAAGCAATTAAGCATTCTACAAGTGTTATTGCACCTTTAAAATGTGTGCTAAGTGACAGGTTGGACAGTATAGGAACTGAACAAAATGACTTTGATGGTGGTGTTCAAGATGGCTCTGTGTCTGCAAACCAGGCATCAGAGGTTTCTATCTGCTCAGAACTCTTCTGCTTGATTAAATGCAGTAGTTGCCATCCAAAGTTGGCCACGATGCCCGGCTCTAGATTATCTGTAAATTAGCCAGGCTAAGCAAAACCGGGCATTTTCAATACTCAGCCTCTAGCTCCAAAGCTTGATAACTAGGTCGTTACTTCTCATCCCTGTGAAGTTGTGTGGGTTCCGAGAGGAAATCAAGAGCCTCCCTTCTCCTGAATGAGCTCCTAGGACCACCACAAAATCCTCAGCTTCATTTCCTGTGGGTGAGGAGAGAAAAGGGAACCTACAGACAGAGATGGTGGGGGTGGTGGGGGAAGAATATATGTGGAGGATGTTTTAAAAGTCAAGACTGGACTAAAAGTGTAGCATTTCTCCCCAGTTTCAGAGCCCACGGGTCAATCATCTAACTACAGGATGACTAATAAAGATAACATAAACTGTGGAGGGAAAGGAAAGGAGACTCCATCTAGGTTGGGTGCTGGACCCTTTTCCTTATTCTGGGACGTACTCTTAGTATCCTGACTAAAGTGGTAAAGAAAAGTAAGAATTAGAAAGGAGAGAAATTTTTGACACGTTCTTGAAAATTTCTCATTGGACTTAACCAGCTTTCTCAAATGTGGATATAGCCCATCTTCAAGGCTCTGAAGATTTTCCCATCAGACACCTGGCCAATTTCCCATCAGATGCTTGATACTTCATGACAGTTACTGCTTATTAGCTAGCTTCCCACACACAGCAAGGCGGAGGTAGAGCTACTATGACCATTGCATCTTACAGATGAGGCCATTGAGGTACAAGAGGATTCATGGATTACTCAAGGCCGCACAGTGGCCTTAAGAGAGAGAACTTGACCTCACTCTCTTCATGTGTAGGGCTGAAACTGAACCAGATCCTTTCAAGTGTTGGATTTTCTTTCAGATCCAAAATGCCATGATTCAAAACTCCAAAAATCTTAAGCAGGCAGTCAAAGAAGCAGTAAACCAGCAATTAATCTTTTTATTTTTGTTTGAAATTTCCCCTTTGCTTCCAAGTATGTTTCTAGAAACTAAGATAACATAAAATAAGTAAACTTGTTACTGGCAATAATTTATTTTTTTAATGAAATCTAAGTTAGTTTTGTGTTTAATTAAATCTGCCCCTCTCAAGAAGACTCTCCCTTAAATAATCTGGTAAAGCATATGTCTTCCTCCTACTACATGGCCCTTGGTAGTTCGGTTTTCTATAGTAACAAACAACAGTGACATTTCTGTGACTTGAAGCAACAATCATTGTTTAATCACTTGACAAGAGGCAAAAGGCTGGTCACGGTACTTCTGGGATTGGCTTCTGAGTGCTGTAAGGATGTAGCCACTATCTGATACAATCCTATAGTTCTGTGACTTAGACAAAGAAAATCTAAGCCACGCTCTGCAACTGTTTCTGGACAGACAGATGCAGTCGAAGTAGCCACAATGGTTCTCATCTCATTAACCACTGCCTTTCAAATGGATGAGTCGATAATTTTGGGATTGGGTAGTGTCCCTTTGCAACATAATGCCCGAGTTTGTCTTATAATGATAAATGTTTCCCCATGACTGGGAATAAGAAAATATTTAGGCACTGTAGTCCAATCGGCCCACCACCACCTGACCTCCATCAAAGCCTCAAATGTGGTATTTCCCGCAGAGACAACAAGACAGCCACTGTATACCCTTCACATTGTCTTCCTTTCCCTTCTTTAACCTCTAACTAAAGCTCTCAAATTTCAGCTTGAATGACAGTCATGGAATTGCATGTTTGAAATACCCTTTCCTAGGCCCCACACCCAGAGACATATTACATCAAAAATATGGTGTATCTAGAAGAGTCTCCAGAGGCAATGCCACTGGAATATCTACTACTATAGAAGAAATGCCATTGGCCTCCCACAGCACCCAGCATTAGAGCCACATCTGGGTAATGGATTTGAGCACTGAAAACACTATCAAAAAGAGGGATGACAGCTGGGTGGTTGTGGCGCATGCCTTTAATCCCAGCACTTGAAAGGCAGAGACAGACGGATCTCAGTAAATTCAAGGCCAGCCTGGTCTACAAAGTGAGTTCCAGAGCAGCCAGGGCTTTTACACAGAGAAACCCTGTCCAGGAAAAAAAAAAACAAAAGCCAAAATGATAAACAAACAAAAGAGAGGGATGACAGCCTCAGAGAATTTAGAAACAATGATCCAAGGCCATCTTACCTGTTCCCGGCTCTCGTGTAATATTTTGTGCTTCTGGGACGGGGCTCCTTAAAAGTAGGATTATTGGTCTTCTATTGACAGCTTAAGTGGAAAGTATGTGATAATAGCACAGGCTCTGGAGTGCAACTGCTGAGATCCTCTTTTCTCACTAACTGTGTGATCTCAGACAATTTCCAGAACATCTCTGGGCTTCAGCATCCTCATCTCTGAGATGAGAGTGATACTAGTACCCATACTTCAGGACTGTCACAAGAGCTAAGCCAATGAACCGAGCAGTGCCTGGCATACAGTGTGTCCAACACAAGGCTCTCATATTTTACCACCACAGTTGTGAGATAAGAACATTAATGTGGGGCTGGAGAGGTGGCTCAGTGGTTAAGAGCGCTGGCTGCTCTTCCAGAGGTCCTGAGTTCAATTCCCAGCAACCACATGGTGGCTCACAACCATCTGTAATGAGATCTGTTGCCCTCTTCTGGCGTGCAGGCATACATGGAGGCAGAATGTTGTATACATAATAAATAAATAAATCTTTTTTTTTTTAAAAAAAAGAGCGTGGATGTGTATACCCCTTACCCTTTTGAACATCCGTGTCCTCATCATTGACATGAAAATGATAGGATGGGCATAGGAATAAAAATAACAATAATTGCTGCTCTGATTCTGTAAAAGTCTATTGTAAGAATAAAATATGATGGGTGTGAGGTATGACAACTGCAAAGTTGAACATTTTACCTTTGATGTTGAGTCAGAGTCCAAAGACTAAATTCAGTGTTTCTGTGTTGCTGCCTGCCCATGTAATGGTGATCAGCCTCAGTTTCCTCTTCTGGAAACTGGGATTTCTTCTGGAAACTGTCAGTGGGATCTAGTAGTGGAGGCGTATATGTGCTTAACAGCATCATGTGTTAAGGACCCATCAAGGGTCCTTAACTCTCACTACATCTCCCAGTATCCAGGGAGATGTGGTCTTGGTGCTAAAGGCCTTAAATCTTAGCTATTAAGGAAGCATTTTAAAGCTCAAAGATTACAAGTTGAAGGCTTGGCTTGAATACAGAATGAGTTCAAGGCCAACATAGTCAACTTAGCGAGACTATCTGCCCCCAGCCCCCAAAAATAAAGAGAAGTTGAGGCGTAGAGAGAAGTGCCAACTCAGTGATGGAGTACTTTCTTAGTATATGTGAGGCACTAGGTTTAAAACTTGCTACCAGGAGGAGGAGGAGCAGTGAGAGGAAAAAGGAGGAGAAGTGGAGGGGAGGGGAAGAGAAGCATGGGAGGAATGGAAGGAAAAAAAAAAGAAGAAAAGGAGAATCAACTATAGGTAGGTTTAGGTTCAAACTCCTGCAGCTATCAATGAGTGGCTATTCACATCTCTTGCATAAAATATCATAATGTGTAGACATAACCTAAGCACATCCTCCCATGTACTTTAAACCATCCCTCGACTACTTAGACTACCCAATATAGTATAAACGGTACACTCAGTTATTCTGTGCTATTTGAGGAATGACAAGATGTCATGTTTAGTAACAATGCAAATGCTTTCCAAATATGTTCAGTCTCGTTTTGATGAAGCTGCCGTTGCAGAAGCTGTGACTGGGGGGGGGGGGAACCCGACCATCTTCAGAATCCCTAGGGACACAGCATAGGAGCGGGAACTCTCCAACGCTGGTAGTGAAACCCTTGGCTTGAAATCCACTGGAGCCTGTGGAGTGGCTTAGTGAGCTAGCTGCAAAAACATCATATTCGATCCATGGTGCTTCTGCAGATATTTATTGACAGATGGTTCCATGAGAGACTGGCTCCTCTGAAAAGCAGGTCAACCAAGATTTTCCAACATCTGTCAAAATTGTGGCCTGGCCAGGGAGATTTAACACTCACCCAGTTCCTCTCCTTTCCTTTAAGAAAAGAAAAAAGAAGAAAAAAAAAACCCTGAGTAAAAACAAGTCTTTGTCACAGAAAAGATGCTGCTGGGACTTTGGGGAGCGAGTAAGCAGAGTTGGAGTCACTGGCGCTGGAAGTGATACCTCCAGCTATGGGTCAGCATCTGGTGTTACAGTGACTCCGGTGCAGAGGTGAAGACAGCACTGGACTGTAATTTGCGGACACTAGTTTTGAAGACAGATCTTCCCATGAAACTACCCTTACGCAGTACCAACCTGAACCAGCTTCCATTTGGAGCACGCTCTCCAGCTAATTTGACTGTTTCTTACAGGATACAGCTATCTGCTTGCATAGCATGGGCATAGCACGCAGTACATTGGCTTCTCAGGCACCTCTTGGGTTTTTGAAACAGGAAGAAAGCAAGGCATAGTAGTCAGAAAACGTGTTTGAAAACGTCTCCCTAACTATTTCTAGTAGCCTTAGCACCGCCATGGTGACCTAGGTAAATCACCAAACACATGTGCAAATGGGAGTTGGCTCGGGTCGGCACTGCACAGGGAGACAGATCTGAGAAATCTAATCGCTGATAAATTACCACAATGTGATGTGTGCATCTTTGCACTGGATTCATTTTAATAAACCAAGTGCTGAGTACTTATTCCTAGCTAGAGCTATTGCTCTGAAATCCAGCATAAGAACAATCTTAATCTTCATCGTGGTATAAAACAGCTAATCCGTTCTGTTCTTCTCCCCATCCTGAGAAGATTATGTCTCTTGTTTTCCAAATTAAATGCTAACATTCTGTTTTGGAAAGAAAAATCAAACTTTTCAAAGGGCATACATGAGATTCTTTCCCGGTTACTTCAGCCTCTGATCATTTAGTACCTAGGGCAGGTGAGGTGATCCAATGAGCAGAGGAGTCCAAACAAAAGGCCTAATATTGCTTAATACCTTAATAGATGGATGTATTCGAAATTAGTTTGTGAAACATGAAGGTTTTCTTTCATGGAGGTAGGCAAGAAAGATATTAGAAATGTAAATTAGGTTGATGGACAGAACGGAGGACAGGTAGCAGACTAACTACTTAGAGTGAAGAACCAATGTGGGTGAGCATTATGATGTCCGCAAGGCTTCCTTATTTATAATAATGACCCTGACTGTTGGGGGAGCGAGTGCTAGTAACCCCTGAAGAAAACTGACGGTGCTCCTGCAGGTTGCCCTAAAACCATGCATGTACAGGCAGCACTGAGTGAACTCCGTGAGTTAAAAAGAGTCACATGAAGTTCAGAAGGAATAGTGGCAGAGGGGGTAGATGATAAATTGGAGGGAAAAGGGGAGAGGCACGTTTGGTCAAAATGTACTTTATGCATATATGGAATTCTCAATCAATTTTTTAAGTTTGCCAAAAAAACCCCCAGAAACAACCCAAGCATCCAACTGTAGAATTAATGAAGAAATTATAGTATTTCATTCAATGAAATGAAATGAAAATAAATGATGTGAAAGTGCATACAACAACCAAAATACATCATGCAACAATGCGGGATGACAGGAGTCAGACACACACACCCCTACAATGCTTGTGGTATGATTCTATTATATAAAAGTTGGCAGGAATAATTGTATGATAGAAGTCTGGAAAGTACTGCTGGGGTAGGTAGAGAGTAGGAGGAGCCACCAGTTCTATTTCCAGGCTACTTTCTGTGTTCTTCTGCAACTCAGATGGCAGCGCAGATCTATTCCCTTGGTGATAGCATACTGCAGAATATTTGAGGTTGACTCCTTAAAGTAAGTCTTGAATTGGCTTGTTTATCAAGGATTGGGCTTGTAAGAGCTAAGAAGGTCCTCACAGTCTCTATCTAGCCTGTTGGGTCCATTTCTCTGGTTAAGGAAACTGAGACCACAGGGACAGAAAAGCAGCATGGAGCAGAAACTGTCGAAATCTATAATACCCTACAGTGGAAGCAAATCCCACACCATGGGAGAGCTGAGGCTTTGGACTTTCTGACTGATTATCTCAAAGAGTAGGAGGACCAGTGCACCCAGAGAAAGTCTAAGTAGAAAAGATGAGGGGCAGCATTAGGCGGTGATCTCATGAGAGTTCAGATCCCGCCTATTCAACACTGGATGGTCATACTGCCTCCTCTCCCATGGGATGCCTTCCATGATGTGGGTGGGACCACTAACCAAGACCAAGGGACCCTGACTGGTTTTCCATCTAGGGATTAGTTGTAGTTTCCCAAAAGAATGAACTGCATAAATTGCAAATCGTAAGTTGCAACCTCAGCAGTTAGCCTCTGAGGAAGAGGGTTGGTTTGCTAGAAAAATGGTAATAAGGGGGGGGGGGTTAGAAAGAGTCGGTCTAAATAGGACCATTGAGACAGAAAGCAGCCCTAGGAAGAAGAGGGTTAAAAAGTTCCCTTGGCATTTGTGCCACAGCAGCATGGAGCATGGGAAGAGTCTGAACAAGGTGATGAAAGGGGCCTGGAGATGGCAGAGTCTGAGGAATCTGAAGTAAAGAAGCCAAATCAGGCAGTCATGGACAAAGCAGACGGGAGTTTGGAACTCATCATAAACCTGCTCATAGGTAGAGACTTCACTTTCCCACCACAGCCACGCTTAGGGAGCTGGAGCTGTGTGGATCCTAAGATGACTATCCTTGGGCTGAGTATGCAAGGCTGACTTTTTGCTAACTGGATTCTAAATATTTGAATCCAAATATTGAAATACTTGCATGATAACACCCTGCAAAGCTGAGGCCTCAGTATCCCAGCCCCAAATGACGTGGTTAATAAGGAGGGTCAAGTCTGCTTTTGGCCAGGCTCTTCTTGCAGTGTATAACTGATTCAGAGAGATAAAGCCAAAACTGTCTCTAGGCTAGGGTCTGCTCACCACAAAGACTGGTGTGTGGGTCAGCAGGGGGCATGCACTACGGTAGGACAAAGTTACTGCATACCATTGACCAGGGTCAACAATTAGCATCGCCTCATTTAAAGTGAACATTTGCCATTCTGTTTCCTTCTGAAAGTTCACTTGCCACACCTCAGCTACCTTGCCAGAGAGTGTAAGACAGAGAATGAGTTGGAAAGTCATTGTTCAAAACACGTTAGGAACATGTCTAATTCCTTGGCACAGTCAGCTTTGGGCACTGGAAAATGCATGGGTGTGACCAGATTCCAGCATGTGTCAGGAAATCGTGAGAGAAAGTTGTTTTACATGTGCCTAAAGGAGCTTCTGATAGCCTTTTTCAAAGGAGAAACTTAAATTAGAAGTTTCTGCACCAGCCGGAGAGTTGATACACACAAACAACTAAATCCACTCCTGCCTCCTTGTACCCTGATTCCTAGCCTAGTATTTCATTTGCAAAACAGGCGGGAAGCCCTGTCTGGCAGAGCTCTCTGGCCTCACCCATGATGGGTGATTTACAGCATGGTGATCTCAGGTGTTGTTTATGTGATGCCGAGAGGAATAAAGCAGTCTCCATAAAGGGATGTTATAGAACGTCTTCGGCCAGGCAGCAGAATACGCACTTCTCAGCCAGGCTGAGCTTCTAAGAGGGCCAGGATGAGGATGCACAGGAAGTTGAGACAGATCAATACTGGAGACCATTAACCAGAAGGAGAGCTGCCGCTGAGATAGCCTCATGTCTGCTCTGGCTCTCCGGCTCCAGCTCACCCAGGTCTTGGCCTACTTCTCTCCAAAGATCAATTGTGCCTGTCTCGTGCATCTATCCTACAGAAGGAGACAATTTTGCTATCTATCACAGATATCCCCCAAATCATGATTCTCAGATGCTGTGGGATTTGACAGATTGCTCTCCTGTTAGCACGTGACTGACCGCCTATTAAGCTGTTTCTCTATATTCATTTTCCATATCTGTTACAATGGGGTGGGAGGTGGGAAGCAGCATCTACTCACAGGGCCACAGAAAGGACAAAATGAAATTCAAGAGATGGCTCAGCCCAGCATCTGAACTATAAAGGCATCATTTAAAACCCATTAGAAGCCTTTGACCACTTGGTTTAAAGAAACAATCCCCAAGAAATTAAAAGAAGCAGGTTAGATTGAAAATGTGCTACTTAGGGAGGGTAAGGAATCCAGGCAAAGCAAGTGAAAGGTCTCCAGCACTTTGCTGGGCCCGTTAGTGAGTCAGCAAAACTCTGAACCACAATCTTCAATGTAAGGGCACAACTTGTTGGTGCCGGCACACCCCAACCTTCCAGTGTCACTAAAATGTCTATTTCCGAGTGATGCCACAAGCAGTAGTGGCAGGTGTAAAACCACCTCCAAAAAGTTGCCCATTGAGTAATACATGTTTGACAGGTAGAGGGCTTTCCAGAACAGGAGGAACAGACAAATTCTGGTCCCTTAGGGACCCATCAAGCAGTTCTTCACATGGCCTAACACGGGCAACTTTGCCTCCTAGATATTCTTCCCTTGATTTAAAAATATAATTTAAAGGGAGATTAAAACCATGTGTTTCTGGAAATTTACACGTAGCTCATCAAATCTATTGTTTTCTGAGCAATGTTTGAAGTCTAATAAGACTAATGAGCTTTTTTTTTAAGGAAGGAACATAAGAATTTTTTAAGGAAGGAACATAAGAGGCTTTGAAAACTGTTCCAAGAGTAAAAATAATATTATTAATATTAAATTGCTCAAAACTCTCAAGCCCTGCAGGTTCAAAATTGACTTATTACTCTGAACCCAAGAGATTTGAATTATTACTGGAGTTCATTGTCTCCTATGGGGCTTTACCGAAAGGAGAAAGAAGCCACATGGAGGGTCACTAAAATTCATTAGGAGGTTTGCTTCATAGCCACAGCCATATCCCTGGAGACTTCCAGAACCCTCTTAGCCTGAACTTAGACAGGAACCTCCACCCCGACCCTCCCACTCCCAGTCTGGCAGTATCTCGGAATAGTGGAGCCAGAACGCTTCTTGAATGGCTCTCTTGCAGGGCACACAATGTTACATAAATGGGTGATGTGCTATTAGCTACCTGAACGGTGGGGTGGAAACAAAACAACTTCGGTGAGTGCAGAAAGCAAAACCGAAACAAATCAAAAGCCCACAGTTTGGATTTCCTGTGAGCTCCCTACATTGTTGTCTGACGACCTCTTGTGGTGAAATCCTTGCCAGCATGTGGGAATCGGTGCTTCTTAACCAAGCCATCCCATGTTACATTTTCCTACGCTCTCTTCCCGCTGTTTTTGTCGGTCACATCAAGCAAGGAGCAAGGATCGGTTGCAAGCACCCAGAGTAAAGTGTGCCTGACGGGCTGTAATTTAACAAATGCTACCCGGTGTTTTCTCTTCCAGGGAGCCTCTGATACATTCCCTGTAGCAAGAAACAGGGGCCAGCATGCAGGAAAACATGACATCTGTCCTTGCTTTCATCCTACTTTTTCTCAACATCAGCCTTCTGAATGGTAAGAGACTCAGTTCTCACTCTCCTTGCCTGGAGTGCTTAGGGGTGGCGGGGGGGGGGGGGGGGGGGGGGTGTTAAGAGGCTTTCTCGATCTGTTGCAATGCAGTTATGAGAAATGAAAATGTTCGTGTCATTTGCTGCTACAAAATTGTTTGCCACATTTCTGTATTAAAATTAATGCAAAATCTCATCAGTGTGTTCCCTCTCTCCCATTCCCGATTTTGAGAGTGGACTGAAAGGGCGCGGGGGATGACGGGAACTGAGTTCCCATCCAGGGGATAGTTACTAGCTACGTGATTCGAACCACTTGTCTGCTTCCCTGTTTTTAATTTCTCCGAGGGAGGATAGGGATATCTCACAAGCTTCAGATGAAATCATGTATGTGAAAAGACCTTTGAAAAACTGTAAGAGCACGCAAGCGATTGCATGACAAGGTGGAAAACGGGCATAACCCATGTATGCTTATAAGAGAAACAAAAACCGCAGCTAAAAGGAAGGTGTGTGATTGTCTGCGTAGGTTTCCACATCTACTTCCGTGTCCTTCTGGGGGGGTGTGCTTCTGAATGCACCTGTGTACACGCCAGCTGCGTATAGTACCTAATAGCAAATTCTTCTGTATCTGTGTATGTATGTGTGTGTGGATGGCAATGAGGAACCTCTGTGTATTACGTGTTGTGTTATGCACACCAGTGTACGCTGCCAGCGTTATGCGCTTGCATGCATTTATTTCTCTCTGGATATATCTTATATGGGTGCAATGCATTATGTGTATGCTTATTTCTGATGTGAAATCTATGCAAGCAAGACTCCGCATTTGGACTTGTATAATATCCCTTGTGTCTGTTCACTGAGATAATCCATGAAGTTGGTTTTCTCAAGGGGCATGAAAATAACATCTGAGTGGTTGTAATCTCATAACCTTGCCTTTTTCCCTCAAGTTTCCTAAAAGTGCTATTAATAGCAAGTAAAAATGCAGAAAAGAGAAGTTCAGAGGGAGGGGAGAGAGGGGAGAAACAGAAAGAGGGGAGAGAAGTAAAAATATTGATACACCCATAAAAGAAACTCTTAAGTGCTCAAATAACCAACAGCGGCCCTGACCAGCTTCAAGTAGACCCACTATTGAGCCACAGAGTTTGAAGATTGACAGCAATAGGGGTTGGTTCTTTTTGCCTGTTTGCTTAGTGTTTGGTGTCTGGTTGGCTTGTTCTTTCTTCAACACAGGAGTTCTCTGTATAGCCTTGGCCATCCTAGAGTTCTCTTTGTAGAGCAGGCTGACCTCAAACTCAGAAATCCACCTGCTTCCGATTCTGAGTACTGGGATTAATGACATGCATCAACATGCCCTGATAGTTTGGGACTTCTTTTTAATGAATATTTCTCTCTACATTTCATGTTTCTCCTCACGCATGACAGAAACAAACAAGAAAAAGAAAGCTTGTGCTTTTGCAATGATTCCCAGCATCACTAGGGCAGTCCTCCAAATTGGTAGACACACAAGGCTCACACAGATGCTTTCCAGCAATTCCGTGATCTACTGTGACACTCTGTCACCACTGACTGGCCAGCCTTCTTTCCACGACCCCATCCGGTTCATCACACTAGGCCCATTAAATTATACTCTCTGGATAGATTGTACATAGAGCGCTTTACTCATCCATGATTCCTTTGCCATAATCTTCATGACCTGTTCTCCTGGACTAAATAACGTTCCATCCTAAGAGCTTATATGAAAGATTGAATAGACGTGGGAAAAGATATAAAAGACCCCCGAGCTACTCACACCAACCTCTGAAAGAAAAATCTTTCTACTCATGAATTTAGCATTAAATCTTCAAGCAGGGCGAAAACAATAGTGAAATGAGATATAATGTCAGTTATGGTTGGCCTCTCAAACCAACAGCATCATGGCAAAATCCCAAGGTTATTCTGTTCCTCTTTCAACATAACAGCCAAGCAAGAGAGCTGGAGGTCAGCTTCCCAAGAGCTCTGGAGATTAAGCTGGTGAAAACGCTCATCCCCTCGGCCACATCACCCCCTGCAGATCTTCTCACTTCTGTCGCTGACAGTGGGGATGTGCCTTATCTAACCATGGTTGCTCCCCACTTAGAGGGTGACCACCCGCTCCACTACCTCTTACCCTACTACCCGATTCCTGAAGATCCACAGAACTGCAAGGAAGTTTGAGATCACCTACTCATAGAAAGAACCAAAACGGGGGAGTCCAAGAAAGAGGAGGTGGGGGTAAATTCAAAAGGAGACTAAAAACCAAGGTTCAGAAAATAAGAATAGGAAGAATTAGGAGATAAAGAATGTGGACCATTAGTCTGTCGAGTGCTTAGCCACGGGGATTACACACACACACACACACACACACACACACACACACACACACACACACGGTTCAGGAACCATTGGGAGGAGGGGATGGAAAGACTGTGAAAACCAGAAGTCAAGGAAGACTGAAGTGAAACAGTGACTTCTGGACCTGGAAGAACCACTGTACTCATAACTTCACAGCAGCTAAGGCTGTATGCAGATGGCACAAGATCAAGCCAGTCCACAGTCCAACATGGAGAAGGGAAGGGCTCCTGAGTTCCCATCCCTAACTGAAGCACTACTGGCAGCTGACAGCTTCTGAGGGTCTCTCTCTCTCTCTCTCTCTCTCTCTGTGTGTGTGTGTGTGTGTGTGTGTGTGTGCTCGCGCGCGTGCATGCATGCGCGTACGCACAGGGCAGTTGTCACTGGGGAAGAATGCTTCGGAGGGCAATCCTAATGCTACACAAGCTCCATGAGAAGGGCTAGCTCCATAGTCTCCATATGCACCCACCTCTTTTTCCTCAGACTCACTTTTCAGTGAAATTTTTGTCACAGCTGGCCACTAATGCAGTGACCTTTCTGAACAATGCGCCAAGGCCTCCTCACATCCAGGGCGCCAGTAATCTGTCTCTGTTACTAGCAGCTCAGGTAAGCAGTTGAATGGACCGCAGTGTTAACTCGAATGGCTTATGGCTGGTTTTGGTTTAGGACAATCACCACCTGGAAAACCTGAGATCCACAAATGCCGTTCTCCCGACAAGGAAACATTCACCTGCTGGTGGAATCCCGGGACAGATGGAGGACTTCCTACCAATTACTCGCTGACTTACAGCAAAGAAGGGTAAAAAGCTCTCTTGTACCTCATCAAACCCCACCAGAGTGCTCACGCTCCGGGCCCTAGTTACATTAGTTCTTATTATAAATACCAGGCTTTTCTGGATTTATATCAATAAGGTTCATAACACCAGGAAAGGAATCTAATGTCTCTAGCCCGTCTTGTTCTCTAAAAGTTTTTTACAAACTCAGTCTTGAAATGCACATTGATCAGTAGCGTTATAATATTAGCCATGTTTCCAAATGTCTGTCCCAAACTTAGATTGCAGACCAAGTCATCATTTCCTATAGATTGGCTGATCTTAGCTGCTCGTCCATAAACCACATGACATTTATAGTTTTGTAGTTTTTTATTTATTTGGTTTTTGGTTTTTTTTTCTTTTAGTTAATACACTACTTTTACAACATAACAAAATTATATAAGCTGTGTGTGTGTGTGTGATCTTTGGCAGCCACGGTACGTTAGGTTTTCAAATGTGTTTCATGCCCAAGAGAATAAATAACCTTTAAGAAAAAGAATTTGAGAGTTTTTTTTTTAAGTAAGTTGCTGATCTAAAAGCTAAAAGTCATGGTAACACACATCTGTAACCCCAGCATTCTGGACGCTGATGCAGGAAGATGACAAGTTCAAAGTCAGCCTGAGCTACATAGAAAACCTCTATTTCAAACACAGCAAAACAATAAAATTCAAGGTCTCCTGAAAGGCATTGTTAAATTTAACATTGCCATGAGGGAAAAATAAGATCATCTCTAGATGATAATTTTGATGACTTCACAATGAGACTCTCCTAGAAATCTTAAATGAACTATAGAAAGGTTAGTTTAGCAAAAAGTACATTTCCATATCTTGGATCTAACAATAAAATATTACCAACAGAGATAGCCATTGCCAGTTTCCATTGCTTGTACACAAAGCTGGCCTTCTGTGTGGGATCCAAAGAGGCGTGGCACAAATACTTAATGAACGCAGAGCTGAAGCAGCCTCCAGAACCTGTGTGGTACGAATGAGGTTGTTAAGATGCGAGCAACTTAGTGAGCCCCGTAAGGCAGAAGGATCTCCTTTCAAGACACTTCACTCTTGTTGCTTGTTTGACAGCATCTAATGTGTTCTGATGTCAGTGTGTTATCCACACTGTTATCCACATGTAGCTTGACAGGCTTGTGTGACCAGAGCTGCAATATGGATGATCCCATAATATGAATGTGTGCTAACAAAAGTTCCAACTGCCCAAGGTGACCAATGATAGTACCATTGCTGTGAGTGCGCCTTGGTCACTGGTAACTCAGGAGGACCATTCACGAGGTTCATAGGGACACCTGCAGGAAAGAAGGGTGAGTGAGCAGCAGAGAACTGGGATGCTAGCCTGCTCCCTCCCAACCAGTCTGCGCAGGGCACAGAGCTATATTTTTCTGCTTTATTCTTGTACTTTGAGCACCTCATCCCCAAAATCCAGTAGTATTCATCCTTTAAGAACAAAACGAGACTTGTTCTCTTATTCACTCTTAACGCATGACTTGTTGCAGAGAGAAAACTACCCATGAATGTCCGGACTACAAAACCAGTGGCCCCAACTCCTGTTTCTTTAGCAAGCAGTATACTTCCATATGGAAAATCTACGTCATCACAGTAAATGCTACCAATCAAATGGGAAGCAGTGCTTCGGATCCACTTTATGTAGATGTGACTTACATAGGTAAGGGGGGAGTGGGTGAGGAATATGTTACCGTTATTTTATGTGATGTTATGTTATGTGATGTGATGTGATGTGATGTGATGTGATGTGATGTGATGTGATGTGATGTGATGTGATGTGATGTTATGATCAAAAGTCAAACTCAAATTGAGTCTTTCTGGCTTATGGATGAATCCTAGATAAGAAAAGTGCAAGAATTCATGGCATCTTTGCTGAGCGAGCATTTCACATCAACAGCATTGATTCTTGACAACAAGATTAGTACTTGGGATCTTCATGTTCTCTTATGTCTCCTCAACTCTAATCCTAGTGCCTTATATCCAGTGTGGGTGTTCTGCATGCCTCCTTTATTAATAATAGCTCCCCTGGCCGTCTCCCTTCAACCATGTTGCCTTTTTTACTAGCCAACTCAAATTTGTTTTCTTTTTGCTGGGGGTGTGCTGGAGATGAAACCCAGAGCTGGGGATGAGGGCAAGCACTCTCCCACTGAGCTAAACTAATAGCTCCAAATGTCTTTTCTTTCTCTTTATGGAAGACAGGATACTCTTCAGAAATGAAGGTCTTTTAAAGGGTCTTCTGGTTCGGAATTTACAGGATTCATCCCAAATACTCTGATGAAACTAAGCTCTCCACAAGAGTGTATCTACTTCACTATACTTTGAGTTATTCTTAGACAAATAATCTGCCAGGGTGATGGGGGTATGGGTTCATGGAAGGATGCTGCCTGGTATAAATAAAAAAGCCCGAGTTTCAAGTATCCCCAAAATGTAATAAAAATAATAATAGCAACAGGAAGAAGTAACTTGTCAAAAGTCTGGTCACTTATGTGTTATCTGGAGAAAGCATCCACAAAGTAGAGCCGTCAATTGGAGATAGGTTCTTGCTTTGCATGATCAGCATTTTGTAGTGGAGCAATTGGACACAGCTGTAATGGCCTTTATGGTTTAGCACAGATGATAAATAGACTAGTAGGAGAATAGATAGGATGAGGAGAATAATGTTTAGATAATAATTTATGAAGTACCTAGTAAGGTTTGAAATTATTCAAGGCTTCCCCATAGAAGCAGTACCACTAACAACAGAAAGCAGGTCAAGCCACTGCAGCTGTCACACATCTCCCTCCCAACTTCACGTCCTCATTCTTGCTTACCTTGCTGTTATGTTTTTAATAACACACTGAGTCCAATTAGTGCTGGCCATACAGGGTCATCCAATGAGGCATGAGCAACACGCAATAGCCACACCCCAAAGAGAAGTGACTTCCCGCTCCTCCAGCCTCCACCAATGGCCAGTCGCTCTTCAGCTAGGGATGAGACCTCAGGGGCCCCTCCCCCTCCATGCTTGAAGTTTGAACTTATTTGATCTCCTCCAGATCCTTGACAGGAAGTCACAGTAGCTGTGGTTTCATGTGCGTAGCAGCCAAGTCTTGCCCAAAAGACAGCAATTCACAGCACCCTTCCCCGCCTTCCCGCTCTTACATTTTTCCTAGCCCCTCTTGTGCTATTTCAAGAGCCCAGGGGAGAGGGGTTTGATGCAGGTGTTGTTGCATCTTCAGCTGAGCATCACAGCCCACTAGGTGTTTCACTCTTAGAGAGGTAGTCCCAAGGCCCATCGTTGGAGGAATCTGAGAGTAAGTGCTTCCTTTGATTATTTTTAATTGTAGTAAAATACATATAACAAAAATTATCTTCTTAAAATCATATTAAGCTGTGTAATTCATGGCATTAGTTCATTTAGAATGTTGCATACACATTAGCTAATTCTTGCTGCAGCCTACAGGGAAAACACTGTTTAAAAATTGTTTCAAAATAAAAGCCGCTTCTAAGTTTCAATTAACACTCATTACTGAAGATGTGACTTTAGTCCAGGAATTGTTCCTCTTTTCATTTCTCTTCTACCAAAGGGGCCCAGTAATACAGGCTCATGACATTTGGGGAAGGGATTAAGTGATGATTCACTGTTAGAGTATTGTTTTAATTCATGGCATGTAGTATGCATTCAAGAAATGACAAGGTTTTGCTAGTGGGAATTCAGTAAACATTTGGGGACTGAATAAATGGGGCAGCAAGCTGCTTGAGGGTTACTCAAAGGAACACTCTCCAAAAGGACAAGTTAGGCACTTGTTAACCATTTACTATCTGTCAGGAAGAAGTCTGCCCTCCACAGAGAGTGATGTATACTCTGAGTGTAAAATATACTTGATGAACTGAAGGCAAAAAATCCATAAACTTCTTACCTGCAAAGTTGCAAATATGCATGGGTGATGCACAGAAAGATGTGCAGGCTTTCAAGGAAATGGTTGCTCCCAACTCAGGCAAATTAACCCTTCCAAATGTCTTTCCCAAGCATCTCCTATAGCAATCTCAACTTGTAACTCCCGCCCCAGTTATTATCACATGGACATTGCTGTTAGGGGGAAAACGTGCACATGCGTATGAACCTGGCTGAAAGAAAGTGGAGAATACAGCCAAAGCAAAATCTCAGTTGCTGAGATATTTTGTTGTTGTTGCTACTTTTCAAACCCCATCGTCAAGTTCAAACGTGACTGATCACATGTCAAGAGGAAGAAGGAATTGATTATATCCTCTGGGAGCTTCTCATGCAGTGGAGAAAGGGGACCGACAGAAATAGAAGCCATGACAGAAAACAGTAGGGTCCAAGAGAAGGCCCAAGCCGTGAGGGAAACTAAAGATGTCTTTTACATCCACAGTTGAGCCAGAGCCTCCTCGGAACCTGACTTTAGAAGTGAGACAGCTGAAAGACAAGAAGACATATTTGTGGATTAGATGGTCCCCACCCAACATAACTGATGTGAAAACTGGCTGGTTTACAATGGAATATGAAATTCGGTTAAAGTCCGAAGGGGCAGATGTGTGGGAGGTGAGTCAAAGTGAAGTTTATTGGAGGACCCGTGTCCTTCGGCGGGGATAACCCTTCACAACGGAGCAGATCATTTCCCCAATTGTTGTGGGTATTCCCTTGCAGACACAGCCCTGCAAGGAATGCCTCCTCCCTTCGACTGAGATTGAAAGATGTCATATTCACAACTCTTACAAAGACAGTTGCTTGTACCGGACAGGTTTCCTCTTCGGTTCCCAATTTACCTACCTAAGTATATCTCAGACAGCCTCTGGATATAAACTATAAACTATACTGAGCCTGGAGGCAAGAGAGTCAGTTTAAAAGCCCATGGTCAGTGCTTTTAAGGAAATGCTTTGTAATAGTTCAGTGTAAAATGATAATGCTGCAATTACAGGCATAATGGTATACTACCCTGTGTCCCTGTTGAAAATGAGACATTTAGAAACATAGTCAAAATTATAGGATCACACATTTTTAAAAAGGTAATTAAAATTCCTAAAGAAAATAAAGTAGTCTATATTTTAATCCTCCCTGTCTCAGTTTCCTAAGTGTGTGTGTGTGTGTGTGTGTGTGTGTGTGTGTGTGTGTGTGTGTATATATCTTTAATAGCTGGTTAATCCAAACTAAGTCTACTCCAAGACATTTTTGATGTAGTGGGAAGAGGAGGGTACTTGTTCAGAAGGATGTCCCACAATATTCACCTTTTATTAGTTCTTTGTATATTCACTTAGCTAATATCTCGGCTCCTGTACTGTCTGCAATCATACTTTAGATTCCAGGGCTTGAGTAGAATCAGGTGGAATACATGTAGCTCAACATGCTCAATAAGTAATTGGTATAAACTTCGTACTATTTTCTCCATCATCAGCATCATCAAGTCATCTGATCGACCTAGTATAATTGATACTAAATCTGAGTCCTAGACTAGGAAGGTAGAAACCTGATGGCTTCCTTGCTAAATAACATTTTATTTGTGTACAATCACTTCAACGTTCATGAAGAGTTGGATTCCTTCCACCTAGTAGTTTTTACACCAACTAATAATCCTTTAAACCAATTACTCCATTGGAATTTGTAAACTAGTAATTTTATTATCTCTTATATGTATGTACTAATTTGCTAGCAAGAATCTTGTCTTTTATTAAGTAAACTGGTGAGGGGTGGGAATTGTCTTTCTGAAATAGAATTTCAAATAGAGACATAGAAGACCTTGTTTATTTGTTTGTTTGTTTGTTTGTTTGTTTGAGACAGTGTTTCTCTGTAGCTTTGGGGCCTGTCCTGGAACTAGCTCTTGTAGACCAGGCTGGCCTCAAACTCACAAAGATCTGCCTGCCTCTGTTTCCTGAGTGCTGGGACTAAAGGCGTGTACCACCACCACCCGGCTACCTTTTAAATTCTTATGAGAAAGTTGTAAGAGGAAGAAGGAAAGGATAGAACAGAGCAATGAAAAGAAGGCATCCTCTAAGCATAGCCATATCTACCTAACTCCCCATTAACTTATGTAAAAGAAAAACCTCTTTTATCATAACAAGAGTCAGAGGTGACTTCTGTTTTTCTTGTTTTTTCCTTAGAACCATTTTACAGGGCAGCAAACACATTTTAAGGTTTTTGACTTATATCCAGGACAAAAATACTTTGTCCAGACACGCTGCAAGCCAGACCATGGATACTGGAGTAGATGGGGCCAAGAGAATTCCATTGAAATACCCAGGGGTGAGTGTTTTGACTATACTTTCCCCCTATATGTATATATCACTAGCAATAAAACTGCATGTAATAGCTACTAATAATACAGAAACTATTTTGTGCCCTATCTAAAAAAGTAGGTAGAGATGTGATTATCATCTCTTAATCTAACAAAAAGACATTTGGAAGAGCTGTATTACTGCCTGAATCATAGTTTCCAAACATCAGTTTCTAGAACAAAGTTACAGATATAAATCTAAAATGTCCTCCAAGGACTCACTGGTCATTCATTCTGACCTCCCTGTCTAGCTTACATGTACCTTCTGTTGATGAATTGCTTTTCAAGTCAAGAAATACAAGTAGGAAGACAAAATCTTGAGTCCAAGTTTGCAGGTGTTATTTTGGTTGGCTAGTTGGTTTTTAATGTTGATATTATACGTGATCAAAGCTCTCTGGCTGTTTGTTTTTTAGACTTCACCCTAAAAGATACAACCGTGTGGATCATTGTGGCCATTCTCTCCGCTGTCATCTGTTTGATTACGGTCTGGGCAGTAGCTTTGAAAGGCTATAGGTACTACACTGTCTCCCAGCTCTCCTCTCAGGCATTATTATCTGGAATAATGACAAAAAGCACCGATATAAAGATGACGGAAACCAGCAGACAGCCTAAGTACCTTATTTATCCATTAGTGCTAGCATTTTTTCTAGTACAAAAAAAAGGTAATCTTTTATCAATGGGTTTTTAAAGAGTATTTAAAAATATACTTTTTGAATCTAGTGTTCTTTCTATAAAATAGGAACTTAGAGCTATAAAATTGTGGAAATCTGGCAAAAGCAGCTAACGCTGGAAGAATCAATTAGAACAAATAAACCAGTAGCTTGAAATTAGCTTTCAGAATTAGCCAGCAAAGGCGTAGTGTGCGTCTCCACCACTACCTCTGGCATTTACCGCTACTTTCATACTGCCCTAGAATTCTACCTCTTATAGCCCAAGCATCAACTGTTTGGGAACTGGGAGAGGGGGGCGGGAATCTCTTTCAAATATTATAATGAAATATGAGTCATTTGTCCACTCTCATGAATTATTTTGTAGCATGATGACCTGCATCTTTCCACCAGTTCCCGGGCCAAAAATAAAAGGATTTGATACTCATCTGCTGGAGGTGAGTGTCAGAAGCAGAGAGTGTGATGTGACTCACTGCTTGGTGGTAATTAGTTTACATACGCCCGCTCAGTCCTCATCAATCCAACCTGGCCCTCATCCCTTTCCGGTCGCCCATCCTCGTCAGCATGTATATTAACAGAAGGAAGTGTTTGGGATGACTGTGTTCATCATCATATTCTAAAAGTCACAGAGCAAAGAAAGACAGCTCGGAGACATCCAAACTCATGGGGAGGCATGTTACATTGCCCAGGACTGTTCTTGAAGACAGAGATGGCCGTTTTCAAATAATGAGTTTAGAGAGAGAGAGCAGACATTTTAACTAATGCTCACTACCACCGTCTCCCTTACGCGAGTCCAAGCTTCCATTTCAATATTCTTTACAAAGCCACTGTGACAGAATTTTCCATTGTCCCTGTGCTCCCATTTGAGTGATCAGTAGATCAGTACTCTATGGGCTGGTGTTTCCCAAAGCACACTAGACTGATTGAGACAGAATTAAAGCATTTCTCTCTGGGTTGAAATGTGTAGTTTCAATCTGACCTTAACAGTGATGTGAAGAAAAGCCATCACCTGGATATAAAAGTCAATGCCGGTTGATGTGATTGTTTATTATACTTATAAGAATGTGAAAAGTGAATTTGACCTGTCTTTCAAAATCACTTTGATTGTAACTACAAGGACTAGAGCTAAGGAGTTTGGGTTTCTGGTCCAGGATCTTACCCACTGTTGAGTCTACTATTGACTTTTATAAAGCCCACAGCAGTGTCTCAGCTAAGCAAGTTACCTAATGTCTATCTCATAGCTAAACCTGCTAGCCATGGAGACCTAATGATAAATGGTTACCCTATGGTTATACTGTTTATATTCTTTCTTGCCTTCTCTCTAAACTTCATAAGAACCCTGGCAGATAAATGATATTACTACCATTATAAAATTGGCGCGCAACCTATGCAAAGTCATATCTACCTGGTAAAGGATAAAAGCCAAGGCTTGGGCCTGTGACCTAAGCCAGAGGACTTGGGAGAAGAGGAGAAGTAAAAAGAGACTGGATGAGGAGAGAGAGAGAGAGAGAGAGAGAGAGAGAGAGAGAGAGAGAGAGAGGTGGAATAGGAGAAAGAGAGAGGAGAAGGTAGGAGATGAAAGAAATAAAGAAAAAATAGAAAACTTGAAGAAGAGAAAGGAAAGGAGAGATGGAAAATCATAAGAGGTGGGAAAGGGGACGGAAATGGGGTGGTATGAGAAGCCAGAGCTAAGGCCAATTCACTGTTATCACACTCTAGAATGTGGTAGAAGAGGCTAGGAGACCAGTCACTGCATCTCACAACTACCCTGCCATTGAGTAGCAGTCAGGTGTATGCACAGACACTACGACTTCAAATGTTTCACAAGACACTTTGGTTTCATAGTTATATGTTTATCATACATTGAGTCATATAGTACTTTCCCGTTGAGTTCATAGCCACTATTAGAGACAAAGAAAAAGTATGAAAGATTAAAGAAAAGGAATTTGGTGAGTAGGACCCAAAAGGTGTTTGTAGATGACCTGACACATGTGTCTGCAGTCTGGGGGTGGGATACTGTGAGACTCCCCACAGACCCTGCCGCTGAGCAGTAGGAGGTGGAAAGCTTCCGTTCCAAGACTAAGCAAGATACCGCCTGGCTCCGGCCCCAGGAGCAAAGCCCCTTTACTCTGCTCAGATACCGCTCAGCTGTGAGGCCAAGGGTGGCGTGCGCTGAAGCTAACAGCCATCTCTCCTTGTGTCTGTGTTTCAATAGAAGGGCAAGTCTGAAGAACTCCTGAGTGCCTTAGGATGCCAAGACTTCCCCCCCACTTCTGACTCTGAGGACTTGCTGGTGGAGTTCTTAGAGGTGGATGACAATGAGGACGTACAGCTAATGCCCTCTCGTTCCAAAGAGTTCCCAGGCCAAGGTGGGAAACCCACGCACCTAGACCCCGACAGTGACTCGGGTCACGGAAGCTATGACAGCCATTCTCTTCTGTCTGAAAAGTGTGAGGAGCCCCAGGCCTACCCACCCGCTTTCCACATTCCTGAAATCATTGAGAAGCCAGAGAATCCTGAAGCAAATATCCCTCCCGCCCAGGACCCCCAAAGCAGCGTCCCCTATTTTCACGCAGATGTATCCAAATCTTCAACATGGCCTTTGCTGCCTGGCCAACACATGACCAGGTCTCCTTATCACAGCACTGCTGATGTGGGCAAGCTCGCTGGAGGTCCTGTAGATACGCTCGCCTCTTTCCTGGACCAAGCAGGAAAACATCTTCTAAAATTTTCTAAAACCCTTGAAACTGAAGAGGAAGAGGTGGCGGAGCATGAGGAGACGAAAAGCTTCCATTCTAAAACTAAACAAAACGCATCATGGCCCCTGCTCCAGGAGAAAGGCCCCATTGTCTATGCTAAACCCCCAGATTATGTGGAGATTCACGAAGTCAACAAAGATGGAGTACTATCATTGTTTCCCAAACAGAAAGAAAACATCCAGATGGAGAAGCCCGGGCTTCCTGAAACCAGCAAGGAGTACGCCAAGGTGTCTGGGGTTGTGGATGACAACATCCTGGTGTTAGTGCCAGATTCCCGAGCTCAGAACACAGCTTTGCTGGGGGATTCAGCCAAGAAGGCTCCACCATCGCTCGAACAGAATCAGTCTGAGAAAGATCTGGCCAGCTTGGCTGCCAGCGCAAGCAACTGCAGACTCCAACTGGGCAGGTTGGATTACCTGGATCCTACATGCTTCATGCACTCCTTTCACTGATAGCTAGACTCGTGCAACGATTGGCTAAAATGTGATTTCTCTTCAGGTAACACTACAGAGTCATGGATGAACGCGGTCTGCTAGCAAATGTTTCAGGATGTGGGTAAAATAACACACTACTTCACTCCTTTACATGCTCGCATTTCAGCTCCTGCCTTCCCTCAGCAGCTGGTCTCCAGAACAGTCGATCGTGTATGCTGTGATGTGTAGACTTGCTCTTTGCTATTAGTAATATATATGTACATATATATGCATATATATGTGTATATATATAATGTATTCAATGAAATAAAAGCACATTGTTTACCATTCTTGAGGGATGGTGCCAACAGGTATAGCCTCTGCAATAGATTTGGCTTGTGGTAGAGGTATAAAACAGTCAAAATGACTTAGCGTAAGATGATGTTGAAAATGCCACAAAACAGCTTTTCAAAACGGATGGCTAAGCCTTTACACTCCTCCTTCATTTGATTCGGATGGTCCAAGTATAACCCTTTTCTGAACGGATACATTCCAGGACACCAGCCAAATTGTTTACAACAGTCCCTGTACCTTACTGACCCTTTGTCTGTATGCAAATGAAATCAGGTCCCATTTTTTTTTTCTTAAAGTAATTTGAGTGTGTCAAGAATGGTTTATCCTGCCTAAATGTTATTTCTTTCTAAGGCCTCTTGAGTGTATAGTTTGAGGGAATAAAATTTTCTTACAAAATAAGGCCAATGAATTCCACGTGATGAACCATTTTCAAATGTTTTCCTTGCTTCATTTCAGCAGGACGGATGATTCGTTATACACCCTAATATTTTCTTAGTAGAAAACAAACTCCCAAAGACTAATTTTAATCTAACCGGTAATTATTGCAGGGTGGTAGTAGAAGTGTTGCCTTACTGTATATACAATTTTGCTTTAATACAAACCCGTAAGTTTAGCACTGTATTTTTGAAGACTATTTTTCTATCACTTAGGTAAAGTAAAGACTATTTTCTAACTCCCCAGTACTGCTGTTTACGTCTTCAAAGTGGGGGCAGTCATTTCTGCTGCAAGGTTATAATGAGTATTCCAAGTATATATAATATATGCAGACCATGTCAGAGAGAAATGTCAGGCCAACCCCTTGCCCACTTAAGAATGTGAAGTGAATGAAAAATTTAACTAGGTACCAAAGAGTACCATTTATCTGATTATTTTCTTTATCTCCAGGACACTTTAAATAGGAGTCATCTCTATTAGGGTTTTAGGACTCTAGACCTGAAATATTTCTCCCGTGAGCTTAGGGCTCTGCCCACCTATGGGTGACTTTTATGAACCAGGAAAGTGGAGAGTAGTGACCGCTAGCATAGTTTCCAAGACAGAGAACTGGCTTTGTTTTATTTACATTTTTTTCTGAGAAATTCTGAACACAAAAGGATTTTAAGCAAAACCAAAAGTCAAGATCTCTCTGGAATAAGCGCATTCGCAAACTCTTGGCAGAGGCTGTGCTCACGTCAAGAACGTCCAGTTAGAAGTTCTAGGAAATCAAGCAGCTGTCCAGTGATAACAAGAGCTTCAAAGGTCAGGAGACGGAGACTCTGCAAGAAAACTGCAGGGGCAGGCTTCCTGAGAAGGCTCACAACCTTGTATCTCCATCTTACTAGGAGTACCCAGGACTCATCTACTGCAGTCTGTCTCCCCTCTCCTCTCCATACCACCTATCGGCAAGCAATTCTCTGTCCATTCACTAACAGGTTATAGAGACTCTGAACTGCACCTCTTGTGAAGTTCATCCAACAAGCACATATTGGTAGAAACCGCACTCAAGAGATTCCTTGATGCCTGAGAGTAAACACATTTTTTTCAGGACTGCAAATGCAAACCCCTGAAGCCTATTTTCCCCAAACATAAACATCTTGTGGACAACAGAAGCATTTGGCAATGCTGTTCAAGCTCCTTCAGTGCCCTGAATCCTCCATAGTGAACGTCTGAGGACCAGTTGCTTTGGCACTACTTGGAAATTTTGTTTTCAGCATCTCAAGTCTCATCGAATACATATGGAATTGGAGTCTGCATTTTGCTAAATGCCAAGATAACTCACGTGCACACTCAATCTGGAGAAGCATTGTTTTCTATGACCATTTCCATGAAAGGTTTTTTTGCCCCTCTCTTGGAAAGTATGGAGCAAGTCTATTTAACTTGAAATAAACAACACTGTATGCAAAGAGAAAGCATGAATAAAGCTCTTATTTAAGATTTACATAATGATGATGTTTATATGAAGTCACGTGAGAGAATGACATGCAAAATACATACAACTTCCAAGAGGGCCAACGAATCTAGTTCATCTTGAAAACTACTGACAAAGAAACTTCAAAACCAGTACAAACTAAGCCTTTCCCAACATATTCTGTTCTTCTCCAGGAGATAAATATATGCATTTATTTACAAATTATGACCACTATAGAACTGATAGTGCATGTTCTACTCATAGTTGGAAATTTAAAAATCTGCTTCTGATATATAATTTGCATAGATAAAACATATGACTGTCTCAAGACAAATCTCATCCAACAAAAATATACATTCATGAAATAAAATAAAATTTATAGATCTATTTGTTTATTAGAATCTTTATGATAAAATATTTTCTGTTGAAAGACAGCTGCTTGAGCGACAGAATGAATGCCAGGGCTCGAGACACCTGGGTTCTAGTCCTGCTATGCCTTGGAAAGTCCAATTGCCTATTCTGGATTTCAGTTTTCCTGACTATATTGGACAAATAGCCAGTAGCCTTGACTCTATGACTCACTAAGTAATTTGAGCCGATCGCGGGCATCTTAATTAAGTGGTGAGACAGATATAGAAATGCAGTCACCTTCACCGATGTGCTCATTTCTGCTTCACCCTTTTAAATCTCAGCACCTGTTTGTCTTCATGCATTGCACATACACAGTATAAGTCAGCCTTTAAGATCATGTGCAAATATGTGTGCAGAGATTAAGGTGTCGAGCTAAGAAAGACACAGAAAATAAGACACTGCTCTTTAGAAAAATCACCTTTAATGTGTCAAGTCATGCTCATTCCTGCATGGAGCCAACAGCCTCAAATCTCTGTTCTTGTATTTGGTTGTTAGCTGTTTTCCCACCACCATATTTTATGAATAACCATTGTACATGTAGATTAAAGAACCTTTTGCTCTGAACCACAAAAAAATTGTAGTTTTGTAAGCAACTTCCTAAGAACTCATGTTATGAAGTACGTGGAAACTGAATATATCCCATGGATGATTGAAGGAACTTTGGGACACACATGGCAAAATAGTCTATGACAGGTTTTAACAAATGCATAGAAAGAACTTCAATATGAGCACAACTTACCATCAGCTGTGTCACTGATTTTTAATAGATGATACATTCTCCTAAGTGCCTGAGACCAGTTCTGGTAGTCAGTTGTAGGTTAATGATTCGTTGTAAACTAGTCTGAGGGGAAGCAGGCAAGCTCCTGCTGCGTATGTCAGCTCAAACCTGGGAGACGCTTTGCTTGACACGATCCAAGAGAACTGGTGAATTGTCAGTTAATGAGCAATCAAAGGACCTGAGCTCCAGGGGAAAGTCTGCCCAAACAGAAACCTAGATTCTTTCTTTCTCATTTTTCTTTTAATTCGGCTTCCATCTGCTGTCCCATCATTTGCAAAATGACTTGGTCTGCCTTCAGCAACTTCAATCTCACACAGACAAGAAAGAAACAGATCTGTATGTTTTACAAAGTGCCTTTCTTTACCTTTTTTTTTTTAAAAAAAAAAAAGCCTTCATTTTGGAAGAAAAGTGCATTGATTGGAAAGTGAATTTTACCTTAAATGAATTTCTTTTAACTAAACAGAGAGATAAAGAAAAGAGCAGCCAGAAAAAGGGATGACAAAATGAGCTAAAGACTAACCAGCAAAATATGCAGAGATTTCTGTGTGTCGTTTAATTGAATCGTCGCAGAACTGAAAGGAATAGTGTCAATCACTTTGCCTAAGTGTGATTGGAGATAAGCCTGCCAGCCCATGACTCAAAACTTTCCATTCTGAAACAAAATGTTGATGCGCTCTTGAATGAATGACACTGGATCGTATGCCAAGCCCTGCAGAGGACAAGATGTACACTTTGGAGCTCTATACATAGACGGAAAAGTAGTAATAACGTTGAATTATCCCCCAGTTTGCCATGGATGAAAGCCTTGTGTGTACTTCATTGAACCGGGTTTCTTTTCTGACTTTTGGCTCAAGCACAACATTGATGCTGCTGAGCCTTCCATGTCCAGTTCTAGGTTGCATCACTGTTGCTAACGAGGCTGCATGACCCTGATCCTCTCTTCTGATTCTGGCCACTGGTCTCTTCTCTTTAGTTAAGTAGATTGACACCCTCAAAAAAAATGTTTCTAAGACTTTTTCTAGGTCTGTCTTTGAGTTAATTTTCATGAATTATGGAAAATCTAAGACTACAGATGAAAAGTCCAGATTCCACTACTGACATGCCCTTGACCTAGGCAGTGGATGCCTGAGACTGTGTGTAGAAATACTTAGCAGAAAACTGAGATCCATTTCTCCAAGTTAGGTAGACCAGAACCCTTGCGTCTCTGCTTCTTTCCGTTCTGCATAATTAAAAACCTTCTCAGTCCCTCTATTCGGGACCTGTTATTCTCCCTAAAGATTAAAAATGTAGAGTAGTAGTAAACTTGGGGTCAACAGGAACAAAATTATCCATAAACATGAATTTAGATCTTTATAAGATGGACCAATTGTTAAATCTTCCCACAAACACAAACCTGAACTGAAGTCATAAGTAAAACTCCATTTAGATACATACTTGCTTAAAGATTCAACCTGGTAACTTGTTAAGAAATCTAAGCTATCTTGATGAGTAGGTATTGACAGTCTTAAAGAGAAACTTTAAAATACAGGCTTTTTGCTTCAGAGTTTATGATCTAATTATAATTGCTTATAATCTACTTATAATTACAATCCTTTCTTATGATTAATTAGACATGTCACCCATGAATCACATGGGAATTTTCTCCTCAGTCTTTTATTTTCCAAGAAGGTAACTTTGGGTTTGAGCTCTGCATGGTATCAGCTTCCAGTGGAGGGAAAGGGTAGAAGATGGAACGTGCCAAAGTGTGAGACATATCAGAATCCCACGAAATGGAGAGTGTACATCAATTCATTTCTAACTGAAAATGGTAAATCTACATGCAATTATGAGTTAATTGCTGAGAGACATACACAACTCATAAGACCATGAGCTGACAGCTCTCCTGTTCACACCACCTCTTTTTATTTCAAGTTAGAAGGCACTGAGACACGTAGAGTAGAAAGACACCCATCTGGATGGTCTAGCCAATGAGCAAAGGGACTCACAGGTCAGCTTAGGATATTAATTAATCTTTATCTACTGCCATTTAAAAAGAGAAGAAAAAACTTAAAAGCCTTTGTACTATCAAACATAAACTTTAATAGTTATGGTCAATTTATGCCCACCTAGATAAACTTAAAAATACAGGCTTGGTTTGTCTGTACACATTTTGCAAATTGGAAAGGCAGCCTTTTTACCACATTATCAAAAATGGAAAAAAAAAAAACTATATAGCAAAAATACCTCTGAAAATTATTTGTTTTACTAAATTCCTGAGGAAAGTATTTTGAATTTTTAAAACTACCTCCCTTCCCCATCCTAATGACTTTCCTTCAAAGCTGCTTATAGTTAGGAATGAAAGATACCACATCTTATCTTTGGACTGGTGTTGATGGAATATTTGTTATATTTCTCATGTGACACTCCTAAGTATATGTTATTTTACACTATATTGCTTTTTGTGGTTCAAAACCAGTATACGCCATATTGAAATCCTCATGTTGTAAATTTACCATGTAATACAAATGAAAATCATTATTTAATGACTTACAATCTAATTGTATCTAATTTCAGTATAGTTATGTCTATGTCTATAAAACAAAATTTAAAAATCTGTAATCGTATATGCAATCATATATTTCTGTTGAAAACTGTGAATGTTCTGATTTTTCCTTCATCTTTGTCTGTAAGTGATACTGTATGTCATTGTATAGCTGACCTGAGCTTCGAATGTGTTTAAAGTACAATCCACCAACTAGTGAAATGTCAACCTTTGGCTTTGCTTCGTGTCATTTTGGTGTGTTCTTTGCACCTTGAGACTTGCTTCTGTGCTCAATCAATAATTTTAAACAATGTGAGAGTCTCATATAAACCAAAGCAATTCAGACACAGCCTGTTGAGTGATCATTCCTTTGTAAAGCCATATTGAAGCAACGACTCCGCTGTAGCATACGGCTCCCTGTTTCCAAAGCTGCCTCTACCTCTCTCTTGCTCTTTCCCTATAAAATGCCAAGCAAAATTCAGCCTTGAAGTGGGAAATTAGAAGTGGTTACTAATGTTGTCATTTTTAACCTGATAATAAATCTTCTAACTCACTACTTTACAGATTTGTGCTAGGTTTTATGAATAACCATTTTTACATTTTGATATTTTGTAGACATTGGCTGATGAGTAAAGTGCAGAAAGACCACACAGTAAGTCATCAGAATTTTTTTTAAAAAATCATAGATTGCAAGTTTTCCCCTATCAGTGAGTCACTTCAAGGTGGTTGGTCAAAGTCATTATAATTTATGTCACTATATTTGAAATATCCAACACAGTGCCTGGCTGGTAGAGTGTTTATTTTCTTTGCCTCCCCTAGTTCTATTTTCTTGTTTGAAATGCAAATGAACAGAATTTCATGGATGTTGCTAAAGTGATTTTTCTTGAAGAATTTTTGCTGCTAGAAGATCTATAATTATGAATTTGTAATTTAATTTGCCCAGACTCCCAAGAAATAAATAACCCCTTGGTTTGATTTTAACCATCAAAAATATTATGGCATGGGAAGAGTCAGCCATTTATCAGAAATAATCTTGTTCTGATTTTAAAGGCTCATTTCTCTGTGTCACTGCTGTGGTGTCTGCTTTCTTTCTTTTAGTATTAAAGGATTATACACTGCTCAGCACATATGATTTGTTTCTTACATTTTTCACTCTGTGGATCTTGGGTTATTGTATGCTGTGCTTCCTGGTTTTCACGGATTTATCCATTTGCCTCTATCCACTTTGAACGAACAACATGTTAAATCATTGTCAATAATACAAAAATTATGCTAATTTCTCTCACATCATTTTTACTGCATGCCAAAAATATTGCTTGCTGAACAAAATCTTAGCGATCCCAGAATAATATGGTCATTATATTTCTATTTGTGTTGTTATGGAAAATCCCCAGCTCAGTGCCTGGCTCAATAAATATGTGTTTCCCTGGCTTGTCCTTCTTCTCTTTTTTATTTGAAAAACAGGGGGAATGGGAAGAATATTATGTATATAGCTAAGACAATTTTATTAAAGACTTTTTAAGACACTTAATGATATATAATTAAGAAATTGTTCACCAAATTAAATAAAACAGATTTTCCCATTTGTGTCCGCCCATCCCAATAAAAAGGCAAATTTCCCCTCCTTTAACTCATTTGTGTCATAGGAAAAGTTGACAGAAATAAAGTAAGATGAAATTGGATTTATGGGGATCGAATAAAGAGGCTCATTGAACTGTGGTAAAATTAAGAAAGGACCAACCCATCGGGGGTAAATGGAATCCCTTTGAACACTGTATTCATCACTATTACTAACCTTTTTTTTCTAACAAATTCCATCAGACTAAGCCTGAATGGGTAATCTTTACCTTTCAAGGAATTCTGATCTAGAATCATCCAGCACTCGTGTTGTGTTACAGAACTGTGTAAGGTGTGCTTAGGATTGTTTGAGATGTCTTTTCTGCTCCTATTTATCATCTAGTGCTGTCTTATTAGAGAATAGACATTCTCTTTCTCATGGTGATTATCAGTCTCTAAAACTTGGCCTTGGGCTAAAAAAAGCACTGACTTTCTGTGTTTCTATTGGAACCATCTGCCTTTAATTCTAAGGTTCATGAGTATTTTTAACTTGCAACATTTGGAGTGTCTGTTACCAAAATTAAGTACGGTACAATTAACAGTGACCTGGGGCCATAAAATAGGTGACGTGTTTTCTGAATGTACTGTGTGTGTTTTCTGAGAGAAATCAGGAACTCACATTGCCACATCTTGCCAGGAGCAGGTCTAAAATCAGAACCCGTGGGGTTCTCCTCCAACTATATAGTCTAAATCTCCATCCTGCTATTTAGAAACTGGAAGACACAACTTCCATCTTGGTGTGTAGAAGACAAGAGGTAAGGCCATTAAACACTGGCCCCCACCCAGGACAGTACAGAATGTGGGGGAAAAAAATCTCCTGCTGGATGTGAGAGCCCCTCCAAAGTGTGCAAGGGAAATCCAGTCAATTCCTGAAATTCAGAATTTTTAACATCTAAAATTACAATTCTTTTATGGTAACCTCCTCCCACATCATATTGCGCAACCCCAGCCATCCCTGGGAACATTAAACATTCTTCTCTTTTTATGACAAGGAAGAGTCATATTAAAGTGTGCTCTTTACATCATTGTAAAGTATTTTATAAAATGCTTTATAAATGGGTGGAAGGAAAAATGGGAATTTTATAAATGTGTTTTTAAAAGGTTGTAAATGCGCCAGGGCATGTTTAGAGTGTGGTTGCTTCTTCTACGACGTAGAATGTAACCCTAAGTGACATTTCTAGTAGTTTGATTTTCCACGAGCAATACTGGTAGTGCTTCTGAATTGTGTGAATTCGTCATACATTTCCCAGTGCTTTCTTTTTTTGGAGTCAATGTTTTTTGCAATGGTAAGTGTTTAGTTTAAATTCATTTTAATAAGTTGTTTCCTTGTATGCTTACACCACATATTATATGACATATGGAACATGAAGCAAGCTCTCTCTTTAATAATCTTTATTCGAACTTGGTTTTTGTTTAATTTGGTTTGACTTGGCTTTGGCTTGACTTGGTATTAAAAAAGAGGAAAATGGCATTCTTGAACTAAAATATTGAGGCACATGCTAACACATTTTACCTTAGACCACTCATCTATGTCTTTGCAAAGACAAAATTTGTACTCATCTTTCAACACCTTCTCTTATTTTCCTTCTAATTCCAAATCAACTCTGAGTCATTCTTTCAAATAGACTGAGTTCTACGTCTTCTTCTACTGACCTCATCTTCCTTGTCTTTATTCGTTTGCCAAATTCAAGTCTTGAAAATGCAAACATTACTGGAAGCACCCAGAAGTTCCTTGGATCTTCTCCTGGAAACAACCAAGAACAATCATTAAGAGAATTTCCAAATCCGATACTCAATCAGATTGTGAAACCACAAAATCTTAGTGACAGAATTGACATTTTCTTGTATTAACTTTTTCCAGCCTAGAATTGACCTACCTCTTAATCTAAAATCTCAGTTATGATTCAACCATGTTTTTATTAAACAAAGTATTTCATAAATGCCTGGAAATTACCTAGGAAAACATAAAACATAACAAACAGCTATTAATGAACATCAGAATTCCTTAATATCAGCATTTCCCCTTACATGGTTCATATCTTTTTTTTAACCAATGAAACATGACAGATGCTATCATACATATTCTTCGAAACTGAATTCTTTACTCCTTCACTCAGTGTTAACCACAATCTTGCAGTTGTCATATATACTCCTTGTCATTTAAAAAACTACATTTACCTCATGTCCACATTTCAGTAAGTGATATGCGTAATACTTCAGATTTTATGGATTATTATATTTATAAGATTCATCTCCTTGCCCCTTGAGATAGAATTTTCTGAAGTGGCTATAGGCATATATCATTATGTACTTTGACCTTTTATCACTGGGATTTTTTTTCTTTTTTTCCTTTTTTAATTGATTTTTCTTGAGCTCTACATTTTTCTCTGCTCCCCTCCCTGCCTCTCCCCACCCCTTCAACCCTCTCCCGAGGTCCCCATGCTCCCAATTCACTCAGGAGATTTTGTCTTTTTCTACTTCCCATGTAGATTGGATCTATGTATGTCTCTCTTAGAGTCCTCATTGTTGTCTAGGTTCTCTGAGATTGTGATTTGTGGGCTGGTTTTCTTTGCTTTATGTTTAAGAACCACTTATGAGTGAGTACATGTGATAATTGTCTTTCTGGGTCTGAGTTGCCTCACTCAATATGATGTTTTCTAACTCCATCCATTTTTCTGCAAAATTCAAGATGTCATCATTTTTTTCTGTTGTGTAGTGCTCCATTCTGTAAATGTACCACATTTTTCTTATCCATTCTTTGGTTCAAGGGCATTTAGGTTGTTTCCAGGTTCTTGCTATGACAAACAATGCTGCTATAAACATAGTTGAGCACATGTCCTTGTGAAACGATTAAGCATCCTTTAGATATATACCCAAAAGTGGTATTACTGGGTCTTGAGGAAGGTTGTTTCCTAATTTTCGGAGAAATTGCCACACTGACATCCAAAGGGGCTGTACCAGCTTGCACTCCCACCAGCATTGCATAAGTGTTCCATTTACAACACAACCTCTCCAGCATAAGTTGTTATCAGTGTTTTTGATGTTGGCAATTCTTACAGGTATCACTGGAATTTTTAAGATGCAAGCAGCTTCCACTTATTGGTTCTATCTGCTGGATGCAATTGTAAAGAGTTTGAAGAGTTTATCCGTGATATAAATGTTGATAGTGATATAAAAAGCATATATTAGCATTCCCTAGATACTGACAAATTGTTAACTCCAAGGTAACACATCAAATTTACCTGTCCCATCCATGTAGGAGCCTCCATTCCTGCCCATTTTTTTAGTCAACTAATATTGTTGAGGGATATTAGTTTAATATGTGTTGCATTTGCTTATGGTGTGGACTATCTGTTTAATGATACAAAGATGTGTTACATTCTTTTATATTGCATTTGTTTAATTCTGCAAAGTTGTGATACTTTGCCTGCCTAAAAACCTGATTGGTCTAATAGAGAGCCGAGTGGCCAATAGCTGAACAGAAGATGGAGAAGTGGGGCTGTCAGGTAGAGAGAATACATAGGAGGAAAACTCTAGGCTCCAGAGAAGAGTGAAGAGCGAGAAAAAAGGAGAGGAGCCAGGGGCAGTCATCCAGCCACCCAGCCACCCAGCTAGCCATGAAATAAGAAGGAAAGAAAGAATATACAGAATTTTAAAAAAGTAAAAATCCCAGAGGTAATATGTAGTTAAAGAGAAACAGTATAATGTAAGTTAGAAAAGCAGGCTAGAAACAAGCCAACCTAAGGCCAGGCATTCATAAATAAGAATAAGTCTTTGTGTTGGAGTTGGGCAGTGGGCCCCCAAAGAGGAAAAAAAAAACCTACATAGTATTGTTATATGTTTTCTTTTCTGACAATTTGATAAGTACAAAATGAAATACTGTTATTATTTTATTTTAATGTCCCTTTCCCTGATGAATCCATCTCGTATCTGAATTACTCATTCGTTGCCTGCTTGTGTTATGTTTCTTTTGTCTTAGCCTGAATTTAACAGATCTTAATTTGTGCTTCTGTCTACTCCTGTCCTGATTCTTTCGGATTATTCCTATGCCTCCTGCAAAAATCTGACTACCTAGCAAATCAATTCCCACATCACTATACCCCCTTCCACAAACATTCTGTTCATTCGGTTGTTCATCATCTAAATTTTGAGATGATCCTATCCTCTCTCCTAAGCTCTTGGAACTGGAACTAGCCTGTTATGTATTAAAACTGTATATTAATTCCAAGAGAGGTTTCAAGTTATTGCTCCTTGCTTGTGAGCGTGTCCCATTGCTTCATTAGCATGAGCCTTCGGTAAGACTTGTATTATTTTTCACGCGTGGCTGTGCTTGTTCTATGAAACTCCTTCCTAAGCAACTGTTAAGTTTTGTCGCTATTGTCATTCCCACCTTTTGAAAAAAAATATATATATCCTATTCTATGCAGTTACTTCTCGGTAAAATCATGAATTCAATTTTTAAAAATTTATCTTTTATTTTGTAACTTAAGTGACCTCTGTTGATTCTTACAATGTGTAGATTTTCTTGGATTTTCGTTTTTAAAAATTATATCCTCACAAAACAACTTTAGTTCTTCTTCCCAATGCTTACACTTCTTATTTGTCTTTCACAGTCTATGACTTGGAGTACAGTTACCAATATGTAGTGAATGTAAGCAGGTAGGAAATGCCTTCTTCCTGGCTCCGGACGTCCAAAAAGAGTGTGACTAAAGATTTGCTTTTAGGTGTACTCCATCATATAGCAGTTATGCATACCTTTGGTTATGTTAATGAAATCCCTTTATGTTCGTCCCTTGGTAATTAATATGAGTTTAAGACTTTTCTCCATAAATGAGTGAATAAATTATTACAGTAAAATTATTCAGAGAAATATCTTTGAGCTAATCTGTCATTGTATTCTTGAGGAAGCATCACTTGTTCGTGGTGTCTCTTTATCAATTTTATTAGTTCTAATTTGCTTTTTAAAATTAAGGCTTTTACACTTGTGAGGCTCATCATTTTGCTGATTAAGATAGAATTTTCTGAAGTGATCACAGACAAATTAAAATCATTGTTTAAAGGTTTTTTTCTTGCTGTGGCTCTATTAACTTTTGCCCTATATATCTGTAAGTCATAGTATTAAGTGTATATTGGCTTAAATTTTCAATCCTTCTAACACAGTGGTTCTCAATATTCCTAATGCTGCAACCCTTTAATACAGTTCTTCATCTTGTGGGAATCCCAACCAGAAAATTATTTCATTGCTACTTTGTAACTGTAATTTTGTTCATTAAGAATCATAATGTAGAGCTGGAGAGATGGCTCAGCGGTTAAGAGCCTTGCCTGCTCTTCCGAAGGTCCTGAGTTCAAATCCCAACAACCACATGGTGGCTCACAACCATCTGTAATGAGATCTGGTGCCCTCTTCTGGTCTGAAGGCATACACACAGGCAGAATATTGTATACATAATAAATAAATGAATATTTTTTAAAAATAATCATAATGTAAATACCTGGTATGTAGGATATCTGATATGTGACCCCGTAGCGGTCATGACCTGAGTTGAAAACTACTGTTCTAATAAGTTTAGCCCTTTTACTGTTAATTCTGATGTCCAGTGATTCCTTTATCATAACATCTATTTTTTTCTGACACTCAGGTTCTTATTCTCTTCTGGGTAGTGAATTTCCCGCCATCGCTTTATTCTGTCACCATATTACACACAGCTAGATTTCCATTGACCATTTCCAACTGAGATTGTGGTGTGTGTGTGTTTTATAGGATCATTTTTCATTTTTTCATTTAAAGCATCTTTTCTTTGTCTTTTGCAACCTGAGTTATATGACTCAGTCTAATTTTGTAATAACCATTACAAGAACAGGTATTAATTGACGATCCTTGACAGATAGGTCACTGTAAACTTGTGACCCTCCACGTTTAAAGGCAGCTCCCCCTACACAGGAACAACAGGAATGAGCGGGAAAATTATTAGAAATCTCACTCTGCTGTGATTAGAAGAAATAATTTGCCTTGATTGGGAAGCTCTGATAGGGGAGTTCAGCCAATCACTTTCTGTTTGTGGGGCATGTCGCCCTTAGGCTAAAGCTTGCCTATAAACCTGCAAGCACGCCCCCACTAGCTCTCTCTCGCCTGGCTCCTGCGTCCAGACAGATCGTTTGGATTCTGGTGTAAGTTGGTGTAAGTCTTACTTCTGTTTATTAAAGCTGTATATTTTGTATTAAGACAGTCTGGGGACTTTTCATTACCAATTGCCCTACGGCTTCAAAGCTCAAAGGAAAGAGAACTCGAAATGACACCTGCTAAGAGAAGGGCTAATCCTCCGAGAAGTTCCTACCACACAGTTTACTAAAACATAAATTATAAGACGTCCTTGTGAGTACAAACTCTTCAGCGAGATCACCCATCAGTCATTCTACTACGTCCATTACTGAATAGCCCTTTAACAGGTAGTTTGTGGTTTCTAGATGGGAAAGCAGAACCCAGAACGAGCAAAAGGAAGAAGGAAGAAAGGGTATGGATGATCAAATATGAGCAAAGTATAGCAAAATATATGTCAGAATGAAGCCTGCCATTTTTATAACAATTAATAATAATGATAATGATGATGATGATGATAATGATGATGATGCTGATGACGATAGTGATTTCTTTTGAATGAGCATTGTGCTAGCATGATTAAGCAATATGGGTGCACTCTGTGGGCTCTTAGGTATTGGAGTTGAGTAGACAACCCAAGGCAGAATGTGTCCCAGGTCTCTGCAGAATGCGGCTTTGTAAAAAGGACCAAGTCCTATCATTCTGCTAGGACATGTCTGAATGTCTTTGCACTTCGTGCTCCTTTCCAAGAAAACCAGAATTGCCTGAAATGGTTCTGCGCCACACCCCCACTGCGGTTCCTTACGCTTGCTAATTGTCATCTCGTCATCCCATGCACACCGCTCTTCACAGCCCGTTAATGCTGAGAGGGACACCTACAATAGGAGGTTGTATGTGACTTTCCCTCACCAAAAACTTTTTAAAAAAGGCATTCTCCTTTTATTCCACAGGTCTCAAGAACTGGAGACCTGGAGGATAACTTTGGAAATGCTAGCATTTAACCCTTATACTTGACCTTGTTCTGATATTGACAAAAGGCCTTGCAGGCAAAGGCAAAGTCCATTTGCTCTCAGAACTTAACTAGTCAATAAGTGGTAAACCTATACGGCAATCTCCCCTTACAGTCACCAAGGAAGTTTGTCCAACTTTTATGTTCTAGGAGAAATTCTCAAATTTCCCACCCTGATCAAATACACTCTGCATTAGGAAAATTCATTATCTTGGAAATAGCTTCAGGTGGGGGTAAAACACGGATCTTCTATCACCCTACCTCGTTTTTCAGCTGTTTTGATAGAGAAGTTCTTTACTGATCCTGGGATATAATTAGGAAGACTGGACCTCATCTGCCCAAAGAGAACAGAGAAGAGAACAATTTAAAATAGTTGTCCTCTAAATGCCTTACAGCTCAGAGGCAGCATCTATTTAACCGGTATTCTGGAATGAACCTTGGGCAAGATTTGGATGCATATTCCAGTGAACTCTTAGGGTGAGGGAGAAGTTTTTCCTAGATGGAATGTCTCTCCTTGCCCTCCCAGTTTTCAGATTCAGTGAATGTTATTTAACTTTACGGAAGTCAAATGAAAGACATTTTTGAAAAATGGCTTTTTGGAAGATTAGTTAAACCATAAATTGATGCTCTCTTATTGGCATACACTTGAAACTTACATACGTGCTGACCTAGAAACACTTCTTCAAAGAATTTGTTCAAAGGGGGAAAAATTAAGTACGTGCAATTCTGTGTGTAAAAATGGTGGAGAAGGGCGTATTAAACAAGACTTGTCTTGTAGTCAAGCTTGGAAGTCATCACTCTTACTCCAGCAGTGAGAATCTAAACTAACTGAAACTAATGGTTTTCCTTAATTAACTAACCCAGCAGAGAAGTAATGTTGAAAGAGTGAAACTTAGACACAGGTGAATACTAACAGGTACAAACAAGCTCTTAGCGGGAGCAGAAGCCACTGACCCCATCACTAGCAGGAACACTGAAACAGTCATGTTGACAAACTACTGGAGGTTAGATATGGACTAACATGAAAAGGGAAAGTCTCTGGCAGCCGCCGTTAGGATGACTCCTCAACTTTTATTTCTCTCTCTTTTTTAAAGAACATCCTACATTGCCAAGGTTTAGATCATCTTGTTCTTTTGGCTGAAAAAAAAGGGGCAGAAATACACTTAGCACCTTCCATTTAGCAGGAAACTGTTCTCCAGGGAGAAGGACCTTGCTAAAGTCCTTTAAGGACTGAACAGAGTTTCAGAAATAATAGTGACTGCCATGGTCTGAGCTCTCTTATCGCTCCTGAAACTTGTGTATTAAAATCTTCATGCATAAAGTGATAGTCTGTAGATGATTGGTGAGATGGTCACATCATAAGAATGGCATTCTCCTGAGATTGGTGCATTTAGGGGAGACATTCTGAGGAGCCTGTTTAACCTATTGCTGTGTAAAAAAAAACATGAAAATAACCACATGAGTATTGTGACCTTAACCTGTACAAAAGCCTGCTGATGTCATCTCTTGGATTCTGTTGATGCGCAATTCCTTTCTGTATATGTATTGCTTTTATTGGTTTATGAATAAAGAAACTGCTTTGGCCTGTGATAAGTTAGAATAGAGCTAGGTGGGAAAACTAAACTGAATGCTGGGAGAAAGTAGGCGGGGTCAGTGAGATGCATGTAGCCACTGCAGAAGACAGACACACTGAAACCTTACCAATAAACCACAAGACTTGTGATAAAATATAAAATAATAGATGTGAGAGCTATCTAGAAGTACACTTAAGCTATTGTTCAAACAATATTGCAAATAAAAACAGTTTGTGAGTGATTATTTCGGGTCTGAGCAGCCGGGAAGAAATGAGCAGCCTCCACCAACATTCTGTAGTCTCCAGAATAGTGAGAAATATATTTCTATTCCATGAATTACTTAGTCTCTTTCACATAAACCTACATGGGCTAAGATAGTGGCAAAACACTTTCCAGAATTAAATAAAATACATAATGGAGTATTATTAAAGAATATGAGAAAATGGCTCAGATCTTCCTTTTGTGTGAAAAGCTGTGTTATGGGTAGTTTACTAAATTGCATGAGTATTAGCACAAATGTGTAATACTGTATTTAAGAAAATTTGTTCTATGCCCTAAAATATCTATTTTGGATAAATTTCTGTGGAATGCAGAAAAGAATATATATTCTGAGTCTTTGGATGTCATATTCTCTAGCTAGCTGCTAAGTCTAAGTGATCTACAATTTTATTTTACTCTGATGTTTCTACATTTATTCTTTTCTAAATGACACATCTATTGCTGATAAGGTGTTAAAACCATGCAGTATTACTAATGTGTCAATTATGCTTATTTTAAATTGTCTGATAGTAACAATACCTGTGTATTTTTATAAACTAATAGTATTGTTTTATAAAACTGGGTTGCTGAATATTTGTGTGTACATGCTTATAATCATTAATACTCTTGATAGATTTGTTCCATTATCTATATAAATTATGTGATCTCCATTATCACTTCTCACAACTTTTGTTTTAAAGTTGATTTTGTTAGCTATAAAGTGAGTGCAGATTCTCACACTTTCTTTCAGGTTCTATTGCCTAGGGATAACTTTTCTATATTTTTATGTTTAGTCTGTGTTTTTCTTGGCCAATTAGGTGCATACCTAGGAAGCAACAATCGAATCATTTTGTTGTGTTGTGTTTGGGGGATGGGTATTAGGTAGACTAGTCTGAGTCTTTTAATTGGATACTTGATACCATTAACATCAGTTATAACTGGAAGATATATACTAATACCTTCCATTTGTTATTTTGTGATATTTGACCCTTTCCTATCTTTGCTGACTTGTCTACTCACCTAATGAGATTCAATCTTTCCCATATTCTCAAGGTTGTGAAGACTTAGAGAACCACAAATAAGGATGGACAGGAAAGGGAGAAGAGCCACGCTGTGTTATAGTTAAAACACTAAGCACACAGGAAGAGGAAAGGCTATGGAAAGCTTCAAGACAGCACCATGTTGCTTATAAACCCATGTGCCCAGGGTTCTTGTAGCCTCTTGTACCCAGATGTGCAGCTCTTTCCCAGGATCTGGGAAATTCTTTTCTATTTCTTAAATTGTGTTCTGTTTCTTTAGTTTGTGCCGACTCCCTGCTTCTCCTTCTCTTTCTTCAAATCATAAATTTGGCCTTTTAATGGTGTCTCAGAAGTCTTGCAGTATCTGTTTCTACTTTCCTTATTTTCTTTATTATCATCTGAATATTTATATTTCTCTGGCTTTGAGCTCTGATATTTTACCCTCCAGCTGAACCACTTTACTGGTGAAGATTTAAATGAGTTTTTATTTAGTTTATTCAACTTCACTTTTGAGACTTCAGTTGGTATGTTCTTACTTTCTAGTTCTTTGTTGAAGTCTTCCATGTGTGTGATTGTCCCCATTTTTTCCAGTAGTTTATTCATATTCTATTAATTTGTTTGGGAGTTGATTTATGTCTTCTTTGAATTTGTTGATGCTTCTTATCACCATTCTTTTCTATTTGGGATAAAATTTTTCCCACTTTACTATCATTAAAATCGATTATTGAGGAATTTTTCACTCTTTCAAGGAGTCAGGTAGCCCTGTTTATTTCTTGTATTTCGGCATTTGAATTTGTACATCTCAGTGTGGTTTGTGGGCAGAGGCATCTACAGTTACTCTCTGATACCCATTTTCTCAGAACAAGATGGGGTGAACTACAAGTCTTTAGCCAATTATCCCGAGTTTCCATCACATCTACCTGTTCTTGTGGCAGGGAAGCCACATATGGACGCAGCAACCAATGCCTATAGGACATTACCTTCTTCCATCCTTTGGGTCTCTGAGTTTTGGTGAACTCAGGCCCCATAGGTAATCACTTGCTGTCACTCTGGTAGTTAACAACACTGATCGATGAATCATTGAAAATGAAACGAAAAGCAGTCTGCCCTGTGCCTCCTACTGACTTCCCACTGAAAGGAGCCTCCCATGGTTCTGACTCAGTCTCTCTCCTGTAATTAGACTGGCTCTCCAAGCAAATACAAAGTGGATCAGCGCCTGGCCCTTCCTGGATGATTCCATAAACTGGACAATGCAGGGATGCTTGACTCCTAAAACTGAAGACTCAGATGAGAGCCTCTCAAAATGGATTCCACCGCCACTGTGACCAAATGCTGAGAACAAGACAGAATTTTCCCAGTGCCAATAATCTGTACAGTCTCCAGGACACCGCCCTGGTTAGACTGCAAATGTGCTCAGTAACAAGATCTGTATTAATTGTGTTTTCTGAACAACTCACTTGCTTTCTTTTAGCTCAGTCTCTGCTTTCTGCCCTCCTGTTTCTTCCTGTTTCACATGGTGATATCTGTCTCTCTGTGTTTCTCTCTACGTCTTTTGTCTCTTTCTCTCCGTGTCTTTCTCTGTCTCTGTCCATCTTATCTCTGTCTCTTTTCTTTTAACATCCTGTTTGGTCGCTTCTGAAATATCAGCGCTTTCCTGCTATCAGCCATCTCAAAGAGTAACTACTGTTACTGGTCATCCTGTTCTATGACCCAGAGATACAAGCAACCACTGGGGGTGACTAGTGGGAGGTTCTCTCCCTCTCACTGCCTTCATGCTTTCCTGGGCTTGAGTGTGTCTTTGCTTGTCTGTCTGCTTAAGAAAACACATGTTGTGATCATCAGAATAATCACACCTTTAAATAAAAGAAATAGTCACTCACTTCTCCAAGGATTATTCAAAATGAACTATTTTGCTTCCCACTCTAGAAGGTACCTCATGCTGGGTGCCTTAACAAAACCTCAAATTGTACAATACCTCCTCCCAAAAATATAAAATTCCAGTCATGAAGACTGTAGCTTATAGTGTTCCCAAAGGTAAACTGATAGTACAGAAAAGCTGGAGAGCACAAGGCAGATTTTGGGGAAACCAACACCTAATGTCCACAGTCCGACAGCGTGCATGACAGACTCTGAGTCCAAGAGAGAGGCTATATGTCTGTCCACTGCCCTCATTGATGTATTATCCCGCATCCCTTGATGAGCCACATCACATGGATGTGCCCTACAGCCCTCAGAACATCTGAGCCAGAGGCTGGAATCCCAACAAGAAATTAGAATTTATATTGAACTCCTAGCAATTGTGTCGTCACCTTGTACCTTTGCTTCCTGCAGGCATTCGGGATAAACAGTCATTTCTTTGATGTTGTTGAAAGATACGTCAAAATCAATTGCCTTTTTCTTAGGAGTAAGTTAGACATAAGAAATAGAGCTGGGGGGAAAGTGTGGAGGGTGGGGGAGAGGCCCAAAAGAGATACACAAGATAGTTCTCACTGATGACAGTTGGCCTGCCTCTGCATCTTGGTAAGAGACTCTGGCCTCACCTCCCATGATAAGATGCCCTCCAAGGCTAGAAAGATGGCCCGGGGATTGAGAATGTTTGCTGTTATTCCTCAAGACCAGAGTTCAGTCCCCAGCACCCACACAGAACAACAATACACAATTGCCTTTCATTCCAGCTTCAAGGAATCCGGCACCCTCTTCTGACCTCCACAGGCCCCGGCATATACGTGGCACTCTCTCACACACATAAACATAAACAAAAATTGTCAGCATTTTAAAAAGAGAAATGAAGATACCCTCCAAAATAGTTGGATATCTTTACCTTGGGTTTGTAGGGTCATATAACAGACAAGAACTTGAAGAAAATTCAAGAAGGAATCAACAATATCTAGTTCAAAACAATTCTGAGAAAACAATTGAGAAAGAGAAAAGATTCTACACCTACAAATTAGAGAGAAATAACATAAAGAAGAAAGGTTAAGGCAGATAAAGCCCTCGGGTCAGTTCCCTCTGTCTGCCAGGTTAACCCTCTCATACCTTCGTGAGGATATCTTCTCTTTTAATAAAGATTTTCTTGCTAACCACGGTGTGCTTTCTCTGTGTACATATTTCTCCCTGAACACTCAGCGAGAATAAAAATGGAGTCTTGCCACAGCACTTTCTGCAAGATGTAGTCCATCGAACCCACCTCTTTTCCCTCTCTAAGTTAATTGCATTTGTCATCTCTCCTACAGGTACTGCTCTAAAAAACACATTGACATGCACTCTTAAATGGTGGAAACCTGGGAGAGATGGTCTCATAACCAGCTGGTTAAAACATAAATATGTTCCTGAATAAAGAAAAATATTGCATATTTTGTACATGTATATAAATCAAAAATGCATTTAGGCTGAATATGTAGTTAGCTAAGCGGTGGGTTTTTTGTGTAGCCTGCTCCAAGTCTCTGGGTTTGACCCTCAGTACAACAATTAACAGCAATAATATTATTAATATTAAAAATAAATGTCACAGCTGGGTGGTGGCGGCACATATCTTTAATCCCAGCTCTTAGGAGGCAGAGGCAGAGGCAGGAGGATCTCTGTGAGTTCAAGGACAGCCTGGTCTACAAAGTGAGCTCTAGGACAGTTCACAGAGAAACACTGCCTCAAAAAATCAAGTGTGTGTGTGTGTGTGTGTGTGTGTGTGTGTGTGTGTGACATGAAAATGCATTCATCCAAAACAGTATACATGCCAAAAAGGTCTATAAATGCATTAAATAGTTGTCTGTGGGGATTAAAATTAGAAGGTAGAAGGGGTGATGAATAAGAAATTTAAAATATTATGAAAATACATCACACTCACTCCACAACTGCCAACTCATTAACTGAAAGTATTAAGCAAATCCACGATTTTTTTGTAGCTACTCAATACTCAGTTCTTCACAATGAATGTCTCTTTCCCTTATAGGTCATATCTTTTTCTCTACTATTCCATTTTTTATTTATTTATTTTTTGTAATGCTGGGTTTGACCCAGGTCCATGAATATGCCAGACAAGCTACATCCCAAGCCCCCTTTTATTTTTATTATGAAACAAGCCTCACTAAGTTGCAAACTAGTCTTGAACTCATGATATAACCAAGACTGCCCTTAAAATTGTGTTCTTCTGAACTTGATTCCCCAGATCAGGGATGAATAGTACATCCAACTAAAACAGTTTCCTCATTTCTTTATGCTGAGTCTCCTTCTGTCTTTCTTATCGACACCCCCAGTTTCTCAATCCTTGACCTCTTTAAACAAATCCTGGTCATTCCTCCATACTCTGTCACCTTCCCATCATTGTGATAGAAATCCTGACAGAAGCAACCTAGGATGGAAAGGATTTGTATTGACACGGGTCTAAGAGAGTACAGTCCATTATGGTGAAGAAGACACGCATGGAGACAGGACCAACTTTGTTTGTGCCTGTAGGGTATGGGATAATTGGTTATTAAGTGCTACAAACCAGCAAACAGGAGAGCTTGGATGAGAAATAGAATCAGCCTTCACCATCTTGGTCATAAGTCTACAATAAAGGCTCCATAGATAAAGGTTTCATAATCTTCCTAGGGTCACCGCTAGGTACCAAGTTTTTAAATACATGAGCCTGTTTGGGAGGTATTTCCAATGGAAATCATAATCTACCACCTTTGGTCCTCTTAGGCTCATAGCTTTTCATAATCCAAAATCAATCTGGTCAAACTTCAAAAGAATGAGGCCTTGTCTTCAAGGCACCACTTCTGCTACCTTCTAACACTGCCCAAAACCCACCAATTTCATCTGTGATTCAATCTCTTAACAATTAACAATTCTGATGCAAAAAAAAGTGCAGTGGCATATGGTGAGCATTCCTGCCCCCAAAGGGAAGTAAGTATAGAGACATTGCAAGAAAAGATTGGACCAAAGCAACGCAGAAACCCAGCAAGGAAAACACCAAATCCTGAAGCTCCGTCTCTACCGTCTAGATTACAATTGTCTGACTAGACCCATTCCACCTGATGCAAATGTAAGCTCTCTCTTGGGCTCACTTCACTCGAGTGCCTGCAGATTTCTTTGGGGCCCACGTGCTCCTGATATCTTGAACATCCTGGCTTCTCCACTGCAACTTATATTTCACCTTCACAACTTTCATTCAATAGCCTCACATGGCTTCCTTGCACGTAATATGAGAGGCAGCACATCTCCACGCCTCATTAGCTTTGCTTCTGGAACTGTCTCACAAGCTTTCATGACCTTGTCACGCATTTTCATGCCTGTATAACAGCACCACATAAATGGCAGGACATTCTGCAGCCAGGTTTAGAGGCAGTCTGTTCCCCTCTTGAAGCTGGACTGCCGTGGTCTCAGCGGCGCTTGCTTCCCTATATCAGGAAGAACATTTACCTACCCAGCCATGTTAAAACAGGATGCTGGAGAGCCAGGCCTTGCCAACAAGGCATCACTTCTGCTATCTCAGGCTGAATACAAAGGATCTCTTTAACCGCACTAAGCTCTTTAAGACGGCTTTGGCCACAGCCTCTTTCTTGCTATAGAGTTGCACTTCTTTCATCACCAAGCTGCACATTTTCCACATCTCTCTGTTCCACTTTTTTCTCAAATGTATCACTGTAAATCTGGCTACAGCAGGCAGCAGTAACTGTGCCACAGCAGAAATACTATGCTATATTGAAAGTCTGTCTCCCAGATAATTATTCCATTAACATTTAATTCAACATCACTCAGATCTCTGGGTGAGTAGAACAAAGCCAGGTTCTTTGCTAGAACATAGCATGGATCCCAATTTCCAATTTCATCCTTGTTTTTCTACAGAATTTCATTAGTCTTTACTGCCCATATTCCTATACCCATTCTGAAATCCAACCAGAACACCCCATTGGGTTACACTGGCAACATTCCATGGCTACTCTAGGCCACAACCCCAGTCTTCCACATTCCTCCAACAATGCAATCCCAAAGACCCAGAGGCCACATGGTCAAGTTTATGACAGCAGTGGCCTACCCCACTTCTCAACCAGTTTGCTGTATCAGTTGTTTTTCTTGTCACTCTGACTGAAAACCTGACAAAAAACAAGGTAAGGGAGAAAGGATCTATTTGACTCATAGTGCAAGACAATATGGTCAGTCATGATGGGGATGCAAGTGGCAAGGAGGCTGGACCAGCTTGGTCCGTGGCAGTGGCAGCATGGGACATAGGTGTTTGTTGCACAGCACTGACCAGGAAGAAGACAGCTTAGGCTGGAAGGATAGTCTGCCAAATACTCCCAAGCTAAGCTCCCATGATCCTATAGCTACTAATTACCTTCCGTGTCCCTGAGGTCCCATAACTTGCCATAGCAGTGTGGCCAGCCTCGGGTCAAGTGTTCAAAGTCATGGACATGTGAGGAACATTTATACCAACCCAATTTTGGATATAAACATTTTATATCCAAACTAACTCTGTTACTGCCCTTCTAGTTACTGAATTCATTCTGGTGGAATACAGGCTTACAAAATGAGCCCAGAAGAACTCTATTTTGTCTTTTTTTCCAATCCCCCTTCTCTCTCCCTTATCTTCCTTTCCCTTTCCTCTGCTCCAAGCTCCCTTTGCCACCCTTATTTTCTCTCCTTGTTTTCTTCATTTTTCTATTTAAGACACTGTTTCTAACACAGCCTGGCTCTGGCGATTTACCTAAGTCCACAGACATTCACCAGTCTACAGTTCCCTTGCTAAAGCCTCCTCTCCCCCTCGAAGAGCAAAGTCCAGCGGGTCAGCAAGCATTTAGAGCCCCTCCTCCCACTGACCTACTTCCACAGGATTTTGGAGTTTGCTTCCTGCCTGGAAAGAAATGGCTCTAGCCTGGAGAAATTTCCAGAAAGCCTTCTACCTGAAGACCTCTCTCAGAACCCTCCAGATGATGTGTCCGTCCTCGAGCTGTGAGTGGAAACCAGGGGACATGGGTTGGCAGAGGGTCAACAGAGGGGGAAAGCCTGGACTCTGGAGTCTGTTGCCTAGAATCGAAACCATGAGAGCTGGGTGACGAGTCGGGGGTTTAGAAATAAGCTTGTAACAGCTGACGGTTCTGAGCCTTTCTGACCCTGGCCTTTAATTTAAATCAGTATTTCATTATGATGCTCATTTGTCCTGAAATGAAATCAATGAATAATAAAATCTGGCAATGCACAGCTCATATTTTAAAACTGTCTATATCTACTTTGATATAAAGAAGAAATCAAAGGAAAATAAGTCAAAATAGGGTATTATATTCAATGGACAGATTTGTGGGATTCTTATTTTGAAAGACCATAGGCGTTCTCATGCATATCCACTGCACATATAGGAGGTAAGATTGCCAAACATACACACAAGACCGAGGGGAGGAGGGAGAGTGGGAGGGAGAGACAGAGAGAAATAACTGCACACTTGAGTTATTTTCCCACAAGCATCCAAGCCAGGACTAAACGAACCGGACGTCCCCTTCTGTTCATATTCTCCCCTCTCTGCAGCAGGAACAAGAAACTTGAGGAGATCTGAGGCACGCAGATGTAGGAATCTTCATAATTTATTTCCATATACCCATGATCTTCACAGGGCTGTGTTCCCTCCAACTTCACAATATACTCATTGATTTCCTTTCTAAACACATACGCTGAAACAGCCGTCGGTTTACATATTTATGTGCCATGGTGAAAACCTATGACTATGTGCTATAAATGGTATAGAGGACCCTTTTTCATCCTGCATTATGATCAATTTTGTTTTTCTCCATAGCTTTCCATTTTCTCCCCTTTCCTCTCCTGTTCCCACTTCCTCCAAATCTCACAATTTTGTAAGACAATGTGTACAATGTTTTTTAATGTGTGTGTGTGTGTATGCGTGTGCGTGTGTATTTGTGCAGGTGCATGTGGAGGTGCATACTTGTTCCTAGGTGTATGTGCACATCTGTGTGCATAATGTGGAGGCCAGAAGACAACCACAGATGTTGTTCTTCAGATGATGTCCAACTTGGTGTTTTTTGTTGTTGCTTATTTGTTTTTGGTTTTTTTGTTGGTGGTGGTTGTCATTTTGTTTTGTTTTTTGAGACAGGGCTTTTTATTGGTTGGGAGCTCACTGAGTAGGCTAAGGTTGACTAGCCAACAAGCCTCATGGATCCATCTGTCTATGCTTCACCAGCAATGAAAAGTGTGTACCCTAACACCCAACTTTTTTACATAAGTTCTGAGGCTCAAATTCTAGTCCTCATGCTTGCATGGTAAGCACTTTAATAACTATGCTATTTCCATAGCCCAATTCAGTCCTAACACTAAACAATATTTTTTTTCCATCTTTGGTTAAACTTGCAACTGAATCCTATTATATTGTCCCACACATGAGAAGACAAATTACAAAAAATAAATTATAAATGTGATCAGGGGTGAAAGAGTTGGTTCAGTAGTTAAGAATACTTGTTGCTATTTTTATAAAAGACCCAGGTTCAGTTGTCAGCATCCATGGCTGCTCATAACCATCTGTAACTTAAGTTCCAAGAGATCCAATCATTTATGCTCATCTCTGTGAGCACCAGATATGAACATGGGGCACAAACATATATCCAGGGAAAACATACACATAAAATAAGGAAACCTAGGGGGCTGGAGAGATGGCTCAAAGGTTAATTGTGCTGACTGCTCTTCCAAAGGTCCTGAGTTCAATTCCCAGGAACCACATGGTGGCTCACAGCCATCTGTAACGAGATCTGGTGCCCTCTTCTGGCCAGCAAGCATACAGACAGAACATTGTATACATAATAAATAAATAAATCTTTAAAAAAAAATAAGGAAACCAAAAATTAGAAAAAAATTCATGTAACAAAATTGACCTTAAATTTGTCTCAATAAACCAAAGTCCATACCAATGTAAAATATTCACTTCTACATCACATCCCTCTTTTCTTTTTAGAAAGATTTTGACTGTGATCATTAATCATTTATAATCAACCCCTTTTAAATGAAAACAAACATTTATAAGGAATATTTGGGAATTTGGTGAAGCTTTTTAGACTATTTCCTGCTTGTTGGGGCACTTTTAATCAGGTCTTTCATGTGGTATCCTGTGTGGTTGGTCCATCTCAAGATGTCATGGATGTTGGACCAACTGTGCCATCACTTCAAGGGGTCTTGTTTGATCAAACCATATTAGCCAGTAAGGAATTCACAGATTTCTATCCTCTGTGGAAAGAAAAGCAAAACTTCTTTTTTAAGTAACCTGTCCTTAGACTTATATTTTGAAGTCAAGATACCTTTAAAATACATGTTGATTTAGCTTAGCAGCCCACACAATGAGATGTTTCTCTCTAGTTGGCTCATTAAAATTCAAAAAATTCAAAAAAAACACCATAATATACATAACCCAGACTCTTTGTATATTTTCCATCTTTATGTGTTTTTTTACTCTATTTTTTATTTTTATTTTTTAGAAACAGGGTTTCTCTGTGTATATTTGACTGTCTGGATCTCATTCTGTAGACCAGGCTGGCTTTGAACTCAAAGAGATCTGCCTGCCTCTGTCTCCCAAATTCTGGGATTAGAGGAGTGTGCCACCATACCCAACTGCTCGGTTTCTTTTTTTTTTTTTAAAGACTTTCTTTGTCCTTTTTCTTTTCTCTCCCAAGCCTACATACATTTTTAAACACACTGTAAACTGCTTAGAGGTTTTTGTTTGTTTGCTTGCTTGCTTTTCTCATCTGAATCTGTCTTTATTGTATATCTTTATCTTTTTCTGACCACATGAATCTTTAATTTGCTAAGCAGTATGGCTAGGATTAATGCTGTGACTTTTGCTACTGGATCAACCACCCTCCTTGGCTTTTCGAGACTCTAGCTTAATTGCAGAGGTACTGACAGGAGCCACATTTTTTTTTTACCACAACTCTGGAGTTTCTAGGCCCATGCCAGCACCAGGAAGCATGCCACCAGCTGTTCATAAACACCATTTAAGTGTTTGGTGGCAGGACCTCTTTGAAGAGCTGCACAGTTTTTTCTACTAAGGCTGAGTCAAGAAGCTTTTCTTAAAGGAGCCACACCTCTGCTCACTGCCAGCAAACAGAGCCTACCAGAGACAAGACGGCTATCAAAAAGCTGCACTTGACTCTGTTCTTGTCTGTCTAGAATCCTTTTATATTTTTAAGCTTTCTCGGGCTTTATGTGGAAATTCTTGCCAAACATTTAGGCACCATTTGTAAGCAGAGACTGCATGTTCATTTCCTGGCTGCCCAGACCAAAATAATCACACAGAAACTATTTTAATTACAGCACTGTTTGGCCAATGGCTCAGGCATATTAATTAGCTTTTACATCTTAAATCAACACATTTATATTAATCTTTGTATCATCACAAGGCTGTGGTTTATTGGTAATATTCTGGCATCTTTCTTTTTTGGTAGCTACATGGCATCTCCTTAACTCTACCTACTCTCTCTATATATCTCTGTTCTGATTTCTTGCCTGGTTTTACTCTTCTAAGCCATTGGCCAAAACAGTGCTTCTCTACAGCCTCAATAACATTTGTTTATTGTTTTTGCTTAGCTTGCCTTTTGATACTAGCCAATTTGACTTAAGAGAGGTGATACCATATAGTCATTTCCAGATTAGAACCCTACATAGAGTTATATCAAGAAAACTATGGAGCAGTAATCTTACCACATAGCTTTTAATCCCTACTCTTACCTTCCAAATGCTCTTAAAGTCCCTTTGTCTACTTGCTTACCATGTACATATGTGTGTGCTTGTGTTTGTTCATCCTAATACACACATTGAACACTCTTCATGCATATGTAGTATGTGCAAAATATTCAAAGTTCTTGGGCACCTACCAAGTAAGTAGGTTCTAGTATTACAAACATAGTCACAATGAACAAGCAAAGCCCATCCTTGTATATCCCACAGATGAAACAGGAATGAACAGATAAACAACTAAAATATGAGAAAAGAATAAAGAAAAGGGATATAAAAAAGTAAAGTGGGGCATTTGGGTAAATAAAAAGTTTATATATTTTAAGTGTTTTGGGTATGTAAAACCATAAAGTAAGTAATAAATCTCCTACAATGCCTGAGCATTTACTGTGTGGAATTGGTCCATGCAAATTACTTAGCCTTACCCACCTTGATTCATATAGTCATTCTGGTCTAAAGATGCATATATAGTTATGGAAATAATTCATTTTCAATAAAGAGTAGAAATACATTTTTAAATATTTTTGTTCTTTGAAATTTCCATACATTTATTCAATATATATTAATCACATTCATGCACCATTACCTTAATCCCACCCCCCCAGATGACCCCACCACATTCTCCTCCAAAAACCTTTTTATTTTTTGTTGTTTTTAACAACATTGAGTCCAGTTAGTGCTATCCACATGTACATAGGAATGTGGCCATCCATTATGTCGTGAAAATCTTACTAGAGGCTTCTAATCAAAGAGTGATTCTCTCTCGTTTGGCAGCTATCAACTGCCAATATCTCCTCTAATTGAGGTGTAGCTTTGAGGAAATAACCTCCCCTACCTGTGCTGGAAATTTGGCTGGCTTTTTCTCGGGCAGGTCACAAGAGCAAGAGTGGAAAAAATATCTTAAAGCTGCGTCTTTTATATTAATTAAGATTCCAAACTTCATATCATTTTAACTTAGATGGTAATTGTGTGCCAATGTGCTGTTTTTGACACATTTTCTCTCACACAAAGGATAGGTGCACAGGAAAATACATAGGTGGTAAACAATGTCCATTACCCAATGAGAAATGTGCTCCCAAACATTCCACTCCTGGAAAGACTTCTCAATGAAAATGGATAAGTAAAATTATCCTGATTATCAGGATGCTTACTAGAACAGTAGGCTTATCTCAGAGAAGCCTGATCCGAAAAAGACTGTAAGGAACACCCACCAGTCCCCAAATCAAAGAGAGTTCTCACATGTGCACAATCAGTAGTGACTGCCTCTGTTTTACTTCAGCAAAAGACTAGGTTGAAAGGCCATGGCAGAAGGAAAGGAGTCCGAAACGATCCCCAGAAGGTAATAAATAGAACTGGGCGTGAGAAGAGAGCAAAGGTGATCCAGCAGGAGACGTGAATTCCAGAAGGAACCTTCTCACAATGGCCTTGCTGCTGAGAGGTGCACATCTAGCATTGGTTATCCTCTCAGCCCACGCAACAGGGCGGAGAAACGGGTGTGGTGGTGGCGTGGAGGATTGGGTAGTACAGAACAGACCACAGCATGGTTTTCCTGCTGGAGAAGAGCGAAAGAGGGACAAGGAGCCCAGCCCGCGGTGTGACAGCAGCCACTCCAGTGGAGAGAGAACAAACAAGAGAGAGAGAGAAAGAATAAATCGGAACATTTTCTTCTCTGTCCAGCCCTGGTCCCTTTCACCTCCAGATCTCAGTGTAGCATCAGAAGGCTTCCTTGGCAGGTAGCTTGTCAGCCTGTTGCTGCCTCAGTGCCTGGGTGCATGAAGGATAAGATCTCCCTTTCCTAACTCAGTGCCTATCCTGAATATCAGAACAGACAGGAAATGGGATGTGTGTACAAAGGGACCTAGATGATGCTCTGCGGAAAGAAGACACAAACCGTATTTGGATGAGTCACACCTCACGGAGTGCATTCTGCGTTGCCAAGTTCTCATAACACTCTATTTAACGTCAAGGGTGAAGACTGCTGATAAACACTCCTCCTTGGTAGGAAACTGACTTCAGGAGACAAAGGATTTTCTGAGAACTCTCAAATACCTGTAAAAGATTTATTTCTCTCACTGTCTTGCCCTATAGTTTTTTGGGGTTTTTTTGTTTGCTTGTTTGTTTGTTTGTTTGGTTGGTTGGTTGGTTGGTTGGTTGGTTGGTTGGTTGGTTGGTTTTTCAAGACAAGGTTTCTCTGTGTATCAGCCCTGTCTGTCCTGAACCTCATTTTGTAGACCATGCAGACCTCGAACTCACAGAGATCTGCCTGCCTCTGCCTCCTGAGTGCTGGGATTAAAGGCGTGCACCACCACTGGCCAGCTAGTTTTTCCCTTTTTAATACTGTGAATTTTGAAGAAAGAAAACAAAGCAATTTGTCTGCAGTAGAACTCTGAAAATTAGATAGCTGGAAACTTAAATCTAATTGCCCAGTTGGTCTTTATTATATGAGTGGCATTTTTCTCCAAATTCAATTCCATTTAATGTCTGGAGTCGTCTGTGTGAGATGAAGTGGGTGAAAATCAGAGCTGCCACCTGTGTTTAGTCTAAAAAGTCAATGTCAGATAAGTAAAACAACAAACAGACACATAGAAAATGCAAGTTCATAGGAACACCAATTCACAGAAGACTTGGAATTCAGCATCTTTAACCCAACCCTTCCCCCACCCAATCCTTATGCACACACATGCACACATTTATATATATGTGCCCATATACTAAAACCAATGAAAAACTTTATCAATGTCTGACTCTCACAGCACACTCAGTACAATGACTCTTTTACACAAGGAATGCATGCAGGTATTTCTGGAGACATATTGATTTCCATCTTTCTAAGAAATAAGGGATTTGATATATTTTTATCCATTGATTTTCATTATGACTTGTGAAGCTTGCTTCTTGACAGGGGTCATGTGTCAAGAAGCGTTCTCCGAGTATTATGTATTATGTAATTCGCTTATAGAATAATTTTTTCCTTCTTTTACTTTGCTTGATTGCCTCTCTGCCTTACTTTTTTACATCCTTATCTTCCTCTGTCTCCTTTTCCTTTTCTCTCTAATGTGTTCATGTATCTCCCTGAGAACCCTTGCTTCACCATTTATGTCCCCATCCCATTGCTGACGGAGTGAATGACTGAGTCCACCTTGACTGTTTAAAATCACAGCTTTTCTCTGTCAAGTCTTTTCCGTCATCCCTCTTCCTGTTCTCTCTCTCTCTCTTAATTCTTACATCTACGTAGTCAATGAACACTCAGCCTCCTCATTGGGCAACTCCAATTTTACAGATACAGAAGAACATAAGACCGCTGGAATAAAGGGATTTTGAATTCTCAGAAACACTCTTTTTTTTCTCTCCATTTCAGGAGAGTGACTAGCACAGAGATACACAATAAAAAGCTTTCAGAAGATGAAATTCTCAGAAAACTTAAAGCTGCCTTTTTCCTGTCATTCTTACGCATGGATAACCAAAAGCCACCTTACTTTTAAAAGAAGAGCAAATTCATGACATTAGTGATTGTTTGGAGCTGAAAAAAAATGAATGGGATTTTGAAAGAAAATATGTGCAGTTATTACATCTCTGCTTTGTTCAGAAACACATTGTTCATTGAGTTTCTCGAGACTGACTTCACAGCCACACAAACACCAGCATCTCCTCCATGCATTCAAAGATTCAAGCTATGCCAGAGGCTTTGCTTCCTCCGTTCTTTCCAACTATGAAGTTACCTGAAAACTGACCCCAAACCTTCCGAATGAGGAGCATTCTTTTCCAAGGGTTCTTATTAAGACTTTAACTATGCTCTCTAATGGCCTCTAACTACATTGTACCTTCCCACTTAGAGGGCAGATCAAAGTCTGTGCTGTTAAGAAAGGGTGAGCAGAGAAAGAATTCTAGACTGGGAGCCGACAGTTTGTAGTTTCATTCTTGTTCTCCTAACTAGCATGGGGAACTCGAACACCAAGGTGAACAGAACGCCTCTAGCTTCCACATAAGAATCTCAGTACCCCTTCCCAGTCTAGAAGGCTCCGCTAACTCTAAGCATTTAATGACTCTTCCTTCTCAACCTTTCTCCCTTTTCAACACACTTAGGTTGGTGGCCCTTTCCTCAGGAGAGGAAGGTGTCTGACAGATCTGTTTGCAGGTATTGGTACAGACCATCACCTAATGGCTATTTTTACTTGTTCCCTGCTAGAATAGTCAATGACAATGAATTTCATATACGGAGAGTCACCCAGGTTTCAGGCACTGGACCATGCAAAGGATTTCAGGCACTAAGCAACTCAGACCTTAGAAAACAATGTGGATGGACATCCACTGCAGGCTGCATTGCCATCTAATGATATGTATTTAGTCAATAAGAAGTAGGGTTGGCTTTAACTGAGTTCTCTGAGCTTGTGAGAGGGGCTTGTGGGGGAAAATGCTGCTTCCTTATCTTCCTTATCTTTTTGTACTAGATTTAATCATTTTTCCTCCAGAACATCCACTCTTAAGATACCCCAGTGTTAAAATCAAAACTAATTTGATTTTATTATATAAAATTGCCTAATTGATTTGGGTAACCATAAGTGATTGACACAAAGAGATCCTAACTCACTTCATTTCAGTAGGTGCTTCCTGGATATTTGGATCCAGGCTCACTCTTCATACAAAGCCCAGCATGCCGTCATGTGACTTCTCACCTGAGCCATACCAGGTAAGACTCGGGCTTCCGGAAAAGAAGAAAGATCTCCCTTGGAAGTCCCCAAGACTTCCAAAGTTGTTTCCCCAAAAAGAACCCACAGATTCCCCTGCTTTGTAAGTCAACAGCTTTATCCTAGATATTCTACTCTTTAAGTTTTAGGGAGTATCTAAAGCCTTATTACACTATTTACTAGCTATATATGAGTTGTTAAACATATGTGAGCCAGAAAGCACAAGCAAGGACAATTACAGGATGATACACAGAGGGAGATGGGGAGAAAGAGCACAGATGTGTTCATGTCACTCAAGTCGAGTGAACGTCCTAAGGTCCTCCCCACCAAAAAAAGTATAGCTGTTTTCCTGTTGTCAAATTAATAACAATTTCTCTCACTCTTTCTGTCTCCTTTCCCTCCTCTCTCTCTCACATACCCATCAGTCCTTTTATTCTTCATCATATTCTTTGGACCTAAATTTTAAAGTCAACAATCGGGAGCTCTCTGCAAAAAGAAAACATAGGCGTGATGGTTACTATTCTTTGGTGGAGTCTAAAATCACCTGAGAACGGCCCTCCTGTGGGCCTGGGGGAATTATCCCTCTAAGATTATCTGTGGTGGGGAAACCCCATCATAATTGTGAGTGGGAACTTCCCGTGAGCTTAGGGTATGGGACTGAATACAAAGGATAAAACTGACTGAACACATGCATCTGTTGTTCTATGACTTGGTTCTGGGTGGAATGGGACCAGCTCTGTCAATCTTCTACCACGATGACTTTCCTACATGGCAGACTGTAGCCTGAACCATGACCCAGGATGAACTCTCCTTAAGTTGCTTTCGTTTGTGTTTGTGTTTTTGTTTTTCTGGGATTTGGTTTTTTGAGACAGTGTCTCTCTATGCAGTCCTGGCTACTTTGAAACTCCCTATGTGAACCAGACGAGCCTTAAACTCCCAGAGGACACCAATCTCTGCCCTCTGGGTGCTGGGATTAAAGGTGTGAACTCCTCACATCCAGTCTTATGTTCCTTTTGACAGTTTTCTGTTACAGCAATGAGGAAAAAACTCTAAGATGTTCAGAGCAGTTTTATTATCTAAAACACAGTGGGCTAGGGAGCCAGCTTAGTGGATAAACTTTAGAGGGGGAAGTATAGGGCCTGAATTCAGATCCCAGTCACCACATAAAATTCTGTGCATGGCAGCAGAAGCTTATGATCACAATGAAACTGGGGAAACTGAGACAAGGTCCCTTGAGGCCTACCAGCTAGCTTCTTAGCAGAATCAGTGAGCTCCAGGTTCAGTGGGAGATCCTGTCACCAAAAACTAAGGCAAAGGGTATTGAAGAAGACACTCAGTGTTTACCATTGGCCTCCACACACATACACTATCTATGCACACAGTACACATGCCTGTGCATACACACACACACACACACACATACACACGCACACATACAAATATGTTCAGAGAGAGAAAGGGAACTTTGGTCTGAAGTTCAGTGATAAAGCACTGGCCTAGCATGTATAAAGTCCTGGATTCAATGGCCAACATCATCATCACCTCATTTATTTAGTTTTTTGTTTGTTTTGTTTTTGTTTGAGGCAGGGTTTCTCTATGTGGCCCTGGCTGTCCTGGAGCTCACAGAGGTCCACCTGCCTCTGCTTCTGAAGTGCTAGAATTAAATAAAGGTGTGTGCCACCATGGCCAGCATTTATTTGTTTGTTTTTTTTAATTTTCACAAACCTATAGCAGTCAAAGTGGCATCACTTTAGCCACTTATTTCCAAGGTTTTTTTATTTTCATGGTAAAATCAACTTGAAAACAAGGTTTTTTTTTGTTTTTTTGTTTTTTTTTATTGAGAGATGGGAATTCCAACTCTCGTCTTCATGTACACTTCGGGGGGAAAATCGTAAATAAAAGGAACACAATGATAATGTCACCTACTAAGCAGAAAAGATTTCAATTTTCCCAGGACAAACAGAATAAGGTGCCCATTTGTGCCGATACAGCAACAAGTCCTATGCTATGGTTGTGAAGGGGACTAGGCCCTGGTATATTGCAGATCTGGTCTTGATCCTGCAGGACCCAGGAATAAGAAAACCAATTTTAACTTGTCTACCTGTAGTCCCTTCCCTACAGCCGTGCTCTGGAGATTCATAAGAAGCACCTTTCTCCTGTGGAAACAGCATATTTCCAGAAGCCTCTGATGCTCCACCAGGGACACATGGAGTGGCTCTTCGATTCAGAGGGAAACAGATACCTGGACTTCTTCTCTGGGATTGTAACTGTTAGCGTCGGTCACTGTCACCCGTGAGTATCCTTAAATCCGGGGGTGGGGCGGTTGCACTCCAGAAAAACTAGACAATGATCATTCATGTCACTTGGAACCCTTGAGTTATATATCGTGACTTTAAATTATGTATGTTACAGTCTGTGCTGACACGGACCTACATATTTTCCTCAGTTAGGAAAAACAAACAAACAAACAAACAAACTTGATCCTGTCCTTTTTTTCTTTCTAATGGAAGCTTTGATCATTCCCTCTGCACACACAGCATGGCAGGTACCATGTGACTCTCTGTCTCTCCATGTGTTTCTTGAAGGAGAAAACCTCCCAAAGACAGTGAGTGAGTGAGTGAGTGAGTGAGTGAGTGAGTGAGTGAGTGAGTGACAGGCTGAGGGAAGGGACAAGTGGCAGGCTGCTGTCAGGCAAACAGAGAGGCAGGTCCAGGGTAGTAGGAACCATAAGAAGTAACTGCTGAATCTATAATGGATCATCTTTGCGGACTCTGGGAGGTTGGTGGGGATGCTACTGTAACAGAGAGATGCAGCACTGGCTGGACGTTAACTTAGAAATGCGTGAAATAAAGCTGAGATTGTCTGAAGCCTTGACCAGCTCTCCCACACACATGCTCATCCTCTGGATTGGTGTGCGGCCATTGCATTTTTTGTTACTCTATTATAGTTGTGTGATGCTTTTTCAAGTGTTTTTAACTGAAAGAGGACGACCTCACTTTCCCCTCCTTTTCCACCTCCCAGCTCGTCCCAAATACCCTCCCCTCGAACCTTTTCCACTCTCCACCCACTCTCAAATTGATAGCCTCTTTTTCTTGATTATGTTTGTTAGGTAGACATGTGTGTGCACAAATATATATGAATACAACCTGCTTACTTCGTTTTGTTGTTTCTGTGTACAAAGTTTCAGGACTGACCACTCGGCATTGGTCATTGATGAGTAAGGGGCTCATCCCTGGAAGAGGCTAATACTCCTTCCCCCTGCAGTCAAGGGTTGCCTATAGTTCTTTTTCTAGGGATGGAACCCAGTGACATTTTTCCCCCTTCATATTGCCATTGTTCTGGTCTTGGTTTTGCAGCCATTTCTAAGCTAGGCGGTTTTACAGCTGACTTACAGTTTTCTGGCTCTTAGACTCTTTCTGCCCCATCTTTTGCAGTGCTTCCTGAGCTGTGGAGGGTCCATTCTCTCTTGCCCTTAAGAATTTGGTGAATAAACTTAGTGTTTACACATATATAATAATGTATGTATAATAGTAGTATGAGTATATAACATGCATATGTATTATATATAAGCATATACACACATACAAAATATTATGGAAAAAGTACAGACAAAATCATTTGAATGGGTTGAGGTCTCTCAATCAAAGCAAGGGCCAAGAGGTCTCTACTGCAACTAACAGGAGGCGAGACATGACTTGGGCCCCATGCGCAACCTTCTCTTTCTCTACTTCCTACTCTTTCCCTCTTCTTTTTTCAGCAGGTGTAAGTCCCAAGCATCCAAGCTAAATTTCAGAAACCCCTTACAATGGAGTACAAATAGTCATGAAAGCAGAGAACAGTGTGAGCAGAATCCTCAAAACACTGACCATGTCCCTGGCAGTAGACAGCTCTTCCTCACACTCTTGACCTTTGTACAGCTTCTTATGACCTTGACTTTGGGCATTCCGGTTCTGTCTTTATCTCTGTCCCTCTTCTTCTCTCTGCTTCTTTCCTCTCACCGACACCTCCTGCCATGTTTATTCTGTTATATTTTCAACAGCTTTATCCAATTTGATATCTTCAGCCTTGGTACCTCACCAAAATACAGTAATAAGTTGATATATGCAGAAAGGGTGCCCCACATTTCCTCAATTCTATGCAGAATCTCCCATCCCAACATATGCTAAGACTAACTCTGTCTTTTCCCCAAAGCCGATCTTTTTGATACTCACATAGTCACTTATTCAAGACACCCATGTGGACCATCTGCTGGAGAGCTGATGCATCTCTCAGTTATTCCTGGAATTTGCCCAGCATTTGAGGCAAGAAAGTCAAAGCTGCCCTTGAATTTTCCTCTTTTCCATTTCCTGCAGCCAACCTGATGCCATAGATCCAAAACGTCCACCAAAAACTTCCCAATCCTAGGGGTTCCTCTTCCCACAGTTCTCATTAGCACAAGTGTTTTCAGAGTTCTTCCTCTGCTCTCCAGAGGAAGGCCACCTTGCCCACCCAGCCGGCCACCACATCACTAGTAATCTGTGTCCCCTCCATTCTATGTGTCATGTGACTCTCTGATTTATTTCTATCAGCAATGCTGTTGTCAAAGATCTCATCTCTTCAAAAAGGACACTTCAGAATTTTCTTAAGTGAGATTTGTGGAATGATAACCACAGGAGTTGTTCCTTGGAAAAAAGTTCCAGGAAAAGATAAGAATATGACATCCTATGACGTCCCCCCCCCCCTTCCCTTCTTCGAGAACAGTCATATGCCAAGCAAAGGCTCTAGCAAGTCCCACAGTAGAGGAATTTGTTTAGTCTGGTATTTCTCAAATTATTCAACCACTGGGTTAATTTTTAGGTGTAGCAGATATTAATAGCAAACAGAATTGGTGTGAATCGAACACCAGCCCCTGCTGCCATTTAGATCAAGTTCGAACACCTTTCCCCATCTTCCCAAAGCCTTCTTATTCGGGCCCCACATGGTTACCTGGCTTTAGTTGCTACTTGCCTTCATTATGAGCCTTCTGATATGAAAGGCTAGACTGATTCTTTAAAGAATGACTCTTCAACATTACAAAATGCTCGTCACCACGGATCACGGCTCCCGTGAATCCTGCCTCCTGAAACTGTTGAAGAAGCAGCCAAGGGTCCAGATTCAATGACCCAGGGGAGAGGACAAGCCTGCTGGTGCTGTACACTTGACTGGTTGTGTGTTTCTCCAGGAAGGTAACTGCAGTGGCTCAAAAGCAGATGAACCGCCTATGGCATACAAGCTCTGTCTTCTTCCACCCTCCAATGCATGAATACGCAGAGAAACTTTCAGCGCTTCTTCCTGAGCCTCTTAAGGTAGAGTGTTCGGTGCTCCCAGCTCACAATGATGGTGACTTGGGAGCCCAAGGTATTTGGTCTGGGCATTGAAAGTCTGCCATGGCGAGCAGATAGCCATACCTAAAAGCTGCTGATGCAACAATCCAATGTTCACATGTGTCCCCCGGAGTTTCCTCTCCGTGGTCACCTCCTTATACCTTTCCAGAAGTCTTTTATTAGGGATCCCAATCCTCCAGATGCTCTTCAGTGTTGCCAAGAGATTTTCTTCTCTGTGTTCCACATTGTTTCTGAAAAGTTATTTTCCTTTGTTCTCTTATAAAAAGTGAGGCCATTCCGTATAAATAACATTTGTCTAAAATGCACTTAGACGTTTTAACTGAATGAGATATTTTTTTCTGAATCTGAAGTGAATTAAAGTTGACACTGAATTGACATCTAAAGATGTTGGCAAGATTTAAATGCAGGCATTAAGTGAGTATATAAGTGTGTGTGTGTGTGTGTGTGTGTGTGCGTGCGTGCGTGCGTGTGTGTGTGTGTGTGTGTGTGTGTAAGACCCAAATTAGTGTTCAATACATGGCTTTAGTTATTATTTTACCCTATCATCTCAATACTCCATTTACTATGCTACGCATATCAGAAAGAAATTTGGACTGGCCATCCCTGTTCAGATCCAGATCTTCATGGCGGAGCACAAATGGGCAGTTGGAGAAGCCATGAATGCATGCCTCCTTGGTTCCGCCTGGAGGAGCTGCCCCTCTTCAGTTCTTCCCCTTGTTTTGCTCAGACCGAGCTGCATTTTGTTTCCACGGTCACACAGTAAACTGAGATAAACCCTTGGGGTTTCCAGGTTGCGACTCTGCCTCATGCTCACCTTCAGAACTAAAAGGAATGAGCTAGGTGCAGGAACCAAAAGACCTCATTTATGGATATTGTCTGCCCCTGACCACTGTGAGCCTCTCAGAAAGTCTTCCCCCTTTTCCATTTTGTAGCTCATCAATTAAAGCTAATAAAAGCACAGCTTTTCACAAATGAGTCAACCTCTTAGCCAATTTTATTAGCACTCAACAGCTGTTTAAAGAAAAACTGTAGAATTTATGAAGTAGTTAAAAGGGAAAAGTGATCGGAAGCTGACCTGAAGGGAACCTAAAAAGTACTAACTTATGCGTCTTTCTTTCCCCATCAGGTCATTTTCTTGGTGAACAGTGGATCGGAAGCCAACGACCTAGCCATGGTGATGGCCAGAGCATACTCAAATCACACAGACATCGTTTCTTTCAGGTAACCACATTGTAGAGCATCCCAGCAACACTGACTTATCTCAGCACTAAATGTGCATCTTTAAATTGTAGCACAGAAGAGGACAGTTTTCTCAGTATTCTTACAATGTCCAGTTTGAGGGCAGGTTCAAGCCAGTGAATCTGATGACTAGATAAATTTCATCTAAATTGGCCTTATAAACTCTTGATGAATATGTTATGCTGCAGGAGCTCCCAATACCCTTTAAGAGGCCACACCCAAATGGGCTGGTATCTTAAAGGCTATTGGCTGAAGGAACAGAAGGAGCTTAAGCAGCAATGTTATCATTTAAAATAACAGAAAAGTATGTTCCTAGTTTGCAGCCTTGGCTCGTTTATTGAGTCTTATAAAATTTATATAAAAGATATGAATAGCAGAGTAAAAAATAAGAAATGAAGAAAGAAGTTAGTCCTGTGTTAAATCCATTTCAGGATGATTTTTGTCTAAATTCAGCTATTTATGTCATAACATAATACTACAGATTCCATATGAAGCACACATGTATTTTATAAGCCTAAAGAAACATTTTCTGTCAAATAAATTTGGCAATAACACAGTGATTGTGTTTTACCCAAATCACCTCCCAGAACACACACCCAAGACAAGTATTGATCAATTTGAAGAAGAATTTGGTATCCACTCTGCCTCCTTTCTCATGATCACTCTTGAAAATAAAATTTGGAGCTCCTTGAAGGATGATTTTGATTTAGAGATCTTCTGAATTGTTTAGGATGACTTTGTGCTAAGAATGGGTGTTTTATGCTCGAAGGAAACCGAAACTGTTTCCAATGTGCTGAATAAGGTCACAGTACTCACATAAAGAGAGCAGCACTCCCCGGTGATATTGAGCGGCATTTTCGTCACGGGAATAAATATTTGTCTTCCTAGGGTGCTTTGAAGATGAGTATGATTGAACATGTGATCTCTGGCGCGCAACTTTAAAAAAAAGATCAGTCTCATTATTTCAGAGTGACAGATTCAAAATTAAGAGTCCTTGCCAGTCTCCCAAATCATTTTCACAGTTTCAGATCTGTGAGATCAGTGAATGCATCCGCGTACCATAAATTGATGGAGTCTTAAAAGGTGTCAGATGCGAATGTCTGCATTGTTCTAGTCCCTCCCATATCTTTCATATTTTTTTTCTTTTGAAGCAGGTAAAAGACCAAAGAGAAATAAACTTGACCTCATTCTCCCATTTCTCCCCTCAGCGGAGCCTATCACGGATGCAGTCCCTATACCCTCGGCTTGACAAATGTAGGGAGCTACAAGGTGGATTTCCCCAGTGGGATGGGCTGCCGATCAGTAAGTTCTGAGACTTCCGTCTTGTTCCACTATAAACTGCTGGGATCACTGGATAATTGATCCTTTCTTACTGATATCGGAATTAGAAACTAATATAAAGCATGACATTAGCCAAGATCTCAATTTTACTTTAAAAAAAAAAAAAACAAAGGCCAATTGAAGAAAATGTTGCTTAGAAATGCCCTAAGAGTCTGAGTAATAGATAATGATAGAACTTTACATTTTATTTCGCTCATTATGTACAATCTAGAGACTCAAGCATCTTAGAAACTTGCGCACACAGAGTATCTATCAAGTCATCCCTGTCCTGACTTTCTGTCCTTGCAAGCCAAGTCCATCTTTTCCAGCATCAGAACCAGATACCTACTTATCCTCATTCCTTATTAAACCCTCATCCGCTAACCCTTTGAAAGAGTTGCTTCTGAACTAACATCAAAATTAATTTTCTTTAAATAGTGGTCACATAAGTAATTTCTAAGAAAAATGTCTCTTCAAAAAAGATTGCATTTTTATCGTTAACGAGAAAGGAATGAAGAAGGCGTCTCAATACCAAATTAAGAAGCCCACTTGCCTTAGCTGCCACTACACAATCTTCAAATTGGCTATTTTGTGAATGTTTTGCTAAAATCCTTCTTTTGTGATGTGCAGACAATGTGCCCAGATGTTTTCCGTGGCCCTTGGGGAGGAAGCTACTGCCGAGATTCCCCCGTGCAAACAGTTAGGAAATGCAGCTGCACTCCAGGTTGGAATGGGCAGGGAGGGAGGGTGGAGACGAATGCTGGGAGGGGTGAGGGATTTGGAGAAGGGGAAAACAAGCAAATTCGGGAAATTGGGAAAGGGAAAAGTTGAAAGAAACAAAATGAGAAAATACTGAGTGACCCTCCCTCAGTGACTCAGCGCTTCGCATGCCCACTCTTACTTTTAACGGTCCCAGCTGCCATCTGGCCATGTGGGGACCACTTCTCACGCTCTCAGATGGAAGCCGAGAAACAGCGTGTTACCTGACAATTAAGTGGGCCTATGAAATGAGTGTGATCCTTCATCAGTTCCCCATGGGAGAGGGGAAAATGGAAAAGGCGACATCTGCAAGTCACAAAACACCAGTCAACAAGTCTCGAGGGACCCCGAATGGCAGCCAAACAACATCTGTTGGACATGGGGGCCGTTCGTGGATGCCATTGACCCTCGTGTCTCTTGCGCAAGGAGAAGTTCTATTTATCAATCCCATTTTTAGCTGAATTCATAGCATGAAAGAGAAGGGGGATGGAAATACCACTGGCTGTTCTCTAGTCAGATTTATCATCAATATGAAACCTCTGGAGCAGCTGCTCCCCGGGAGCTCTAGAGGAAGGACAAGCACTCCAGCCAAAAGCTAGTTAATAGACTTGGATGAGTCACTGGGTTGAGAGGAAGACTGAAAAATGGAAACCTTAAAAACCGAGTTTTGAATCGAAAAAAAAAAACACTCACCTTAAAATTCATACAAGATAATAACAAAATGGGGAGCGAAATATTGGGCATTGGAACAAGACAAAATGTCACGGTCACAGAAGCTAAAAACGCACTGAAGGTTTAAACCTCGACTCAAACTCTCAGTTTTAAGGAAGATAAGTTGAAGTTTACATTCAGAAAGTAGGAAAAGTAGGGCTGGACCTCAAGTCTTCCGACCCTAGCTTTAGAAAACTGGTGCTTTCAATCCCCGTGAGCACCCTCGTTCAGACGGGTGTGCCAGCAAGTTGAGCCCAAGCTGAAAAATAATTCCTTCCCGTCTCCTGTTCCATGCTTGAGGACATGCATGCAGTCAAGAGACACAGACTCCGCTCCATCTTGGACTTCAGTTTTCTTGTTTATAAAATTAATAACAATAGTAATAAATAGCACAGGCCTTGTTCCCACGTAAATCTTTTTAGAGGAAAGCATTTAATAACAGTTTCAATTTTCTTGGGAATAAAAATGTATATCATATGTGTGGCATCAACAACTAAAGTCGGCCACGTGCATCTCAGAGCCCACTTAAAGCTGTGACATCACGGTTTTTTATTTTTTTTATTTTTTCAAAAGAAAACAAACTATCCTTTCTCATTTTACATACCAATCCCACTTCCCACTCCCTTCCCTCCTCCTATCCCCTCCACCTACCCGCCACCCCCACCCCCATCCACTCCTCAGAGAGGGTACGGCACATTACTTTGAGGAAGGTCCAAGGCCCTCCCTACTATAGCTAGGCTGAGCAAGGTATCCATACAAAGAGAATCGGTTCTTAAAAAGTCAGTACAAGCAGTAGGGATAAATCCTGGTGCCACTGTCAGTGGCTCCTCAGTCTGCACCAGTCATGCAACTGTCACCCACATTCAGAGGGACTAGTTTGGTCCTATGCTTGTTCCTTCCGAGACCGACTGGTGTTGGTGAGCTCCCATTAGCTCAGGTAGACTGTTTCAGTGGGTGTCTCCATCATGGTCTGGACCTCATATTCTCACTCTTTCCACTCTTCAACTGGACTTTGAAAGCTCACTCCAGTGCTCCACTAGGTCTCTGCCTCTGTTTCCATCAGTTGCTGGATGAAGGTTCTGTGGTGATATTTAAGAGAATCATCAATCTGACTACAGGGCAAGTCAAGATCAGGCCCCCTCTCCTCTATTGCTTAGGGTCTTAGCTAGGGTCATCCTTATAGACTCCTGGGAGTTTTTCTAGTGCCAGGTTTCTTGCTATCCCCATAATGGCTCCCTCAACCAAAATATCTCTTTCCCTGCTCTCATCTCTGTCCTTCCTCCATCTCGACTCCTCAAGTTATCCTTCCCCTTCCTCTTCTCTCTTCTTCTTCCTCTTCCACCCTCCTTACTCCCCCACCCCACCCCCATGCTCCCAATTTTGTCAGCCAATCTTGTCTATTTCCCCTTTCCAGGTGCATCTATATATGTTTTTCTTAGGATTCACCTTGTTACTTAGCTTCTCTAGAATCATGAATTATAGGCTCAATATCCTTTGCTTTACAGCTAGTATCCATTTACGAGTGAGTACATGCCATGTTCATCTTTCTGGGTCTGGGTTACCTCACTCAGGATGTTTTTTTTCTATTTCCATCCATTTGCATGCAAATTTCAAAATATCATTTTTTTTTAACCACTGAGTAGAACTCTAATGTGTAAATGTGGCACATTTTCTTTAGACATTCTTCGGTTGAGGGGCATCTAGGTTGTTTCCTGGTTCTGGCTATTACAAATAATTCTGCTATGAGCACAGTTGGACAAACATCCTTGTAGTATGATTGAACACCTTTTGGGTATCTACCCAAGAGTGACACCACGTTTTTCAATAAGATATAGAAGTGGACTGTGGACTCCTATGAGGTCTTCATGTTCAGCCATTGCACTCAGTCCACCATGTCAAGTAATTTTAATGTAGATGGTTCAAGATTGCAGTTGCTTCTAGAGTTTTCTCCCTGGATACATTCAACCACAGTATGGATATTTTCATCTCATAATTATGTCAAATCCCATCTTCGACAGAAGTCAGTTTACTGTTTTTCTATGGTAGATGTCATTACCTCCTTTCTATCTTCTGGATTGTTTACTCCAGAGACTCATTTTTCAGGTTTCCAGGCACACCCCATGATAGACTTTTTCTCTTATCACCCACTGCTCTTACGGTGTCCCGAAGCTGGCACAGATTGGGCCATTCTTTCCTTCGTGAAAGAAACTCTTCTTTTTCCTTAACAATATTGTCCTTTCTTGGTTTCTCATTCTGCTCAGTTCTTTCTGTAACACCAACTGAAATAGGCTCTAGAGTAATAACTCTGTTATGATATCCAACAGAGCATGCACATTCCCTTGATGTTGTCATGGATACGTCAATGTACCCTATCTCCCTCCATAGGAGGCCTGACCTGAAGTTACAGGAATGGGCCAATGCAACACATTTGAAATAGAAAACATAATAGATGGTCTTACTTCTCATCAAATACATGGGTAGGTGCGGGTAAATATCAGATGTGTAGGATACACTCAAGTAAATTTTTTTCTCTGATGTGATTTTACCTTAACTTAAGCACTTCAAGTTGATTTTATTCTGTTCTGGTATTCTTAGTTACAAAAGAACTTGCTAAACCCAGAAACCAGGCATTTTATTCATGTTTAAAATACCTTCTAGAGTCATCAAAGACTCTGTCTTTTCCTTTGCTAATGAAAATAGAAAATTTTACTCTAAAGCTATGAGGTATCTATGTCAATAAAGTTTTCCTCAATGGAAACATGATATTTTCCTTATGCTTTAGTGGACTGTAGTGTAAACACATTTAGGTTTAGTTTTCTTTTATAGCTGCTAAGGGTTTCTCTCATCTTCAGGAGACAGGCCGTATGCATGCGTCTAAGCAGATGACGGGAAGACAGTTGTCTCCCCACACAGACCCGAGGTCCTTTCCCATGAGATGGGCACAGGCCTCCCACTCCATCCACATCTTCCTCTTGATCCCTTCTGCCAGCATAGACTGAGGGCTACATTCAGAGATGCTGTGGACTGCTGAGAACCATACTAGGAATGCAGATAAACATTCTTAAAGTTCAGTCACGTGTAGATACAGCTCATCTCGCTTCCCTCCTTCCTGGAGAGTTCCCGTATCCAGAGCTAGTACACAGATAATGGCTTCTGGAGCATTAATAAACTCCCTGAAGGATATTCTGTCTTTTTGTACTCTTCCATCACAGGGGTTTATATTTCTTTCTCTGTGTATTAAGGCTGACAGCTAGGGATGCATCTATAACCATCACCAAGGACATTTCTAGCATCTTGAAGCAGGGCGAGAATACAAACCTGTAACTTCTGAGACATTTGGGATGGATAGACAGCTGCTGCAGGCTTAACAAGACAGATAGCCCAGTCTTAACAAGACAGTTTTAGCTCCATCTCAAAACAACTAAAACTCATTCATAAAATGTGAAAGGCACTCTCACTGGAACAAACAGTACTAAAAGAGAACAAGAAAGCCAGAAGATCTTGTAATTGTAGATTAGCACGGGTAAAAGCTTTCAAACACTTTTTCTCAACTTACAGCAGACTAAGTTTTCTGTTTGTGGAAAAATTAAATTTTCTACAACTAGACTCAATATGTCACTTTTAAATATTTCCAAACATGAAAGAATCATTCTACTAACAAAAGCACACCTAGAATTCAACGAATAGGAAGTGTGACAAAGAAACATAAGAAAATCAAATTATTCTTTCTTATTCTTTTGGCAAAGAAAGGAACCCAGAACACATAGACACCAAGTTCAAATTCTGTGTGGAGAAAGCAAAACCCAGTGTTTAGAGACCTCGTTCTTCTCTTTGAAAATGTTTAACTGTGATAAACAGTGAAACAGAAATTGTAAATAATAAATGTTGCCATTTGAATAACACTTTCTATAGATACTATTAGGCAAAAGTATCCCAAAAGTCACAACTGGGTTGTAGAGAATGGAGAGATGGCTCAGTGGTTAAAACCATTGACTGCTCTTCCAGGGGACCTGGGTTCAATTTCCAGCACCCACACGGTGGTTCACAACTGTCTGTAACTGTAACTTCCATCTGATGCCATCTTCTGACCTCTATGGGCAGCAGTTGCCAATGCAGTCCACATACATGCAGGTAAAACACTTGTATGAATAAATAAATAAACAAACTTTAAAAAAAATAAAATTACTTCTAGCTGGACATACTGTTACACACCTTTAAACCCAGCACTTGAGAGGCAGAGGCAGGAGGTTATCTGTGAGTTTGAGGCCAGCCTGGTCTACAAAGAAAGTTCCAGGAGAGTCAGGGCTCTGTCTCAAGAAACCAAGAGAGAGAGAGAGAGAACAAAATCCTCATGCTTCTCCTGTAATAACTACTAAATTGAAATGAAGGCTTCAATTTTCCTTACCAAAACCACAACTTCTAAAATATTTACAGATGTTTTAAATACTTAAATTACAACTTCCTTAAAAATGAAAAAAGGGGTGACTTTCTTAGAAATGCAAATAGGCCATGGGGAATTATAGTAAGTTTTCTCCTCAGGGTTCTTGACAAACAGGGGGACATCCACAGAGGGCAGGGGTGAAAAGACAAGATCTGGGGCACATCCACAAAATAAGATATAACATGAAAACTTCCCCAGTCACAGAGCTGGTGTCCCAAGAGGCCACAGGCTCCTGCGGGGGGTCTACTAGAAATAAAGACACCAGCAGGGCATCAAGGAGACAAGCTCTGCAAGGATTCTCTCACTGAAAACCTCAGCTACTGCTGCCCAGCATGAGGCTTTGCATTCCGAGTTCGACTATGTCTGCTGATAAAGGCAGGACTGCTGTGTGCTCCGGGAAGCTGCTAGCAGAGAGGTACTCTGAGGAGCCCACCCCCTTCTAAGCTTCAAAAAATACTCACAAATACCAAGGAAAACAAGCCATCCATTGTCAAAACTAACATACAAGGAAACACAACTCCAAATTCTAGAAAAAGACCACAAGAACTCCAGGCAATAGAATTATCAGACAATGGAATGTGGATGTTCAGTAAATTCAAAGAAAATTAAACGGTGAATACAAATTTGAAAATACGCATAGTACTTAAGAAACTCAACAAAATGACTGAGGAGCGCTTAAAAACAAGTGTGTCTTCTAGTAATAAATAATCACTGACATTTAAAACTCAGGGGTGGGTTATTATCAGTTCAACCTGGGAAACAAAGGGGTTAACATATTAAAGGCATCCCCTGAACAACAGTTGATTCCCTAGCCAGAGAGGAATTTCAAGTAAAATTGCTCAATATATCACAAACCTATCATAATTTTTACCACTTATTTTCCCCAATACTTTAGAAACTGACCCATGGTGTACCAGACACTTGACAAAGCCACAGATTCCAAAACTGAATGCACCCTCAGTTAAGAAAGAAAAGCCTATAAACAAGAAACACCAAACCTCAAGTCAAGAGCTACCATGGAAAAAGAACTTATCTGTCTCTAACACATCCTTCTTGAGACTGAATTCTCATGGTTATATAAGCATACTTACTGACTGAATGCCAAAGCACTTTGCAGTTTAAAAGCATGTATGAGAGAACAAGGGACAATCAACAGTACAGCTGAAGCTGAATACATTAAGCCACCCCAATAACACCTGAGTCAGATCCCACCCATCTAAGAGGATGGTCCTTACATAAAATGATTTTCTATACTAGACTTGATACTTTGGTGTGTTCCTGCCACAAATGAAATTACTGAAGGTGTCTGTTTCCCATCTTTATGGCTGTCCTCATAAAGTCATTCCTGCAGAATGTCCCCCCACTTCAGAGATAAACTCCCGTGGATCCCAGCTCACGGTAGTCTAAGGAACTCCAGCCAGGGAACTGTTCTTACTGCTGTGTTTTCTGGATGCCGTTCTCACATCACATACTGTGATTTGTCCATGTGTGTGTGTGTTTGCTGCAGGCTGCTGCCAAGCTAAAGAACAATATATTGAACAATTCAAAGAAACTCTGAACACTTCGGTGGCCAAGTCAGTTGCTGGATTTTTTGCAGAGCCAATTCAAGTGGGTATACAAACCTAGTATCTCTCTGAATTTTCCGTTATCACAGTTCTGACTCCCAATTAATTAAATGTCCCTTTATGTGTCCCTCTCCAAGCTCAATTCATTCTTTTGATCCCCTTTGTAAAAAAGCAAAACAAACAAACAAGTTTTCAGTTTACCTTCAAAAAAATACATCAGTTTCATTCCTGCATGGAACAAGTGGACAGATAAATAGGTGAAGCCATTGAATCCCTAAAGTCCCCAGGAAATGAAGACACCTTTGATGGTTAACTATTTAACACAAACTGTTCAGGGAACCCATCTTTAACCCAGCAAGCCTCCTTGTTTCTAACCTCAGGAAAGAATAGAGTCACAGCTTTTCCCCTGAAGGCATGGTACGAAACCCCAATTGGAACAGTTCTACCCACTGTTCATTCAGCTGGTAGCATTGACGTCACAGTGATGAGGAAAATAATCTATCGTCATCCTTGGTGCTGAGCCACGGCTCCTGTTGACACTCAAGTCTTCCTGATGTAATCTTTATATCTTTGCAGGGTGTGAATGGTTTTGTCCAGTACCCGAAGGAGTTTCTGAAGGAAGCTTTTGCCTTGGTTCGAGAGAGGGGAGGTGTGTGCATTGCCGATGAAGTGAGTGGCTATGCCAGGATCAACTTGGTGTGGTAGGCACAGGCCAGATGCACAGGGAGACCTCTTCAAACCCTCTTTGGTATTTCAGGCAGAAAGCAAGTCCATGGACTCTGAAGTGTGGCCATAAACTAGTTAGAGTAACAAATATAATGAAATGTAAGCATTCAAACTGGTTTATATTTAAATAATTGCTATCAGACATAGGTGATGATACTGTTACACGGTGTGCTTTAATTCTCGCCATTATTATTATTCCTTGTTCTATGAATTGTTGCCAGACTCCTGACAAGCCATAAAAGATATTTAATCTCATAGTCTTAGTGTTCATCTTAATGCCAAAGCAATGTCAACTAGATCGTTTTTAAAAAGTAAGTCATAATTCAGCCTCTAAATGAGAAGGTCGCTACCACTTCAGACATGCAGACTTAGATCGCACAGACTTGTAAAGTACCAGAGTGGAAACATCCAAGCTGAAATAAGTACATGGTAGCCCCTACTTTGAAGGAACTAACGCTCACCAGCATTGTGGGCTCCAGCTTGTATCTTTAGAATTATACCTTGGATTGCAGTTTATTAGATAAACCAGCATTTTATCTGCTCTAGATAGCTCTAGAGATTTTTTTTAAAAGACCACCTAAGGCACAGAAGTCCTCTCCAAATTTACCATGGGAACCCAGCATGCTTGCACAAACAGGTGGCTTGAGTCACTATGGAAAAATGGGAAACCTGTGTGACTCCTATTTATGCCAATCTCACTTGCCTTTACTGGTTGTTTTCCTTGACTAAAATTTCCTCACAGTTCATGCTGGGTTGCCCTGTAGGCAGAAATCTTGCAACTGCCAGCGCCACTTGTGTGGCCAGGTCCCTGTACCACTGTACACAGGCAGTGTACCACTGCCAAGGCTGTGCAGTAGCAGCTTGAACAAGGTCTTCCTGCTCCGCTCCTCCTCCCTTCCTTGTTCTAGTGGACTCATCAAGGTCCCATCAAGGGAGAGGTAATCGACTATTAACAGAAGAAGGGAAAAAAAAAAAAAAAGGAAAACCACATTCAATCAGTTCGAAATTAGCTGTCTCGGGAAAGATGATAAACCTTGGCCTTGGAATTCACACACAGCGAAGCATTCACAATCAGACTAATTAGAAGGAAGGTAGGCTGAATTCAAAGAAAATCAGAACTTTAGAATTTCCAAGAGATGTGATTTCACGGCCGTCTCTTGCTTTTCTCCCCACCACCCCCAATTTCGTGACTTTCGAGAACGTAACAGTGGACAAGTTTGAGAGAGACTGGGATGTTAACGAGTAACAGGATAATAACAGACAGAGGCCGTGGATCCACTGTCCCAGTACCCCGCTTCCGCAGCTTCAGCTGTCCTGCTCCCTACCGTGTACTCCCATCCCTGGAGACGCTAGGATTTATGCACAGCAGAACGATCCTTCTGTCCTACCGTGCAGCCCACCCTATGAAACTCATGGGACTGGTGATGCTTTATTCTGCACGGTTTTGTATATTTTCCAAACAATCATCTGCTTCACCATTTGTGCCATTTTTATGCCTTTTAAGATAGATGGAGAGGAGAAAGAATATAGGCCAAAGGACAAATTACATAGAATGCCTACATTATTATTTGGGCCAGTTAATCAGCTTATCCACTGGCCCATAGCTAGGAAGTGAAGACTTGGGATTACAGATCAGGTTTATTGGACTCCCACATCTCATGTATTGGTCACTGTCACCTAAGGACAACCAACTTGTTCAGCAACCCATTACAGCAACCTATAATAGGGGTAAAAGAGAAGAAGTTTGAGGAAAAAAAAAACCTTAAGACTTGTATGCATTTGAGACCAGGCTTCCTGTGTCTGTCCCATCTTGTCAAGTGTGCATGTGGAGAGAGAGAGAGACAGACAGACAGACATAGAAACAGAGGCAGATGGAAATCAAGAAAGGCTGTGGTCTGGAGATGTTCATGACATCTTTCTGTCATGATTTCTTTCCTTCTACAAACACTAAGAATCTAGTTCAGGCAGGGCTGTCATGACACATACATTGGTAATAAGAATCCATTGAGAGACTCTGGTGGCCGCATGCCTAGAATGCTTTGAATAGAGCCTATTGGGATCTAGGCCGAAGAAAGTGGATTTTAAAACATAAGTCATTGAGAGTAGGGGCAGTGTGAACAAAACTATGATCAACTTTCAACGTATAACTGGTACTGGATTAAAGCAGTTATACTCTGGACTCACTGGCTCAGTGGCATCATCCCCATAATGCAGGAAGATAGAAAGACAGCATTTTCTCTTTGGGTGATAAGCATCCAGTCCTATTGGATAGATAGCTACTCTTGCTTCCTCTTGGGGAACCAGTTTCTCCACTTTTCTCTCTGTGTTGTGCACAGGAGAAACTTATTAACACATGTGCCTTTTGCATGTGTTATTTATGTAACTCTCAAGCAGTCCTGTGCTGTGCTAGGGTGATAGGATTATTTCGCTTTGATAAGTTAATTAACAGAGATTCAAAAGACAAAGAACATTTCCAAAGTCTCAAGAAGCTAGGAATGACTTTGGATACATACAACCTCAGACATGGATCGAAGGTTTTGTCTATATAAGACTGCAAGGATCGAGAAGGCTAAGGAGTGATGGGAAGGAGGTAAAGGAAGGGAATAGGACAGAGCCTGGAAGTTTTCTGATGATTTCTAATCTATTTCCAGGTGCAGACAGGATTTGGAAGGCTGGGCTCTCACTTCTGGGGCTTCCAAAGCCATGATGTACTGCCTGACATTGTCACCATGGCTAAAGGGATTGGGAATGGCTTCCCCATGGCTGCAGTTGTGACCACTCCAGGTACAATGTCCAGCATGGCCACGCTTGCCTCCTGGGCCTCCTGCTCTCGCAAGGGTGTGAAGCACGGTTTGCGACGTGTATAGGCTAGAGGCAGCGATGGGAGCCACATGACGTGTTGTCCAAGCAAATGAAAGAGGAAGGCGCCAGGCCAGGGGGCAGCTGGAAGAGAATCAGTCATTCCCTCCTTTCTGGAGAAAAGATGACCTGTTCCATCAGAGTAGTTGGAGCAAGTGTTCTACCCTACTGAAGAGGATTGAGGAAATGGGTTACAAAACAAAACACTGAAACTTCCAGAAGAATCTTTCCTTGGAAGAGAATCTTCCAGGATCACGTGGTCTTTCAATGCCTTTAACTATGCATTCAATGTTCAGATTTCTCTATCAGTGCCCTATCAGCCACACAGTCAAATAAAATAAAATCTCATTAATGCAGAACACTCTATGACAGCAGTTCTCAGCGTGTGGGTCACAGCCCTTTTGGGGTCATATATCAGATATCCTGCATCTCAGATGCTTACATTAGGATTCATAACAGTAACAAAATTACCATTATGAAGTAGCAATGAAATAATTTTATGTTTGGGGATCACCACAAAATGAACTGCACTAAAGGGTCACAGCATTAGGAAAGAAGAAAATGACTACTCTATAAAATAAAAGTTAAAATTTGATTCTATTCTATTCTATTGTAGTGAGACTTTGACAGATTTTATTTCCAGTGAACTATTGATCATTGAAAATTATTTTATAAATATTTTCTCCCAATAGTCAGCACATTTCTGAGTCATTAAGTAACTGAAATCTTGTGACATCTGTTTTCATAGAAAAAGCAAAAGCACAAGAAACGTAGTTATACATGGACATGCAATAATGGAATCCGTTACATTGTATAATCATTACATTAATTTAAAACCAAAAATGTATGATTGCGGAAAGCGAAGTGTAACGGACTGCCCTTGACCAAGTCCCGAATTATGTTGCTGAATTCATCATATAAGATCATTTCCTCAGTGTCTCCCTCTTACTCTCACGAGTAGAAATAAAAGACGTGGTGAATTGGAGAGTTTCTGCAAAGTCCTGCATGTCAAGTTTTCAGATGCTTCCTAACTCACGTGACACATTAAAGATTGTGCTGTCACCGTCTCATTAAATAAATAAGCTGCCTCCTTTTTCACATATTAGTGACCTCCGGCCGAGTAAGATACCGTGGATCAACAGAAGTTTATCTTCCCACAGATAAGAAGGCCATCAAGATCAGAATGCTGGCCTAGTTGAATTGTGCCTACAATTCTCTTCTAGCCTTGCAGATGGCCACCTTCTCATTGTTTCTCTCACTAACCTTCTCTATGTATGCACACAGAAGAAAGGCGAGGAGCACTCTAGAGTCTCTCATTGTTATAAGGACATTGTCCTGTGGGACTTGGGCCTCAGTTTTGTGATACATTTAATCCTAATGACCCGTTTAAAGACTCCACCTCCAAACACAGTCACACTTGGTCCTAGCATTATGGGTTTTAAGGAAACATGGTCCAGTCTATCACTGTTAGATGAGTAAAGAAGGAAACACATGGATGTCATTTACAAGAAGAAAGTGAACATAATGCCAGTGTTGTGATGAGACATGGTGGGTATGAATGTGCCACTTTAACCTCTTCTATTTTCTGCCCTTAGAAATCGCTAAATCTTTGACTAAATGCATGCATCACTTCAACACATTTGGAGGAAACCCTCTGGCCTGTGCCGTTGGATCCGCTGTGCTCGAGGTCTGTCCTATCCCTCTGATTACATGCTCTAAGTAACTATTTTTAAACCAACACGTTTTATCTGAACTCTGTCACATTGCCATGGTAAAGTAGAAATGTAATCAGTAATTCACCGATTTAAATTTGTCTCCAGTTATTAGTCTCTGCCCCTCTTTTTAAAGATTACTTTGGGCTCTTAAAGTTCTGAATAAGAGGTAGTAGATAACCAGCTTCAACGTGCATGGGAAATGTAAGAATTGCCCTGTCCATGGGATAATTTTTCTCGCTTTCTAGGTAGTATTTGTTGCATAGGTTTTAACAGCTGTTCACCCATTTTAACTTAACTTTTGCTATATACTATAGATGTTTTTCTTCCATGTATTATCATAAATGAAAGAGTATAGAGAAACTACAGGTTTTAACTGATTATATCAGGGTAATTCAGCTAAAAACTGAAAAAAAACAGAAGAAAATATGTTCAGCCCTATCACATTCACTCTGTCTAATATTAGCCAATTTTGTAATGATTTTATTGTTTGAGAATGTCATAGGTGCATATACTGTGTTTTAATCAAATCAACCTCTTTGTCTCCCTTTACTTACTTTCCCATACTCACCCACCACTTTTTCCTCCCAACTTTATGTGCTTTTCTCTTTTGTTAACTCATTGAGTATATTTAGTGATGCCTGGATGTACATGTTTATGGGGCGTGTGCTGGAGCATGGGTAGACTTTCAGGGACCACTTTACTGAAGAAAACTGACTCTCCCTCCCCAAGAAATCATTAATAGCTCCTCAAGGAGGAATGGGATTTCCTGAGCTCCTCCTCCATCCACTCTGGGTTTTCACTGGCTTCACCATGTATAGTCTCAGCCAATGTGAGTTCACGTATGCAATGGCACTGTCATGGCAAGCAAACACTGCTTCCCGGAAGTATACGTTCCCTCTGGCTCTTACTGTCTTTTCAGCCGAGTTCTGCAATGATCTCTGAGCCTCCAGTGGAAGGGATGTGATACCAACGCCCCCACTGAGAACTGAGCATGCCACAGTCTCTTGTTCTCTATGTGTTGACCAATTATAGGTATTGATTATCATATGCAACAAAAAGACATTCTCTGATAATTCTTCACGGTCCCTAGGAGAAAACCAAATCACTACTATTTTGCTAAATCAAGTTACTAATAAAGTGTCCCACATTCTTATTTTAACTATCCCATTATTCTGTTGAAAAAAAAAGTCCTCTTTATAAAATGTCCTTACCAAAATGTATAATGCCTGTTGCTGAAATAAGTACAACATGTTTCTCAAAGAACATCCAAAGAGTTTTTTTAAATTCAATTTATATGAGGAGAAACTTGGCTAGGGTCAGAGGTCAGTACAAATCATTCTGCTATTTATACTTTTGTGCTTCTTATTTTGAACTATAATTATGACTCACCTACTCAAGAAAATTAAAAGTGTTTTGGACAGATATAAAGAAGTTAAAGGTATTATTGCTAATTAAATACTTTAAGATATGATTAAGTCATGAGATGTGAACGAGTGGGTAGAAATTTGACATCTGTTTCTTGGTGTTGACATTGCCAACTTTTTCCTTTTATTGAAATATTTTTTTTTTACATAATACATTCTGATTACAGCTTCCCTCTCTCTCCTCCTCCCAGTTCCTCCCCATCTCCCCTCCTACCTAGTTCTACACCATTTCTGTCTCTCATTAAAAAACACAAAGGCTTCTAAGGGATAATAATAAAGTAAAATGTAATAAGGTAAAACAAAAATTAACATATCAGAATTAAACAAACAGAAGAAAGAAAGAGAGCTTAAGAAAAACCACAAGAAGTAGATACAGACACGTAGAGCCACTCATTTGCACATTCAGGAATCCCATAAAAACAGTAAACTAGACGTCATTACATTCACACACACACACACACACACACACACACACACATACACACACACACACGAAGGACCTGTAGGGTGTGTGTGTCTGTGTGTGATAAACCTTTAAAAGAAGGAAGAAGAGAAAAGCCCTGCCTGACACAATGTAAGACAAGGAACCTCCAAAGATGCTATTGAGTTCACTTTCCGTTGGCCACCTGCTGTTGAACATAAAGCCCATTCTTAAGAGTAGTCTGCTTCCCCAGTGAGACTCCTTTGGAGAAAACTAAATTTTCATTTTCAAGTGGTTATCAACTGGAGATTGCTTCTCAGTTAGGAATGGGGCATGTGTCCACTTCTTCCAGCTCTGGGAGCTCTAAGACCCCATCTGGTGCAGACCTATGCAGGCCCTATGCATGCTGTCTAACTCTTTGTGAGTTCAGATTGTAATGTTCAGGATTGTTTTAACTATTCTGGGTTTTGTGTGTGTGTGTGTGTGTTTGTGTGTGTTTGTGTGTGTGTTTTCATATGAGACTGAGAATTGTCCTTTCAAAATCTGTAAAGAATTGTGTTATAATTTTGATGGGATTGCATTGAATCTGTAGATTCAATGTAGATTGCTTTCAGTCCAATTCCGATCGCCATCTTTATTATGCTAATCCTACTGATTTATGAGCATGGGAGATCTTTCCATTTTTTGACATCGTCTTCAGTTTCTTTCTTCAAAGACTAAGTTTTATCATACAAGTCTTTGATTTGTTTGGTTAGAGTTACTCCAAGGTAGCTTATATTATTTGAAACTATCGTGAAAGGTGTTGTTTCCCTGATTTCTTTCTCAGTCCATTTGTATATAGGAGGGCTACTGTTTCATTGTCTTTTCTTTTTGTTGTTTTGTTTTGTTTTAGTTAATTTGATATCCAACTACTTTGCTGAAAAGAGTTTATCAGTTGTAGGAGCTCCCTAGTGGAATTTTTAGGATCCTTATGGATACTATTGTATCATCTACAAATAAAGATGCTTTCACTTTTTCCTTTCAATTTATATCCCCTTGGTGCCTTTCTGTTGTCTTATTGCTCTAGCTAAGATTTCAAGTACTGTTTTGATGAATAGGTATGGAGATAGTGGAAAACTTTGTCTTGTTCCTGATTTTAGTGGAATTGCTTTCAATTTCTCTCCATCTAAATTCATGCTGGCTATAGGTTTGCTCTAAATTGCCTTTATTGTATTGAGGCATGCCCCTTGTATCCATAATCTCCCCAGGACTTTTATCATGAAAGGGTGTTGGATTTTGTCAAAGGCCTTTCTGCACCTAATTAGATGATCGTGTGGTTTTTGTCTTTCAGTCTGTGGTTTATATTCATCAGTTTTCATATATTGAACCATCCCTTATATTTCTGGGATGAACCCTACTTGATCATGATTGTGGTGGTGTTTTATTTATGTGTTAAAAGAATAAAGCTTGCCTGGAAATCAGAGTGCAGAACTAGTCACACTAGTTAGCCATCGAGGCCAGACAGTGCTGATAGACACCTTTAATCCCAGCCCTCAGGAGACAGAGGCTATGTTAGGCTACACGAGATTGAATCAGTCTAAAAGAAAAACAGAGCCAAGTGGCTCATACCTTTAATCCCAGCACTAGGGAAGTGGAGATGGGAAGTGATATGGCTGGGCAGAGAGAGCAATATAAGGTGGGAGAAGACAGGAGCTCAGGATTCAGACTGAGGTTTCATAGAGAAAGCATTCAGAGGACAGGATACCCCATTTGGTCTGAGGATTCTATAGAGGTAAGAAATGGCTGGAGTGCCTGCTCCTGCACTGAGGCTATCCACCCAGAGGGGTGAGTGTCTGCCAGCCCCGCCGCCGGAACGTCCCCGGAAGGGAGTGCAGGGCACCTCCCACTCCTGCTGCAGGGGCTTCTTCGTTCCACACGACCCTGCCCCGGCCCCCCAAGTTCGCTCTTTTGTCTGCGGGGGGTCTTGGACTTCCAGAAGTCCCTGTTCTTGTGCTGAGGAGTTCCATCCAGACAGGTGAGTGTGTGCCATCCGGGGGCGGAAGGTCCAGGTCCGAGAATGGAGCACAGGCCCCTCCAGCTCCTGCTGCAGGGGCTTCTTTGTTCCATAGGACACTGTCTTCCCACAGGGCAGGGCACCCTGACTTCTCTTAGGACTGGAGAGGGAGGGGGAAGGGGGTGGGCGAAGGGGGAGAGTGGGAGGAGTTGGAAATTTTTAATAAATAAATAAATTTTAAAAAAAGAAAGAGTGGCTGACTACACTGTCTCTCTGATCTTTCAGCTTGCACCCCCTAATATTTGACTCCAGGTTTTTATTATTCAGATCAACTAGAACTCATGCTACATATGATAGATGATTTTTTGATGTATTCTTTGATTCAGTTTGTCAGTATTTTATTGAAAATTTGTGCATCCATGCTCATAAGGGAAATTGGTCTATACTTTTCTTTCGTTGTTGGATCTTTCTGTAGTTTGGGTATCAGGATAACAATAGCCTTATAAAACAATTCAGGCAATGTTTCTCCTGTTTCTGTTTTTGTGGAATTATTTGAGCAGTATTGGTGTTAATTTCTTTGAAAGGCTAGTGGAATTCTGCACTAAAACCCTCTGGCCCTAGGCTTTTGTTTGGTTTTGTTTTTATTTTTGGTGGGGGGAATAACTTTTAATGACTGCTATTTCACTAGGGATTATAGGTCTATTGAAATGGCTTAATTCAACTTTGATTTAACTTTGGTAAGTGGTATGTATCAAGAAAATGACCCGTTTCTTTTAGCTTTCCCAATTGGTTGAACGCAAGTTTCCAAAGTACTTCCTGATGAGTCTCTGTATTTCCTTGGTGTCTTTGATTTTGGCCCCTTTTCATCTCTAATTTTGTAAATTTGCCTCTACAGGTGGACAGGTTCAGGGAAATCGCCTTCACCACGGCTGTTTCGCTCCTTAGAGCAGATCTCCTGTGGTCCCCAGTTTGTCCACACCTGACTCTGATCTGGGTCCTGTTTGTCTAGTTATGCTGCTGTGAAGAGGACCCGGGGCACTTAGCTCTCTGTGCTTCTCAGTCAATCCTCCGACTGTGCCCTGTAAGGTTATTTCGGGATGTCTCTCCACAGGTGATTAAAGAAGAAAATCTACAGAAAAACAGTCAAGAAGTTGGTACCTACATGATACTCAAGTTTGCTGAGCTGCGGGAGGAATTTGACATCGTTGGGGATGTGCGAGGCAAAGGCCTTATGATAGGGATAGAGATGGTTCAAGACAAGGTAAGGCTCGGCAGCTGTTTGGGTGGGTGGCTGCCTGGGGCCAGTAGCAGGTAATGTAGACGCTAATAGGGTCAAATGCATACATATTATCCAAAACTAAGAAGCTGTGGGTTACTATGTGTAATGCACTGCCAAGGCCCATGGGAATGGTGGGTAGGAAGTCCTGAGGGAACAGTAAACTGACTGCCCAGGAAGGACCCCTCCTCTACCTCAGAGGCTGACCTACGGGCAGGATCATGGCTTACATATCTAAAACACAGAAGTCATAGTGATGATGAGCCCTATGACTGACTGATCTGTGAAAGACACTGGGGAGACCGGAGCAGCAAAACCCCCTGAGACTTATTAAGAAGGATTGGAAGAGATCCCAAGACAGCTACCTATGGCTCATTTTTAAAATGACCCACGCTAAGTCTTTCCAGTATACCAATTTGTCCTACCAGAAGGCCCATGTTTTTTGCAGTGTGAAAGGTCCCCGATAATGCAGGAACACTTAGGTTTGAAATGAATAAACTAGAGGGAAACACTTGTGCTCGTAGACTGGAGATGCAAGGACACAGAAATGATGCAAACTCCAGCCCAGGGTCACCAGAGTTGATGCAGCATATCTGAGCCCCCGGTACAAGACCAACCTCAGTGCCTAGAGATCTGGCAAGCCCTCCTGGCTCCCAGGCACTTACTTTCCTGACCTTAAGAGTTGGAGTCTTGGGGGAAGAGCAATTTCACAAACACAGAAAACACTTAGCTGCACCCCAGCCCCACGGCCATGCTGTGGCCCGGGGAACACTTAGTTGCATGTGCCCTTGCGAAACTTCGAAGCCAGTTCCTGGACCTTGGAATGAACTCTTCAGCTCAGCAAAGCACCATAAAGAGTTGAAAGGAATTTCAACACCAACGAAACAGATCCCAAATGAGGTATTAAAGGACCAACAAACCTCCCCTCCCCCCCCCCCCCCGCCAGGGTAGCCTTTAGCAGAGCCAGGATTCAGACTGCCTGCATGGAATTTCATTTAGTCTTTGGAAATTTTTTGGATGGAATAGAATAAAAACCAATACTTTTAATACCCACCCACCCCACCCCACCCCCAAAATCCTCTGGCTCAGTAATTAACAGCTTTATTTAATTAGGAAAATATTGGTTGCTTGAGTTTTGTTTTGTTGTGGTTTTCCCTGGGCCTTGTGCCTGGGAAGATCATTCTTCTCACCACTGAAACTCCAAATAGAAAACGCTTTTTAATTTATTCACAGATGAGCCGCCAGCCTCTTCCTAAAACTGAAATGAATCAAATCCATGAGGACTGCAAAGACATGGGGCTCCTTGTGGGCAGAGGGGGCATTTTTTCTCAGGTAAGAGAAGGGCTTTCTGCCAGGTAGGGTCTTCCTGGTGTGTCACTGTGCTAGGGGACCCAGCAAGTACTTCCTCCATGTTAGGATAATGCTCAGGTGTAGTCAGGAGAAATGGACAAGAGACAGTTCCTGCCACTAGAGGGTGATATGGTAAAAGGATTCAGTTATTATTGGGGGGGGGCAAAGAAGGGCGTTAGAAAGGCCACACAAACTAGACAACATGCAGCGTGGGTGATAACAGAGTTATAATATTCATGCAACTGGTACATACATATGCACTGCATCGTGTATGAATTATTTCTAACCCCTGAGAAAACAATCACAGTCTTTCTTAACTCCTCTCTGAAGTCTGTGTGAATCTGCTCTGTTTTAGCAGCCATTACAGCAGACAGCAATCTAAGATCCATGGCTGCCCTCTATGATGCCACGAAGAAAGATCAGGGACCATCCTAAACATGGCTCCTTGTGCAGAGCTCAAGAAGAGCCACCCAGTGTCCTTTACCCTCAGCAGGAATATTCCAAGAGAGGGCTCACCCTATCTCCTTCCTGGAAGTTAAACCCATTCTACTCTCAGGACCCTGGGCTGACCCTGTACTACAAGAATGAGATGATGATGGTGGTGGTGATGATGATGGTGGTGGTGCTGTGCTGGTGCTGGTGATGCACTATACCACCTGCCTCTAAATCCCCACAGCATCAGGTCCCTCACCAGGAAGGGCTCCCATGGGAGAGATTTAAGAACGAGAGTCGCTTCTGTTTCCCCATAATTTTCTTTTTTTCTCTCTTTAATTGCTCCCATTTCAAAACATTTTCTTTCATGAAGCATGATCATTGCACGCATTTAGGGAATCCACCACAATGTTTTGACGTATGAATGATATTATAAAGTTCAAGAGATGATGCTTATCTATAGTCTCACGTATCATTTCTTTGCGATGAGAACATTCAAAATTCTTTCTTCTTGACTTTAGTAGTTGGAGTTTTATTGCTCTGAAGAGACACCATGACCATGGCAACTCTTTGGAAAACACTAAATTCGGGCTAGCTTGCAATTCAGAGGTTTAGTCTATAATCATAATGGTGGGTGGCATGTAGACAGACACAGTGCTGGTGAAGAGGCTGAGAGTTCTACATCCTGATCCATAGGCAGCAGACTGAGACACACTTCCTCCAACAAGGCCACACCTACTCCAACAAGACCACCTCCTTATAGTACCACTCCAAAGCATTCAAACACATGGGTCTATGGGGGCCATACTTATTCAAACCACTGCATGGACTTTGAAATATACAGTGCATTGCTGATACCCTTCGCCAATACGGTGTGCAGAACACCAGGCTTCTTTCTTCTAAATGCAATTTAATATTTCTACCCACTTTACACTCCTCATTATTTTCAGTGTCCTACCCGCTTCCTGGCTAACACAATGGATACTGAAAGATCCACTTCTTACCTCTTGCTTAGAGGATATTGAAGCTATCAGACAAGATCCCTAAACAAACACCAGGAATGGTTTTCTGTTCACATCAAATAGTGTGACTTAATTATTTAAACCTTCATTTATAAAGATATTGCAATTGTCTACTAGTTTAGCTTTCCCTTCAAATTCATGTTAAGCAGCCAGTGATAAGCAGAGAATCAAAGCTAGTGATAAATGTGTTCAGATCATCTTCTTCACTGAGTTTATGGGAGAAAAAAAAATAACACAGAAACACAGAACAGCAGTACAATATATTAATCTCTTCTGCAGCTATAAAATGGGACGCTGTGGAAGGAGAGAGAAGGGATGCTTAGGCCAGTTATTCTGGCTAACAGAGCCTTTGCTCATGGTACAGTTAGCCAAAGTATGAGGAAAAGAAGAGGAGGGTGCCAAGAGCTGTCCACACACATGTGTGGCTGGAGCATCAGCTTGGTGTGATGACAGGAAACAGCCAGAAGACCTGTCACCCTGTCAGTCACTCCTCTTGACACGTTGTATGTACTGACTCATAGTGCTCTCAACGAACCAGAAGAAACCGATACTATTATCATCCTTACATTATAGATGAATAATGAGAAGTACTTAGAAGTTAAGTAAATTGCCCAGATCATATAACTAGTGAGTGCAGTTTTGAGTCTGTCCTCTGAGACAAGATCAGAGACAGGGAGTCTGACAGGAATAAAAGGTACATTCTGATGACATTTTGGGAGTGAACTGCATAAGATTTGAGTCTAAAGAATAAACAAGAGTGAAGGATGAAAGCCTCATGTCTGAGTTTGCCTAAGTTGGGCATGAATGTATTCATCCTTAAACACGCTTCATTTAAGGCATTCCTGGGCACCTAGTTTGGTATTTGAGTATGTGGTTAGGTGGGAAAGATAGGGTTTAAGATTGTAATTTGAGGTTGTCAACATGCAAATAGTAAAATGAGGAAAACTGGGGAAGTCTACGAAGAGGTTAAGGCAGAAACTTAGGGCAGAACTCTCTTTAGTAGACAGAAGGGAAGGGGAGGGAAGTGGAGTCAAGAGGGGGCCAGTGGTGTGCTGGGAGTTTAGAGGAATGTGGGATTATAGAAGCAGAACTCAAGATCATTTACAGCATTAATCAGCACTGAGACTTGGCCACATGAGCAAAGCAACATCATCCTAGAAACGTTTGCAAAAAGAGGGGCAAGAAAGAGGGTAATTCAGTTGACTTCATTCCCCCACGCTGTGAGGCAACAGAAGGAAGGGACCTGACTGGAGTGACGGGTCAGAAAATAATGAAGGAACGAGGAGCCCCAAATTCTTATGATTTGGTAGGCACGATGGGAAACAGCAGTTGGCTTATTCAGGCATTGACTTTGTACATGAGTAGATTCAGAACAGTGGGAACTGGGGAAACTGATGTTTTGTGAGGGCAGAAACTGAGCATTCGGAGAGATGGCAAAGTAAGATCTCCAGGAAGATGGAAGAAGGGCAAGCAGTTCAACAGACAGCAAAAAGGAAAAACTCAAAGCAAGATGATAAAAGGATTTGTGTAAAGACTTAAAGGTGAAAGAGCCCAGGAGGGAAGAAGAGGAAGGAAACCTGGTGAGAGAACTATCAGAAATATGATATAGATAGATAGATAGATAGATAGATAGATAGATAGATAGATAGATAGATAGATAGATAAGCAAGCTTTGGATTCTTGGTTTAGCCCATTTCCGGAAGCCCCATTTGATTCTCTGATGATTTTTCTCTCCTCAGACATTCCGCATTGCGCCCCCAATGTGCATCACTAAGCAAGAAGTGGACTTTGCATTTGAAGTGTTTCGCACTGCCTTAATTCAACACATGGAGAGAAGATCTAAGTAGATTCCTAGGAATGAAGAGCCATGAGCCTCAAGACTTTCTGAACTATGTGCAGAGAGGAATGCAAAGAATCTTTAAACCACACCTAGTAGATGAAAAACTACAGCTCTCCATAGTAACTGTAATAGACCCCTGGATACTGGTCATATTTGTCAATGAAGCCTCTAATCTCCTGAGAATTTCATCCTTCAGGGACAGTGTTGTGGGACAATGGTCTTGTACCCTGTAAAGATTTGTCACTTGTATTGGTTTAATAAAGTGATGATTGGCTAGTAGCCAGGCAGGAAGTATAGATGGGGTGACCAAAATAGGAGAATTCTGGCAAGAGGGAAGGCTCAGTCTGCAGTTGACACCCAGACACTGAGGAAACAAGATGAGAATTCCTCACTGACAAAAGGTACCAAGTCACATAGCTAACAGAGACAAGAATTATGGGTTAATGTAAGAAATAAGAGTTAATACAAAGCCTGAGCTAATAGGCCAACCAGTTTATAATTATTGTAGACTTCTGTGTGTTTCTTTGGGACTGAACAGCTGCAGGACTGGGCGGGACAGAAACCTCAGTCAACAAAACAGTATCTATCCCTGGCTCAGAGAATAAGTCCTAATTTGTGTAGATTAGCCTATGTTATTTTCCATTGCATTAACTAGTTTGTAAATAAGCCTTGTGCACTGCCAAGGAATCCTGATGGAAAACCTTTCTGTGCTAACACCTCTGGGGAAGCATTATTTCATCCTTCAAGTTTCCTGTCACACTGGAAATGCTGCCTCTCATGATGGGATTTCCCAATTCATACCAGGCATCTGGAAACCATGAAGATAAAGCCTGGTCAGTATGCGATACCTGGAAAGTGGTTGAAAGCTGAGTGGTTGATAATGCCAATGGCTCCCTGACCACAAACCTTGGAGCCATCCTATCTCAGGGTTTCTTGCCTTATAAAATAATAAATTCAGTGTGCTGCTCGGGACTTTAACTATTTTTTCATTATTTTGGCCTGAGGGAATCTTGGAAATAATGCAGAAGATACCTTAGGGTGAGAGCTGCACTCCAAACTATCTAAAAATACCTAGAAGAGCTTATTTTTCCTCTCTGTTGTCCCTGCCACCATCTCGTCTTCATCTAAACCCTTATTTCTACTATTGTTCTACTATTGCAAATGTATACAATTTTCCAAACTCTAGCCATTAGTATATACAATCATACATATTCTTTCCTATAGGTGCTATCTGAGTCTTAGAAGTGGCAACAACGTTTTTCAGTTTGACATACTCATTGAAATGTACTCAGCAGTAAACATCATATAATTACCATAAATGAGGAAATATACTACTTACAAAAAGTAACCATGAAAACAGAGCAAATAAGGCTTGAGTATCCAGACTATAAGGTGCTTGTCACCACAAATACAGGAACTTCTGTTGTATCGCCCATATATGTTAGTGGGCACTTAAGTTCTAGCCCTGGATAGGCAGAGAAAAGAATCCCTGGGACTCACTCTCCAATCATCCTAGGCAAATTAGCAAATCCCAGAACAATAAGAGGTCCTGTTTCAAACAGCAAGGTGGAGAGCCCTGAGGAATGATACTCCAGTTTGACCTCTGGCCTCTTCACTAACTTGCGCAGACACACACATACACACACACACACACACACACACACACACAGAGAGAGAGAGAGAGAGAGAGAGAGAGAGATAGTTAATTCTGTTCCTAGGAGATAACATTTACAAATGATTTCAGCCTAAGAATTCCTTTAAAAGAACATTAGAGCATATGAAGTCTATTAAAGGTAATTCTGGCAAACCAACCAAGACCCTGGTCTAAACAAAAGCCAAAGGACATCTGAAGAACTAACTCAATCACCATGTGATTGGATGTATATTTAAAAGTATGTCCCAGTTTGAAGCCGTGTACTGATTGTCTTATTTTTCTGTGATGTCTCTTCTAACACATCCTACATCTAGCTACCAGATTTATTTCCAACTGGCATTGACTTAAACATAGCATTCCCTAGTGCAAAACCTCCTACCTCCTCCATAGCGTCCCTCAGACAAAGTGAAAACCACTTAGCATGGAACTCTATGCCCTTTCAGAACCCAAGAAGAGCAAACACCAGAAATGTTCAATCTGACACCACGGAAAGCTTTCGGGTGGAAATTCCACTCCAAGACCCTTCCTCCATCTCTCTCCAAAACCCGCTACGTCTAAGAAAGCCATCCAAACGATACACCTCTCCCAGAGATGCTCAGACCACTCCACAGGGTATTTAAGCTGCCCTCCAGAAAACAGACACATGGTTTTCTGGTCTTCCTATCCCATCTCCTCTCTGCAGAGCTGGAAAGCCATCTAGGAGTATCTTATATTCATTAAACCTGGGCTTGTTCTAATTCGGTTTGATTTGGTTTGATTTGGATTGTTGCATTGGTGGAGAGGCTTGTCAGAGTGCGGGAAAAACTTTTCAGGAAGGTCATTGGATTAAGAGAGCAAAGGATTTGCATTCTCTGTTTGGTTCCTCTGCTTAATGTGCTATAAATGACTTTGAACAAGCCATTTAACCTTTCTTAGCCCAGTTTCTTCCGAAGTGTATTAACTTACCATTTTTATCTTCAGAAGTCACCTCAGGAGTGAAGTGAATCAGTGGATATAAAACTCTGAAAATTGATGAACGCTGCAAAAGAGAAATTCCTTCCCTTCACTCTATATTTCCTTTATCTCCTTCACTAGTAACGTTTCTCCAGGAAGAGTTTCTGTGTCCCGTTTATACTTCCTTTCCTCCCAGCCAACACCAGTCACCCATTCCTTGAAAATAGCCTTATCAAAAGATCACATAGTTGACTTCTTTATGGCTAAATATATCTCCTTCGCAAGTTGTTTATCCCAACCAGCTTCTTGCATAATACCTTTCTTTGATTCTGACATATGGTTCTTGTGCTTCAGATGGTTCTTTTTGTTTGTTTGTTTCTTTCTTTCTTTGAGAGATCTCAACTTGATTATTATGTCCTGACCTCAGGTGGCTCTTTCTCAGTCTCTTTCCTAGACAGACCTCCACTTGGTGATCATGTCCTGAGTCATGATCTCTTCTGTCATGCTGTATTCTCTCCCTGTAAACAACATATTCATGTCTGAACTACGCTGATGACTTTTAAATCCCAAGATGTTCTCTGCACTCCAACTCCAAGAAAACAGCTTTCTGGATTCTTTCATTTGGAAACCACAAGAACATTATAAATTCTAAGTTTCTCTCTTCTGTCGAATCTCGTTTATTGGTAGTCTCCTTTTCAACACGGGTTCATAACTCAGGTCTTCAATTTTTCTTTCTCCATGTTATCCTGTAGCTCTTTGATTGATTAAATTTCATCAGTACTTTCTCCATATAACTTTTTCAACATGACACATTTATATCAAAATTGTCCTTAATTTGGGCAATCATATTTGCTAAACAATTTAATCTATCTCTTAACTGGCACATCTGGGTTAGGATAGACTTGTGTCCTGCTTTTCCTCTGGGGGCCACCCTTCAGTTTTCATTACTGTGAAGCATCATTGGTAGTATCCAAGATGAATTTCTGGACAGCTAGAGTGAGGAGCTGAAGCTTCAAAGCCCTTCTCTATCTATTCTCTATACCAGTAATAAGGATACTTAACTCGTGAATAGTTAATGTCTCTTGTCTCTCAAAGCTTTTGAGAGCTCCCTTCTATTCATGGAATAAAGTTCAAACTCCTTTTGTTTTCTTTTCTTTTTTCTTTTTGTATTTTGAGACAGTGTTTCTCTATGTAGCTCTTATTGTCCTAGAACTTGACCGTATAGATCAGGCTGGCCTCAAACTCACAGAGATCTACCTGCCTCTGCCTCCCTACTGGGACTAAAGGTATGAGTCATCACCCAACCAAATTCCTACTGAACGACTTCCCATGCACTTGCGTGAAGCCATCTTATTGCTTTATCTCCACCATTCTTATTGTGTCATAAAACATGACCTGGGGTCTGTGTTCTCCCTTCTTCTTCAGTGGAGAAATATGGGGTCAGAGAGTTCAGACAAGAAAGTAATGCTTCCGCCGGGCAGTGGTGGCGCACGCCTTTAATCCCAGCACTTGGGAGGCAGAGGCAGGTGGATCTCCGTGAGTTTGAGGCTTGGTCTACAAGAACTAGTTCCAGGACAGGCACCAAAAACTCCAGAGAAACCCTGTCTCGAAAATCCAAAAAAAAAAAAAGGAAAGAAAGAGAGAAAGAAAAGAAAGAGTAATGCTTCCTGCTGATTCTTCAAAACCCTCCTGTTCCTAACACTGCTTTTCCAAGTGAAAAGAGGATGCTACTGAAAATAAAATGTATGTTAGCCATTACTAGTAAACTTTGAAGACAAAATAATGAAACTCACTTTAAGGCCCAGAACAATAACAAATCTGTTTTTTTTTTCCTCAGACTGGGGTCCCTACCGGTTACAGAATAATATATAATGTGCATGATTTTTATCCCTCCCATTTTCTGGGAAGGGGAGTTGAAGGATCTAGTCATTCAGATAAAGTCATGAAGTACATTCCCTGTGGCTTTCTGAAGCCCACAGAATCATATATATACTTCCCAGTATACTCTACTAATGTCCCACTTACAAGGAATCATTTTCTATTACCTTTTGTTGTTATTTTGTTTTGCTTTGGTTTTTGTTGTTTTGCTAGAACAGAACACTTGAGACTAGACAGTTTACAAAAAAAAGAAGCCAACTTGAGTTCACAGTACTTGAGAATGGAAAACACAAGGTCAGGAAGCTTATGTGATGAAGATCTCTTCAAATCACAGGGAAAAGAAAGAGGCACTTGATGTACATAGAAGAGAAAACAGATGAGAAGAACTTACTTTATCATGATGGCAGTAATTAACCCAGCCTGGGAAGAAAACAGTCTCACAAGACAAAAGCGGTTATCTATTCATGGGGGTTTACCCCTCATGACCCAACCTCTGCCACAACGGAGACAAAACATTCAAATCCTAACACAAAGCCCACAATTCCATTCCAAAAGTTATCCAGGTGCTGGGCTCCATCTCCGGGCTTTACAGGGTGCATGGATCTACCCAGCTCCCTGAGGACCAGGAGAAAATGTAACTCTTTTTTGAGAAGAGATGAAGGTGTCCATCATCACAGGCCTAGAGCAAGAAGGGCATGGCTTGGTGCCTGAGAGCATAGATGGCCAATCATTGCTCTTCCTGATTTATAAACACGAAGGCATCCTTCTTTGTTCCATTTGGAGTCGTGGGCAGAAGTTTAGCACCACCATGTTTCTCCCTTCCATTTTCTGCTCTACCCACAGGACGTGGGATACAAGCCAGGTTGCATAAGACAAGCGCTTACATTCTTGCCAGCTCTTTTTTTTTTTCCTTTTCCTGTTAAAACAGCCTTAAGTGAAGATAACAAATACTTAGCTCAAGTAAACTTCTTTCCACGGGTGAGACCTATTGATGGTTAAGCATGTGATTAGAATACACTGGTAAAATCTTAGCAACTGTTTTAAATATTTGGAATACCAATCCATTCAAAAAGGAGTAAGGTTTTAAATTCACACCAAGTTTGGGTTATAGCACTAATGATCAGAATTATTGCAAAACAACACCTCCAAACAGGTGACAAAATAGTAAACTACACTCCTGTTTGGACAGTAAAGTATTCCATTCATAGATCAGTGCAGTACTTAGCTTCCCAGTACATATTTGCCTCTCAGTATTCTTAGGGGATTGTCTCCAGGGCCTTCTACAGATGCCAAACATGAGGATCCTTGTTCTATACAGTCTAGAGAATGAATAACTTTATTAAATATATAGCAAGTAAAAATGAAAAAAAAACCTATCAAGCAGCAAATAAATAGAAGCAGCAAACAGAGAGTAAAATGGATTCTTCTGGCATCCATCAGAGAAGACTGGAAGAGCTTGATTCAAAGAGCAAACAGAAGCAGCGACATTAAACCACGCGCTCACGGTAAGGCAAACTGCCTGGAGAAGCTGAGGCCGGCAGCTGGACTTTCTAGCTGAGCTCTTTATGAACGAACTTGCAACTTCCCTTCCCCCCACAGGCATTTCTATGCTCATAGATAAACAATAGTAATCCATGCTGGAAACAGTTTACCTTTTAGCTGTTCTTTTTTTATTGTTTTTATATAGCTATACATTTTGTCTGTTCCCCTCCCTTTCTCCCCTCTCCCATTCCACCCTCTTTCATGGCCCCCACGCTCCCAATTTACTCAGGAGAACTTGTCTGTTACTCCTTCCTATGTAGTTCCATGTATGTCTCTCTTAAGGTCCTCTTTTTTGTCTAGGTTCTCTAGGGTTATGGACTGTAGGCTGTTTTTTCTTTGCTTTATAACTAAAATCCACTTATGAGAAAGTCCATATTATATTTGTCTTTCTGGAACTGGATTACATCACTCAATATGGTTTTTTTTCTAGACTCATCCATTTGCCTGCAAATTTCAAGATGTCATTATTTTTCACCACTGAACAGTACTCCATTGTGTAAACGTACATTTTCTTTATCCATTCCTCGGTTGAGGGGCATCTAGGTTGTTTCCAGGTTCTGGCTGTTAGGAATATGCTGCTATGAACATAGTTGTGCACATGCCCTTGCAGTAGCACAGACACTGAGAGCAACAATTAATAAATGGGACCTCCTGACTGACATTGAGAAGCTTCTGTAAAGCAAAGGACATTGTCAACAAGACAAAATTCAAGCCTATATAATGGGAAAAGATCTTTATCAACACCACAGCAGACAGAGGACTGATACCTAAAATATACAAAGAACTCAAAAAAACTTGACATCAAAAGAACAAATAATCTAATCCTAAACAGAGAACCCTCAACAGACAAATCTCAAACGGCCGAAAGACACTTAAGCATTAACGAAATGCTCAACATCCTTAGCCATCACAGAAATGCAAACCAAAACAACTCTGAGATTCCATCTTACACCTGTCAGAATGGCCAGGATCAAAAACACTGATGACAACTTATGCTGGAGAGGATGTGGGGTAAGGGGAACACTCCTGCATTGCTGGTAGGAGTGCTAACTGGTACAGCTGCTTTAGAAATCAGTATGGCAATTTCTCAGAAAATTAGGAAACAATCTGCCACAAGGCCCAGCAATATCACTTTTGGGTATACACCCAAAGGATGCTCAATCGTACCTTTTAGCTGTTCTTAAGGATACAATGTATTTCACACCCTTAGTTGTTGGCTGTTTTTTCCTCCCACCATTACAGAGCCAGGGGCAAGCCTGACCCAGGGCAGGAAGTTTACAAAAGACTCTTGTTAAACATGTTTGAGTCTGAGACAAAGGAAGGCCTCCTTGCTACCAGGCTCTGCTTTGATGACGTAAGCAACATATGACAACTTCCCAACATAATGTATATTATGATGCTTGAGTCCTTTATCTAAACAGGCATACACAGAATTTGGATATAGCCTTCAAACATACAACTTAAGTCACAACTAGGTTATTTATAACACATAATACACCATGAATTTTAGTATTGCTTATGGAATAATTACAAAAAATACGCATCTCTCTGTGATGGGTACTTTGGTTGCCAACCACACTACATCTGGAATTAACTAAAATCCAAAAAGGACTGGGAACACCTGTGAGGGATTTTTGCTTAGATAGATCATTCAGCCTTTAACAGCTGAGCCATCTCTCTGGTCCTGAAAGAGTCACTTCTAATATGGATCTTTGAGTTGGGAAAGCATACTTTTAATCCAGATCTTTTGGGATGCAGAGACCCACCTCCAATCTGGGCCACACCTTCTGCTGGAATCCTATATAAAAAACATGGAAGAGGAAGCCCTCCTTTTGCTTGCTTGCTCTTGGCCTTGCTAGCAAGTCCATTCCTTCAGTGGCATTAAAGTCCACTTCTTTATGGTTCCAGCATAGACTGAAGACCAGCTGAGGTATGCAGCACTATAGACTGAATAACTACTGAAGTATCAGACCTTCCATTAATAGGCAGCCTTTGTTTGATTAGCTGGACCACAGTTTGTAAGCCATTCTAGCATTTTATATATATATATAATTATATATAGCATATATATATGTATATGTATGTATATATACATATATATTCATTCTATAAGTCCTGTTACTGTAGAAAATTCTGACTAACAAAATGTTCACTCCAGAAACATTTTTCCAGGTTCTACAGTTGGCTAAATTCGTGAATGAGGAACCCCAAGACCTGGAAAGCCAACTGCAACCCACATTATCATTAGAAGACATCTGTGAACTTTAAGAGGGTTAGATTTCTCGGGCATCCTGAATTCGTACTCAGAACTCACCTTTTCTGCGAAGAGTAGCAAAAGATGACAGAAAGCATTTGCCTCTTCATCATCAAAGTATCACCAGAAAAGAATCCCAAGCATCACTTGCCAGTAGCTTTGAATGACTGCTGGGCCATAAGAAGTTTACTCTTGAACATTGTCTTAGTCAGCGTCCTATTGCTAAGAAGAGAGCCATAGCCATAGCAACTCTTACAAAAGTAAATATTTCATTGGGGCTGGTTTACAGGTTTAGTCCAATTATATCATGGTCAGAAGCATGGCAACATGAAAGCAGAATTAGTGCTGGAGAGGCAGCTGAGAGTTCCACATCTGCATTCTTCAATGGCAGCAGGAAGAGAGACTGAGCCACTGGGCCTGGCTTGAGTTTCTGAAACCTCAAAGCCCAGCCCCAATGACAAACTCCCTCCAACAAGGACACAGTTCCTCCAGCACGGCCACACCTCCTAATAGAGCCATTCCCTAGAGGCCTGTGGGGACCATTCTCATTCAGACCAAGACAGATACTTAAAGTGGAAGTGTAATCGGCAAACATGGCATCATTTGTCCCATTAAAATGGTGATAGATAACAACAAGGACTGGGAACTGGAATCCACTGACGTTCAGATTCACAGAGGAATGCTGCCCAGTATGAGCTAAGGTGGAGATCTAGCAGCTGTGTCTTTCCGATAGCCTTGCCGCCTTCACACGCTGTGATTTGGTCTTTCACGCTGAATGGCTTAACAGTACGTAGACAAAGCCCCCAAAGAGGCAGTCATTCTTAAGTAAGCCATTTATAAAAAGACTTCTTTTTTCATAATCTCACGGGTTAAAGTTCTGAAATATAGAAATGTTCAAGGAGGTTTACTATGCTCCTGTGAGCTGCGAGGTGAAACCTTGAGACTTCAGCAGATAGATTCTGCCCTGTAGAAAAATAAAAAGGTGTAATTGTCTTTGTCATTGAGTTGCCAGGGGAAACATGAAGATATTAATGTTTCCTGAAGTCTCCTCTCCACAGGACTAGGGGTCAGCAAGGAGGAGGAGGATGTGTGTCTCATACAACTTGGGAAAAAAAGATGACGGAATTTCAACAAAAGAGAAGGCCCACTGAATGAAGTTGAGTGAAGCCAAAGAAACAAAAGGCTTAATGATCATAATTCCTTTGGGTTTAGGGAAGAGAAAGGAGATGATTCGAGGTCAGGTTGGTGATGGATGCAGAGTGCTTCCGAGCCCTGAATGAACTGGGAAGGTGATCCAGGACGGAGAGCTGCCTTAACAGAGATATCCGAACACAGTGTAATCAAGAACAGGACAGGACACAACAAAGACTGGAAAAACACAATTTAATGAGACGGCCCAGCATGGCACAGACGTAGAAGCTATGTAAGCACTCCTCCATGTGATTTATTTAGAGTCAATTAAACTCTCTTAGCTGTAACTCTCGTGTTCCATAAGAAAAAGAGGGCAACATAACTCCACGAAGCTTGGGAAAATTTGATTAAGAAAATATATGGATTGGTGATGATCAGTAGTTAACTCTCTCCACGGGGTTTGCTGCCTTTTGTGCTTGTTTGTTCCTTTGTCTTTTCCAATTCTATTATTTATCTTTCAGCCCTTGGGATTGGCCCTGTCTTAGACTTTCATTTCAGCAAAGAGGAACCATGATCATGGTAACTTTTCTAAGGAAAGCATTTATTTGAGGGGCCTCGCTTGCTTACAGTTTCAGAAGTTCGTTTCATGATCATCATGATGAAAGCATGGTGGTGTGCAGGCAGATAGTAGCTGAGAGTCAAAGTCAACTGAGACACTGAACAGTATCCTGACCATAGGAAACCTCGAAGCCCACCTCACAGGGACACGCCTCCTCCAATAAGGCTATGGCCACTCCAGCAAAGTCATGACTCTTACGCCGCTCCATATGAGATTATGGTGTCCAATTACCTTCAAACTTTGCTTGTGTATAATTATTTTCTCCTTAACTGAACTCTGGGCTGTTGGTAGGTTATTCATCTTGTCCTTATGTATTTAGTGCCTAAAAACGTAGTGCAAAACAAAACCTACCTCCAAAGGTGCAGTGCCTATTTTATTCAGTGGTATACAAGGCAACAATAAGCCCATCTGAAATAAAAGATGACCCATATAATAAAGTCTTCTGCTTGTGTGTGTACAAATACATATTTAAATATTATCCTTTAACTCATAAGTATTATGTATAAATGTTTTAGAAACGTATATAAAGTATAATTATTTAGACATAGTCCCAAATATGAATTTAGAGCTGTTTCTTTTCCTGTTTACTTTTGTTACTGTTTGTTTCCATTAGTATACAAAGTGTTAAGTTTCACTAGGAAGTTTTCAAACATCCTCCTCCCTCATTTTTCTCACCACCTCCTACCTCCCTATACCCCTGATAACTCCTGTTTTCATGTCACCTGTGTTCCATGGCCTCCTTCTCTCCTTAAATCTTTTTCCTGTCTCGTGGCCTTCTTTCTAATTTCAGACTATGCCCACAGTGACACCCACATAAAATCTAAGATGTGTCCATGAGAGAAGACATACAGAATTCATATTTCTGACTCTGAGTTACCTCATAGTAATGTCCAGATACCTTTCGCTGAGGCTGAATAGAATTCCACTGTGTAAATGTACCAAAGTTTCACTAGTCATCTGTCTGCTCAACACCTAGGATGATTCCAATTCATTGATGCTATGACTAGAAAAGACATGAGCATCTGCAAGTTTCTCTGTGGTATGGTATGGGGTCCTTGTGGTATTTATTCAAAAAGGGTTTCTCTGTATCATATGGTAGTTCTATTTTTTTTGTTTTTGTTTTTGAGAAGCTTCCACATTGACTTCCCAAGTCACTAAGGAAATCTACATTCTCACAAATAAATGTTTCTTTTTACCTACATTCTCATCAACATTTATTGCCATTCTTTTTATTGATGATGGCCATTCTAACTGGGTTGGGATGGAATCTCAAAGAAATATCAATTTGCATTACCCTAATGGCTAAAGCTTTTGAACACTTTTAAATATTTATTGACAATTTTCATGTCTTAGAACTGTGTTCTCAGTTCATTGGCCCTCTCATTCACTGGCAGTTTTGCTTTTATAGTATTCGGTTCTTCCAGTTCTTTAGTGTATATATTCACCCTAGTCTGAAGTTAGTTGGCAAAGACCTTTTCCCATTCACCCTAGAAACATTAATCTCCATGATACTTTATCATAATCTCCGTGACCTTTGAGACTTCTGGTCACAGGTCTTTTGAAAGTCTATTTTCCTCCATTTATGCCTTTCTTTCTAATTTTTTTGATACAGGCACTCATGCAATGTAGCCAAGGCTAGCCTAGACCTCACCATGAATCCCAGGCTAGCCTCGAGTTCTTGGCAGTTCTCCTTCTGCAGCCTTTCCAGGGCTGGTGTTACAGATATTTATCACCACACAAAGCCTTTACTCTCCACTTCAAAAATATTATTGCAATAGCCTGAAATTGGAAACAACCTAGCTGTCACTCAACAGTAGAAAGGATAAAGAAAATAGAATATTACTCAGAAGTTTTGAAAAAAATGACATCATGAAATTTACAGGCAGATGGGTGAAACTAGAAAAGAAATTCATCCTGAATGAGAACGATAAATATGGTATGTAGTCATTTATATAAGGACATTAGCTGTTAAGTCAATAGTAATCAAGTTACAATCTCTAGAACCACAAAGCATAGATATAGAGTAAGGGACTAGTGGATATAGATAGATCTTGTTAGGAATGAGAAATAGAATAGACAATTATTAATGGATGAAGGGACTAGAAGAAGCAGATCAAGTCGGGAGGGGAGAGGAAAGAAAGTTGAAAGAAGTAATACAGGAAGAGATAGTTAAAAGTGAGGAGCATTTGAAGGATGTTATAGAAACCTAATACACTAGAAGCTTCCTAAAATATATACAAATTTGAAGGTGACCTAAATGGTATTTAGAGAGACAGAGTCCCAACTCTCTATCTTTTAATACCAAACAAAGTTTCCAGTACCAGGACTGTGTTACATCTAATTGAGTTGTTGGCCGAAGGAGTCCTATGGGAATCCCCAAACAACCCAGGCTGTTGCAAAGACAATAGGTTGCCATCTCCATACTGACAAGGCCCACTGATGAAGACAACACTTATAGAACTCACTGAACATGGAGAAGTTGAGCTGGTACCTACATAGAGCCTTCACTCTTACGTTCTAGCATCTTTGGTACAGGAAGGTGCTCTGTATGCTACCAAAAGTGAAATGTAAACACCAAGCCAGCCATAAACCTTCTGATCTACAATGGTGTCCTGCCTGCAAGATATGCTAGGGCAATGGCGGCACAAAACTTGTGAGAGTAATCAGTCACTCTTTATTTGACTTAAGGCCCATGCCACAAAATGAACCCATACCCAGCACTGCTTGGGTAACCAAGAATGGGATAGTAGATAGCCTAGAGACTTAGGGTAAAACCTAATACTACTGGTCTTAAAGAAAAAAGAGACATAGTGATAAAAATGCCTCCACTGATATTCTGCTAGACTCATAGACTCCTTGCTCAGCTAATGTCAGATGAGCTTCCTCTGGCAGCAGATGGAACAAACATAGAGACCCATAGCCAGACAATACACAGAGAGTGAGAGCCATTGGAATATTCAAACCTAAATGGGATGTCTCCATCAAATCCCTACTTCCAGCGCTCAGGGAACCCCATGGAAGAGAGGCAGAAAGAGTGGAAGAGACAGTTGGGTAGAGGCCAGCAAGAAAGCAATGCCCTCTAAACCAACATGAGCAAAGCTCACAATAACACACAGATACTGAGTCAGCATACACAGGGCCTGTCTGGATCTGCACCAGGTCCTCTATGTATATAGTATATGTTTCCAGTTTAGTTGGTGTTTTTAGGGGATTTCTGAGTATAGGAATGAGTTGGTCTCTAATTCTGGTGCCTTCTCCTGGGCTGTTTTCCTTCTGTTGATTTGTCCAGGTCCAACTTGGATGTATTCGGCTTTGTTTTACCTTATTTTATTTTGATGTATTCTATTATCTCTTAGAAGCCTGTTATTTTTTAATGAGATACAGAAAGGGAATGGATCCAGATTTGGGGGAAGCAGGGCAGTAGGAACTGGGAGGAAAATCTGTAATCAGGACATATTATGTGAAAGGAATCTATTTTCAATAATAGGAAAAATGTTATTGCATGTTCTTTCTTTCCCCACCCCCCACACATCTCAAGTCCTTTCCTGCCTTTCACATACTTTCTTGTTTGGTATTTTGCCTCATTTGCTTCTTATTGCTGGGGTACACGGGCCCTTTTTCCTAACCTGTACCTGTTGTTTAGCCAGATTTCATCCATTATCCCTGGCAGCTTTCCCACCCAGATTCTGAGAATGCCAAGCACATCTCCAGGGCAACCTCCTCTTGAGCTCGTGCATTCACATTGCCAACAGCCATGGGCTTGAGCTTTCTCTGCTGTCTGTTGCATTTTCTGTCTTCTCCCCTAAAGGACAGATTCAATCAGGCAGAGGAAGCTAATAACTGGTCACTGCCTTCTTGCTGTACGTCTGCACGCCTTTGCCAGGCTTAGCCCTTGCGAATGCCCCTTCTTGCCATCTCTTTTGCTGCCCTGTTTACCTGCTGGTGGTAAGTTAACTGCTTTGTCAGACTGCCCCGGCTACCACGGCTGTTATGACTGGGTAGGGTCACAGCCGGCCCTTGGCACAATCTGGAGCTTCTTTATTCGACTCACTGTTCTGTTTGTCCCATTTCTTGTCACCATGTCCAGACTGACAGCGATGGATCCATCATGCACGAGCGAAGCAATCAGCTACGCTTTCTCTATCTCTTCCTTGGTTTCAGCAAAACTCCACCGTGCAGCATCACCGATTGCCACTTGAGGTAAAAAGAAAGGCAGCGGGTGCACAGTGGGAATTGTACCAGAAATAAAATACATTTGGGAGTTTTTAGTGTTCTGCTCGGTAAGAAGGCTTGTGGTGCCAGGCGGTGGTGGCACATGCCTTTAATCCCAGCACTTGGGAGACAAAAGCAGGCAGATCTCAGTGTTCGGGGCCATCCTGGTTTACATAGAGAGAGTTCCAGGACAGGCTCCAAAGCTATACAGAGAAACTCTTTGTCTCCAAAAACCAAAATAAAATAAAACAAAAAGATGACCTGTGGAGGGAAGGCAATGTAAGTTAATCCTAGTACGGGTGTTAGTCTTACCTGGCCCAGTTGTGCAGCGCTCCAGCTACGACCACGGGGCACGCCACGCAAGAGTGCCTGGCAAAGAGGGCCAGATCCATGTTTCTTGAATGTTCAGTGCAAGCTACAAAACAATGGTAAGGCCTTCTCTACCCTTGACATCGTCCTTTGAGTCAATTCCTAGATCGCAGGGCCTTCTCCACTAACTCCACCCTTTCTTTTATCAATATCTCATCATCCAGCTTCCCGTCAGCAGGCATCTCTTCTGCCCAGTGACATTACCTTCCTCCACCTCTCTCCCTCCTCTTGAATTTCTTCCATTAGAATCTTAATGTTCAGAATAAACTCCACTGGGCAATAGGATTTGGAAAACAATAAACAAGATGTGTTATCATTTGGGGTTTTTTGGTACAGAAAGGAAGGAAAAGAACACAGTTTTCTGTATTAAAATGTGAAGATTCAGATTTTGCCCTTCTGAAAACATCTTTTGGAAATGCATGCTGTCTGGATGTACAATTTTTTTAAGTGTATTTTGAAAGGAACCCAACTGTCAGACTCATGTTTCTGATTTCAAAACCTGCAGTAAGCAAAAAAATATAATGTTGGGGTAAAGAAAAAAAGGAAAGGGTAATACAGAAGAAGAGAAATAATGCAAGTCAGATGTTTAATAATGACTATTTCTAGGATATATAAAAAGGGTCCTCAACTAAACAGTAACAATGCAAAGAAAACTTTAAAATAACAGAAGAGGAAATCTGGGCAGTGGTGGTCTGTGCCTTTAATCCCAGCAGAGGCAGATGGATCTCTGAATTTGAGGTCATCCCAGTCTACAGAGTGAGTTCCAGAACAGCCAGAGCTACACAGAGAAACCCTTTCCCAAAAAATCAAATAATAATAGTAATAACAATAATAATAATGATGATGGTGGTGGTGGTAATAACATAAGAGGGAATGAGTTAATTAAAATATCAAAAATGAAAGAAAGAATAAAATGGGCAAAAGAAGTATACATATAGCTAGCAAACATGAGAAAACAATCTAAGCATTGCTTATCACTAGATAAATGATGGTCAAAATAATAATGATAGTGAGATGGTTCAGTGGATAATGCCCCTGCCATATAAACATGATGGCCTGAGTTTAGACCATCAGAACCCACAAAAAGCAGGACACAGTAGCATGCATCTATAAATCCAGTGTTCCCATGGTGAAATGAGAAGTGGAAACAGCAAGTTCCCAGGAAACTCTTTGGTCCGGGTAGCCTGGTGTATGTAGTAGTGAAAATGGAGAAACCCTGATTCAAGATGAAAGACAAGGGTTGATATCTGAGGTTGTTTCCTGACCTCACAAGTGTACTGTGGCATGCATGTGTCTGCATTCACATACACACACACACACACACACACACACACACAGAGAGAGAGAGAGAGAGAGAGAGAGAGAGAGAGAGAGAGAGAACAATCGTGGTCTACTACATCACACACATTGAAATATTATTTTGAGAAAGTTTTTTTGTGAAACAGAAAACAGCAGTTGCTAAATGAAATGTGGAGAAGTCAGAGTGCTTGAGTATGTCTAATAACAACATTCTGCTGTGTAAAATAATATTGGGGTTCCTCAAGGAGCTAAATGTAGAGTTTGCTATATGGTCCAACAACTCCACTTCTAAACACGAGACCAAAAGAATTAAAAACAGGGATGCAGGTGTTTGCATGCTCACATTCCTGAAAATACAATTCACAATCACTAAAAGGTTGAATAATCCAAATGTCCATCAATAGACAAGTGGTTCAATAAAACATGGCATGTATGAACAATGAATATATTATTACTATACATATCCAGCATATTGGATATATTATTGCATGTGATTCAGTTTTTTAAAGGGAGGAAATTTTGACACAAGTTATAACATAGTCAAGACTTAAAACAAAAACATCAAGTGAGAGAACCCAGCATGTAGTGCACAGTTCTTCCTTATGAGGCAGCTGGAGCAGTCCCATGCACAGATGCAGGGGTAGATCTGTTATTGGCATGGGCTGAGGGACAGAGAACATCATTGTTTAATGAGTAGTTTACTCAATAACTGTATAGCAACATGAACACACATAGTGTCGCCGAGCTCAATGTTTAAAAATGACCAAAATGGAAAATTTTGCAATGATTTTTAAAAGTTTATAAAGTATATATTCCCATATGAAGAATATGTCTTTCTTTGAGAGTGGAGGAAACCATTGCTACAGATATTTAAATGAGCAGAATGAGAAATTCAGACATCAGTTCTAGTTAGTGTCCCAGGAAAAGTAATCTATATACTTTATATGTAAGTTTTTTTAAGAGGATGCTTGGCTCTAGGTCTTTCTTGGAACAACAAAAGATATTGATACATATACAAATACATGTTAATAACAATGACAGAGCCTAGTTTGTAATTGCTATTGAGTAGGCTTGTAAAGAGGCCTTTTTCTGAAGCAAGTTCTCATTGTAAAATGATCAGGTTGAACTAGATAGATAAGCAAAGTTCTAGGTCCACTCTAGTATTTCTGCTCTTGGCAGTTAGAGGATTTCAGTATCTCCTGAAAGCACCCGAAGAGCCTGAATTACCAATGTGTCCTACACACTGACACAGGGCACTGCAGACTTGCTGAGGACCAAGGCCCACACAAGAACGCAAGGATGCCGTTGTCCCGCGCTACTATCTCGCCAGCAAGAACGACGCAGGGCACGTAGGATCCTTCTGCAGAACAGCTTTTAATGCATCTTGAGAGCGAGAGCATAAGCCAACATGGCGGAGACCCAGAGCGAGGCGAACCCAGCCCTTATATAGGAAACAGTCCCCGCCTCGGACGTGTCACTCTCAGATTGGTCAGCTACCCATCATCCCAGATGACACCTCGGGAGAGGCAGGGACTACAGCGTTGGAAATTTACCAACACATGCGCGTTATCCTGTTCACCGGGCGGTGGAACCGGATGTCAGCGCCATCTTGGAATGGCGAATGTGGTTGCGGTCCTCTACATGCCGTGATGCTGCTGATGGCATGGGGAATGTGGGTCTCACAACCTGGGAATTAGGGAAGACTTTCTCCTCTTCCATGAAGTCAGCAATAAGCATGTTGGGTGCATTTTGGATGCTCCACTGCACCAAGCGTAGTCTGTAAACAAAGCAAGGCGCAATAAATAGGCCCAGTCTATTTATGACTTTTCTTTTCTTTTTTTTAATATTTATTTATTATGTATACAATATTCTTTCTGTGTGTATGCCTGCAGGCCAGAAGAGAGCACCAGATCTCCTTACAGATGGTTGTGAGCCACCATGTGGTTGCTGGGAATTGAACTCAGGACCTTTGGAAGAGCAGGCAATGCTCTTAACCTCTGAGCCATCTCTCCAGCCCCTATTTATGACTTTTCAACCTTCTACCGGGCACTCTTCTCTTGGTTTGCATTATTTTCATCCTATGAGGAAGTGCTTATGGCTCACAGGGAAAGTGTCAGTCACTAAAAGGAAATTATCAAGGTGAAAGGATATTTTTACTCAATGAGGCTATCGTGTAGTTCTGAATGAAACTTAAGATTTTAAGCAGCGTGTGGTGATGCACACCTGTAATCCAGCCTGCAGAAATGTGGAGGTTTGAAAGTCTAGAGTTCAAGCTCATGCTAGGCCAGCATGGGTTGCATAAGACCCTGTCTCAAATGAAGCAGGGAAAAGATATTCTCCTTCATCAGATCATTATGATTAAAAACCCAACAATAATCGGGACTACAGAGAAGGCTCAGGAAGTGTTGGAGGATCCGAGTTTAGGTTGCCTATCCACATAAAAAGTCTGGTGTGGCCATGCATGTGTCTGTAGCCCCAGATCTGGGGGCTCTAGAGAGAAGGGGTTTGCTGGGACTTGTTGTCCAGTAGCTTAGATAAAGACTCAATTAGAGACTGTGTCTGGAAAGAATAAGATGAAGAACAGGAAGCCTGATATCCTCCTCTACCCTAGCCAAGTGGGCACATATGTATATGTTACGCACACACATGCACACATGCCACATCCATCACACACACATATGCACGTATGCCACACTCATCACATATACATATATGCGCATATGCCATGCTCATCTCACACACATGCACACATGCCACACCCATCACACACACATAGGCACATATACCACTCTCATCTCACAATACACACACACCAGTCAGTTTCTAAAATTCAAATAGACTCATGAAAACACATGCAATAAGGCCATCCCCAAAAGTATATAATTTCGGAGGCAGGGGATAATGCCTTACTTTCCCCGAGACCTCACTGTGCTGATGCTGATAGCAGACACCAAGAAATAAGATGAAGAATTAGCTGACGGTGGTGGCACACACCTTTAATCCCAGCACTTGGGAGGCAAAGGCAGGCAGATCTCTGAGAGTTTGAGACCAGCCTGGTCTACAGAGCTAGTTCCAGGACAGGCTCCAAAGCTACAGAGAAACCCTGTCTCAAAAAAACAAAACAAAACAGAACAAAACAAAAGATGAAGAATTAAACTTGATGTTAACCAAATTTTAAAGAAAATGAGGCTGAGACCTACCAAGTTCTATTTTCTATCTAAAAGAGAATCAAGCAGAGATTCTGAAAACATTGTTTCACACTCGTGCCTTGCCCTCCATTGCTGAGGGATTTCTGGGGCAGGCTTCTCAGGGCTGATCCTGGGGTGTCTGTCTCTAGGTCACTGGATCTAGGCCAAATGTGATTACAGATGGGCAGTGGTTATCCTGAATACTCGTCTTCCTCAGAAGGGCTTGAAAGGCCCCGCTGAGAGGTCCAGGGGGATGGTACTCTGCTTTTTTTTTATTTTTAAAATACAGGAATGATACTTTTATTCTGTAAAATTCACCCTGTAAGTGATAAGTTCTGCAGGTTTTGACAAATGCATAAATATATGTGACTATTCCCATATCATAATAATGCCGTGCTCAAAACTGATTAGGAATGAATGTCTCCCAGGCCCCGGGCCTGGCAACCAGTGATCATTTTCTGTCACGGTACCTTTACTTTTTCCTGATGCCCTGCTTTGTCAGCGCTCTCAGCAATCACATTCTGTTATAATTTATCATCTTGATGCTTATTTTCTTATCCTACTATAATTTAGCTTCTGTTTACCCACTTCACTTTACAGGTCACAGTTCCAAGACACATCTAGACTCGCCCAGTCTAAAGGGCAAATGCCCAATCTAGTACGTGTCAGTTGTTTTACTTTCTCTATAGACCTTACCATAATTTATTTCATTTTCCTTTCTTTTATTCCCCCTGCTCTGGCTTCCCCGCCCCTATTCTCCCTGTTCTCCAACTTTTCACCCTCTGTCTTGTGTCCCTTCCTCTTCATCACTGAATTTCAATGTTATCCGACTGTAGCAGATCCTGGAGGCTGCCTGACTCAGTGACCAAAATAAAAACCTATCCCAAGGGAAGATTTTATTCTGCTCACTTTGTTTCAGAGGGTCCAGTTCATGATTGCTCGGCCCCAAGCACTTGGACAGAACATCATGGCAGTGGGTACATGTCACTCTGCAAAAGGCAGAGGAGGCTCTTTTGCTCATGGACAAAAGGACAGAAGGCAGTGAGGAGGAGAGTTGGGACCAGGCATAACCTTCAAAGCCACACTCCTCGGTGATCTACTTCTTGTTTCTAGATCCTCCTAAGGATCTGCAGCTTGGAGCCAAGCATTCAACAGATGAGCCTGTGGACAGTTCACATCCAAACCACGATACTGGCCAGTAGCTTTATGTTGCTCTCATTTCCCTCCTGGCACGGAAAGAGGGTCCTACCCATCCCACTCTCCCACCCCCGCTGTAAGGAGATGTGACTTTATGCCCAACCTCAGGGGTGAATTCGCAGCCACCACAGTAGTCTCAGAAGTCCCTGGCTAAGAAGAGGAGGAGGAGTGGGAAGCTTCTAGCAAAGATCTTCCACCTACCTTCATAGGAAGTTCCTGTTTTTAAAAGGAGTGGGATGACTAGGGTGCTGTGTGTAAGATACATACATCTTCATCCTCAGCTGCTGGGATCAACATCAGGTTTCAGCTCTTCATGAGTGATGGGGTCTAAGGAGGTTCTGTGTGCTAACATTTGAACTTGTTCCCCAGCTCCTATTCCCCCCAATTTCCTAAGGTTCCCTGGGTGATAGGAATCCGTTTGTGCTTGTTAAATAATTCTTGGTAAGCTCGAGTATTGACATCTACTGTCTGGAAAGGGAAGAGAATCTGAAGACAGAGTTAGTGATTCTACTTATGTGATTAAAGCCACTGAAAAAGTTCCCCAATGAGAGGTTAGCAGAGTTTCTGTGACTCCAAAGATGACCTGCTGGGTGGGGGTGGGGAAGAGAGGGGACGGCGTTTCTGGACATCATTTTATGTGCCTCTTCACTTGGCTGTCTATGCATACTCCTTAGAATATCTTTTAAAAGCAAACCATTAAGATTGGCATGGTGGTACATGCCTTTAATCCCCTTACTCAGGAGTTAGAGACAGGTGGATCCCTGAGCTCAGGGCTGCCAGCCTGGTCTACATAGCCAGTTCCAGGAAAATCAGTGTTACAAAGAGAAACACTGTCTCAAAAATAATAAATAAATAAACAAACAAACAAACAAACCAATAAGCAAATACAGTGTCCTTCTGAGATCTCTCTGTCAAGTTTTAAGAGGCAGTTGTGTGAACGTCAAATCCTAGTTAAATCAAATAAAAATGTGGATACCCTGGAAACATATTATTTGCAATTGGTGTCTTAGTGGGAAGCAGACATATGGGACTGAGATCTTAACCCATGTGACATGTATTAACTCCTGATAACCAGCATCATACTTGAAATTTAGGACACAACTCTGTCCATACTATTGGTGGATTGTTTAGTGGGAGAAAAATCCACACATTTGAATCAAGAAATATGTAATAAGAAATTTGCAATGTAAGTGTGGGGTTATTTTCCCCCTTTTAAGTTATAGTTCATTTTCTACCCAGAACTGAGGCAACAATTTTAATATTGTGATATGACAAGTCAGAAAGATGTTGACATATTGCCACTGGAAGAATTGATAGAAGAGTCCACTCCAGTTCAAGACGGCAGTCTTCTAGATCACCAAATGAGCCATTCCAGAAACTTCTACTTCTTCATTACTTGTTATCTGTGATAGACAACACTTACAATATGGGATGTCTGTTAAATAAGGATTCTACACTGAGCATGGTGTTTCATGAATGTAATCCCAGCGTTTGGGAGGATGAAGTAAATTTTTTTTTACTTAGAAATAAATTCACCTTTACCCTCAGCTGAGAAGCTATGGACCCTTGACTGCTTCTAGAGAAAAGCGAGTCCGTTCTCTTTAGGTATATGGCTCCTAGCACATCAACTACTCTCCAGGAGATGGCTTCACACCTAGGAATATAAGGGCAGCACAACTTAAAGTCAAGTTTTTGTTTTGCTTTGTTATTGTTTGTTCTTCAGGGCATAAAGTTGGGTGAGGACTAGGGAGGTAAAATGGATCTTGGAGAGGTTATAGAGGGTAATAGGGCAAGTATGATCAAAATACACTGTATGAAATCTCAAAGAATTAGTTTTATTTTTTAAAAAGCAACTCTGGGTTACATAGAGAGTGATACATTCTTGGGAAGCCTGAGCTACAAGCTCCCATCTTTAATGTTTGGGTTAAGACTGCACCTCACATTACAATCCCTGACTTCAAACTCTTCTACAGAGCTACAGTTCTAAAAACATCCTGGTATTGGCATAAGAACAGACAGGAGGACCAATGGAACCGAATAGAAGACCTGGATGTCAATCCACACATTTTCAAACACCTGATCTTTGATAAAGAAGCAAAAAAATCAAATGGAAAAAAGAAAGCACATTTAATAAGTGGTGCTGGCATAACTGGATATCAACATGTAGAAGAATGAATAGAAACAGACCCATTTCTATCACCATGCACAAAACTCAAGTCCAAATGGATCAAAGATCTCAACATAAAGCCAGCCACACTGAACCTTATAGAAGAGGAAGTAGAAAGTACACTTGAATGCATTGGCACAGGGAACCACTTCCTAACCCCAGCAGCACAGACACTGAGAGAAACAATAAATGGGTCCTCCTGAAACTGAAAAGCTTCTGTAAAGCAAAGGACACAGCCAACAAGACAAAACGACAGCCTACAGAATGGAAAAAGATCTTCACTAACCCCACATCAGACAGAGGTCTGATCTCCAAAATATACAAAGAACCAAAGAAATTGGACACCAAAAAATCACATAATCCAATAAAAAAAAATGGAGTACAGACCTAAACAGAGAACTCTTAACGGAGGAATCTAAAATGACTAAAAGACACTTAAGGAAATGTTCAACATCCTTAGTCATCAGAGAAATGCAAATCAAAACAACTTTGAGATTCCATCTTACACCTGTAAGAATGGCCAAAATCAAAAACACTGATGACAACTTATGCTGAAGAGGTTGTGGGGTAAAGGGAACACTTCTGCATTGCTAGTGGGAACGCAAGCTGGTACAACCCCTTTGGATGTCAGTGTGGCAATTTCTCAGAAAATTAGGAAACAACCTTCCTCAAGATCCAGTAATACCACTTTTGGGTATATATCCAAAAGATGCTCAATCATGCCACAAGGACATGTGCTCAACTATGCTCATAGCAGCATTGTCATAGCCAGAACCTGAAAACAACCTAAATGCCTCTCGACAGAAGAATGGATAAGGAAAATGTGGTACATTTACACAGTGGAGTACTACACAGCAGAAAAAAATGACAGCTTGAATTTTTCAGGAAAATGGATGGAGCTAGAAAACAATATTTTGAGTGAAGTAACCCAGACCCAGAAAGACAATTACCACATGTACTCACTCATAGATGGTTTTTAAACATAAAGCAAAGAAAGCCAGCCTACAACCCACAATCCCAGGGAACTTAGACAACAATGCAGACACTTACATAGATCTAATCTACATGGGAAGTAGAAAGTAGAAAAAGACAAGATCTGAGTAAATTGGGAGGATGGGGACCTTGGGGGAGGATTGAAGGGCGAAGGGGAGAAGGAAAGAGGGGAGCAGAGAAAAATGTAGAGCTCAATAAATATCTATTAAAAAAAAAAGGACTTCACCTCAGTCTCTGGCATCCATATATCTAAAGAGTCTGGAAAGTTTGGATGGAAATTTCCATCCCAAGTCCCCTCTCCTGGGAGTTGCCTCAGTCCAGACTCCACCCCTGAGAAAGCCCACCCAGTGATGACTCCTCCTCAGAGGTGCGCAAGACCACTCCCACAGGGTATTTAAATTATCCCCCCCCCCAAAAAACACATGGTTTCTGGTCTTCCTTCCTGTCTCCCTGCTGGGGAGCTGGAATGCCACCTGGAGTGCTGGCATCCATTAAACCTTGGCTTTTTCCAATTCAGTATGATTTGGTCTGATTAAGACTACTGTATTGGCAGAGAGGTTTATCAGGGTGCAAAAACTTTTCATTTAAAACAAAACAATAGGAAAAAAGTGTGGTGTGTAATCAAAGGCATATTAAACTAAATAAATCTTTATTCTTAGCTCAGGAGACCTTATTCAGATATTCTGCACCACGAATGTCATATTGCTTACCACATTCGACTCTCCCTTGTCTCTAGATGTGCGTGCACATGTGTGGAGTGGTGTGTGTGTGTGTGTGTGTGAGAGAGAGAGAGAGAGAGAGAGAGAGAGAGAGAGAGAGGGAGAGAGAGAGAGAGAATGTTAATAGCTTTTGACATGGGCCACCCAGATTCTCCTTCAAGAAAGTACTCTTTGCTCCAGTGGTCAGAGGTGTCATCAGCAGATATCTCCAGCTGTCAGTCCCAATTGCCCAATTTCCAAGATTATCCACACTCATTGATGGTTAATGATGGGACATCAGGAGCACAAGGACTCAGACATTTGGCTTAACACGTGTCAGCTCTGATGAGCCATCCACCGAAGATGCTATTGGACCAACACTCCTACTGATCTTTCTCTGTATTCAATCCTATTTCCTTTACTCTTTTTCATGGGTAGTTCCAAGAGAATGCCTAAGAAAGACTCTCCACGCAAACTTCTAACTAGAGTCAGTTTCTGGGAAAGATCCATAAGCATATACATATCCATAAGCATCTTTCTTGGGTTCTCTTGAGAACTTAAATTCAACGTAAGTAAAATCAAATTCACTTTTTCTAGTCCCATTTCCTTCCACCATATTACACTCCCTCAGCTAAACCCTGTGAAGAATGTATGAAATTTTTTAAGAATAAACGTTCAAATATGTTAAAGGGTTTAGAAGCTATCCTGAGAAACTGAGTGCCACCAATCTAACAAGCAGAGTACAGTGCTAAATGACCTCAGCTGGAAACACAAACATTAAGCATGTGTGAGGTCCTTCTGAGAGAATACTGGCATAGGTCACATGTCCACGAAGTATGCCATTCTTACAAGGTTGGTTCAGAGGCAATCTGGCTTTTTGGCTGAGAATCAGACTGATCAGTTCCACCTTTGACATCCCCTTACTCATGAGAGCCTACTGGATCATTTGTTACCATGGATACTCAATCTTTTGCTTTACTCTTTAGATTTTTTTTTTTTTATCTCATTTGACTTCATGAGCTTCTTTTCTTACTCTTTTGACTTTTTATTTCATTTGACTTCAAGAGCTTAAGACAAAATCATCTATAGAGCCATTCTTGGATTCTTACTCTGGAAGTAACAATAACTGTCTTAGCCTTTTCTCTTGGGAAGAGCATGTTAGGGCAGGTAGGAAAGACAAGAAGGAGTTACCAGTCTCTCCTGGATTGTGTGGCGTTCAATGATGGCTATTTTCCCAGTGTCTACGCCCTCCTTTCTTCTTCCAAGGAGAACTGACACTGTCTTCAGACATGTGATTCCCACTATGTGACTCAGAAGAAGCTGTCTTCATGACTGATGCCAAGGGAGTGGTGCTGGATGTTCTAAGCCAATTACAGTAACACATGTCGAAGTTAGTCTTCCATGAGTGTTTCCACGGCAATGGTCCTACCAAACTGTGAAATGCACTCCTAAAAAGAGATTTTCCTTTCCAACATAATTTCTGTCTCTGTCTCCTTCAACACACACCCGCCTCTCCCTCCTTCCAGGGTGCCATGAGCATCCTCCTCCACCATAAGCTCCAGCCACCACCATCATCTGCCTCATGCAGAAAGGCTCAAAACGATGGATGGAGCATGAATCATGAGCCCAAATAAAGCTCTTCTTCAGGACGGGTTGGCACGAGTATTTGTCATGGTGACAAAAAGTGACTAACACAATGGATTAGCTGGTTCTCTGTGTAGGATCTAACCAGTCCGGACTTCTCTCCGCAGGCTACATGAAATGGCCAGCGTCTAAGCTCACTCAGGTTGGTGGCCAGATTCATCTCTTTGTGTCAATAGGAATGATGTCCTATTTACCTTGTTGGCTGTTAGATCCCTTAGGTTTTGGGCCTCCTTCATCTTCAAAACAGTAATGATGCCCTAATGCTTCTCCTTCACCAGAACGTTTCCAACTTCCTCTACTTCCATAAGACACAGAAAAGTCTATGTTTTCAAAGGGGCTAATATAATCAGATGAGACCCATGCAGATTATCTCAGGCCAACTATGCCTTCCTTAACAATCCAAGGAGTGGTATTTTTAATCATCTTCATGGGTTCTTGAAATAAAGGCAAGCTAAAGGAAAGGAGGTATGTATTTTCACAACTCTGTCTTCCAAAATGACATTCTGGGATATTATTCTGCCTCACTGCGGTAGCCACCAATAGTTGTCCATCAAATACCACACAGTGCAAAATATACCATGCTTTTGTTAATGTTGTACCGGGGAGGTAATTTTGTACCATATTCTATAGCTGGGCACATGCATGCAGCTATTTAGAAAAGCTTACTTTTACAAAAAGAAAAACTGCTCCACCTAAAGCTGGAAGAGGTGGTTTACACCTAGGACACCAGAATTGGGAAGTTAAGGCAGGAGGATCATGAATCACAAGCCAGCTCAGGTTATATGTTAGTGATACAGGTATAACCCTTCTACACCTAAATAAGTACATCTGTACGGCACATTTTAGAATTATAATTCTGGAGTCACCAATAATTTATGTGTTTACAATTTTTATAAGTTGTCTGTTTTTATACTTTCTCCACAAAGAGTTTCCAAACTTCTTACATTTTATAGCTTTACAAGTTGAATAAAAGGTGGTCTCTTTTTGCCCATGTAATTTTGATTGTCTTTGAGTGGGTGTTAGTATCACTTGTAAAGGAAGCAACTCACAGCTCTGTGACATCCTGCTACTAATGCCTATCATGCTGGCATTCTGGACTCCTTTTTTTCTGTAATTGACCTTGCTTAAATAACCAAATTTTAATTTCTTCAAACATGTCAGTATTATAAATTATTATTTCAAAAGTTACCTTTGGACTACATTTTCCCACCATAACTCTGAAACAATTAAAATGATTTATATCAGTTCAACTACTGATGGGTCAAAAATATGTAGCAATGATTACTTGCCAATACGAAGCCCCTGGATAAAACAGAGACTTCCCAATCATAGCAGCACTGTACAGCCATGAGTAACCCCAACCATGGTTCTGCCCACATCATTGCCAGAACAAACCCTTTACAGTTATGCTTATTTTATGGGCCTGTAGCAGATGGGTGCCTGACACCCTACAGGTTCAGTTTCTCTTCCAAATTTTCAATCTAATAGACATGCATTCTTCTCTAAGAAAGGAGACAACACAAGCCTGGGATGAAGAGAGGCTGGACATTTCCCTAGTCAGTGAGTCACTACGAAGCAAACAACAGCACCAGGAGATTAGTAAACTGCTCCCAAAATTTACACTGATATTATGACGTTTTCAAGTCATTTAAGAAGGGCTATTTTGGTACTGATGGAAGGAACAACTCAAGCCAAAGCACGATGGAAGATGTTCTACAAGCACAGAACCTGGGCTTGTCTTTTGGGGACGCTTTTGCAGCTCCTTCTCATCAAGCATGCATACAGCAAGTACAGCTCTGTCTTGTGACAGGAGAGCCAGCCATGCTCATCAGTACTACACAAACACAGCTAGGCCTTGGCTCTGCCGAACACAAGCACCTACTGAATTTATCCCCAGTACAGCTAGAACTGGCACCGTAAGAGGACTCAGCATTTAAGATACCTACCAAAATGACTTGCTGATGCCCTTGGCTTTTCTACAGAACCTAGCTGTTATTCTGCCTTCTTTGTACACATTCTGAATTCTGTGAGGCATTTGCTTCAGGAAATGTTCCCAAGCATGGAGCTCATGTCATTCTAGCACTATTTCAGATCTGTAGAGGATTAAAAGAGCAGGGACCCTATCTGCCTACAAATATTTTTCAGTACAGCCAAAGCCTGAGACCTGTCCACAGGGCATCCAGCTAGTCTCACTAACCTTACTGCTACGAGAGTTCCAGGCCAGAGGGGACTGACCAACTAGGTCTTGCTCCAGAAACCAAATGAAAGATCACTACAAAAGGCAGCAAAGGAATTGATTCAAAAGAGCATTATTAGAAGAAAAATGTGTGTGTGTGCGCACGCGCGCACATGCAAAGGACCTTCTATTCAGTCTTTAGGGGCGATACCATGTGCTTCAAGATTACACAGAGACGATAAGAAGCATGACAACAGACAAGTTGAGTGTTCTCGGCAGAGGCAGAGGCAGAGGCAGAGGCAGAGGCAGAGGCAGAGGCAGAGGCAGAGGCAGAGGCAGAGGCAGAGGCAGAGGCAGAGGCAGAGGCAGAGGCAGAGGCAGAGGCAGAGGCAGAGGCAGAGGCAGAGGCAGAGGCAGAGGCAGAGGCAGAGGCAGAGGCAGAGGCAGAGGCAGAGGCAGAGGCAGAGGCAGAGGCAGAGGCAGAGGCAGAGGCAGAGGCAGAGGCAGAGGCAGAGGCAGAGGCAGAGGCAGAGGCAGAGGCAGAGGCAGAGGCAGAGGCAGAGGCAGAGGCAGAGGCAGAGGCAGAGGCAGAGGCAGAGGCAGAGGCAGAGGCAGAGGCAGAGGCAGAGGCAGAGGCAGAGGCAGAGGCAGAGGCAGAGGCAGAGGCAGAGGCAGAGGCAGAGGCAGAGGCAGAGGCAGAGGCAGAGGCAGAGGCAGAGGCAGAGGCAGAGGCAGAGGCAGAGGCAGAGGCAGAGGCAGAGGCAGAGGCAGAGGCAGAGGCAGAGGCAGAGGCAGAGGCAGAGGCAGAGGCAGAGGCAGAGGCAGAGGCAGAGGCAGAGGCAGAGGCAGAGGCAGAGGCAGAGGCAGAGGCAGAGGCAGAGGCAGAGGCAGAGGCAGAGGCAGAGGCAGAGGCAGAGGCAGAGGCAGAGGCAGAGGCAGAGGCAGAGGCAGAGGCAGAGGCAGAGGCAGAGGCAGAGGCAGAGGCAGAGGCAGAGGCAGAGGCAGAGGCAGAGGCAGAGGCAGAGGCAGAGGCAGAGGCAGAGGCAGAGGCAGAGGCAGAGGCAGAGGCAGAGGCAGAGGCAGAGGCAGAGGCAGAGGCAGAGGCAGAGGCAGAGGCAGAGGCAGAGGCAGAGGCAGAGGCAGAGGCAGAGGCAGAGGCAGAGGCAGAGGCAGAGGCAGAGGCAGAGGCAGAGGCAGAGGCAGAGGCAGAGGCAGAGGCAGAGGCAGAGGCAGAGGCAGAGGCAGAGGCAGAGGCAGAGGCAGAGGCAGAGGCAGAGGCAGAGGCAGAGGCAGAGGCAGAGGCAGAGGCAGAGGCAGAGGCAGAGGCAGAGGCAGAGGCAGAGGCAGAGGCAGAGGCAGAGGCAGAGGCAGAGGCAGAGGCAGAGGCAGAGGCAGAGGCAGAGGCAGAGGCAGAGGCAGAGGCAGAGGCAGAGGCAGAGGCAGAGGCAGAGGCAGAGGCAGAGGCAGAGGCAGAGGCAGAGGCAGAGGCAGAGGCAGAGGCAGAGGCAGAGGCAGAGGCAGAGGCAGAGGCAGAGGCAGAGGCAGAGGCAGAGGCAGAGGCAGAAGGTTCTGAGTTTGAGAAAAGCCTGGACTTCATAACAAACTCAGGCCATTCTGAACTACACTGTCGAGCTTCGTTCCAAAAAATAGCAAGGGCTAGAAGTTCAGGTATAGTGTTTGGTCAACATGCACTCGGCTCTGGGCTTGATCCTTAGCACCTCTCCTGTTAAAAAAAAGAAACAAGAGAGAGAGTTATGTACAGTCAAGCCACCCTGGCCCACTGGTATGCTTTATCATCATCAGAACTGCTTCTGTCAAACCAGGGAAATCACTGCCACTTGAGGGAGTAACTTGGTCTCCTAACAAGAGATGATAGCTCCTGGTTGTCAGGGCAAGCTGATAACAGGGAGATGACTTGAGACTTCTGGGTACTACCCTATGAGTCTGGAATATGAATTGATAAGGGCTAACAGTTGGCAATCTATTGGTTGTGATGACTCTATGGATCTTGAAAATATCTTAGTTACTCTATCTTGGCATCTTTTGACTTTAAGAAAGATTATAAGGAATAATTTTTATTTTTTGGTTTTTCGAGACAGGGTTTCTCTGTAATAGTCCTGGCTGTCCTGGAACTCACTTTGTAGTCCAGGGTGGCCTCAAATTCACAAAGATCTGCCTGCCTCTGCCTTCCAAATGCTGGGATTAAAGGCATGTGTCACCACCACCCAGCATAAGGAATACTCTTTAAGTGATTAACATTCCTATGTACAGAGTTGAACAGAAATCTGACCTCAAGTTGTGAAACAGTAAAGGACATAGACACAAAACAAAGAGATGCCAAGAGTTTGTCTTGCAATATAGTTCTATCACAAAGTTAGCCACTAGGTGTCTGTAAACCCAAGAAAGTCATTTTTTTCCTTTTTAGCAAAAACAGCCTTGATGTCCCTGTAGCCTTATCAATTGCCTTGTATACCCTTTGAATGAAATAAGTCAAATAACATGCTCCTGCCCCAGACATCAGTCCCTTAAACCTTGAAAGTTGTGAAGCTATGAATGTTTACATGGCAGAGAGGACTTTGCGGAATGGGGCTACAGTTCAGTGATGGGAGTATTTGTTGCATGTGTGTGGTACATACAGATGTGTTTATGCAGAGGCCAAAGGTTGATGTTGGATGGCTTCCTCTATTGTTCTCTACCTAGGGTTTTGAGACAGGGTCTCTCACCAAACCTAGAAATCACTATTTTAACTAGACCGTTTAGTCAGCAAGCCATTGGGGTCTCCCTGCCTCCATCGTCCAGAGTGAGGGTTGTAGGCACACAGTCACACCCAGCTTTTACACACGTTAGGAATCCAAACCTAGGTCCTTATGCTTGTATAAGTACTTTTCCACTAAGCCATCTCCCCAGTTTCCTACTGTGTGCTAAACAAGTTAATACTTTCGAGCTCTCTCACTTCTAAGTCTAAATACAGTGAATATCAATAACTAATACCCCTCACACAAACTTTTTAAAAACTTTTGGTCTTAACACCAAAAGTTTAAGAACTACCATTCTTATAAACAGTGATCTTTAATTGAATTTTTAGGATTTGTTTAGATGCATTCTGGGTAGCAGCCCTTGTCAGCCCTATATCACATAAACCATTCCCCAGGTCTACAGTTTTCTTTTTTACTTATGGTTAGACCTACAGCCGTCTAAAGTCATACTATACTATTTCTTATAAGTGGTAGAATTTTCTGTCAAAGGATCCCTTCCCTGCTGCCAAAGTGTGGAGATAATCTTGAGTCTCATTTTAAAGCTTTTCATTTGTAGGTCCTCTTTCCATGTGGTTTGCTTGGTGGGACATATAGGATACTATCTATTGATTTCACCCTGAAGACAGCTTACACCTGTGTAAATCAATACCCATGTCAATCAATAGGCCTGCCCCATTTGCAGGGCTGTTTTATTTAGGGAATCCAACGAACTACATCAGCACCAGTCACACCTTGCCTCACTCCTTGTGCCACTGTCTCTGTCCCTGCAAACTGTGAAGATGATTGGGGCTCAGAGGTCAAAGAACACAGCCGCTAGAAGCAGGAAGAGGAAGGATGGGTTCTTTAGTGACTCCAAAGGAAACCAATGCTCAGACTTGTGCTCATTACCACCCATCTTAGGACGTGTGATAGTCAGAACCCCAAATAAGTTCAAAACTGGGCTTGCTCGTTTTTGCATTTACTTATGTATCATGAACCAGTGGGAGGTCAAGGATGACTTTCGGGAGACATTTCTCTCATCCCACTATGTGGATCTCAGGGATCAAACTCCAGATGTCAGGCTTGGAGGCAAGTGCCTTACTCCACTAAGCCATCTCCGCAAGAGCAAAGTCCATGCAGTTTTCAGTCACTGCATGTGTGATAAGCAGTTGCAGCAGCAACAGAAAACTGATTTATCATTGTCTTCACTTTGCAGATGAGCAGGTTCAGCTTTGTAAGGTTACATAATTCATTTCAGGACACACACAGCTTAGTGACAGAGTTGGATTCTAACCCAAGCCTATTTACTTGCAAAGTCCAGGTTCAGGGAGAAGAATCATCTTCCATTCTATACAGAACAATTTGTGGATTACAGGACAACAGATAGCAACCTAACAGTAGGTGTTAAATAGTTCTTATGGCTTTAAACTTGTCGACACTTTAATGAGGATCCCAGTGCATTGGGTGACATTTCCAAGAGAAGTTTCCCAGTCCTGAGTAGAAGGAACACATTTTTTTTTTAAAGATTTGTTATTATTTATGTTTAGGGAGGCAGGAGCATGCAGGTGCTGGTGGGTCCCTTGGAGCTGGACTCACAAGCAGTGTGAACCTTCTGACATGGGCACTGGGAATGGAACTGTGGTCTCCAACTCCCTGTACCCTGTTTTTTCTTCACTCTGCTCTTATGCAAATGAACAATATTTCTCTACTGCTATTTTTTGTTTGAGGGAAGAGGCCGCTCACATACCTTCCTTGATTTTTCCAGTCATTTGTAACCCATATATCAAAAGGGCAAGGCCTTTGGGAAACAGCAAGGACCCAGGAGGACCCTGGAAGGTCTATTTTCGTTAGCGTAGGGAGACTGTTGAAATAAAAGACTGTCATCTTCTCTTCACCAATATCCCATAATCGCATTAAGCGCCTTGAATATGGCAAAAATAGGGTAAAGTCCCATACTGTCAGATCATTGGGCAGGACATTCTGTTTGCCTGTCAATGTCTAAAAGCCCACACTGGTCACAAGGAGTACACATGGATGTCATTCAGATAATCAAGAACAAATGTATGTGCTATAAGGAAGAAATTGGCATTGCTGAGAACGATTTCATCCCTTTCTAAGTTTAAACTTGCATTCAAATGTCCAAGATGTACTGTCGATGACTCATGGCCCTGAAAGGATATAAGTTCTTCCTTTCTACACTGCCACCGGGAAAAAACAAGCAGACACACTTGTTAGTGCAATACATATTTTAAAGGGGTAATCCCCTCTGCTCAAACACTTTTTTTAGGAATTTATCCTCAAGCAGGAGAGACAAAAATCAAAGCAGTAAAAAGCTGAATGTAAACATATTCATCAGGACGCGAGAATGAAAACCCAACACAATAGGAGGCTGATTAAATTATGGAAAATCAGCACTAACCTTTAAAATCTCATGTTGACATGGAATGCAAACATTACGTTGGAATACAAGTTTTCAAACAATATCAAGTGGAGATGTTCAACTGCAGAAAACACATTTGCCTAGAAACAGTTTGGGGTTATGAGCACAGAAATATTTCCAGATGCAGGATTGAGGCAATATTTGTTTTTATGTTATGATGAATATTTCTTAGAGAATACTTTATAATTTCATTTTGAAACGATTTCTAAACTTAAAAAATGAAACCAGCTTCCCCCAAACTGCTGCTTCTTTCTGAAAAATACGCATTAAACTCCAAAACAAAAACATGTCAAATTGTCCTAACCATCTTGCCAGAAACACAAAATGACAAACACAAATGAGTACATCCTCAGCATGTACTCTCCAATGGGCTGATGTCATGACTGAAACAGAAGCATCACCATGGGGGATCAAAAACAGTGAGTCAAGTATCCTTGAAAAAGACAGTGGGGAGTGACTGCCATGCTTCAGGTATGGAATGTCCCCAAAGGCTCATGCTCTAAAGGCTTGGTCAACAGTCTGTGGTGCTACCGACACGTGACAGAGCGAAACTGTGGGACAGAAGTCATTGGGAGCTCCACCTTGAAGGGGAACTTGAGGTCATCTCTTCCTTTCTTGTTCCCAGCCTTTGTGAGATGCCCAAAAACAAAGGAACCAAGTGACCATGGCCTGAAACTCCTGAATTGTTGGGCCAAAACAGAATCCCTTTCAGATGTTGACAGCATGTGAGCATCACTGTAATGGGAAGCTAACAGCTGCCAGTACAAGTCTTCAAAGAGAGTTTTAATGATCAGGATAGGAGCATGCCTGAGTCCTGCTGGCAGAGGTAACTACTGCCTGGTCATCAGTGGTTGGGACTTCTCTGGGGCAGTCTTTTATCACTGACACAACCCTCAGATTTACAGGTGCCCTTCCGTTCTTCTCAAGTGTTCTGTGAGAGAAATGGCCAGCCCTGCACATGTACTCACACGGACAGCGAGCTCACACCACCACAAAAGCCTGATGTTACTAAAAAACAGGACTATTAGAAATTCTGATTCATAGCCAACGGTGGTGGCACAAACTTTTAAGCTCAGTGCTAGGCAGAAGCAGGTAAATCTTTAAGTCAGAAGCCAGCCTGGTCTACACAGAGAGAGTTCTAGGACAACCAAGGCTACACAGAGAAACTGGTTGAAAAACAAACAAAAAATCTGAATCTCATCTGACATGATGAGATAGCTGAATTCTTAATAAATTCAAAAACAAGAAAAGTATCTGGTATCTAATGGCTAAGTTTCTCTGGACTTTACATTTTCAGGAATTTGGGGGAACGTTAAATCAACTGACTGTAATGGAGAGGATAATGAGCCTTTTCCATTTTCAGAAGGCACTTGACATCTGAAATGGACATCTGTGAGGCTTCTACCTATTTTTGATGGTCAACTAATTATCTATACAAAGCCTTCTAAAATAATTAAGGATTACCAATTTCCAAGATAGTGTCTAGCTTTAGCTATAACATCTTGTATATTTGGACAGAATTTCAATGTATCTAACATACATACAGTAGTCATTTGGGAGTTAGTTCTGTTTTTTCTTGAGACTGTGAATGGATTCAAAACAATTCTCCTGCCTTAGCTTCCCAAGTGCTAGGAGAGACACCATATTCAGTTTAATAGCACTTCCTTTTAATCAGCACAGGTTCAATTTATTCCCCAATTTCCATTCAAGTTACTTTGTTTGGGTTATTTTGGGTACCAAAGTATAAATCAAGTAAGGAAAACGAGTAGCAGCTACTCTACAAGGGCTAGGCATCATGTTTATGCTTTGGACAATAACTATAATTCTCTAAGATTGGTCTCAGCTTTTTCATACATAAAAAAGAAATCACTTAGATTCCTTAACTAATTTGCCCAGAGTCAAAGTCAAAGTCAACATCAGTGCTGTAACTCAACATAAGACCCCATATGTCCTGTTTCTGTTTAAAGCCGTTCCTAATCTAGATAACTGCACATGTTTGAATGTAAGTCAATTCGGATTTGAGTCACGTGACAGAAAGTCCAGAAGAGTGACTTCTCGACATCGTAGCTTTACCTCTGCCTAGTGCACATGTAATTTATCTGATCTAGGGTCCCTCCAAGGATTGGGATATTAGATTTATCCTTCTGTTCATCAACCCTAGTAAGGACTCATGACTCCAGATTGGGGCCAGACATTCAGTTCTTGCCTCTTCACTTAACCCAGATAGAAAGATGGAATAAGGACAAAGGCACAACGTTTAAAGGCATATTCCAAAAGCCGCTCAGGTCGGTGTCCAGGACTGACAGTGAACTGCAAGCAGGCTGGAGAGGCAGCTTTCATCTTTTAGACTTCTCTTTTCCCAACCACAAACCACACTTCTGAAAGGAAGAAGGAACATTAACAAGAGAACCTGGACACAATGGGCTTAACATGCCAGGAATAACAATTATAACAATCTATTTAAGTATATATAATTTTCCTACTGAAATGGCAATTTAACTTTTTCTTAGCTATCTTAAGTATTTTTGTGAGAACCAGAACAAGCTCCCACAAAGCCAAAATTCAGAATTAGTGAATGCTTGCAATTCTTTCAGGGTAAAGAACTAAGATGCCGTTTGACAGCCTGCCCAGTCCGTTCTCTCCTTTCACTTACTGAAGTGATCATTGTTCTCAATCTTTTTCTTATTGGTGGGAAACTGAGAATTACATAAATAACAACCAGCAACCGCACAGCTCTGTGAGAAACTGCACGGGGTATACACATCACCTTGACAAATTGTTTTCACTCTATCTTTTCCAGGGCTCGCTATCCATAATAGATCTGTCAGGTGCACTCGTTCTTACCACCAGTCGTTTGCCATCTTGTAAGTAGGCCACATTTTACCCAGAGTCCTGTACAAACAACCCAGCTGTGGGTATCCTTGCACACACTGTGTGGATATAAAAGGTGAACACTGAGACTGTTAGGTCATAACATTGTACTATCAACTTCCTTAGACATCACCTAACTGAATACCTTTGACTTTCAAAAAAGCATGTTCCTAAGTCTCAACATTCAACACTACTTGATATTTTGTTTTATCTTTTGTTCATCTGAAAGCACAAAATAATTGTCACATTAAGTGACAATGGTCTTTTCAAATTTGACTAAGCATTTTGTTTATATATTTTACCCATTTTACTTAACAGGCATAACTCTTATCACCAAGGTCTTAGGTCATAGGAAATGAAGTAGTAACTCTACCAGTATCTAATGTAATGCATTCAGAATGACCAAGATCACCTAAGCATTTTCCTCTAAAATGCTATTAGAAAAGACCTTGCCATTGAGGACTCATTTTAAACTTTACCCATGAATGATGAGACACTCATTTGAGAACTTTTGTAAGTCCTCAAATTTATAAGATTTTATATTCATTTATAAGATAAATGAATTATATATAATAAATTCTATTCATTTATAAGATAAAACAGAAATAATTCCATTTACTAGACAGCATACATTTCAAGCTAATGAGTATAAAGTTCCTCTCAAAAGCAAATGAAAGAGCTGCCTCTTTCATCCACCCTCGTACCTCTCTGGATGGAGATCACACACAGCTATAATGGTTCTCTGTAATGAATAATCACCACTGCTACAGAATAAATATTTAAGTACCACCCCTATCTAAAATACTGCATTCAGAAAACTAGCACATGGGAGGCAGAGGAACATGGACCTGTGAGCTGGAGGCTAATCACATCTGCACAGCATGCTCTGCGCCAGCCAAAGCTATACAGCGAGATCATGTCTCCAAAAACATGTATGTATGGATGTATGTATGGATGTGCGTGTGTGTGTATAAATACATACATACATACACACACACACACACACATTAAACTAAGCAGTGTAGCATAAGCTTCTAATTCTAGCACTTGGAAAGCTAAAGCAGTAGAATTCTGAATTCAGGACTAATCAGAGCTACACAGCAAGAACCTGCATGTGTTTGTTGTTGTTGGGTTTTATTGCTGTTTTTAAAGGACTAAGAAAATTTTCCCCCAAAGAATAAAGGGGAAAAAGCAGAACAAAAACTTTAGAAACTAGTGTGTGTGGGTGGTGGGGTGGGGCTGGGGGTCATGAAGAACACTTCCCCTCTTAAGAGTCATTAACACTGCTGCTCCACGGTGCTTCATGCTGTCACCTGATTAAGGCAGGTGCACTTAAACTACACAGCCTCCACCCCCACCATACATAGAAAACAAAATACCTTATTGATTATTACCAGTATATCAAACTAAGTCAACATAGTTAAATCAGAGACACTAGTCTTGAACCGAGCCTGTGTCCAGTTAGTTCTATCCTATCACTGTCCTTAGGGGGAAGAAAATCATTGGAATCCATCACTGATTATTTATAATTGTCCTTAGGGGGAAGAAAAACATTGGAATCCATCACTGATTATTTATAATTAGAACTGGAGTCATGGTATCAAGTGAAAAAAAGAATGTAAAATTTTAAAAAAGAGTAGAGGTTTTGAGAAGTCAGGAAACATTAAAAAAATAGAATAGTAAGTAAATAAAACACTGCAGAATGAAAACACTGAAGCAGAAGGGGCACATGTATGTGTCAAAATAATTTAATTTTCCCTGTACATTTCTGTTCACATGAGAAATCAAGATGCACGTTTATAATATTTACCTGTCATGAGACATTCAAGTGAAGTCAGATGGCATAAGTAGAATTCAATCACTAGTGAAATGTTTAAAAATATAGATATATTAAACAAAAATGTCTTTATAAGATAAAAATAATCTTCCACAATGCAATAAATTGCAGATCACTGAAACTTTAACTCTAGATTATTTCAGTTCAGTTTTTGGTTTTAAAATCTAGAGACAGAGTAAAAAAAAAAAAAGAAAAAGAAAAAGAAAGACTTGGCAGAATTCCTATCTGTTTTTACGCTTCTCTTTCTTGTTTCGACTACTTGTTACACTGTTTAAAGATGATGATGCTGAGGTTGCTCTTGCATGACCAGTAGCCTTTAGATGATCAAAAAGTTTATTCCGGGATGGAAATTCCCTATGGCAGGTTGCACAGTTGATAAGGACTTCACTCTGAGGAAGAGAGTAAAAACATGTCAGAGCACATGGTAGGTTGACAACATTTTATGTTTTAAGGTCAAGGTTAAACATCAAATAAATGCAAAATAAGTATGTTTTGTTTTTTTTAAATATTTATTTATTTATTATGTATACAATATTCTGTCTGTGTATGACTGCTGGCTGGAAGAGGGCACCAGACCTCATTACAGATGGTTGTGAGCCACCATGTGGTTGCTGAAATGAACTCAGGACCTTTGGAAGAGCAGGCAATGATCTTAACCTCTGAGCCATCTCTCCAGCCCCAAAATAAGTATGTTTAACAAATCTCACAGCACCCAACAAAGGCAGACGTTCTCAGGAGGTAAATCATCAAGCTCTATCAACTGTAGAGGCCCTGAGAAGCCAAGAGCTTTCACTACGAGGACTAGAAGTCTCTGCTTCACAACTTAACAGGCCAAGTCTTATCACCAAGGTCTTAGATTTGTGTAGAAAATGAAATGGTAACTCTACCAGTATCTAATATTTCCAAAGTGCTTCTTTTAGAGTAAAAAGAAATGAAAGCATATAGTTCATGTTTATAACTACAGAGAGACAGAATTACATACAAATTCTAGTTCACCCTAGAGAAGCTTATTTGGTACACACTAACATCTTTAAGACAAAAATAATGTTTGCTACAGAGAGATGAACGTAAAGATTGACCTACCACTGTTTGTGGTTCAGCAGGTACTTTGACAGATTTTTTCACATCTTTGGTTTTCTTTCCTTTGGATTTAGGAACACTGAAAAATAAATTACTTGGTATAATACAAAAGAAAGAATCTTTCCTAGTTGTCATCTACTTCCAAAAATACTCAAAAGATGAAATGTATGAGTCAAGCTTGTTTATTCATTTTAATATCTTCACGTCAACAAAGAATTTTAAAAAACAACTTTAAAGATAAAAATTAAATTTGGCACAAAACTAAAAAATCACTAAAAACAAAAGCTAAAGCAATAACCCCAAAACATTCCTGAGTAAATACACACATTAAAGAAGAAGAAAAGCACCCTCACGCTCCCTTTAAAACCAGTTCTAATCACACCAGCACATGACACTGAGGGTCCTATATGAACTTCTTTTTTTTTCTTCTCCATCTGTTTCTTGTTTTGTAGTAATTGTTTTAGTTTTTAAAGACAAGTCTCATACTATACCGAGGCTAGCCCAGAGCTCACCATGTAGGTCAGGCTGACCTCAAATTAATGGCAGTCCTCCTGCTTCAACCTCCTGAAGGCTTGGATTACTGGTGTTAGTTACCATGCCCAACTAACAATTTCCTAATCCTGATCTAGTCTGTGACAAACATTTCAAGAGTTCCACAATAAAATGAGAATAAAAACATTGTAATTCATTTTTCATAAAATTAATTCACTAAATACTAAGAAATTACTTTTATTAAAAATGTTATCTGGGGTGATGATGAGAAAAGTAAAAAGTGTGAAAATGTCACAAGAAACCCATTATTTATATGCTAACAAAGAAATTAATAATAAAAAATAAGGTCCATCTGCTGACCTAGTGTGCTCTCCCAGTACTCTTTAAACCAAAAATTAGAACACCAGCCACTGCAGTCAGGCTCCTCCTACTCCACTTGCATCCTGAACATTCCTCCATCAGTCTCCTTCCTCTGTGAGCTCTAATTTGCTCTGTCATGTTATATGTGCTAAGATTATAAGCGCTATGGTGTGCTTCATTAGAAAAATTGTGTGGGTGGCTGAGACAGGAGGATTCCAAGTTTGAGACCAGGTTGAGCTATACTAACAATAACTCAGAGAATCCAAGTAATTTTTAACTGTTGAGGAATGGCAGAAGAGAAGCACTTCTCACTGTGTGCACCACTGCAGGAGAAGCAATGGGCTGGGGGCGGGGGGATGTCATGTCTCAGCTCTGCCAATACTCTAAGTCCTTTTCTCACATCGGTAAAATGAGACAACTAGACTATAATCCAAGAACTGTCATTCTCAAGTGAATATGCATGTAGTCTTTAACTCTAGATGCAGGAAGAGTTCAGGGGCTGTAGCTCCACCTCTGACCCAGTCCTCATGTCCACTGTGTAGCCCGCAGGATCATTATGGACTAGGCCCATGGAACTAGACCCCTCCTCTAGCACATCAGGCCTTCATCGAGCAGGAAGGCACCAAGATGTCACTATGATCTGACATCTTATGGCTGAATGGTTATTTAGTTAGGGCCAATCTAATAAAGTGGGATAGAGAAACAAAAGATTCAGGAGTAGCCCTATTCCCACAGATTGCCAAAAGTAAGCCTTTCCCAGCAGGATAAGAGAAACTAGACCTGATTCACAGTGACGCTGTTATCACAGTAAGATTATGGTCACTACAGTGGTGTGGCTGTTACCACAGTGGTACCATTGTTAGCACAGTGATACTGTACATAGTAATGGTTAAGACAGCAATACTGCTACTGGTGTGGTAGACATTACCACAGTGACACTGACACTTAGTGATACCTAAGCTGTCTCTACGAATGTGTACACACACATGCAGTTTACACCTACCTAGGCATAGGGAGGAGGTTCTGTCTGACCTGCCCTGATGCCCACACCAGTAGTTAGGAAGTGCAGGCAGCTCTACCTTACCTTTTAGCTTCACTCTGTGGAGCCTCACAGACTTCTGTGGTCTCTGTGACACAGACATTTTCTTGGGGCCTATTTTCTAATTCTTTGGCAATATCTTCATTTAAGTTAGTATCTTCTGGGTCAGCTTTTACTCCTTCTTCAGCTCCATTTTCATGGAAATTGCTATCATAATTCTAGAGAACACATATGTGATTATAAAACCAACCAATCTAATAGTAGCAGCATCATTTTCATCTGTGAAAATGCAGACATGTAGTGTATGCATATGTGCATGTGTACATGTGGAGGCCAGGAGCAGGTGTGAGGTACCTCTCACTATCACTCTCTATCTTTTTATGACAGGGTTTCTCTCTGAACCTGATGCTCACTGATGGGCAAGGCTGGCTGACCAGCTAGCTCCAGGAAGCTGCTTGTTTCTGTACGCCCTGTACAGATTACAGCCAAGCACAATCAAGCCTGTCTTTTAATTAATGTGGGTGTTTGGGGATACAAATAGGTCTTCATAATATGCAGTACTTTTATCAACTAAAATATCTCCCTAGCCCTTATATAACAATGGGGTTTGTTATGCTTCCAAAACTTGGAATAATGTAACAACGCCCCACACTCACAGAAGTAGAGGTCCAGAAAAACAAAAGAAACAGTTAAGATGCTCTAAGGCTAAACACAGTGGGACTATAAACCCAGCACTAGGAAGGACACAGCAAAGAGACTATGAGTTTAAGGTCAGCTTAGACTACATAGTTCAAGGCCAGCTTGTGGCAAAGAAAATGCTGTTATCATAAAAATTTACAAATCCTTAGTTGCTCATTATAGATATTAAAGAAAAATTATAAGTGAACAGGTGAATATGAGAAATAAATTTAATCTATATTTCTAGTGCTATCCATTCAATAATGTAAAAAAATAATATATTAGCAACTCAAAAAGAAAAAATTATATATACAATCCATTTACAAGGCAATTCAATATTAAGCAATCTCTATAGAATTCAAGAAGATTTTTAAACTTCTCTATTTCTTAATTATTATGAGAAACATTACTTTATAGTCAGGATACTAAGCAATGGGAAGAATCATCACTGAGGGGTGTCTGCCAAATATTTATTAAGAGCAGCTATGCTTTACTCTGAGTAACAACTCAGCAAGTCTGCAGACTCACACTCATGTGTACTCTCCTGTAACACACATGCTTTCCGCCTCAACTAACTCAAGGAGATGGCAAGTAGATGAGTCTTTGCCTCGTTCCTCTCAGAAAGGTCCACATTTCAGCCTAACATTTGGGTCTGTGATCCATTTTGAATGATCACTGCAAAATTATTCTTTAAAAACAAAGATTAAAATCTTCTATGATAGATTAAATTTACATATGCAATGACAAAAACCCAGATTTTCCTATGTCCAGATTTTAAATTGTTATTTTGGCTGATATCGATAACTACCTTCAGATATTTTTAATTTTTTTTAAAGATTTATTTATCAAGTATACAGTGGTCTGCCTGCCTGCAGTCAGAAGAGGCAACCAGATCTCATTACAGACGGTTGTAAGCCACCATGTGGTTGTAAGAATTGAACTCAGGACCTTAGGAAGAGCAAGCAGTGCTCTTAACAACCCTGAGCCACCTCTTCGGCCCCGAGATATATTTAATTTAAAAACAATGGCACTCAGTTAATTCCAATCAGGAATTTCATGCAAAATCTCCAAATATGCAACAATAATTAAGTAAGTTACATGCATATAAGAAGGAAAATGCACTAAAACCTGAAAACATTTCCTTTTGAACAGTTTTAGAGGGTGAAGAGCACACACTGCACAGATGGACCCCAGCACCCACAGAACAAGACGGACATTATCTCATATGCACCCGTAATCCCAACAACTTGCTGGCTTCCAACCCAGTTCAGAGATAAAGCTTCAGGTTAGTGAGAGACTCTGAACCGAAAGTAACAAGGGTACCTAGCACCTTCCCCTAGCATTCAAATGTGTGTGGAAAGGCAACATCCATAAGTACACATGTACACACATCACACATACATGGACACAAGCAGAAAATAATTTTACTACCAACAAAAAATAGTGAAGCAAGTGCACTTCCAATCTACAACAGGTATTATATTATTTATAATGTATTTATTGTAGGAGTTAGATATAGAATAAAATCTTTCAACATACCTGGGCTGATTTCTGTTTCTTTTTCTTCTGTTTTTTAGAAAGTCTAAGAGCAAATATAAATCAAAATGTAAAATATCTAGCTTTGTGAAGATCTATTAAGTAAAACTAAAAAATACGGAAATAGAATGATAAAGAAATACTAAAAATGTGTATCATAAAGCATTAAAATGACAGGAAAATGGCCCTATTATTATTTTAGAGAACATAAGACAAACAGTAATTGGCATGTCAACTGCATAAGAAAAAATTGCTTTCAACAGTCACTGGATAGTCTAAAAGGTATCAGACATGGTCTCTACCCATTTTAACCCTGCAGTCCCTGTAAACTGAAGGAGATACAGACAACAGTAGGTAACAACCTCCTTGGGAGAAAACACACTTCACCATCATCTCTAACAAGACAAAAGGGTAACAGGCATTTAATACTGTGAATTACTTTTGCTTTGGTGTATCTTCCATTTCTTCCTCAGAATTGGCATTCAATAAATTTTCATCCACTTGCGCTCCTGAAAAATGTTCTTCCTCTTCCTCCAACTGCTGCTTTAACAATGCAACCATTTCTCGATGCTTCTTTGATTTCTCGTGATTCTTCATGCTGAAAGCACAATGTGGCATGAGTGCTGTACTATGGTAACCACATGTGCACAGGTACACTGTGGGATGACGGAACCACTGGACCTGCCACATGCACGATTTTATACAGAGCAACACAAGTCTCTTGGGATTGCATCACCAGCCCAGTTAGACCATGAAGGAGTCCTTCTTCCCAACACCAGCATTCCCTTACTATTTCCGTTTTACTTCAATGCATTTTCTTGCCAAATTCTCTATTTTTTTATTTTGATTTTTTTAATCACTAAGTATCTGCTTAGGGTGTGTCTGTTCCAGGCCATGCTACAGTAGGGCACATATCCTAACTGCAAGAAGACAGTGGGACCTAGAGAAGACGTGGTGTTAAGTCTCGAAGAACAAGTTTACTTCCTTTTACTTTTTCAACATCATATTTTCAACTCTTTCCTACTACCTTAAATGAGAGTTCAGGCAGATATCCCAAATACAAACTTACATGATATACAGAAAACAAAGACATTCCACAACCAGGGCTAACATTAAACTGTCAAGTTGGAAACAGTCTCAGAATGTAGTCTGTGGTACAGTGCTGACTAGTCTGCAGAGAACCCTTGCGTTCGATCTCCAGTACCATAGAAACGGTAACAAAACCCTAAGCAGCAAACTGTGTGGCCATTTAGTTCATGTTCTGTTCAGATTTCTAGATTTCCTGTTTAAATGACTATTGTTCCTTCCCACTTAAATTCTTCTTAGACCAAGATCCCCTGGAGAAATCAAGGTATCTTGAGTTAAAAATAAATGCTCAAAATGGTAAGGACATGGTTGCATGTGTAGTGGTGCACACCTTTAATCCCAGCACTAAGGTGGCAGAGACAGGTGGATCTCTGTGAGTGAAGCCAGTCTGGTCTGCAGAGCAAGTTCCAGGACAAGCAGTGCTCTGTTACACAGAGAAACCCTGCCTAAAAACAATAAATAAATAAATAAATAAATAAATAAATAAATAAATGGAATTCAACAGTGGAAAAAAATAAACGGGGAAAGAGGAGGGCACTGCTTTACACAGAGGTTCAGACGCTGACTGGTAAATACAGAAAAGCATCACTCAGCCTCCAATAGAAAGGCTAGGACAGGTAGGTTTCCCTTTTCTAAAATGTCTGCTACCACAGTGGTTTAGATGTCAAATTTTGGAATATTTATTGAAATGCAATGAGGTATTTTGGAGCTGGTATCCAATCCTCAGCATAAAATGCATCCGTGTTTCATTTATGCCTTGAACATGTTTCCAGAAGACATTTTATGCTATGTTTTAAATACATGGCACAGTGACTGATATTCTCACAGTAGTTCAGGTGATAAGTTTTCTAATACATGGTATCATGTGTGCACACAAAAACTTCAGGACTTTTGGAACACTTAAGATTTATAGAATGCAGCCAGGCAGTGGTGGTGTGTAGCTACCAAAGTTTCTTCCCTTCTCTCCTGGCGATTCGCAGGGCCGCGTGACCTCCGGCTTCCTGGAGACTCTGCACTAGCTCTGGCTTGAGGGGATAACCTAGCTAGAACCTGGTTCTCTTTGTTATGGTGATTCCACTTGTATTCAAGGTCTTAGCAGTGGGCCAATAGCCTGCCTCCCCTAGCTGACCCTGCCCGAGGGGCCAGGAAGCTTTAATCTTCTTCTCCTGCTTCTGGATGGGAGGAGGCCTTGCATTTTCGATTCTTCTAGCCCACTGGTATAAATACCTGACTTGAGATTAATAAAGTGGCCATTTACTCTTGTAGATGAGCCAAGTCTCTTTTGTGTGTGTGTCTCTTTTCCAACCCTCAGGACAATCATCCCTTCTCGTGGGCCCGAGTTCAGGAAGCGCGCAGCCTGGGTCGGGCGGGGGTATCCATTGGAAAGTACAGACTCTCACAGAGTGGTGCATGCCTTTAATCCCAGCATTCGGGTGGCAGAGGTAGGTGCATCTCAGTGAGTTCAAGTCCAGCCTGGTCTACAAAGTAAGTTCCAGGACAGACAGAGCTGTTACATCTCAAAAAAATAAAATTTACAGAATGCTCATTGAAGATAAATGAGCATGTTTCAATGCTCATTGAAGATAAATGAGCATGTTTAATGCGTCCATGAAAAATTCATTGCAAAAAGAAACTCTAACTCTACAGCACAAAAACCGGGTAATACTTAGGCTGAGTGATCAAGCTACTCAGCATCACTAAGACGACGTGGGACCACGGAAAATACAACCCAGCTCCGCAGTGCCTCACACGTAGATGCACACTTAAACTTAATCACAAATAAAGGGACAAACTCAGAAAGAGAGGTACTCTTTTTTAAAAGTTGTTTAAAGCACTAGTATATTTTCTAGATTAAAGAAAGCTAAACATACAAACTCAGTGATAAAGTCCCAGACTGGATTCTGCACTAAGGTGGGGAAACAAACACACTAATAAAGAATACACTGACAAAGCAATCTACAGATTCAATGCAATTCCCAGCAAAATTCTTCACAGACCTCGAAAGAACAGTACTCAACTTCATATGAAAAAGTAAAAAACCCAGGATAGGCAAAACAATCTCGTACAATAAAAGAACTTCTGGAGGCATCACAATCCCTGACTTCAAACTCTACTACAAAGTTACAGTACTAAAACCAGCCTGATATTGGCATAAGAATAGACAGGAGAACCAATGGAACTGAACAGAAGACCCGGATATCCATCCACACATCTTTGAACACCTGATCTTTGATAAAGAAGCAAAAAATATCAAATGGAAAAAAAGAAAGCATATTTAACAAGTGGTGCTGGCATAACTGGATATCAACAGGTAGAAGAATGAAAATTGACCCATATCTATCACCATGCACAAAACTGAAGTTCAAATGGATCAAAGACTTCAACATAAAGCCAACCACACTACACCTTATAGAAGAGAAAGTGGAAAGTACATTTGAACACATTGGCATAGGGAACCACTTCCTAAATACAACCCCAGCAGCACAGACACTGAGAGAAACAATAAATGGGTCCTCCTGAAACTAAAAAGCTTCTGTAAAGCAAAGGACATGGCCAACAAGACAAAACGACAGCCTACAGAATGGAAAAAGATCTTCACTAACCCCACATCAAACAGAGGTCTGATCTCCAAAATATACAAAGAACCAAAGAAATTGGACACCAAAAAATCACATAATCAAAAAAAAAAAAAAAAAGAGTACAGACCTAAACAGAGAACTCTTAACAGAGGAATCTAAAATGACTAAAAGACACTTAAGGAAATGTTCAACATCCGTAGTCATCAGAGAAATGCAAATCAAAACAACTCAGATTCCATCTTACACCTGTAAGAATGGCCAAGATCAAAAACACTGATGACAACTTATGCTGAAGAGGTTGTGGGGTAAAGGGAACACTTCTGCATTGCTGGTGGGAATGTATGCTGGCACAACCCCTTTGGATGTCAGTGTGGCAATTTCTCAGAAAATTAGCAAACAACCTTCCTCAAGACCCAGTAATACCACTTTTGGGTATATACCCAAAGGATGCTCAATCATGCCACAAGGATATGTGCTCAACTATGTTCATAGCAGCATTGTTTATCATAGCCAGAACCTGGAAACAACCTAAATGCCCCTCGATTGAAGAATGGATAAGGAAAATGTGGTACATTTACACAATGGGGTACTACACAGCAGCAGAAAATAACGACAGCTTGAATTTTTCAGGAAAATGGATGGAGCTAGAAAACATTATTTTGAGTAAGGCAACCCAGACCCAGAAAGATAATTACCACATGTACTCACTAATAGATGGTTTTTAAACATAAAGCAAAAAAAGCCAGCCTACAACCCACAATCCCAGGGAACTTAGACAACAATGCGGACACCAAGAGAGATTTACATAGATCTAAGCTACATGGGAAGTAGAAAGTAGAAACAGACAAGATCTGAGTAAATTGGGAGGATGGGGACCTTGGGCAAGGATTGAAAGGGGGGAAGGGAAGAAGCAGGGAGGGGAGCAGAGAAAAATGTAGAGCTCAATAAATATCAATTAAAAAAATGATTAAAGAAAGGAATACACTGACAAGACTAGAGTATGATCAATAAATTAGATCAATGTTACACTCTCTTAAAATGATAACATACACTGAGGTTGAGAACTGTTCACGTGGCCATTCTACTGTGCCAATACAATCACCTTGAATCAAAGAACTGAGTCAGCAATTGGCTGACAGGATTAAGCAGGGAGTTATTGGACAACTGAGGAGGTCTACTATAGAGGGACAGAAAGAGAGAAAAAGGATTGGGGTGGGGGTGTCCGGTGTTGGTGGAACGGGAAACATGGAGAGAAGGTCAGTCAGTTGACTCTCAGCTATTCCTTGGATTTATCCGGTCTTTATCTCAATTTCTAACTTCCAGAATGGTTTAGAAAATCATTTCAAAGTTGCCTTGTTATTGAAAAATTATATGGAGAGATATTTAGAGATAAAGAAGCATTATATATGCAATTTTCAAATTATTCAGAAAAAGCTGTATGCTTATACATGCTTACATGTCTACATGGGTGCTAATGTGCAAGCATGCAAATGAACACTGTAAGCAACGTGTTAACGCGTGCACCGTATGCTAGTCCTTGAACTTTCCTTTAGGCTTAATTATTTCCAAAATAAACAATTGTACTTTACAATTTTACTCTCTAACTATGGCATTCTGTTTTGTTTCTATCTCTGCTGCTTCTCTTACTCCTGGGTACCCTCTTGAGGGACATTTAGTGCCTCTCTCTGGTGCCCACACCACACTCTCTTCTGGACTGGAGTGCTCAGTCTCCATGCTCTTCAGAAGAGGAAGCACTTCTGCCTCAGCAGACAACCTTACACTCCCTAGGCTGCCAGGAGGGAGCGTGATGGTGGCAGCAGCCTCACGGCAGTGCAGAGATGGTAGGTTTGGTCTTATTTCCTTCCTGTGTCAACTATGACTGGTCATAGCTGAATTTCTGGACTAGTACAGAGGAATATTGGAATATGATAATGAGTATCACAGGCTTAACTGTACAAATCCCTCTTTTTACTGCACGGAACAAGAATCCCCACAGGATGAGGTGCTGTTGATCAAACTGCTCCAACCACACTCCCATAAACACTTACAAAGCGTTACACACTACCTCAAAATAAAAGGTGATTTTAAAGACGGATACTTACGCCTTTTCTGTCTTGAAGGACTTGTCACAAGCTGGGCAGTACAGGTCATCGTAGAGTTCAGCCTCCTCAGCCTCATCGCTGTCTTTCCCTGTGGGATGACAGACTATGGTAGGTACCAAAGATGCTCACAGAGACTCAGAAATCCTTAAAGCCCTAAATGTGAGCTAAGTCAAAGACAGGAAGTACCACTGCAATGCCTCTACTACAAAAACCTTTTCAATCTTCAGAAAGATTTGCTGCAAACACACTTTCAAATTGTGGTCTACCCTGACACGCTGGAGCTTAGCTTACAGCACTCGCTCATTATCAATGAGGTCATAAACAGCTTATTACATGTAAAGTTTAGCACTGTTTATGCAGACCTTTTGCATAATCTGAGGCTTATTACAACAAAATGACTGCTACCAACACAATCTATGAAATCTAAATGACTTAAACCTTAAATGGAAGTCTCTACATATTTCTTACAGCCTACTTTTAAAGAAATAAGTAAAATGACTGCTATTTGGGATTTTTTTTTAACGATAAGAATCCCAAAGTGTCTCATATTCCACATTTTGGCTCTTTGCAGATAGTACTATGATTCTGAAAGGCATTCTGACAGCAATGAATAAGAACACATCCTCTGTCCTATGCTCAATGCTAATTTCAACAGATCCCTAACAGAGGATGCCTGAAACCTTGGACAGTACAGAACCAAATAAATTAATGTCTTTCCCATTTCAACTCCATACTTGCAAAATGCATATAAAACTATAGCTTTATAGTTTGAAGCCTGACAGTAAAATGGCCATGACTTTCCTTCATTTATCCTGGACCACAGCAATGTCAGCACACAATCTTTTCCCTCAAAGACTTTCGTCTTCTATTGAAGAAAGCACTCTCTGGCTTCTCTTTGGCATGATCCATGTTAGCATCCATACTTTCATGTTTTGGGGTCATCATTACATTAAGGTTATTTGACCACAAGTACTATGACACCAGCACAACTAATCTGCCATCTGTGTAACTAATAGGAGACCAGGAAGGTATGCACTGCACAGAACTCTGCACCGAGAGAACAGGACAGCAGAAGATCCCGTCACCCACAGACCAAGGCAACATCTGAAACATAGACATTTGAGACATAGAAGCTATTTCTAAATTATTCCATTTAACATTTCAGACCACGGCTGACTGAAAGTCATTCAGAGTGCAGAAGTAACAAGGAGGATAAGGTAGGGCCACTTTACATAATGCGATTTTTTTCACTACACACGTACTTCCAACATTTCCCATGTGTGGAAGCATCTTTAATCCATCAAACAGCTGACAAAAATTCCAGCTATAAAGCAAAAAAGTCTGGACTTTTAAGTGCTCATATTTTCTCAGGCATATCCCACAACTTTATAGGCTCCTACTTTTTTCACCAGTTAAATGGAGATAATTCCATTAGCACAACCTCTGTTTAAGGACTATTTTCTGAAGACCAAACAAGGCCTGGTATGTGAAAGGACTTTGTAATAGAAATGTAATTAGATCATTCCACATGTAGAGAGTGCTCTAACTTTTCAAAGTACATTCTAACTTGACTCATTAATAAACCATTCAATCTTAAACATATTGAAAAAAAGATTGTCATTTTATCATCTGAGTTATTTGTCTTAAAATCTACAGTTTATAAATAAGTAAAATTAGAAAATTATATTCAGATCAGCTTCATGAATGGAAAAGCTGAGAATCAAGAAAAAAATCAGGATTATAGGTATTCCCTAAAATGGCTAAACCTTGCCTTTTAAAATACATACCTGTCTGCCGAATAATATAGGCAGAGAAAACAAACATTCTAGTACTTCACAAAGTACCTTCCATAAATTGCAAGTGGGAGGTATAAGGCACGTAGCAAAGAGAGTCCTTCCTAACAAGTACTGTCCTAAAAGAGAGATTAAAACTTGTTGGGCATGATGAAGCACGCCTTTAATCTTAGTACTCTGGAGGCTGAAAAGGTGGACCTCTGAGTTTGAAGCTAGTCTACAGACCTCGTTTCAGGAAACCAGGTCTATACAGGTAAACCCTGTCTCAAAAAACAAACAAACAAAAAGCAATTCACATATTGCTTAACAAAATGTTCTTTTTTTAAAATTATTTTTATTTTATATGCATTCGTGTTTTGCCTGCATGTATGTCTATCTGAGGGTGTCAGATCTTGGAGTTACCGTTGTTAGCTGCCCATTAGAGTGCTGGGAATTGAACCTGGGTCCTATGGAAGAACAGTCAGTGATCTTAACTGCTGAGCCATCTCTCCAGGCCAACAAAATGTTTTTTAATTGTCACAAAAGAACTCCAATTTTTAGTTCCTTATAGAAAACGATAAAATAGAAACTGAGGCACTGAGCCAATGAAGCAGAAGTCAGGTGCTGTCCAGGTGGTCATTTGTTCTTCCACTCCCCAGTATCTCACACCTGGGACACTGCGGGCAACTAAGTACACAAAATTTAATATATATATTTCCCAAAAGTACTTAATATAGCAAGAAAAATTACCATCCAATCCGTGTTTGGGCTCCTGTTCCTCCACTTCGTTCTCATCCGATCCATCTCCAAACTCCTTCTCGTACCTCGCCTCCATCTCCTGGAGCTCCTTCTCCAGATTGGCCATCGTCATCCAGCTCTGCTCTCTGTACTGCTCCGCCAGTCTAGACACACAGCACAGCCTCACTGCCGCTGGGAGGCAGAGCTCCGCAGGGCTCTACAACTAGCCCTACAGAGAACCCCCCACGCTGCCAGTAAGTGCACCTGCTGTACCTACTCTACTCTGTAAAAGGACTTGAAATATAAACCTCAGCAGCTCAGCCTAAGTCTTCTGGTGACTTTAAGTGTTAAGTGCCAAAAAATACAAGATAGAATGTGGGTTTAAGTAGAATTTTAGTAAATGAATAACCTGTGCTTAAAAAACCAAAATTGCTGGGCAGTAGTGGCACACGTCCTTAATCCCAGCACTGGGGAGACAGAGGCAGGAGGATGGATCTCCGAGTTTGAGACAAGTCTGGTCTACAGCATGAGTTCAAAGCAGTTAGAGCTACACAGAGATACCCTATCTCAAAAATAAGAACAAAAATAGAAAAATCCTAAATACTCTAGAAACTAATTTTTTTACAATAACAAGAAAATACCAAAATTAAGTGGAACAACAATAGTACTGACAGGCAGCCTGCATGGGAGTTAACAGCAGGAATCTGCAGTGAGGAGACGGCCCAGCAGGAGAACAGACTCACTGCCAACCCTGAGAGTCTGGGGGAACCGGAACAGAAGGAGAGAACTGGCCCATGCAAGCTGCCCTCTCCATGTGAGTGCCCCTCCCACACATACAAAATTAATTTTTTCTTTCTTTTTCTGGTTTTTCAAGACAGGGTTTCTCTATGTAACATAGACCATGCTGACCTTGAGATCCACCTGTCTCTGCCTCCCTAGGATTAAAGACTTGCATCACTACACCTGCTTTAAAATGAATTTTTAGAAGTTTAAAAAAATTCTTTTTTAAACAGCAAAGCTATGAATCAGACTTCTTGAGCCCCATTCCCAGTTGTGACTTATAGTTACATGCCTCATTTCCTCACAAGAAAGAAAGAAAGCAGAAAAGTATTTGAAACAGATCCTTACACAGAGTAAAGATTCAATTAATATTAGTTACTACCAAACTTTAGTAGAATAAAAGATCTCAAGTATAAAGGGCCTCTGACAGAAAATATGTAGCCAAAACTAGAGAGGTGTACATAGTAGGTAAAGAAACACTGCCCAATGCCAGAATTTAGAGATTTAAAAAGAAGAAAAACTATGTTATAAGATTAAGGCATGGTGATGGTCCAAGCTAACATGGAGGTGTCATGCTGGCTCCCTAGTGGCAGGCTCTTCCATGCCGATGACCCCACGGACAGCCACCCTGACCTCCCATCACCAGGAAGGATCTATTCCCACACTACATACTTGGCTTGCTTCAGCTTTTGCTGCCTCCGCATCTCCTCCGCCTTCCTTGCCTTCTCTGCGTTCTGCTCCTCCACAAGCTTCCGATGAGCCTGCACCCTTTTGTCTCGTTTTCGAATGAAGGCTACAAGCTGGCGCACCAGTTCATTTTTCTCTTTCCTTGCTTTGTCTCGAATTTTTTTGTTTTCTTTTTCCATTGCTCGTTTTTCCCAGCGGTTTGACGCTTGCCGAGTATCATATTCTTCCTTCCAAGCAAAATTCTTTTGTGTGCAGAAACTCTGCCAGTAAGCGTAGAAAGGATGGACCACCTAGTGACAAAGAAAATGGGAAAAATTATCTTGTTTTTACTTAAATTTCTTTTAAAAGGCAGTAGATACTACGGATTAAAACATCTTCTACCGTTCTTTTCCTGTACCTAAGATTACTTTTGCTGTGTGGTAGGTTTCGCAGTGCTGGGGACAGAACCCAAGGCCTTTATGCATGATGAACGCTCCACCACTAAACCACAACTCTACACCCTCGCACACTGACACTACTAATTGCTGGGGAAGACGGTCCTCTTAAAAAACTTTCCAGAACAAGACATTCTAGAGAAGAAAGAAAATAGTCTCACTGGCCAGAGAAAAAGACTACTACAACCACAGAAGTGCAAGTCAAGTGTGGGCGCTATTAAACAGCTGCAAGCTCCGTCAGGGAGAAGGCAGGGAGGAAGTCAGGTTAGGGGACAAAAAGAATTTCTTTAAAACAGTGAGAGAAGCGAACTGTCATTTTCCTTTTACCGTGTCATAGTCGCTCTGGGAGTCCCCGAAGTTTGGAAAATCGTCAATATCTCCGTCTGACACACATTCTAGTTCTTCTTTTGCAATCAGCTCAAAGACATCACGATACACTGCATAGAAACCCTAAAACAAAATAAAACAAAACCAGAAACTCAGTCTAAGCACAGAAAACACAAGCCAGGATTTAGCTGAACACAGCTCTCACTACCTCAGTGCTCTGCATTCACGTGCGCCCACAGCTAAGCACAGACAGCTGTGTGTTCCGCCTTCTGTTGTAATTGAGATCTCTTTGAGTTTTACTTAACCACTTGATGAGAAATTAGAAGTATGATGTAGGAGGGTCATCTGTCTAAGAGGCTAGAACTAATGGGCCAAGCAGTGTTTAAATGAATACAGTTTCCGTGTAATTATTTCGGGGGTAAGCTATCCGGGATCCAGGCGGAACCCACCATTCCTTATTACTACGGAAGTTCCCCATCTTACCTTCTCATCATCACCATAGCCGGAATAACAGGTAACAGTGAAGTAACGAAGCAAATCTAAACTATCATCTTGGTATTCTCCATCAAGTCCTCCTTTAAGTAAGGCCTCTCTATGATTATCATACCTAAAATAATTTTAAAAATGGAAAGAGCCAGACAAATACTCATTTTAAATAAAATTACATAAAAATTCACAAGGACTCTCTCTCTGAATCAGCCAAAATAACTGCATATGTTTCAACACGTCCCATCCATAACCACACAATTTAAAGGAATTCTGAAAACTAACAGACTTGGAAGACTTTCAGGAATTGAGGATTAAAACCATGCCCGCAACTTCTAATACTGTATACAGTATTAGTCCTTATCAACTGGGAATTCTACCCTCTCTCTGAGCAGGTAAAGATATCCATAGGAAAGACAACTACTAAATGGAAAAGTATTGAACATAATCTGGTTAATATACTAAGTTCACATTTATGACCTGGGAATTTACTAACAATTTACCTGAAAAATATATTTATGTCTACATAATCTTCATCTAGGAGACACACAATTACTCTTCATAAGAAGTCTATAATAGTATTTATCACTATTACTATCTTCCTTGCTTGATACAGCAGGAAACTAAAGCTTAGTGATATTCAGTACTGGTTGTTCATCATCATCATAAACCCAGGTCCCTTCTACTGCTAAGGCCTGGTTCCTAGCCAAGCTCCAGATGACAGCAGCATCACCAGGCAGGCGCTTTAAGGGAGTCTTGGAAAAAGAAGACAATCTATGATTTAAGAGAGAAACTAAATAAAAGGAAGCTAGGGAGGCATAGCAATGCTCTAAAAGGAACACTAATTGAGGACAGGGACCACAGGCAGAAGCTACAGGCATGTGCATACATCTGGCTTTAGGACAGAGCTCCAAAGACCCTGATCAGAGAAAAGCTGAAGGTCTTCTATGTGGTTTATAGAGTGTTTGAGACTTTCCCATACATCCTTTCTCTTTTGAGAGCTGGTGTGCTGCACAGTTTAAAACAGGTGCCCTTCACAGCAGCACTTTCCCAACAGCAGGGTTTTTCACTGTTGTGTCTAAGTTCAATACCTAATCGTCTACAGCAAAAGGCCAAGAAGATAAAAACTCACAATTTCAAACACATAATTCTTGTTACAAAATGAAACTATATTATGAATTCATCTTTGTTGAAAGTATCTATTACATATGTAGAATAAAATTTACTCAGGTACTCTACAAAAATGTATTATAATTCTTACACTAAAGTAAGAATTGCAGCTAAAGACAAAACGCCCTTCTTGTGTACCAATACATTTGCCAGACACTAAAGGGACCCCACTCAATGGCAAACCACTTGCGGTGTCTGAGTTAAAGCTATGTAACCACCAAACCTGCTTCATCATGGATAACAGCAGACACTTGGAATAATCACCACTAAAGTTCTTCCAACACACAGACTGCACTTTATAGAAGGAAGAGGCGACAGCAGCTTACAGCACTCCCAAACCAGTCAGAGAATTAAACTGTGAAGAAACCATCAACCCCATATCGACAATTCCTGCTAACAAACTAAAGAAGGATGAGAGTGACAATACAATGTTCTGCTCACCATGCTCTTTCCTGGGGGTCACTCAACACATCGTACGCAGCTTGAATTAATTTAAACTGCTCGGCTGCTTCTGCGGCATTATCCAGATTTTTATCTGTTAAAATAAAGTCACAGAAATTTGGTCATGGAAAAAGTAGATGACATGCATGGCCCATCAAAATAGTTCCCAACCCCAAAGACCTGAATTCAATTCTGGAACCATACTGCAGAGAAAGAAAATTGGACTCTTGCAAGTTGTCCATCCTCTAGGCAACACATGATCTCCTTGTAATCTCCACGGCATACCCATGTGTATGTTATGTAACCACAGGTACACAGATAACTATGTATCGTGTGTGTGTGTGTGATTCTATTCTTTTAAATAGGCTGGGCATGGTGATATATGCCTTTCATCCCAGAATATGCAGAATATGCAGTTGGATGTCAAGACATAAGACCAGTTTAGTCTACACAGTCAGTTCCAGGCCAGTCAAGGCTACAGGTGAGACCTTATGTGTGTTGTGTTGTGTGTGTGTGTATAAATTTTAAATAGAAAGGGCTGGCAACATGGCACAATAGATAAAAATGCTGCTCATCAAGCCTGCCGGCCTGTGTTCAGTCACTGAAACACACATAGTAGGAAAGAATCCACTCCTAAAAGCTGTCCTCTCACCTACACGTGTACCTTTTCACACATACACACACAGAGGTACATACATGCTAATTATTCTTTACTTATTCATGCCTCAACTGCAAAGCTCAAAAAAGCATCTGCCTGAAAGTGGCAGCCAGCAGTGGTCTCTGACATCACCCTTGTACAGGCCCCTTCTCCTCATCAGCCGTGCTGGTCTGACCAACAGCAGGCACAGAGGGAAGGCAAGGGGACCTATGAGACTAGACAGGTCCACAGCTCCCATTCCGGCCTCTTACCCTCTCCTGGAATACTTAAATCACAGGGTGAGGAACTCGGACAGCTTACAGAGAAGCTCAGGGTGAGGAACAGAGGGTAGGAGAGAACAAACGGAGACCTGCCAACAACCATGTCCATGAGTCCGGAAGCAGGTCCTCCCTACAGTGGTGAGAGCCCTGGCAGAAGCTCTAAGACAAGCCACTCCCACATTCTAAGCTTCAGAATCTTTGGAGTCTACACAATGAACTGGTGTTGTTTGCTGCTTTAAATCCTAAGGCATTGGTAATTTTGTCCTGTCATAAATAAATAATATATTCGGAAATCAAACATTTTGAATCTAACATGGAACACTCCAAGTTCTTTAAGCTACTACTCAATACCTGGCTTCTAAGAGTGCAGAAGACAGGATGTGTTCCCTTCAAATAGCCAAGTAGTCTTACTGTTTGTCTAAATGGCTCACGGGGGAGGGCATCTTGTTTCCTGTGTCATCACCTGATCCCAAGTCCTACAAGCGGCTTTTCTGCCAAATATCTAACACTGGAACTTTCCCAAGCACAGTAGTTTGCCATGGCTCTTCTATCCTATGGCACTAAAACTAGTCTTACACTAACTAAAAATAACTTCTACCTCTGTGAGCCTCCCGTTCCCTGAGAAGTAACAGAGCTCTAGTCTTTGCAGGGTGCACCCATTAGAAGACAGGAAGTATTAGCCAATCATGTGTTTTGACTAAGAAGCTCCCCCAAGGGCTCATAAACTTTAATACTTGGTACCAGTTGGTGAAACTCTTTGGAAAGGATTAGAAGGTGTGGCCTTGTTGGAAGAGATGTGTTACTTCGGGCAAGCTTTGAGGTTTCAAACAACTAGCACCATTTTGAGTTAGCTCTTCCTGTCTCCTACTTGGAGACCAAAATGTAAGCTCTCAGCTGCTACTCCAGTCACCTGCTGCTGGCTACTTCTGCTCCGCCATCATGGACCAACTCTCTGAAACCATACACTCAAAATAAAGTTTCTTCTGTTAAGTTGCCTTGGTCATGGCATCTTATCATACCAATAGAAAAGTAATAAAACAAGACATAAGACATAAAGACAAGTTTACAATGTGATGCTTTCCAGGAAAAACACTGCTCTCTGGTGGAAAGGTGTGGGCTTGGGTGGGCCTTGTTACAGTGTGCCCTTAATCCACTGCTGTATCCTGCCCCAGCTCTCAATGACAAGAACTGGAGCAGACTGCAATTCATACACCAAACTGACTGTTCCTTTCTTCCAACTAAGCACTGAGTCCTGCCCTTATGATGGGTACCTGGCCCTTGTAGTAAGATTCTGTTCCTCAGTCTTCCATAACATTTAGGTGTACCATGTGACTAAGCTCTTGTAATAAAGTCTATAAAATTATTCTACAGTGGGTTTTAAGAATCTTCCTTTAAAGGCAACTAGCACCAACTCTTGTCTCTTCTTTACCCCTTCCTTCCCCTTTCTGTGACTAGTAGCTTCAACTGCTACCTTGGATGACGAGAAAAGGGGGTAGCCGTGGTCTGCTAGGCAGCAAGTCCATTGGAGCCATGGACAAGAACTGCTATACTAAGCTATCCCTACAGAGAAAGCAATTCTACATTCGGGACTCATTGCTCACATCTGAGTCAAGCACTCAACACACATGGTGAGGATGCTGGAGTAAGTCTCCACCGGCTTCATCAGACACCTGTCAGAACTAGCCATCTCTGATTTCTTGTGAGGTGAGAAAAAAAGTTTGACATTAGCAACAACACCCTGTTTCCTGCCACACACAGTTGAACACGGTCCTCATACCCCTTCATGATGGAGTCCCCTTGACAAGTGTTAAGATTTCTGTCTTCATCAACTCATTCATAAACAGATCCAAAAGAAAAGGATGAGGACAAATCCCTAGGACACGCTGGCATTTTTCCAATATTCACCTCAGCATTCAACAAGCACACCCCAGGTGGACTGCCAAACAACCAAAGTGTCACTGGTTTTTGTTTTGGTCTCCTAGGAAAATGAGACAAACCGGAAGTCTCAAACATTTCTGTCAAGACACAATAACACAATAATGCAGTTCAAATTAAATAACCTAAAAATGTAAAAAGTTGGCAACTGATTCTCCTTAGGTAAAGTAAAAACAGTGCTTTGCCAGAGGTGTGTGTACATGCATTCTTCTTCTTCTTCTTTCTAATCAGTACTACTGTCCACCTTCTTTCCCTCCCCAAGGAAATTTGCAGAAAGCTAGCACTTTATTTTTTTCAGCTTTTCAAGACAGGGTTTCTCTGTGTTGCCCTGGTTGTCCTAGAACTTGCTCTGTAGAGTTCTTTCAACTCACAGAGATCCACCTGCCTCTGCCTTCTGAATGCTGGGATTAAAGGCATGCTTTTTTTTTTTTTTTGAGACAGTGTTTCTCTGTGTAACTCTGGCTGCCCTGGAACTCACTCCATAGACAAGGCTGGCCTCAAACTCAGAGACCTATCTGCCTCTGCCTCCTGAGTGCTGGGATTAAAAGCATGCACCCTTACCGCCAGGCAGAAACTTTTTTGTAAATAATGTTTTCAATCCATCACATGGCTTCATTTTACATAAGTGCAGCTGAGTTAGATGACTGTGTTGACCTGAAATTAACAGCAGGAACCTCACAAAACAAGCAATAAGCGAATCTACACTTTGACAGAGGTACTGCAAACAGTAATTGAGGTTTACCAACCATCCGAGGTTGCACCAGACTGCGTAGTTTTCTCTTGACATACTCCCATATTCTGCTATTATCCCTAAACTTTCGTACCGTGCCTTCTGGAAGATTTTGCTGGATTGTCTCTTGAAGCACCTTGCTCTGAGAGAGCATCAATTCTCTGCAGGGCTCTCCTCCTCCTGCCACAGCACTCCTACGGCTGCCCGTGGTGATGCAGGTCTGTGTCTGGTCACTGCCCCTTTACTCGCCATTCCTTCAAGATTTACACTTTTAACTGATAGTCTCTACCACCAATACCTCCCCTTCCGCTGCGTTCTTGTATTCTAATCACTGCTCTCAACCACTGACAAGCTGGCAACGTGCTCAGGGGGTTGTTTGGTGCTCCCGTCCTCATCTCCAGGCTGGGCTCTGCCTGAAGCACCCTGTCCTATCACAACCAGAGAGAGACTTCCTGCTGTTTCCAGTTCTATGGCTTACCCACTACCCCAGAGTTACCCCACTGAGTCGGCTATGCGAGCAAGCCTCTCCTATGCTCATACTCCCTCCAACAGGCATACGACCACTCACTCTGTGTCTCCGCCTAGATGTTACTTCTTCACAGTCCATTTTCCTGGGTCCATTTCCCATCGCTGTCACCCACACATACAAAGCTAGCCCAGGTGAGTACAGGGACCCATCAACTTCTGAATTCGCCTGCCCTCAAACAACCCTGCTCTCCTCGGGGCTCAAACTGCCTGTTGTCTCTCCTGTCTCAAGAACATCTGTACAAACATGGCAGGGACCTCTCTGGCCTTGTTTACCTGGCAGAGAACTCAGAGAATAGTCAAGGGATGAATTCTGGAAGGCTGTTTCTCTCAACCAAGGCTTAGCTCCCAAAATATCTAACACAGTGCCTTGCACACATAATAAAATTAAATATGTATCGACCAAAAGACTGAGTGGACCAGCTAAGCAAGCATACCGAAATTGTGTGTCTCCTGAGGAAGTAGAACTATACAAGTATTTCCAATCCTAAGATATTTAGGATGCTATGAATCATGACATCAGAAGATGCTGCCTTCAGTTCCGCACAGGAATCAGTAATACTTTTTCCTTCCCTCCCTGAACTGTCCAACTCATTAATCTTCCTGTCTATCATCTCTCCACCTGGGCCTTTCTCCTCCCTTGGCCCCAAGGGACCACCCCTGTCCACTGGTACTCTGGTATCCAGGCCTCTTCAGTTCTCAATTGTCTTCATGGTGCTATCCCAGACATTGTAATAAAGCCAGCGAGGACTCTATATACTAGCAAATTAATAATGGTAAAACATAGTGTTTAGCCTAATATCCAATCCAAGGCCCTTTACAATTTGATTTCAGTCCACGCTCCAAGAATGCTTTATTATCTTCAAAAGTACATATGCACTTGCCATTAGAATTCTCTGTCCTGCCCTTTCCCATTCTGAAAGTCAAGGAACTCCCAACTTCCAAATCAACTTCTAATGATAATTAGCTATTACGCTATGAAAATGCATTTCTGCCACCTGTACACTTTCCTTGGGTTTATTAACTTTGGCTCTTTTTTTTTGAATTCCTGCAATGATAAAACTTCTTTCCTTTCAGTAGGTATGTGTATGTGCACATATATGTATATTCCTCATTTACTGTCAACACACCAGTGTCTGTTTCTTCTTCCACCTACCTACCGTAGACCTTCCTAGTGTGGGCCTCCAGTTTTTCCTTCCACTCTTCTCCCAAACCATTCGGTAGCCTTCCTGTAAATACTGCCCCTCATTACCCTGAGCATCTGCTCACCACAGTGCTCTTCCTGAAACAGGACACGGTCCAAAGCCCTCTCTGGGGCGCAGCCTCGCCATCTCTCAGTACACGGCGGTAACCCCGCCCCCATTGCTGGGTGCTTACCAGTTGCTCTATTTACCCAAACAGCAATTATACTCTTCCGCTCCTGTTAAGTTTCAAACAAGGGCAAAAGGCTGAGGTGCCTATTGAACACATCAAAGCAGACCTAGCCTCCAGATTCTCCCAGCATTCCTCAGTCCCTGCCTGTTACACGGTATGGCTTGATTACCCCACCTTCCACCCTGAACTCTCCAGCCCAAAGGTTGAGCTGCCCTTCCCTAAATAATCCAGACATTTTGGTTACAGGCTCTTTTTGTACCTTTCGCCTCCTGGAGGCTGCACCTGGTCCCCTCCCCGTCCCGCGACGGTTCAGGGTCACGTCCACTCTGGAAGTTCCCAGTCTGTCCCTGACTATGAACTCCTTTTCATCTATAATACACTTTCTTCTCCAGCAGACCTGGGAGCAGTCATTTCCTTTCCTTTTCCTCTTTTCAATCACACACTAGTAGTTACCATGTATGTAAGACATGCTTTCCTAACAAGACTCTGGGGTCTCTGTTATAGCATTTCAAAAATCTACATAGTATACACTTGTGCGAGTGACTTGCTTCTTCTGGACACAATGCGGGAAAAACTAAGTTTAAACATGTTTGTATTATATGATTTTTTTCTCTTTTAAGCTTGTTTGGGTAACAAAAGGAAGTGTATACTACTGAAATAAGGCTTATTTATTAGTATCTATCAGGCATCTACGTGTGCACAGCCACTCTGAACACTATGAAGTTAAAGTGAACTATTAAAAAAATAAAACAACCAAAACAAATAGGTAAACCAGTCACACCTGGTGGCGCAAGTCAGTAAATCCTAATTACTCATGGAGGAGAGGCAGGAGGATCCCAAATTCAAAGGCTGCCTTGGCAACCTAGTGAGACCCCGTCCCGAAATGATTTCTTAAAAACGCCGGCTGGTGTAGCTGGACCGCGGAGCGCTCGCCAGCAGGTGCGCGGCGCTGGCTTTAATTCCCAGGACCAACATTGGCGGAACTTGGGACTCTCACAAGGACGGGATTCGCCTACTAAGTTTCGTCGTCTGGAAGACAGATCAGACTTCGCCCGAGTCCCACAGACGCATTTTACAGCGACACAAAGCATCCCGGGGCGAGCAAACTCCTAAGTAACCTCGGGACTTCGCCGGGCCGTTCACCCAACTAAGAAGTCGCCGTGGAAATCTGCGGGAGCCCCGGATCCGAAGGCGGGCGCGAGCAGGCCGTGTTTAAAAGCCCTTGCCCAGCCGGGGGCGGAGGCTCGCCTGGGCGGGGTGAGCCCGGCCGCGCCGTCCGCACCGCGTGCGGCTCGTCAGGCCCGGCGGCAGGCAGGGGGCGGGGGCCCGGCCGGCCGGGGTCTCGCGGACACGGGGAGGGTGAGGAGGGCCGCCCAGCTTCCCCGCCCGCCGGTCGGTCACCTACCCGGGTGCCACCTCAGGGCCAGCTTGCGATAGGCCTTCTTGAGCTCCTCCTCGCTGGCGTCGCGCCGCACCCCCAGCGCCTCGTAGTGACACTTCATGGCCGGGCTGGACACGGGGCCGGGGCCGGGGCCCGGGGCGGGGCCGACGCCCGGGCCCGGGCCGAGGCGGCGACGGCGGCGGCGCTGCTTGTCCTCTCCTCCGGCGGGAGCCCGGCGCCAGCAGCCCGCCACCCAGCGAGCCCGGCGGCGGCGGCGGCGGCGGCAGCGGCGCGGGGCGACGGAGGCGCGCGGCGGTGGACGACGCGGGCTGCGGCACGCGGGCGCGCGGAGGGGGCGGCGCCGGCGGCTCCGCATGGGCGGGGGCTGGGCTGGGTTCCGGGAGAGCCGCTCGCCGCGGAGGCGGGGCCCGGGCGAGCGAGGGAGGGCGGGGGGAGCCACGACGGGGAGCATTGTGAGGGGCACAGTGGGCTGTTTGAGTGGCACCTTCTGGCCGGCCTGGACGGAGGGCGCAGGAGGGTTGGCAGGGGATGTCGTCTGGGAGATGCCTTCCTGGTGTTCGGGTGGTTTCTGAGCAGAGGAGACTTTACAGATGAAGAAACTCGGGCTTCAAGTAGTCAAGTGCTGCAGCCAGAAGTTCTTGGTAGAAGCAAGAGTGTTGAAAATACCTTTTCAGTTCTCTTCAGCTCCCACCTAACTAGCATCTCTTATTTTTTCTCATCTTGACCCATAATAGTGATAAAGAATAGTAAATAAGATGATCGCTAAAATCAGTATTTGAAACAACTTGAGAGGCAAGTATCAACTTGTTTCTCTGTACAGCCTTGGCTGCCCTGGAATTCGCTCCGAAGACCAGGCTGGCCTTGAACTCAGAGATCCACCTACCTCTGGCTCCCAGTTAAAGACGTGTGCCACCACCTATCCAGTAGGGCAATATTCATAAATTTTAAGGTAGCATACCAAAAACCAGGCTGTGGGCCGGTTATGAAAAACACACCTTTAATTCCAGCATCCACCCAGGAGGCAGGTGGCAGTTTAGATTATTTAGTGACTTCCAGCCACGTTTTTAATTACCCCACCCTGTGAGTTCAAGGCCACCTTGGTGTCCACCAGAGTTGCCCCTGCCTCCCAAATACTGGACTTCTTGGTCTCCACCACTAGACTAGTTCGTTTACACGTACATTAAACCCAAAATGTCCACGTGACAGCAAGTGCTCTTCCTACGAATGAGTCATAAGGAAACATCAGTTAATCAGTGTCGTGAAATGTCTTGTTTTAAATATGCAGCCTTGCTAAAACAAGGCCTCAGAGAGAGAGAGAGAACTTATAAGAAAGAAGGTTAGAGAAAGTTCCTCTCTTAGAACCTTTTCTTGATTGTGGAGGGGAAAACACATTTTCCCCCCTCCCTTCATGTGTTTGCATTTACAAACCCAGGAAGCAGTTTTGGCTGGCTGGGGAATGGTGGTTTGTGCCTGTAAACCACAGCAATTGTGAGGCTGAGGCAGGATTGTCATGATTTCAAGACAAATCTTTCATAAAACAAAAAACCCAAAAACCTGTCTTCTTCAGTCCCCTCCTTCCCAAACTTTGTCCCTCTGCATGGAAATATTTAATAAAAGGTAAAATGTATGACCTAACAGACACCTGAGTACTATACATCACTGTTGAACCTACCTTTCTGTGTTCTACTACCTTTTCAAGACTAGGTTGAGAAGAGTCATGGGATATATTTACCCTGCAGGTCTGGGTGGATTTGAGTAGCTATGTGATGAGAGATCTGGGCACCTAATCAACTGAATGTCAAAATAGTATCTAATGCCTATTAAAATGCTTTTATAATTTCACTTTAAGATGGAATATTTACATACATGAAGTAGCTGTGGGTTCTATTTAACAATATATGGTTACAAGAGATATTCCTTGTGGATGTCTTTTGTACAGGGTCGAGAAACCACATAGATCAGGGAGATAGTGCCTTCATTAATGTCCTGCCCCCAACACATTCACAAAGCCCAATTCATTTTCTTTTATGTATTAGATGTCTAAGTCACTACTCAAAATAAACACTTGCCTGTTTTTTCAGTCATTTGTTAAATTTGTAATGGATAGGGCTGGAGAAGTTTGAGTTTGCAAGAAACCTAAGACCTTTCTTCTCCTGAGAATCAATTAGAAGTGGGGATTTGGGGGTGCAGGGAGATACACTTTTCCTTCCTTCAGCCATTTGTGGTTGTTTGTGAACTGGAAGTCACTTGGCTGCTTTGAGGGAGGGGGGGGAGACATTTATTTGGGCCTGTGACAACTGATTGACTGTAAAGTTGAGTAAACTGGTTATTTCGGTGAGTCCTCTTTGGTTGGTTGGTTTTGGCTGACAGCACAGTCCAGACTAGTCTTGAACTGCAGGTCTGTAGTCTCGGCCTCTGAAGAGCTAGGGTTACAAGCAGGAGCTATTGTTTTTGGTCTCAGAGCACTCTTATTAAATACATTGATTTTATATAAGCTACCTGTGGGTGAAGAGATGCGACTTGAGGAATAAAAACCTCTATAAGTTGTTTGGAATTATGATTGGAAAAATGAACAGAAAAAAATATAAGAAATTGTAAAGTGGAAAATTCTACCAAACCCTTGCGATGCACACATCTAAAGTATTAATAATTCACCTCTTTCAAAACTGGCAACTTTTTAATGATATGTAATTTGCTTATAAAATATATTCTCTAATGAACTCTTCCTGAGATATTTAACTGCCCAAAGAACCAATGCCCTTTTGTCTTTTGTATTTAACCAGCTATGGCCATGAGAAACTGGCCAGTCCAGTACTTCAGGTGAACTTCTGACCTGAATCACTTACAGCATTTAAATGACTTCAAGTAGTCATATTTAAACTAGTTCAAGAAAAGAGGCACAATTAAAAGCATGAATTGAGCTCAAAAGAACTCAGGTCTTCTGAAAGAGCAACCAGTGCTCTTAACCTTGAACCATCTCTCCAGCCCCCATACACACAGTTAACTTTGCGCTGGTTTTTGTCAACTTGACAAACTAGTCTCTTTGGAGGAAACCACAATTGCAGGAAGTACTTTTTTCACATGGGCCTGTGAGCATGTTGGTGGGGTATTTTAATTGCTAATTCATGTAGGAAGGACAAGGCCCCTGTAAGGGTGCCATCCTTAGGCAGGAGGTAGGTTAAAAAAGCAAAAACACGAAGCTGTGAACTGGCTTTTTGGAGTCCATTTTCTTAGGAGGGATACCTAACTCAGCCTAGATATAAGGAGGATGACTTGGTCTTGCCTCAAAATGATGTGCCCCTTTGAGGACTCCCCGTGGGAAGCCTTACCCTGAGGAGTGGATTGGGGGTTGGGTGGAGAGGTAGAGGAAGTGGGAGAACAGAAGAGGTAACTGAGATTGGCATGTAAAATGAAAAAAAGATTGTTTACAAAAATAATTCAAAGTGGGGGGGAAAAAAGCTGAGCAAGCCAGTAATCTTACGTTCCTACTGGGTCTCTGCTTCAGTTCCTGCCTCCAGATTCTGGCCCTAGTCCCTGTCCTCATTTCCCTCAGTGATGAAACTTCAAGTCTAAGATAAACCAAGTTGCTTCTGGTCAGGATGTTTATCATGGTAACAAAAACCAAAGGACAGACAAAAATCAATAATAAACTAGAAATTGTGTCTAGAATTAAGTAACTATATAAAACTAATAGAAATATGTGAGAAACCGTACCAAAGAAAAACAAGATTAGTCCAGCCCCCCTCCACACACACACAGAGTCCTTTTGCAGTTGGCATTCTGATTGGTAAGTCACACAAGAACATCAATGTTCTAATGTCTGGCAAGGTACAATTTTAGACCTTACAAAAATAATCAGAAAGCCTTGTTTAAAACCTTTGACCAGTTTTAACCATGAGTGTTGTACAGAGATTTCTGTATAGAAGTATTTACCACAGTCATCACAAAGGGACAAAAAGCAAGCTGAAGGACGTTGAAGGGATAAGGAATGTGATGATACAGCTGTGGCAGCAAGAGAAACAGTATTCGGTTAGTAGTTTACCAACAGGCTGCAGATGTGGTGAAACACCCCACCATCTGATACAAGTCTAACACATATGTATGCACGTATGTTAAAAACTACATATAACATCCATGTATCCCCCAGTCACCTATCCCCATGATCACTGGAGGACCAAGCTGCTGCCTTCCCTGCTGCTACTGCTCTCTAGCAGCTGAGGTTGTCTCTTCACAGGAGGAAAATCCTCCAGTATTCTTATACCCCATCTGACCTTACTACGTCTAAGTGAATAATCTATAGTAATTGCTTCTAATATAAATTTGAAATTTATCAATAAGACAGGTATTAGTTGGTTTTCAAAGCCTAAGAATTAAATGTACTCTTGGTTGAGATTAAAGAAATGATCAGAAGTCAGTTTCCCAAGGTGTCATGAACTAGTGACTTCAGTAGTAAAAACTCAGTAAAATGTCCATTCCCCACCTTGCCACCCACAGACTCTGCTCTCAGAGTGCCTACCACCTTTGTAAGTACTCAGGACCCAATGAACATGATTGAATTTCAGGTTGACCAAATTAAAATTCTACCCAAATTGTAGTGTGCTGAGTATTCAATAGCACTAAATGGGAAATGGGCTCTGAAAAGAATGGAAAGTAGCTGGTGCATTCTAGAGATGCTTTATTTAGAAAAAGACAACAGGACTTTAAGATTTTTTTTTAAATGGCACCCTAATTAGACATAGCTAGTTTCTGATACTACAAGTTATTTACAAGTGGAATACAAAATAAATCTCTAGTAACTAGAGAAGCCAGTTGTCCACTGATTCATTCTGCATTCCCTCTGTTCATCTTTTGCTGCAGTTTCCGATGCCTTTTGTAAATCCGTCTCTTTCTTGCTGTCAGATCTACTTTAGGCTCTGGTTTCACCCACTGTATTTCTACTGGTTTCTCCTCTGCTGGTATAACAAAGACATCTGCAGTGGGATCGTGTGGAACAATAGTCTTTGGTTCTTTCTTCCTCAGTTTCTGAACATCTTTGACTTGTTGTTTCTCTCTGTACTTTGCAGCTGTGACGGACCTTATGATACGCCGATGCTGGACACAACAAAGATGATGGCTTTTAATAAGGCCTCCACTTATGTACCTTCACCCAGAATCTTTTTTTTTAAGTAGTAAATTGCATGCATAATAAAACAAATTCAGTCATATAGGCGGCAAAACACTAATTACAAGAAAAAGTTGCAGACAAAAATAAAACCACCCGCCACACACACACACACACAGAGAGAGAGAGAGAGAGAGAGAGAGAGAGAGAGAGAGAGAACAATCAAAATACCTAGCTTACCATGTTTGGAGACTGGTAATGAGGATTTTCATATAAAGTTGGTCCTCCAAAGCTTCCCTGAAAAATCTTTATGAGATTTAAGACAAAACGAGGTCCTATTTCTACCAGAGCAGCATCTTCTTCTATAATCTACAATAAAAAAGAAACAGTCCTCAGGTTTGGGCATAATATTGACAAAAGGTAAACTACCCAAGCTGTCATCACAAGTGGGCTCTAAGAATTAATAAGCCATGCACAACACACTTTTAATCTCAGCACTACTGGGCTGAGGCAGAGGCAGGTGAGTTCCAGGCCTGCCAGAGCTACATAGACGGACACTGTCTCAAACAAACAAATAAAAAAAATGAAGCACAAGACCATGAGTGATAATCTTGGAAATAAGGTATGGTAAGAACCTGGCAAGTGGCAAATCATAACACTTCTCACAGGACTCAGTTCTCTCCCATCACATGTGTCCCAGAACAAACTCAGGTTACCAGGCTTAGTGGCAAGCATTTACCAGCTGAGTCATCTCAGCAGCCCCACTTTTTAAGATGGCTTTACTGGTACCTGGAACTTGCAGATTAAATTAGGCTGGCCAGTCCACAAGCCCCAGTGATCTACCTGTCTCTACTTCCCAGAGCTAAGATGATATACACGCCACTTATGCCTCAAGTTTTCATGCTCACATACCACGAACTTTACCTCTCAGTGGTTTTCTAAGTTGAGATATCTGAATTTGTTTCATATCTTGAGTCTCACAAACATTCTTTCTTTTTGGTTGTCTGTTTAGACAGGGTCTCTTTACATAGTCCTGGCCATCCTGGAACTCACTATGCTGAACAAGTTGGCCTTGAAGTCACAGGGATTTGGCCGACATTAACATTCTTAATAGATCTACTGTCCTAAGTCAAATTTAACTGATACTGTAAAGCATCTTCTATAAAAACATGCAGACAAGAGCCCCACACCCAATACCTGCTGCATGAACTCTTCTCCATTTTTCTGCACATTTGCATTGCCAAATTTCTGATAGAGACTTCCAGCATCCCTACTTCTACTGATGAGTCATGCAATGACTCACCTAAGCTGTTACTATAGCAATTATGTTTCTCAAAGTCTTACAGCATCCTACCCGTCCCCCTGCTGCACTCTAATACTGCAGGAGAGAACAACGAACTGTCCTTTACAGGATTCCGGAAAGGCTGGAAGCCACTCAGCCCACAGATTTCTAATCTACTTTCTTTTCTAAATGAGTATAGTGGCATGTTACAAACGTTCTATGTCACATCAACTGAAAACCATAAAAAGAAGTAGACAGTGATGACTTCAGGTATGTGACGGCAGACAATCATTTGTCACAAATATCTGAAGGGAAATGGAGTTATTTAAAACAACGAGCACACATTTGCATTGTCAGTAATGCTATATATCCCAATATATTTAAGCACATAAAAAATAAAAGCAAGGCTAACCTGGAAGTTCCGAAACCATATCCTGTTATCCAGAATGGTGAACGTAAACACGTGGTCCACAAATGGCTGACTCCTGGGATGATACCGTGGTGTACTAAAGATCTTGTAGGAAACAAGCCTGTTAGTTTTTCATCCCAACACACTATGTGCTCTGATGTCTAAGTCAACAAGCAAGTTCAGAGGAAGACACTCATCTATTATACAAAAAGTTATGTACCTGAATTAAGAGTTCTTTCAACAAAGCATAATGTGGAAATTCATCAAAGGCCTACAAATAAAAATATAAATACATTATTTGAAATACCTCTTTAAAGACCTTTTTATAATAACTAAATAGAGTTTATAGTGAATGAGAAACTTACAGGGTCAAATGACAAAAGTGGGCGAGAACCTTTCAAGCAGTTTCCAGTCATCTTCAGTTCAGCCAGGGTATGAACTAAAGAATTGTAATGAAAGCACAGTTAAGTCCTTTGACACAATTAACCCCCAAAATCTGTAAGATTTTCATTAAAAAAAAAAAAAAAGTTAAGTCAGACTTACTATTCTGAACTAAGAACTTTGCGGATGGCCCATGAGGTGAATTTGAAAGCCTGAAATACAAGAAAGCTTTTCAGAGGACTGGGATGCACGGTGCAGGGCGTGTTCACTGCAAGCAGATTATAGAAGAAGCATGTCTATGGCACAGACAGGATGTCTATAACATAAAATGTGCATGTCTATAGAACGGAAGACAGCCCATGCCTCTAATATTCATGTTAAATGTTCTTTAGGGGCTTCAAATATTCTACAATCAAACAAGTATAATCTATCCCTCCTTTTCACATAAATGGCTGATCTTGTTATATAAGATGGACAAACAATAAACCCATTCCAACAGCCCAACTCAATTCTACTGTCATATTCTCTTACCACATATAGAGATCCTGCTTTTTCTTAGCTTCAAAGTAGATGCATTTATTGCAGTTTTTCATTTCACAGACCTAAAAAATAGAAACAAAAAGAAATAAAAAGCAACAAATATCATTATTATTATTATTAAGAAGTAAAGTAATTTGCTGCAATAATCAGATTCCTACAAAAAAGATTTAAGCATGGATACCAAACAAATCTGTCTATATTTACTCACAGAATTTTATTTCCTTTCTGGCATTCCACTCAAGGTAAACCTGATACTGTATGCATCCCTCTCAACTCTCTAGTCTACGCTGTATTTTTTTTTTTACTGGCAGGGTACCATGCAGCCCAGGCTGGCTTTCTCCCAATACTCTGCCACCCCCAAGTGTTGAATTGCAAGCCCAGCCAGCCTAGTATTTTAGCGTAACTGTGTCCTTGCTGTACTGAGAGGCCTTCTAATTACAGTTCCTGCACAAACAACAGTGACTGAAAATAAGGCACCAGGCAAAAGAGATGCAATAACTAAACTCTATCTCAACAAAGATACCCTTTACTTTAACCATAAACTTTTCAGTTTTAATTTTATAAAATTTAAAAATTTATTTACACAGGCTTTTGTTCAAGAATTAAGGGATTGGAAAGAAGCAAAACCTCCTTCAGAGCGATTTAATCAACATCTTTTTTCCCCCCCGAGACAGGGTTTCTCTGTAGCTTTGGAGCCTGTTCTGGAACTAGGTCTTGTAGACCATGCTGGCCTCGAACTCACAGAGATCTGCCTATCTCTGCCTCCCAAGTGCTGGGATTAAATGTGTGCCACCTCCAGCTTTATCAATATCTTAAAAGGTTTTATTTTCCAGTGTTGACCTGTAAACCAGGCTGGCCTTGAACTCAAGAGATAGATCCGCCTACTTCCCAACCACACCCATTTTAAATCACAAAAGCATCCTAACAATAAACTTCTGCAATTAGTAATCTCAAGCTACCCAAGATGTGAAACCTGCCAATTTAAGAAATTTAAGTATGGCTTCTTTCTTTCTTTCTTTCTCTTTTTTTAAATTTTTGTTATCTATCTTTTGTGGCTGGTTTTATTTTTTAAAATACTTTCTGAGTTTGTATTTGCCTCCTCTACCGGAATGTTCTTCTGCCAATTTCCTTTTTAAGCCTGGAATAGTAAGTTGACAACTCCCCTTCAGAAAGGCTTTCCTAGTCTAGCTCAGCAATGAAAAATACACACACCACTTTCTTTCTCGCACTTTCTCCTGCTGTTGTAGATCGTGTGTGTCCCGTCTCCCGCACCGGAAGGAAAGCTCCCAACAAAAGGGATTGTTCTACTTCTGGTCAACAAAGCTGCCACAGCTTGCACAGTAATGTCATGTTACAGCAACTTTTGTGCCAAAGAATTATCTTAAAACTGTTTACAAAATTTCACTTTGAAATACAATATTAGCACCTTCAACAATTCTTTAAAATGCTAACTGTTATTAGTCTGTAATACTGGAAGACAAATTTTCCCTGCATATTTAATATTGATAAAGTACTTTTATACAATATAAGTTTTCTATAAATAGCCATATTTTTGAAACTTTATATATGGTGATAATTATTACATGTATCTATCCTAATTTTCAAATATGCTATCATGTAATAAAAATAACTTGAAGATTAGTGAAATTAATAAAATTTCAATTATTCACAAAATGATTTTACAAGTCATTAAATAACCTTTGTTAAATGAGTTATCTTTTTGTTGATAAAATATTTGCAATTAACTATAAAATTACCTCATTTATCACAAATAATTTATCTTTACGGTCCATTTTAGTATCTATAAAAAGAAAGAGAAAGCAATTAAATTATGGATTTGAAGACTACTTTACTTTGACTACATATCCTATCTAGATAATTATTTTTACAATAAAGATTTTCAAGACTGATTAGACCCAAAACCATTCAACCTCTCCATTCTTTGTAAATATAAACTAAGCAAGCAGTGGGCCAATTATGCAGTGTATACTTGCCACTGTTCTGGGGAATAGATGCCAGGGGGAGGCACAAGCCAGGCAAGCACTGTACCACTGAGCTATAGTTTTGCTTTGGTTTTAACTTTTTACTTTATCCAGCCCTCTTACTTTCATTTCAGACAGAGTCTTACCAATTTGCTCAAGCGGGCCTTCAACTTTCAATTTCCAATTCCAAGTAGATTCCAAGTAGCTGGAATTGTAGGTCTGTGTCGCCTGGCCTGGCTCAAAACTGAAACTACTCTTTTATTTATTTATATTTTTTAAGATAGGGTCTCATGTAGTCCAGGCTGGCCTCAAATAGCCCATGTAATTCAGAATGACCCTCAATTCCTGATCCTCCTGCCTCCATCTTCCTATCACTGAAATGACAGGTAAGCACCACTCTGCTCAAGCTCCTGAAACTAAAGAGACAAGCTATGCAGACCAAGCTGGCCTTGAACTCAAGAGATCAGGTGATTCTGCCTCCTAAAAGCTGGGACTACAGATCTGTGTCACCACACCTGGCCAATATTTACAATTTTAACTAATGAAAATATAATTTCGAATCAAATAAACCAATTTTAAAATTGGCTTTGGATAATCAAAGGAATGAAACACATCAATGAAAATTTTGAATTAGTTTCGGGGTGGAAGGCAGCACAACCAATGTCAGCCTGAGAAGCGACCGTTCTGTAAACACCACACAGAAGCATCTCAGGACACAGCCGCCCACAGCAGTGCAGACGGACTGGCCGCTACAACAGAACACTGCTAAGTCATGCGTGGTGGCACACACTTTAGTTCCAACACTGGGCTGATGCAGGCGGATCTTTATGAGTTCCAGGTCGGACTGGTCTACATACTGGCCTCCAGGCTAGCCAAGGCTAGTGAGACCCTGCCTCAAAAAAAAATTTAAAAAAAGTAAAATTTTTTAAAATTCAAAAAGCAATATATGCCAGTCCTTACTGAGTACCTTACCCACCTACCTTCTGATCTTGGAAGCCACTGTAATGAATCCTTGGACTTTTAGAAAATGTTTCTATATTAATAGATACATGTTTAAGAAAGTAAAAAAAGATGTGAATTTTGCCAATAATTTATTACAAAATGTTAAATTTCTTTAAAAAATATGGTACTTGAAAAAACGAACTTTAGAAATGTATGTGTGTATGTCTCTGTCCATCCAGTCAGAGGTCAACCTCAGGTGCTTTTCTTCAGGGGCGCTAACCTTGTTTTTTGAGACAGGGTCCTAGAGCTTGCCAACTAGGCTAGGCTGGCTTGCTCGCAAGTCCTAGATGTTCGCCTGCCTCCATCTTCTAGAGCTGGAGTTACTATCGTGACACAGGTCCACGCAGTTCTGGGGATTAAACTTCACTGACTGAGCTATACCCCAAGCCTTGTACTGTGGTTCTTTACCTGACAAGGCTGAGCAAACAAGGAAATATGTAATGGTATCGTTCTGCAAATGTGTGCAAACGAGCTCAAAGTACACGATATTAAAGTACCTGCTTTAGCATGAGGCATCAACATTCTCAAGTCTTGCATTAAGTGTCTTGTTCTGAAATTTATTCCTCTGGAAGAAAAGATGAGGATCCGCTCCTTATTTTTCCATTTGCCCTAAAGAAAAGAAAACTTTAATACTTGTGCTGAACTTATCTAGTGTGTTTTAACGAGAGTTACTAGAACCAGGCATGGTGGTACACCTCCATCAGCCCCAGCTAGTGAGGCTGAAGCAGGAGAACCACTTGAACCTAGGATTTATAGCTATCTTGCAAACATAGTGAAGGGTCTAAAACAAAGACACTTTCCAACCACCCCTCACTACCCTAACAATGCCTTCTTAGCACTTTTTCTTTTTTAAAAATTTTATTCTCTGCCTTTACAGTCCCCTATGCTCATTCCCAGTTTAACTATGCACAGAAAGAGAAAAAGTCTTTCTAGCCCTAATAATACACGTATTAACGTAAAGTCTTAAACTCAAGTGTATGACTAAACTTGGCCATCCTTATATCTGGCAAATTTCCTTCCTGTCCTCTCTTTTCCTCTCCTTTCCTACTTTCTGCTACCACCATTTCAGTTTCTCTGACTCTGCATAGCCTACTTGCCCTTATTTTCTTACATCGACATCACAGGCACTACTAAATACTGACAGTGCCTCTACACAGTTGGGAACACTTGCGCAGTGTCCTTACTTAAACCCTTACAACTGACTGTGAGATGCAAAGCTCTGGAACGCCTGGCGTCCCCAGACAGAAGCACTCTGGCAGCTGTCTAACTACCAAAATTTAAAAGCCAAGTCATGACTTTACCTCCCGGGGTTTTTCAAAGTTCAAAATGGCATATACCCTCTATTATTGGATTCTAAAATATATTTTATCTACGACATCACTGCCCAACATTAGCCCTGAAAACTGCTCATCTAACCTGGTTCTAATTTTCAGATTTTCTGTGTCTCCCAACTTTAATGCCTTTGATAAATTCTTTTTTTATTCTGTCTCCCCCCCACCCCGTATCAAAATTAAACCCTTTCTCTGAAAACCAACTCAGAGGTTAAGTCCCTCATGTTTCCCCACTATCCTAAAAGTAAGTCTTTATCTCATGAATTCAATGAATGTATCATAGAGCGACTCTGACTAACGATTCCCACATGGTTCTGTCCGCTCCCAAAGGAGGGGGGGGGGCACTAACATGTATCGAAAACCTAAAAGACCAGCTCATTTTTCTCAAAAGTATCTCTCATCCTTTCATACAAGAGGACATGATTTAACTGTTAATTAAAACTGGGCTATAATTTACACTCACCTGTCACATTTCCCTTTTACCTAAAAGCCACAGTACTACACTAAGCACAGAGGACAGATGTTAACAGGTCTAAGGCAAGATCTTTTTCTCCATTAACACATCTTCCTTAACGGGTTTTCAGCTGAGTGAAAATTAATTCTGCTCGCCTTTTGAATAATCATGTAACTTTCTATGACGCCCTCTTTCCTTTGAAACGTCAGTATTTCTGGAAGAAATTTTCTCCATCATCTCTGAGATGCCAAGGCCAGGGAAGCTCACCTTGGCAGAGGGTGAACTGCTGAACACAGATAAAACTCAAGGTCTGGTCTGGTATTTTATTATCCCTAAGATCCAACCAAAGAAGTTAGGGTCACAAGACATAACTTTAAAGGTTTGGCAAAGAAACTTTGGTATCCCTGTCTGATACCGGTCAACATGGCAGGGAATGGAAGGAATGGAGTAAGTAGATACACCCATGAGGAAAAAAAGAAAAGTAAAACAACGACGTCAACAATATCCACGGAAAAACACTACCCCGAGGAGGCTGGGGTGTGGGGAGACGAGTGAAAATACAGTATTAGAAGTAAAAGCCCCGTTAAATGGCCTCCCTGGCTACGGGCTCTACGGACGCCTGACTCAAGGAGGCCACCTGCACAAAACTTTAACATACACATTGTCCAGTCCAGTCAAGGGGATTTTGGCTGCAGTCACGTTGGTAACCAGTAAGCGGGTCACGAAGCTTACGCCACATGCACAGCCCCGGAGCTGGGCCTTTTACCTTGCAAACGGGACCTGGGATGCGATCTCTATCTTCCTCTTCCACCTCATTTGTCACAGCTGCCTGCTTAGCTGGCTTCCCTGTATCTTTCCGACTCCTTTTCGGTTTCTTTGCCTGAACCTCCAAGTCTCCACGCCGCTTCCTCTTGGTCGCCGCCATCTTGCCTCGCCGCGTTAGTGGCCGGCCGTACTTCCGGTTCTGCCGCTCGCGCCTCCTTCCGGTCTCTATGGTAGCACACGCTAGGTTCTGGGTTAGTCATCCAGCCTGAAGGAGCCTTCTTCCGGTCTCGAGGTAGACTATCTAGGCCGGCGGCGGCTCGGTGGTGACGGTGGCCCGCGGGGCGGCGGGACGGAAGAGTGGCGGGAGCTGTGTGACGGGCTCGCTCACTTCGGGGCTCAGGGTGTCTGTTCTTCCTGGGACGGGGCTGGAGAGGGCCTTGAGGCGTCAGACGTCACCTCGGAGGCAGGGGCCTGTGCCCGGGACGCCCCTTGTGCGGCGAGCGGGCCGGTGAGCGGGGTGACTGTCCGGGCCACGGCCGGCCGGGTTGACGGCGCTGGGAGCTGCCGAATAGACCTTAAGCGGGCTGCGTAGCCTTTTTATTCCGTGGAACCCGCGCCAGTTCCAGCTGCCCTGTGAATCGCTTCTTTTCCCCTGGAAGGCGAGGAAACCGTTGTTTTGAGATACAGAATTTTCCCAGAAGTTCAAGACCGTGCAGTGGCAAGAAGTGGGGCGCTCTCTCTCGACAGCCGATTTCGGATTGAGGTCGCCAGCCCCATCAACACTGATGCCAGGTCTGTTGTCCGTCTCTCAGGTTTTCGGAAGTTTGGAAGAGCGGCATCCCTCTCTCCGAACCGCCTGTGCGGTGGACCATCCATGCCTCTCCTAACCCAGCGCGTTCCGGACGAGGACGAGCAGTACTGCTTAGTGGCCAGCCTCGACAACGTTAGGAATCTCTCCACCGTCTTGAAAGCCATTCATTTCAAAGAACACGCCGCGTGTTTTGCTACTAAAAATGGACTCAAAGTTACCGTGGAAAATGCAAAGTGTGTGCAAGCCAATGCTTTTATTCAGGTATGGGAGAGCGGAGGCCCGTTATAGCATTCGCCTAGTTATTGAACTTTGAGGAACTTTGAAGGACTTCTAAAAAACTCAAGTTAGAGAATAAAAATGTCATCACTTGATTTTTTTTCTTTCCCCCACAAATACTTTTCCCATCGTGTGCCACACAGATAATGATTCCTAGTGATAGTTTATTAAGGTTAAACTATGAGGCACTCTTCTCATCGTTTACCGATTTTAAAAGTCCTCACAAAAAATAGACACCTATATCCTATTTTACACAAGTGGCAACTGCAGCAGATTTTATTTCAGCAGTTTCCTGATGAAAACTCAGAATGTTTGTTTACTCCTTACATTGTCATTCTTGTCCTGCACGGTTTAGTTTTTCATGTTACTGGCTGAAATAGCATTTATTTTTATTTTATTTTTTGAACTGAGACAGGTTTTAACATAAACCGGTTACCTGGAACTTGCTTTGTAGAACACACTGAACTCCAGGGCTAGGAGAGCCACCTGCCTCTACTTTTCATTGAAGTCCTGGGACTAAAGCCCTGCACCATCACCCTTAACTGTAATCTATTATAGCTATAATCTTATCCTTTGTCTGGTTCAGATTGGAGCTCAACATTCAATTCATATTTTTGAACATGTGTATAGTATGACCTCACAAATGGAGGAATAAATAAAACATGGTTTCTGTCTTCAAAAGAAGTTGGAGGGGCTCAGCATTAAGAGCTCTGGCCGCTCTTCCAGAGGTCCCTGGTTCAGTTCCCAGTACCCACGTGGCACCTCACAACCATCTGTAACTATAGTTCCAGGTGATCTGATATCCTCACACAGAACACCAATGCACATGAAACTAATTAATTTTCTAAAAAAGTAATTAGAAACTATTATCATTCATGCATTATTAAATTGCCCTCTTTTCAAGTTACTTTAGCCTAAACTGATCAGCACAAGGAAGGAGCAAGGGAAGTAGGTAATAGGTTTATATCCAGAAATGAAGATGAAGGACCATTGCTTGTTGGGGGAGTGGTCTCTTTTTTGTGACTTTTTAATTAATTTTTAAAAATTTTTGTGTATGAGTGTTTTGCATGCATGAATGTCAGCAAAAGGTATGTACCTGGTACCTTCAGAGTGCCTTCCAGAAGAGGGAGTTGGATCCCCTGGAAATGGCTACAGATGGTTGTGAGCCACCATGTGGGTATTGGGAATCGAAGCTGGGTCCTCTGGAAGAGTAGCTGGTGTTCTTAACTGCTAACGTATCTCTCCAGCCTCCCTTTTAAACTCATACATTTTCATCATATCCCCCCCCCCCCCCGCCGCCACTTTTGGAGCTTCTAAATGGGACCTAACTGTTATACCTTTAAAGATTAAACCATTGAGTGGTATTCTAGTGGGTAATGGTTGACAATTTGCCATATCTTAGTGGGGAATGAGAAATTATTATCATGGAGTTGGCACAGTATTGTTAATTTTTAAGTGTAAAATGAAATATTGCATGTGAACTTTCATTCTTTACGATAACCCCACTTTCATGTTCACTTTTCTCAGGCTGAAGTGTTTCAAGAATTTATCATTCAGGAAGAATCTGTTACTTTCCAAATTAACTTAACTATCCTTTTAGACTGTTTATCTATTTTTGGATCAAGTCCTACTCCAGGTAAACTTTATTATTATTTTATCATTGTTTGTTTCCTAGGTGAGTCTAGATCCTGTAGGGTTCACAAAATCATCTCACAAGGCTCTAAGATTCTAAGTTTAAAATCAAGACTTTAAACAGTCATGAATTATATCTTTAACATTGTGAAATTTGTTTTAATTATATATTTTTTCTAACTTACTCAGAATTGACATCTACTTACAGGTAGAGAAAAGTAAGTTTTCCTGACTCCCAGTTGACTGTGTTTAACATTAAAATAAAACTTTTATAAATTATGTCTGTTTCCTCAAATAGTTTTTTCAAAGCATATTTTTACTTGCTTAGGGAATTATTTTTAGAGATTAAAAAACTTAGTTGCCTTGGGCATAAGATTACAAGAATCTCAGAAGAATCCGAGAATGATTTTATTTTATAGGAAAGTAACTTGACGGTAAGCTAGGAAACGTTTAGGTATTGTTGGATCTGAAGAACAGTCTGTAGCTGAGTCTAACTATGCATTTTGAGCAAGTGAGATGGTTAGTGAGTAAAAGTGCTTATCCAGCAAGCCTGACAAAACCTGGGTTTGATTCCCAGGTCCTTTAGGAGCACCAACTCCCAAAAATTGTTCAGTGACATCCAGAGGCATGCGATGGAATTCATGCACCCACACTTATAGCCATTATCCACATGCTAACATACTACAGTAAACATGTTTTTAACTATGCATTTTCTGATGCAGTTCCCCCGCTGGTTTTTCCTAAGAATATGTGCTTTCCCCAAATCCCTCACTGGCCCTCTAACCAGGAGAAAGAAGCCAGAAGTTTTTATATCCCTCCTCTGTAGGGATTTAAGGTGTTAAATAACATCACCAATGGTCACCCTCTATTACTAACAATTTGATTTAAAATAATCTCAGTAGGAGGCATTGTAGATGAGCAGGTGTTTTTCTGAGGCATGTTTCCATTTTAAGTGGAAAATTCATTCAACAAGCTAAACTTGCTCTTGTGTCCTTGCAGTTACAGGAACTGGGATCCTTTGAGAAGAGACATGCATTCTAGAAGCTTAGCAGAATTAGTTATTCTTGAGACAGTATGTGTGTCGTTTAGAGGGAAAGCTAAACCCAGAGCCACAGAGCTGAGCCCCATGTGACTTCTGTCATTGCAGGGACTTTAACTGCACTTCGGATGTGTTACCAAGGTTATGGTCACCCTTTGATGCTATTTCTAGAAGAAGGAGGAGTGGTGACAGTCTGCAAAATTAACACCCAGGAGCCTGAAGAGACTCTGGATTTTGATTTCTGTAGCACCAATGTTATAAATAAAATTATCCTGCAGTCAGAGGGGCTCCGGGAAGCGTTTTCTGAGTTGGACATGACGAGTGATGTTCTACAGATCACCGTATCTCCTGACAAGCCCTATTTCAGGTACATGAGTGCAATTATCCTTAATGTGGTCTGGCAGTGGATCCAACTCTACATCCAACATTTGCTTGAGTTGCAGGAATTTCTACACCTCCTAAAATTCTCAGAACTTTCAGAAGCATTTGATTACTTTATAATTTTACAACTCCAAGATAGGAAATTTAAGACATAAGAAGAATCTACTAAACGTTTTATAGTCGGGCAGTGTTGCTTTGGTGATGAGAAGCCCATTCTTGTAATCTGCAAACCATTGGTATTTTATTTTCTTTTTTAAAAATATTTATTTATTTATTATGTATACAATATTCTTTCTGCGTGTATGCCTAAAGGCCATAAGAGGGCACCAGACCTCATTACAGATGGTTATGAGCAACCATGTGGTTGCTGGGAATTAAACTCAGGACCTTGGGAAGAGCAGGCAATGCTCTTAACCACTGAGCAATCTCTCCAGTCTAAACCACTGGTATTTTCATTGTTGTGTTCCATGATATAGATGAGGTTACATCATGAGGAAAGTTGAGTGAAAACATTTATAACAGCCTAGTTATATTACATGGTATATATATATACATATATATATATGTACATATATATATATATATATATTTCCTTTAGGTTAGTTCAGGATACAAAAGGAAGTACATATTGTTAATAGTTTAGCTTTTTTTTAAAAAAAAAACTTAGTAGCTATTGATCTAATGTACAAATCCATCTTAAAGACACCATCTTCAAATTAAGACAAAAAAACACCATCTTAAAATTAAGGTAGAGGAAAAAGTGCGAATCAGCAGAGAACAAAATTGCAAGCCCTTAAGTACCGAGATAATACTCACAAGTACTTGGGAAACAGTACTTGAGTACTTAGAGGATTGGTCAAGGTGAGCCTCATAGGTCCAGGCATTTTTCAGCATGAATACAGTGTTAAAACTGTTCTGACATTTGTGCCACCAAAATTTCTATGTTTATTATTTCTTTCAAAACTAGAATTTTATAGAACTTAACAACTTTGAAGAAATGAAATAAGAAAATATGTGTTTTGGGAATTTTGTTTATTATTTAGGAACAATTGCAGCATGCTCTTTCTCATGATATTGGCCAGATAAAACTTGCTCATGTTATGTCAAAAAGTTCACCAAAATGGAAAGCAATGGCAACTCCAATTAATTATTTAAAACGAACATCAGTGGCTCCTTTCCCAGATCAGCTCGCAGCAGAAATAACTAAACAACTCATCTTCCATTTCCAGAGCACTAAACCATTTGGTGTGTGGAAATGGTAGTGAATTCTTTTTTTGGATATGTTAAAATTTGAAGTTCCTATGGCACTGGGGAATGGTTAGGTGTGTGGACATAGTGCCCAGGTAATGAGCCTAGACTGGACATTTAGATTGAGCCTAACTGAAGGATATTGAGAGAGAAGCTGTATTAGAAAACAGACTGACTGGGAACATGGAGAGTAGACATAGAACTTGGGAAGATCTCCCAGGTCTGATCGCTGTGCTTGTCACCATGTTACTCCCATGGCAAATACTCAGGCGTTCTAGACATTAAACTCAGATTGTGTACATTTGCCAGCAGTCCAATAGGGACGATCAGTCTAACACAGAAACGCTGTCAGAGTAAAGTGTAATTTCACAGCAGAATTGCATGTAAATGATTCAGCATGAAAAGCTAAGAACAGGCCCCACGCTTACAGTGGTTTAAATGAGGTCTTCCATTACTCACAGTTCTCTGAGATACATTAATATTTATATCTACCTGTGTGTGTGTGTGTGTGTGTGTGTGTGTGTGTGTGTAGGTTTAAGGATGAGGAACATTAACTGTGATTATACAGCTGTACAGAGTATAGCATGTACTCTGAGATTTATTCAGAACTGTTTCTAGGCTAGAGAGATGGTTCAAGCAATTAAGAGCATATACTGCTCTTTCAGAGGGCCCAGGTTTGATTCTGAGCACCATGTCTCACAACTGCCCGTAACTTCAGCTCCAAAATGATCTCTTAGAGCACCTGGATTCACATGCACAGACCGGGACACACACGAATAAAAGTAGAAAATTTTTTTTTTACATGTTTGTTTGTTTTTTTTTGATACAGGGTTTCTCTGTGTATCTTTGGAGCCTGTCCTGGGACTCTCTTTGTAGATCAGGCTGGCCTCGAACTCACAGAGATCTGTCTGCCTCTGCTTTCTGAGTGCTGGGATTAAAGGTGTGTGCGACTACCACCCAGCAGTAAAAATATTTTAATATTTTGTTACAGATACTTTCTACAGCATCCTGTGAAATCTTTATTATGGTGCTTGGTTGGTGTATTTTAGCTGTGTGTGGTGTTCCATGCCATAGTCTCAGCATTTGGAGGTGGAAGCAGAAGGATTTGGTATAAGACCAATCTAAACTATACAGGCAGCTGCAGACCAACATCTGCCTTTTATGTGGTATCACCCAAGTAACCAAGTTTTTTTTTGTTGTTGTTTTACATATATTTTATGTACATGTTATTTTTTGTATTTATAAATATACATATACACATATATATAAATATACACACACTCATTGTGTGTGGTCTATGTGTATGTGGTGAATTTACATGAGTATACAGATGCCTGTGTCCTTATGTGCTCATATAAGGCCAGAAAAGGGCATCGGGATTTTCCTCTGCTGCTCTCACCTTATTGCCTTGGATCACAAGCTCCTCATTTTGGCTAAGCAGCTGCCTACTGGGTTCTGAGAATCTTTCAGTCTTCGTCCCCTAGTGATAGGATTATAGACATACAGTCATATCTGGCCATTATGTGAATTCTGGGATTTGAACCTGAGGCTTGCACTGCAAATGTACTTGCCTGCTGAACCATCTCCCCAGTCCCTATAGCCAGTTTTTGAATATGTCATTTAAGGTAGCATGAGTACTAATATTGCTTATTATCAAACCTATTAATGAGTGATTTGCTTACTTTCAACTCTAGGTTATCTACTTTTGGAAATGCTGGAAGCTCCCACCTTGACTATCCCAAAGATTCCGACTTGGTGGAAGCATTTCACTGTAATAAGACCCAGGTCAACAGGTCAGTTATTGTTTTGTTTTTTAGAGATAGGGTTTCTCTATGGAACAGTCCTATCTGTCCTGAAACTCAGTCTGTAGACCAGGCTGGCCTCGAACTCAGAGATCCAAATGCTGGGATTAAAGGTGTGTTCCACCATGGCCTGGCAACAGGTCAGTTCTTAATATAAAGGCTACATTGTTGATAAAGATGAAGTTAAGTACAAAATTTCCATATAAAACCAAAAAAGGTAATTTTTAATGTTAGAAAATGTATCACATTTAAAAAAAAATAGATGGGCTCTGAATTTCCTGGAGATGTTGGGTTGTAATCACGGGTAGATAAAGTAAGAAAAAAGACCAACACATTGGCAAGTATCTGCTGCTAAATAGTTCCTAGCTAACTGTACTTGGTGTCATGTGCATTGCATTTAGTGGATCCAAATAACAGCTTTTCCTTTGCTCTCCTGCAGATACAAACTTGCTTTACTGAAACCCTCTACAAAGGCATTAGCCCTATCCTGTAAAGTATCTATCCGAACAGATAATCGAGGATTCCTCTCACTACAGTACATGATTAGAAATGAAGATGGGCAGATATGTTTTGTGGAATATTACTGCTGCCCTGATGAAGACGTTCCTGAGTCTTGAATAATTCATTGGGAATATTTGTATGTATTTATAGTTGTCTTGTCACTCTGGCTGTATAATCTTCATGATTTCATAGTGGATTGTCTGCAGAGACTCATGGAGAAAACAAGATCAAGGTTCCATTTTGTAAATTTGTAAATACTTTTATTTTGTGAATAAATATTTTCATATAGCCATAAAGCAATCTGGCTTATTGTATTGCCCCTGTGTCTTTTTTCTTTATTTTATGTATATGTGTGTTTTTTACTTTGTATGTATATGCATTGCATGTGTGGCTGGTGCCTACATAATTCAGAAGAAGGCACTGAATGTCTTAGAATTGGAGTAAAAAATGGCTATGAGCCACCATGTGAGTTCTGAGCACCAAACCCCAGTTCTCTACAAGAGCAACAAATGCTATTAACCCCTGCATTCCCCTCTCCACGGCTATCTTTAGGACTTATACAACACACACACACACACACACACACACACACACACACACATGGGTTTCTCTGTGTAACCACCCTGGCTGTCTTTGTAGAGTAGGCTAACCTTTGTAGCTAGACTTTGTCCTTGTACACAGAGATCTGCCTGCCTCCTACTCCTGAGTACTGGGATTAAATGTGTGTGTTACCATGCCCTGCTCTGTATTTTTCCCCGAACACCATATACAGATAGCCTTCAGGGTTACAGGTGTTCCTGTTCTCGGAGCTGTGTGATACAGTTAGCACCAGATACCTTCCATTTGTCTACAGAAGCTTCTTGACCAAATTGAAACCAGCCATTAATTATTTTTGTATTTTTCTGAGTAAGTTTTACTAAAATGTTTTTTGAGGCATATAGAGTCTTTTGTCTTTAAGAAAACATAATATTAAATTGTAGGATAAGTCCTCTAAGTAGGAGAAAATACACAACTAAAATGAAGTTTCTGACTCTTTACTGTGCTAGGTACTAGCAACTTAGTATAAACCGGTACTAATAGTTTTGGGGTATGATATTTTGTCATGGGAAAATACTGTCATTCCATTGCAATATTCATTTAACATTGCTGGCAGTTGTCTGTTTTTCTAGTCAGTTTGACTCCTGTCCCCAAATAAAAATACCCAAGACAACTGATGATTGAAAATGATTCGGTGCTGTCTACCAAAATGTGAGGGTGCTTTTGGAATGCCCCACCCTAAAACAGCACACAGAACCCTGCAGAGAGCTGGCTTGGGGAGAAATGAATCAGGTGGCTAAGGCCCGAGGTTAGTAGTGATGACTTGTAAGTACCCCAGACAATCTCAGGGTGTCCAGCAGCTACCAAGCAGTAGATATTTGTGAACTTTAGTGTGTGTTTTAAGAGGGAAATGGAACAATTACCTAAGTGTCAGAATACTTTCTGTTTCCGTGAACACTAGGACAAGAGCAACCATAAACTGCAATTATGAAAGGCAGCCATTGGCACTTGAGGGAGCACACTTTTCCTTTATATTTAAAGTAAGACAATTATAATTTTTTAATTGCTTTTTACTAACCCCTCTCTCCCAGCGCACACTATACATTAAAAATGGAGTACATATGATTTTGGGATTTTTTTTTATTGATATTGAGCTCTACATTTTTCTCTGCTCCCCTCCCTGCCTCTCTCTTCCCCCTTCAACCCCTCCCCAAAGGTCCCCATGCTCCCAATTTACTCAGGAGATCTTGTCTTTTTCTACTTCCCATGTAGATTAGATCTATGTATGTCTTTCTTAGTCTCCGCATTGTTGTCTAAGTTCTCTGGGATTGGGGTTTGTAGGCTGGCTTTCTTTGCTTTATGTTTAAAAACCATCTATGAGTGAGTACATGTGATAATTGTCTTTCTGTGTCTGGGTTACTGAAACATGCGGACCTGCTTGTTGGGGTTTCTGTCCTGCCCAGTTCTCATAGCCCGTATGTCCCAAAGAAAATCACACAGAGGTCTACATTAGTTATAAACTGATTGGCCCGTTAGCTCAGGCTTCATATTAGCTCTTATAACTTACATTAACCCATTTTTTTTTTTTATCTATGTTAGCCACATGGCTCAGTACATTTTTCAGCCGGGCAAGTCACACCCTGCTCCTATCCAGACACCGAAGAAGAAGCACTTGGGCGCTGCTAAAGTTCATTTCCCATACAGCCAATGAATGAACACAAGCTGGGTTTTGCAAGATTTGGTTTTGTCTTTTTGAAGTTTATATCATTTTATTTTTGGTAAAATTTTGCTTATCACTATTGGAAGATAGCCCCCCCTTTTTTCTTTTTCGACTTGTTTATTCCCTATTTTATGTTTCTACTTAGAATTTAATCATTCAAGATGATAAAGAGATTAAATACTTTATTAGATTATACTTTTACAAGTTATAAAATTTCTGATATGAACTATTCCTACAAAAATAGTTGTGATTGCTTGAAGCAGTAGGATGTATCATTCTCTGCAGTTGGAGTAGGACTCTTTCAGAATGATATAGAGAGCCGGAGAGATGGCTCAGTGGGTCAGTGTTATCCAAGCAAGTCTGGGGACTTGAGTTCAGTCCTCTAGGACTTAAAGGAAAAGCTGGAAGCAGTGGCATGTACATGTAATCCCAGTACTGGGGCAGGATGGGAGGTGAACAGAGTCAGCAGAAGGTTATGGGCCAGTTTGTCTGGAGTACATCGCACAGCAAAAGGAAGACCTGCTTCAGAAGAGGATAGAAGAATAGACCAAAACTCCTGAAAAGTCCTCAGACCTTCATGTGCACCTACACTCATTTACAATTCTTTAAAGAATATATAGACTCGCCTCTTCCCACCTTTACACTGCATGTTCCTTGTCACCTGAAATAACATGTCTTAGGCGAACCACTAAACTTGGTCCTCACTTCCCAGCATGACTTAAGCATCAAGTTATGTGCACCTAAGCACATACATTGATACTGTAACAGATTTCCCTTTAGGGGAATAGACAGTGCTCTAATTAGCAATGTTAGAGATACAGATTTATCATGGATTGGAATTTTGATCTTTGAATATGTTTTCCTTGTGAAATTAGTAGCTTATTGTTCAATATAAGATAGCTGTAGATTCCCTTGGTAAACTAAAGAAATTCAGGGTTGTAAGTTAAATAAATTCAGAGAATTTAGTCCCTTATCCTTTATGAAAAAGAGTCCTGTTAGGGCCATGGTCTATCCCCATAGGAATGGTGCTGAAGTCTGCTCCTAGTCTTCCTACAGTTACTGTCCTGGAGGGTTTGGTTGATGTTATTGTCTGAGAGGTTTTGATTTGTTACCGATTAGGTTATAACAATATTGTCTTGTCTCTGATCAAGTGGAACTTTGATAAGAAAGTGTGGATGTCTCAGCCCATAAGTGGAACTCAGCGAGCTTATGGACAGTTCGCAAAAACTTTGATGAAGCTGCTTAAACGTGTCCAATATGACAGAATTTGATTTGGGCTTGGATTTCTTCTAACTTGATATGAAGATCATAAGAAGCTAGCTTACCCTTCTACACCCCAAAATGCCACCACCTGTTAGCTAATCCAAAAGATTTGTGTAGCTCAGGCCCATTAGCAACAGTAAGCATTTGTCTACAGCCATACTACCCCAAACACACAATCTAGTAGGTCTCAGCAGCTTAGCAGAGTTAGCCCAGGTTAGTACTTGAATGGGAGAAATATCAAGAGCTTAATTGTGTGATCCCTGTCACTGGGTCCCGACAGACTAATTTAGAAAGTAGCTTGCTACTTACGTAATTTTTCAAAGAGAATGCAATTTTAAGTTAGGTTATGCTATACTGAACATTTCTACTGTTTCTTAATGGTTCACAAAACAGTGAAAATTTTAAGTTGGTGAAACGACTCAGTATGTTACCACGGTGGATTCATGCCTATACATTTATCAAATCCATAAACTATTGTGTGGAAGTGGAGCAACTATCCCAAGCTTACTGAAGTCAATCTGGAACGTCTGGATACCAGCAAATGTCCATCTCCAGGCAGGGAAAAATGAACAATGATAAGCCGAGTAACCAGTAAACAATGACAAAAAGAGTCACAGCAGCACCCAAGGACTAAAGCATGCTGGGAGAACGCTGGCAGCAGCCTGGAGAAACCCTGCCAGTCTGTGGGCTGGCCTTGAGAATACAGTGCGCACAGGCTCTGGCCACAGCCAAACGTCACTTAGGGATTGTGTGACTATTGGATTTTACAGACTGAACAAATGTAAAACAAAATGTCCTGTGAGTCCTAAGTGGTAGGGTATTTGTAGTGAGACACCACGTTCCCCAAAGTCAGGTAACACGGTGAAGGGAGAAGAAATTTTAAAGTTGTATAAACATCTATGAAATTTCTCTCTTGCCTTTGCACCCATGAAAAATCCTATGACTCAGTAATGCCCACTTCTTTCCTAGCTATTTCATCAGCTGAGGAATGTCTTCACAAATCTCTCAGCCTTCCTTTTCTAAAGACTTGTTGCTTATTTATGTGAGGGGCACACGCCGTGGCACCTGTGTGAAAGTGAGGAGATAGCTCTAGAATCCGCTCTTGCCGCGGACTTGGTTGGGCCAGAGTCTCCCTTAGTTCTGCGGCAGCGCTGCATGCTCCAGGCTAGCTGGCTATCAGCTTCTACTTCTAGATGATTCTCCTCTGCCTCTCTCCTCTCCCTAGGAGGGCTGGGATTACAGACACGTGCCACAACACCCAGTTTAGGCTTTTTTTTTTTTTTTTGAGTTCAATGAACGAAATCAGGCAGTCGGGTTTGCACAGCTGGGCCTTGGATGCACAGAGCCACCTTCCCAGCACACCCTTTCCTAAAGATTTTTGAGGCCAGTGTGGTGGAGGCAGTGTGGAAGGAACAACCAGCTATAATCTAGGGATAATTGCCAAGATGACCTTAGACTAAAATCCCTTAATTTCTCTAGTCCTACCCACAATCTTTTCATTTATAAACACAAGTCTGTTCTAATTCTGATACATAGTCAGATCATCGCAAATGTCTCAGGAGACCCCAACATCACTCACAAGCAGTTTTAATAGCCTTAAACAGGCTGTGACAAAAACCATTTCCAAGGATGCTCATCGATGAACTGCTTAGTAAGGTACTGTATAATTTGTTTTAAAACTCAGGGCTGGGGATATGGCGCAGTGCTGGACCAGCACGTGGGTCTGTCCAGCCCATAGTATCTAGAGGGTGGGGCGTAGGAAGAACTTAAAGGAATGAACTGCAATTAGAAAAGAGAAACGGAAAATGATAAGAGTCGTAATAAGCACAAATTCCTGAGAGAGACACGTGAGAGGTGAGAAGTCCAACCTAGACAGAACGCCGTCAAAAGACCTCTTTACCGAGTTACAGCCCTGACTCTGTTCTAAGAGACCTTACGTATCCCACCTGCAGTGCTGCTAGGTGGAACTTTTTCCTCAAGAACTTCCTCAGGAATCCTTAGTTTTAAAAAAATCTCTTCCACTTTGGCTCTGCCACTGCCGTCCATGCTGATAAACGAATTTTGTGCTATAGCGTTCAGGTTAGCAACACAGTTGTTTTTATTGTTGGCTATCTTACGTAGAGTTTTCAATTCACTGACAGCGGAAGGCCTAGAAGGAAGGAGAAAGCATTTTCATTTGTCTTGGTTCTTCCCTTAGCTGACAGTCCTCCCTGCCTCAACTGTGCTCATCCCGAGGCAAGGACAGCATCGTATGGCTCCACATTACCGTCCTCAACCCTGCTGCGTCTTTAAACATGTCCTAAATAGAATCAGAGTCTTGGGTTTCTCCCAAAAGACCTAGAAGTTTTTCCCTGGACTTAGGTGGCAAAGCCAAGTAACAACTCCCTGGGTCGTATTTAATAGCTGCTGAGAAAAATCCTACCTAATTTATCGAATATACTTCAGGATTTTCAAGTAATTTCTGAAGAGCATGAAGATTCGAGTCCCAGCGGCCCTAAGAGGACCCATCTTGCCTGTTTCCAGCCATTAAGGCTTCTATACTCCTGTTTCCTAATACTGGAAGAGCTGAGGCAGCTTAGAAGTATGGGCCAAAATACTCATCCACAAAGTTTCTATAAAGAGTGGTTTTCAGATGCTACTTATGCCTCAAATCTACAAAAAGGGTGATTTTTCATAGCCCTTGGAGGGATGCAGTTACGACATTCCACAGCAATCTGATACACAATAAGGAACTTGGGGTTTTAAGTGTACGCTGTCACTAAAGAGGGTTTCATAACACATAGGAAGTTACCTGTGGCTTTCGTTACCTAGTCAGTAAAGGAGAGTTCACATTAGCAGAGGAAACAGGCACAGATTCCATTCTGTTCAAGGGTCACACCAAATCGGAGGTGGCAGATGTGAGGACTGGACCGGTAGGGTAGTAACCACAAGTCAGCTGCCACACGGTGGCAGGGTTTCCCTGCACAAAATCCTCTGTGTGGCAAGAACATTGACTTGCACTATGTATAATCAGTCTCTGCTTTGGGTTTAAGCGCTTATTTCAAACTATATTTATATTTGCTGTTTTCAGGGGTTCTAGATCCCAATTGAAATGCTAACCAACAAAATGCTTTCTGCATTAGCTTAGTGTTAGTTCTCCCAAGCAGCCAGCTCCTGCCCCATTTGCTTTAAGCATCAGTGGTGTAAAATGAAAAGATCATACACTCACAATAATAAAAGTGGCTGTGAATTTAGTACGTGATTACTGTGGGCCAACACTTTGCAAGCATTTTAACTGCTTCCCCCAGCAACCCGGACACAGGTAAAGCTGTCGTCTCTATTTTATAGACACGCTGAATGGGATTACACATGCTAGAAAGTATCCGTGGTTTGAATCCAGACCTCCCGGTTTCCAGAGTTGGAGTGGAACTATGGCCCACTATGTTGCCAAGGCTGATCTCAGGGTTTATGGGATCTGCCTGTTGCCACCTCCCAAGCAGCTGGGACTAGATGCAGGTGCCACCATGCCCAGCTTTGGAACTACTACTCTACACCACCGTGAATTATAAGGAACAATTAGTTCATAGGGGCATGTTAAAGTCCAGTTTCTCTGATCAGATAAGTGGTTGATTGTTGATATAATGACTCTCCTAAGACTTCATCATGCTCTAAAGTAGGACCCACATTCTTTACCAAACTACAAAAGCATTCTTGAACCCTCAGAGCAAGCATGTCCCACACCCTCTGATTTGAACAAAACCAGCTTAGTCGATGTTGGTCCTAAAGAGAGTAAATATCTTCATTTGCTAAAATTTAAATCCCTGATTATTTCAAAAAGAACACAGGTACACAAAAATACAGCATTAAAAAAAAATAGTAGCCTGCTCTAAAGATGTAGGTGGAGAAACTAGTGCATACAAAGGCCTGGGGCAAAGCAGCCCACGTCCCTGTCTACTGCTGCTTGTGTTCCCCTGGGCTGATTTCTTCCACAGCTCTGCCTCCCTCCCCGGGTAGGCTGTGTGCATCTCTCGGAGTCAGCATTCGCTATGAGAAAGCGCAGCCCTGTGCCAGGGCGAGGCTCTCACCATTCTTCCCAGGCACCGCCCTCCGTCATTCCACTCTGTCTCTGCACACGCTTCTCTTTCTTCTCGCAGCGGCTTCTCTCTTCCATCTGGATGAACTTGCCCTTTGGGAAAGAACTCAGTGGTCACACTCTGGAGGCTTTTCTGGGCCCTCTAGCTACTGCCTCCTTCTTATTCTCATTGCCCAGGGGGCTCTAATCTGTAGCTCACACTTAGTGTTTTCATAGTTTCTTTGAGCTGCTCCCGCACTGAGGGCTATCTCCTTATGGTGAATGACTTTTATTTATCTTCCTTACCTCTGACATCTGATGAATGACCATGTTTTATTTATCTTTTTTTAAGGTTTATTAATTATGTATACAGTGTTCTGTCTGCATGTGTGCCTGCAGGCCAGAAGAGGGTGCCAGATTTTACTACAAATAGTTGTAAACTACCATATGGTTAGTGGGAAATGAACCCAGGACCTCTGGAAGAGCAGACAGTGCTCTTTACCGCCGAGCCATCTCTCCAGCCCCCATGTTTTATTTTTTTATTGCTAGCCTCTGACCTCTCTAGATGTATCTGTTGTTTAGCAGCTGCTTGCCAGATGTTGAAGGCATGAATAAGGCAGGGAAACTGAGTCTGAAATGTTTGAGTGACTCGGAGTATAGTTGCTATCCCACAGGAGGGTCACTGTTTCAGAGGACAGCACTCTTCTCCTCTCCTGAATAGCAAATATGTGTGGATGGTATAGTTATGCCCCTGCCCAGTCTGTGGCAGAAAATGCCAGTAAACCAAGCACTACCAAACCTGGCATGTTGCTGTTGAGCTGCAAGTATTACTCCAGGAAGTTGACGACAGAGAGAGACCAAGAGATGAAGTGTGTGTGTTCGCCTTGCCTTATTCCATGCTAGACCCTCCTACGTGTCCATTTTGTGTGCACAGCAGAATGACTGTTGACTACAAGTCTCCTCTCGACTCTGTCAAAGACAAGGTACCCCAGAACTGCCTCTTAGAGGCTTAGAAGCCACTGTTTGCCATAAAGGAGATCTGAAGGCAGAGAACTAGTCTCCCAAGTTTTTTGTTTCTCGATGTGTGCGGCTGTATCAAGCTAGAGCTTCAGTCCTGATCTGGAAAGCTGCTGACAGTTAGGATCTGAACACTACAGTCAATGGCCCTTCTCGCTCTCTCATACTGACTCTCCTTTAATTTCACAAAGCCAGTGTTAGGATATTTACTTATAAATAGTAGGAAAAGAATGTGAACACAGAATCAAGTAGCAGTTTATGGTACATGTTTGTTAAGTTCACTACTGTCTTGCCTGAGACTGCCTGGCAGATATGCAGCTTTCAGAACAATTCCATTTCAGTTTTCGTGTGTGTGTGTGTGTGTGTGTGTGTGTGTGTATGTATTTCCCAAGACAAAGAAGTTTCTCTGTGTAGGCTGGCTATCCTGAAGCTTACTCTGTAGACCAGGCTAGCCTTGACTTCAGAGATCTACCTGCCTCTGCCTCCCAAGTGCTGGGATTAAAGGTGTGTGCCACCACCAACTGGCCCATTTCACTCTTGATACAGTTCTGCAGAGGTTCTGCAGCAAGACCTGTTTCCACCCTACAGTCCTTCCCCTTTCCTCTCCCAGCCTCCCAGTCCAGAAAAAACTGTCCCCTTGTGTTTATGTGGCCAAGAAGACCTGAGGAAGGACTGAATGCAGGTAATGGACATAAGCTATAAGAGAAGAAATAACGCCAAGGGCTTCTCTAGTTCTAATTATGTCTTAGGTTTTTCCTTTCTGTGTGGTGAAGTCCACTAACGTGCATTTGATAGTAAAAGTAAAATCCAAGGTGAAGTTCTAGAGCTTGAGAATGGCTAGTCTAGCTGAATAGAAGTTAGATGTCATTATGATGTATTGATTTTGGGTTTGGTGTATAGTGATCCCACCACAAAGTTCTTTTTATAATTAAGTTTATTTTTACAGAAAGATGCCTGGGCTTTGATAGGTCAATGGACTCTCTAGTATCTGCTTTCTTTCTCTTCTTGTAAAAAGGAAGATTTTCTTTACCCCCTCTGTTGGCATATATAGCTTCAAAATCCATCAAAAAGCTGTATCAACATAACTTCTCAGTTTGCAGTTGTCCCAGAGATATTTGACTAGGATTAAAATGAAGCTGATAGGCCATGCTCTCATACTGCCAACAGGTCTGGATTAATAGACACAGCCAATCCCTCTTCATTTCTTATTACCTTCCACATGCTAGTGCAAAGCTCTCCGTGTACGTTCTCTCACTCTGCATTAGATTTGTATGGTCTAGATTCTATTTGACCCCTCATTAAAGAAAGCTGAAATCTAGGAGAACTTGTACACAGAAAGTGTTGGAGGAAAGGAGACTAAAACAACTTTATAACGCTACATTTAGTCTGTGGTCTGCATCATTCCTTAGTTACAACTCTTTCGTAATGGAAGGACCACTTTGCAAGGTAATAAGTGACTTTCTGGTTATGGGACATGTTTAATCAGATACTGGACAAACATAATCTCAAAAAGCTGTTCTACTAATAAAGTTCATGTTAATGTTAGTAATGATGATTTCCTATTGGTCAATAGAATGGCTTCTCATTAGTCTCCATTCACTTCCCATCTGCAATCATTATCATCAGCTCTAATTATCACAGGCTCTATGCCAGATGTTCTGTGTTTATCCCTAGTTCATGGAGTAGGAAACTGAGCATTGATTTCTCTAAGACCATATGCTAATACAACAGAGCTGGGCTGAAGCACAGCCATTGGCTGTAATCCCAGTTCTTACTACTACATTGAGTCATACCTCTCTCTCTCCTCTCTCTCTCTCTCTCTCTCTCTCTCTCTCTCTCTCTCTCTCTCTCTCTCTCTCTCCAGGGTTTCTCTGTAGCTTTGGAGCCTGTCCTGGCCTCAGACTCACAGAGATCCAACCTGCCTCTGCCTCCCCAGTGCTGGGATTAAAGGCGTGCACCACCACCACCTTTGAATTATCTCTTACCATTGACACTTGCGTCACATGCTTGAGTTTATCTTTCTGTCATCAATAAAATGCATGTTATAAAATTTAATGCAAAATAACAGAAATACTTAACAGAGAAATTCTCCACACTCAGATGGCCCAGAGATAAAACCATCATCTTTAATAATCACATGTTTCTAAAAACCAGTGTGCATTTTTTCTTACCCCTTTCAGTATATCTGAGGTATTCTCTGTGACTCTCCAAAGCTACAACTCACGATTTTGAATGACTGTGTTATATGAAAACAAGCATGTACCACTGCTTCTTCTAGTTGGCATTTGAGTTTTTCTACCATTTTTTTTCTTCTGAAAGAAGTCAGGGAGATGCAGACAACATGTACATCACTTTTGTAAGGATCTCAAAGGCAAAGTCTGCATCATATTTCAGAGTCATGGGACACATGCGTTTAAACATTTTACTTACTTTTTCCCCCCAAAATACCCAACAAGAAGGTTCAATAGAGTATAAAGACTGACTCACCAACAGCCTTTTTTTTTTAAAGAACTGGACTTACAGTAGTTATAGTAGCTATTGTTTCCATAACAAAAACAGTAGGCTAACACTCGTATGTTTTAATGCTGCATGAGATTTCCAGTCTCATGTTCACTGTTCATTCACATCCCCCTACCCTACCCACATCCCACTCCCACACAAGACAGATTGTGTGTGGTGTGTGTGTGTGTGTGTGTGTGTGTGTGTGTGTGTTTGTAGCCCTTACTGTCCTAGAACTAGCTCTCTAGACCAGGCTACTCTGAAAATCATAAAGATCCGCCTGCCTCTGCCTTCTGAGTGCTGGGATTAAAGCCCTGTGCCTCCACTGCCCAGCCAATAATCCTTATTGTTGTTGTTGTTACAACTACAGTTCATGGGAGCTATGTGTCTCCCATATATTAAATGCCTAGATAGAGTGCTCTTACTATTTTTAGGGATAAAGTGAGAGTTAGGATGTTAATACGAAAGCTCAAATTTGTGTCCCAGTGCTCAGCTATTAGGTCATCGTGCTAGAATCTCTCCAAAAGAAGCAGGCGTGGCCTCCAAAGTTCTTTCCAAGCCTTATTGTTTCACATACACGTATTCTGTAGATTATTTTATCCATCCATATAGCCTCCAGAATATATCTCCTAAAGCTCTTGTTCCAATGTCTAGCAGCTTACTAGACATTGCCAAGTGACTGTGTAAGGAGTGGTACTTCAAACATAGCACACGCAACATGGAAATCATTATCTCCCTAAATCCTAGACTCCCCCAAGCTAGTCTCTTCTCCTCTGGCAGCAGAGGTTCATTATGTTCATCTAGCTGTCGAGCCAGAGACTTTGTCTTTTTTTTTTTTAAAAGATTATTTATGTATGTTAAGAGTGTTCTTTCTGCATGTACACTTTTACACCAGAAGAGGGCATCAGAGCCCTTTACAGACGGTTTTTGAGCCACTGTGTGGTTGCTGAGAATTGAACTCAAGACCTCTCTGGGAGAGCAACCACTGCCCTTAACTACTGAGCCATCTTTCCAGGTCCAAGTCAGAGACTTCCAAGCCACTTTTGTTTTGGGCCACTGCCGCACTTCCTGTCGGATTGGTTTCAAAGTTTGTCAGCATAGACTACAGACTGCTTCTCAATCTGTCATCTATACCTCCTTTTACTACAGCTTAGGAACTTAAAGACCGCAACACCTCTCTTGGGCTGTTGTATCTGCCCTCTAAGTGCTCTTCCTCCTTTTCCCTAGGTACTGTCTTTCAGGCCCTTCGCTATCAGAGCTAACGTCTGAAAGCTGATAACTGGCTACCATATCCTGTCCAAAGGTCTTCAATAGCTTCCTTCTAAATAAGTACTAAACTAATTAGTGTAGTTTATGAACATTCCCTAGAATGACCCTAGTATTTCACCCCAAGTTTATTGGCAGTATGCCATTACCTATGCACCTTAAACTATAGCAAGTCATGACTACTGACTTTCCTGAGAAATGTCGAGCAGCTCCAGGACACCGAGCTTGTGGTCACACTGCTTGGAAGACCCTCTCTGGCATCTTTTCTATCTGGCGTTACAGTTGTCTGCCGACGTTTAAGATCCTGGACCCTTCTTGCGCACAATTTACACTCACAGCTCTGGCTGCACAATTTAGTCCTTGTCATTTTTGTTCCTAATTCTATCAAAAATGTACTACAGGGGACTTTTAGACTGGTTATGTGTATGCTTTCTCCAAGGAAAATATCTGAAACATATTAAGTACTTCTTATTCTTAGGAGCGTTACTTACAAATCGAAGTGTTTGGCCAGGTGGTGGTGGCACATGCATTTAATCCCAGCACTTGGGAGGCAGAGACAGGTGGTTCTCTGTGAGTTCAGAGGTCAGTCTGGTCTACAGAATGAGTTCCAGGATAGCCAAGGCTATACAAAGAAACCCTGTCTCAGAAGACAAAGCAAAACAACAGAAACAAACAAACAAACAAACAAACAAAATGAAGTGCATTTGTAACTCGGGCAAATTTAAACCAAACAACTCCCAAGTTTGTTTCCAAATCTGAAAATCTCTGTCTTTTCTATGTACTGAAATCTTACAGGATGCCCTTGCAACTATTACTCTGCCTTGGAACAAACTCTTGCTTTGAGTGGCCTGTTCTGCTCTAACTTCTTTGCAGAGACTCCAAAAAACAAGAATGTAGGCTGCTGGCCATGGCAGTCCAGAGAGTGTTCCACTGAGTTCCTGAAGGAGGTGGGGTAAAGCACGTTAGAGCACATGGGATCCCGAGCGGAGTCTCAGGACATCTGGGACTGATTGTTCTGGTGAGAGGCTGAAGCCGAGAGAGCGATTCTTGCGCTGCTTTTGGACATCTGGGCTTTGGCAACTACCCCATGGCTTTGCTCAGCAGTTCTTGGGAAACGAGATACGGGCTTGTTTCGGGGAAAGCAAAACCTTTATTGACGTAACATCTACTACAGCGGAGGACATCAAAAGATTTCTTTCCCCCTTATATTGACTCTGGCTAGGTCTAGATGTCACTGTCTTCAGCAGAGAAAGAGCAATTAGCGACCTACGTTAAAATCCCAGCAGCCCTGCCTCTTCCTGGGCGAAGTATCTGGAAAAACTCAGTTCTCAGTGTGTCTGTGTCAAACGGGTTCTGGAGTATGACCTGCTTCATAGATCTCTCAATATGCAGATGCCAACCCATCAAAGTCAGATTCTCTACATAGTGAAAGAATAGGAATCTGAAACCTGATTGACCTAAGTTCAAGCACTTCAGGACACTTTAGACTGTCTGGTCTGCACTGGCTTCCACAAGTGCCCCTCAGTTTCTCCTCCTGCTACGGCTCCTGTCAACTTGAGGCTACTGAGAAAATATATTCACTCCATTTATCTTGAAGTTTCTCTTTAAAAAATTTAAAACATATTTTACTAACTCTGAAAATATACTGTGTTTTCACCATCTTATCTCCTCCCCATCTTCTCCCGGATCCACCTCTGATCTCACCCATCCAACTTTGTTCTCTCGTTTTTCTTAAAGTCCTCAAGTCCTATTAGTGCTGCCTGCACAATTTTACACGTGTGCCTTAAATTTGTGTGGACCTGGCTCATGTTGTCATAACCACTATGAGTTCACACGTATAACTGTTTTATGCAGAGGACATTTCTTCACTGTAGTCATCCAAGCACCACGGCCCCTTACAGTCCTTCCGCTCCCTCTTCCACAATGATCCCTGAGCCCTAGGAGGGGGGGAATGCAGATGATGTGTCCTTGCAGGCTGAGCACTCAACAGTTGCTTAGTCTTTGAACCTTGACCATCTGTGGGTCCCGTATCTTTATACATATTTATTTTTTTATTGCTTTAGTGTGTGTGTGTGTGTGTGTGTGTGTGTGCACGTTCCAGGGCTGAAGGAGCAGAATGCTCCCACAGCACATCAGCATGCATTTGGAGGTCACAGGACAGTTTGCAGGAGTCTGTCCTTTTCTCCTACCGTGTGGGTCCCAGGGATCATCTTCAGAGGTGGCAGCAGGTTCCTTTAAGGGACTTAGGCATCTCACCAGCTCTGAGGTTTCTCTTACTTGAATATAAGCTGGGTAGAAAAAGTTTTACTCCAATTTTGAGGAAAGAGCCTGTGTTGCTTCTCTGAAATTACATACTGCTTGCATTTTCCTTGTCGTTTCATTAGTAGTTATTTCAACACACAATAGGTCCTTTAAAGAGGGCAGCCTGTCAAAGCCTCAATCACATTGTGATTCTGACTAACAATTCCCTCCAATTTCAAATATTTTGACGTGTTACCTCAAGAGTAAGCAGCAACAAGAGTTCTGTAAGGAAGGGGAGGGAGGAGAGTCTAGCTCACACTGACTTAGCAATGCTCTGTTGGGCTTGTTTAGACAGGATTCTGCTTAAATCCTTATGACTTAAGAAGTCCTAACAGCTCATGATTTACTGATATGTCAGTGGTGGAGAATCCCAGTCTCAAGGAGGAGTAAATGATTTGCTCAGGTTCATGGAACGTCCTAAGCAGTGAAAAATAGGTTAAAATCATAAGTCTTACTCCAGTCATGAACATTCCTTACCCTACTCATAACATCAAATAATAATATGGTAATGTCTATGAGTCATTTAAACATCCTGGCTCATTATGACTCCACTTCAGAACACGAATTACTGTCATTATCGATATTTTATTATGATGTTGACAATCAGTGAGCATTTAAGATTTAAGGTTTGCCAGACCTGAGCTTTATGTATGGTCTCATTAATGCAGAAATGAGAGGGAACTGCCATTATTATAGTGGTGCCTAACTACAGGCTAAGGGAGTTGAGTAAGTTCTAAGTGGGGCCAAGGGCGTTAAAGTAAATTCTCTAAGACGGGAGAGCAGAGCGTAGGAGCCTTGAGTCTTGAATCTGCTTTTAGAGTAGAAGCTAGACTGCCTCCAGAGGCCGCATGAAAAAGTTTAGGGACCTGTATTAAATCCCAGCGCCGCCTCTTTCTGGGCACACTAGCTTAAGCGAATCAATTCTCAGGTTTTCCATACAGAAATGGTTCTGGAGCATGTCAGTTGAGTTGCCGTGCGCATTTGTATAACCAAGTCCACCGAAAGTCCTTACTACATTGCAAAAGGAAAAAAAAAATCTGATCAACTTTAGTTTATATCTGACCCCAAACATCTTAAGTTTCGGTTTTAACCTGAGACAAAAACATACCTACCCAGCTGGGGCTTTTAAGTCAGAAATAGCATGTGTTACAGAAATGGAAGCAGATTCATATTCTAGTTTTTTCATATTCTTATTGTTTTGATTTTTAAAATATGCCTTTATACATACTTGCATGCAGGGAGCAAATTCCTCCCTGCTTCTTTGTGTGGTCCTCTGTACCCCTAAACTGAGTGTTATAGAAGGACACTGAGGAACCCAATTCTCTGGACAATAAAGGCAAGAGCCTTTCTCAGGGCCTACCTGAAGTGTGGCTGACGAGGCTGGTGTGGATAGCACGGACTGCAATGTTCTGCAAGCTCATTTCTCCCACTTGACTAACCTAGGGAGTCTGCTGAGAATGGACTGATTAGGAACCACTTCTGGTGAACGAGATCAGAATCCTAACCACATCCATTGTGGTAGATTGAATGTAAGTTTTCCCCATAAGCTCATAGGAAGTGGCACTATTAGGAGGTGTGGCTTTGTTGGAGGAAGTGTGGCCTTGTTGGAGGAAGCATGTCATTGCAGAAGCAGGCTTTGAGGTCTTATATATGCTCAAGCCATGCCCAGTGTCTCAGGCCACTTCTTGTTGCCTTTAAGTCAAGATGTAGGGCTCTCAGTTACTTCTCCAGCACCATGTCTGCCTGCTCACCACCATATCCCACCACAATGATAATGGATTAAACCTCTGAAAGTCTAAGACACCACATTAAATGTTTTCCTTTATAAGAGTTGCCATGTTGTGGTACCTCTCCACAGCAATAGAAACTCGAACTAAGACACCAATAAACCGGACCCTCTTTGTTACAGAACTCTCTGAGAAAAGCACACAGCCTTTTGGATCACATTTATTTGGAACCAAATCTCTAAGTCTATGAATTTGAGAAAAATCTTCAGAACCTTGAGCTCCATTCTGTCAAATGAGAGCTTCATATTGGGTAGTTATAGAACTTTAAATGAAATTGTTTCTAAAAAGGACCTAGCTCAGTTGGGGATTTTAGCAAACACAACCATTTTTAATCTCACTTTTTTTAAATGGCAGCAATTCAGTGCCAATATCACATTGAGATGTACAAGTATAAATGATAAGGAAAGAGAGGAGATTGGGTTAGGTCTCTGCCTAGTATCCCCTTTGGCTTAAATCTAAACATCAAAAAAAAAAATCTGAACATGCTAAATAGGCCCAACTGCCTGCCATGTATTTAGAGACCTAGATATATTCAATGAGAAAAATAATTTTAATATGTTCACTTATTGACTGTTGAAATCCACAAATATACAATCTTGTGGCTATCATATTGTCAACAAAGATCTTGTCTTGCAGGATTTGTCTAAAATGCTCAGCACTGAGAGTGATATGCTTAATGTACACACACACACACACACACACACATTATATATATATATATATATAATATATATATAATATATATATATATATATACTGCATATTACTACAGTCATCTTCTGGAACTCTGGACCGTAACCTAATAAGAGAGGAACTAATTATGTCCAGTATAGAATTTGACAAAAACTATAAATGAGCTAAGATTTTTGCTTAACTAGATAATCACCAGTACCTGGCTGAATCAGACAGGCTGATTCATATACCATAGTGACAACATGGTTTGTGTCTGTGGAAAATCTGACAGAAGATGCAGAACTTACCTCTGCAATAGGGTAAGGAGGCTTTTAGTTTCTTTGCTCTTGACGTGCTCAGTTCCATAGACAAGAATTTGAACCATCAGACACTGTAGGTGAAATGAGAAATGTAACAGGTTACAGACACTCAGAGCAAACATGCCAATGTCAATTGCAAGCCAAAGCCAGAAGCAGACTGGTGGGCCTGGGCTGTCCCAAGTTTACAGATGGAATGCATGCACTTCATCCCACTGGTTCCTGGCCAAAGAGAAGAGTGGTATGGACTGAAGGCTCAAGTTACTTTTTGTAGCCTGCATGTGATATATACACAATCCAGTTTACTGCACTTGTTGCTATAGACGACCAAAGCAACAGGACCCCAAAGTGATAGCATCCGTCCTTAAGACATGGTTATAACACTGGTCTCTATCAGGATATTGTTTTTAAAAAAATTCAAGCTAAATAGATACACAATTGAACTCCATGTATGCCTGCCAAAGCTGCCTTGTAGTCTGATGTTGATCACATTATTCTTAGGCAGGTTTCTTGATGCTTTATTGCTGACATTTGTTTCCACATAAAATAAATCTAATCTCTATCTCAAGCAGCCAACAGAACCTAAGCAAATGCATGAGTTGATTTTCAAAACACCGGACATCAGACAATAAAACAAAAGTGATTACCACAAAGAGAGAAAGTGAGTGTGGCAAATGACATGATTGCCCTAGGTTACCTCTTTGCATTTCTGGGCTATCATACAGAAAAGAAAGAGCAAATTAGGTTTACCAGAATCTCTCATGAAGCTGAGAGTCCAAGTAGACGTCTAGAGAAGGGATACAGAAAGGAGATACCTTCACAGGAAAACAATGGGGATCTGCAGTGACCCTCCCAAGTAGCAAAGGCTAGCCCTTGCATGAGAGAAAACTGCAGAAAGCACAGAAAGGAGTCATGGGCAGGGAATGGTGGGCAGAGCACCTGGCATTTATGCCAGGTTAAGTTAGTGACTGTTCTCACCATGACTAAATGGTGTCTAGTCTCATGCGAGACCTCCAAAGCCACACAAACAAACACCAAGTTGTTTACGAGCAGTTTAACTGGAATGAATTTCGAGAATAATTAGAAGACTACAATGAGATCCAATACCTACTAAGGTCTATAGTGTCAGCCTTTAATCCCAGCACTCTGAAGGCAGAGGTAAGCAGATCTCTGAGTTTGGGGCCAGCCTGGTCTACAGAGCAAGTTCCAGGACTCTGGAACTCAGCATGAAAAACAAACAAACAAAAAACAGTGAAACCTATAATGACAAAAAGCATCCAATCAAAACTAACCAAGAAGCATATGGGAACAGTGGCACATTCCTATAATCCAGCTCTCAGGTAGCTGAAGCAAGAAGAATCATGACTTTAAGACCAATATGAGCTATAGGGAGACCCTGTCACAAAAAAAAAGGAGGAGGAGGAGGAGGAGAAGGAGATGCAGAAGGAGGAGGAGGAGGAGGAGGAGGAAAAGGAGGAGGAGGAAGAGAAGAAGAAGAAGAAGAAGAAGAAGAAGAAGAAGAAGAAGAAGAAGAAGAAGAAGAAGAAGAAGAAGAAGAAGAAGACGAGCACACTGGATGCCCTTCCAGAAGTACTGAGTTTAATTCCCAGAAACCACATGGTGGCTTACAACCATCTGTAATGGGTGCCTCTTCTCACCTGCAGACATACTTGCAGACAGAACACTTTACACATAATAAATAAATAAATAAATCTTTTTCAAAAACTATCATTGGAACTATATTTGTTTTCCACTCACTGCCCCCACGTGTGTGTGTGTGTGTGTGTGTGTGTGTGTGTGTGTGTGTGTGTGCTAAGGTTGAACAGATTCATGGACACACACACATACAGAGAGGGATCAAATAAAAACTTTGGAGATAAATATGTCTTACATAAAAACAAACTGGATATGATTAACAGCTGTTTTGATACTAAATTAAAAAAAAATTTGAAGACACTGAAATGGAACTATCTAAATCAAAGCTAGCTATGGATCATCTCAGTGTAGACAGAATAACAATTTTATAATATTCAATATCTGCTTCTAATTAAAAGCTCTCACCAACTTAGAAGGAAAGGAAAACTTCTTCAGTATAATACAATATCTGAAAAGATCTATAGTTAACATCAACTCTAATAAGGAAAGCCTAAAGAATTTTTTCACAAAGTTTGGGATCAGACAAAGGCGTCTGCTCCCCTCTGGTCTACTTGACACAGCTTTTGCATTCTGATTGCGCAGTAGGATAGGAAGAAGAAATGCAAATCATCCAGCTTGGAATCAAAGATACCATATTTATTAGCACATAATGGGACTATCTGTGTGGAAAATCTGACAGAGCGCACAACACCGGTACTAGAGCTAACAAGCTAAGCAAATGTGCCAAGGTCATGAGACACAAGATTATAGAAAACCCAAATCAATTGTGTGTTCACATATCAGCAACAAACAATCAGAAAGATATATTTTAAACAGGATAAAAATGCAAACTCAGATAAATATGAGAAAATACGTGCAAGACATATATTGAAAACTACAAAATATTATTGTGATAAATTATAATTTATATTAATTCTGTAATCCATGTTCATGAGAGAGGTCACAAACACTATTAAGATGTCATATCCCACCTGGGTGATGGTAGCAGCAGGGAGGGCAATAGCGCAAGCACAAGCAAGCACATGTAAACTCACAATGAGTAAGCAAAACTGGCCAAGACAACCTGTCAGTCGACCCAAAGCATGGTAACTAGTGACACGTGCTCCTAGCCAATCACAACACTACCAGCAGCGACTGCCAGGTTCCTGTGGCAGTTTAATTTCCTTAACCCCATAACCGCTCCCCAACCCCAACACACCTTTTTACAATAAAGAGCTTCTGCATTGGAATCTCCAGAGTCTGTGTCTTCCACATCTTCTCACCCCCTGCCGCCCCTCCCTGGGAAACAGGGATAGCACAACAGGTGGCAACAACAGCCAGCAAAAACCACAATGGCCCATGCCTTTAATCCTTCAATCCCAGCACTCAGGGGCAGAGGCAGGCGGATCTCTATGAGTGTGAGACCAGCCTGATCTGTAGGGTGAGTTACAGGACAGCCAGGGCTGTCACACAGAAAAACCCTGTCTCAAAAACAGAGAGAGAGAGAGAGAGAGAGAGAGAGAGAGAGAGAGAGAGAATAAAATCTCTACAAACAAATCTGGGCCTTCTGTGCAATCTCAGTCACAACTCCAGTAAGTTTTAAAATATGAATTGACATAGTGACTGTAAAATTCCTCTGGAAATGTAAAAAACCCAGAATACCATCAATAAATTTGAAGCAAAATTAGAAGTTCCCAAATTAAAGCCTTGTTTTAAAACTACACCACTCAATATGCATTAGCATATAGACAGACAAATCAATGGAACAGAAGAGTCTAGACACGCAGAAAAATCTTTATTAAATCTGTTAGCATGCAGAGCCATGGGCTTCATTTCCATATGCATGTATCAGTTTACATGGTTCTTGCTGCCCCAGTGGCCACTGTCCCCGGTGAGTGACCCCTTCCTCACCTCTGCTCTCACTCACACCCATCCCATGATGCTCTCTGGTTCCTCCTCCCCCTTCTCTTTAGATTCTCACAGTAACTTCTCTACTTTCTTAAAAAAAAACTCTGAAACACACCTTTTATTATATTTTAAGACACAGAGTCCTAGTACATTTTGTAGACCAGCTTGGCCTGAAAATTTACAGCCATCCTCCTGGCCCTGCATCCCAATTTCTAGGATTACAGGCTTACATCATGCTCTTGGCATTGAATCTGCCTTTTTAGAAATAAAAATTTGGGCTGAGAGATGGCTCAGCCGTTAAAGGTTAGGCTCACAGGCGCGCAACCCAAAGATGAGAAATGAACAGTTCCACTAAGGTTCATCTCGTGAGAAAGCTGGGTGACAGTCTTGCCCTTTCCAAAGCTCAGGCTACACCCTGATGAGGTCAGTAACTGAGGGCTGTTCTCAGTCCTTCAGGCTTCGGTACAAGAGTGCTTCCACTGGCTTTCAAAAGCTCTGGGTCTCATACCCCAGCCGAAGGCCCTCTCCTTCCTGTTGACCTATGGAAGGGACTAAGTCCAGAAGGTTGAACAAACTCCAACAAACAAAACATGCTGCTCTTGCCAGGTATCACCCAGACAGCACCAGTGAGCAATACCAGAGGGGTGCTGTGTGATGGTTTTTGTTTTTTGTTTGTTTGTTTGTTTTGGTTTTGTGAGACAGGGTTTCTCTGTGTAGTCCCTGACTGTCCTGGAACTCACTTTGTTGACCAGGCTGGCCTTGAACGCACAGAGATCTACTTGCCTCTGTCTCCAAGTCCAGGGATCAAAAAAGTGCACCCCCATGCCTTGCTTAGCTCACTGAGTCTCTAGCCTTTTTTTATGTTGGTATACTCACTGGTTATAGACCTTAGAAAGGTTAACAAAAATCAGAAAAGATTGACATATTGTGCTGACTGTTGTTGATTGTCAACTTGACCACATCTGGAATTAACTAAGACTCAGGTGGCTGTGGCACACCCATGAGGGATTTTTCTTAAATCATTTGAAGTGGGAAGCCCCACCTTTAATCTGGGTCTTTTGAGGTGAAAATGTACACCTTTAATCAGGGTCACACCTCCTGCTGGAAGCCTATAAAAAACATGAATGAAGGAAGCTTTAGTTCTTGGCCTGCTTGCCCTCACTCTTGCTGGCAAATCCATCCCATCACTGGCATTAGAGCCTCCTTCTTCATGATCCCATTGTATACTGAAGACCAGCGGAGACATCGAGCCTCATGGACTGAGCAACCACGAGATTCTTAGACTTTGTGTTGGTAGAAAGTCATTGTTGGAATAGCTGGATGGACCACAGACTGCAATCCACTCTCATAAAACCCTGTGTGTGTGTGTGTGTGTGTGTGTGTGTGTGTGTGTTCATTCGATTGGTCTTGGTCCTCTAGAGAACCCTGACTAATACACATACATATATGCACACATTTCCCCCCATATTCTGCTTATAATAAGCCCATGAATAAATGGTAACAAAATCAACTAGAGGTCGCCTTTCTTCGCTCACCTTCCTTAGCAGCCGAATCGCCTTTCTGAGCTCTCCTCTGGCAAAACAGATGCTGCCCATATTGTAAAAGGTCTCGGCTACTTTTTCACCACAGTCACCATAGATGCCAGAATTCAGTGTACACATTAGCAGTCTGTAAGCCTCCTAGGGGGTAAAAATTCAAAATAAAATTAGCCATGCCTATGCTGCGGATATAGTGAAAGGTCCTTTTCCCCACAATGACACAATCAGTCAGGAGCAGTCAGTGACGCCAACTCTCCCAAGTACTCTACCATATGCTGAGTTAATGTTCCCGCTGATAGTTGATGCCAATTAATTCACACACACACAGTACCAGCTAATCTTCAGGCTGTTCTATGGGATGGGAGCTATCGCTGTGCTTTCTTTTCAGAGAATGGAAAGAGGCCTAATAAAAGCTCAACTCTTTTGCAAGATGGCTTTGGCCACAGAGTCAGGATTCCATGCCAGCCTAAATTCCATGTTTCTTCCACTTTTTAAACTTTCAGAAAAGCCCGCGAATAGCAGAATCAAACTCATAAAATTTCTACCTAGATTCACAGTGTTTACCACTTTTCCACATTTATTTTATTGCTATTTTCTTAGATACATGTATATATGAAGATGGGTAGTTATGCAAATATTGTTATTGAAAATCAGTTATATACCGGGCAGTGGTGGCACACACCTTTAATCCCAGCACTTGGGAGGCAGAGGCAGGCGGATCTCTGTGAGTTCGAGGCCAGCCTGGTCTACAAGAGCTAATTCCAGAACAGGCACCAAAACTACAGAGAAACCTTGTCTCGGAAATCAAAAAAAAAGAAAAAAAAGAAAAGAAGAAAGAAAGAAAGAAAGAAAGAAAGAAAGGAAGGAAGGAAGGAAGGAAGGAAGGAAGGAAGGAAGGAAGAAAGAAAGAAAGAAAGAAAGAAAGAAAGAAAGAAAGAAAGAAAGAAAGAAAAGACAGAAAGAACCCACTGATTAAATCTCACTGTACCACACATCCATCCATCCATAGCCGGTGGATATTCAGGCTGATCGCACTTTCTTGCTGTTGTGAAACAAACAGCAATGAAGGCACATATGCAAGTATCTCTGTGGTAGGACAGGTAGACCACTTCCGGGCATATGGCTGGGTCGTGCGGCAGTTTTAGTTTTCCATTTTTGAGATGCCTCTGCACTGATTTCGACCAGCAGTAGGCAACGGTTCCTCCGTCAACATATCACTGCCAGCATTTGCCGCCATCTGCTCTCTTGATTTCTAGAAATTTCTTTTCTTGATTTTGTAGCTGTTTACACTCAGGTGAGATGGAATTTCAATGAGGCTTTAATTTGCGATTCTCTGGTGGCTACAGACATTAGCCACTTTAATACACATTTATTGGGTATCTGTACTTCTTTAGAGGACTGTTTGTTCAGGACATTGTGCAGTTTTCTTTCACCCTCCCCTTGTGTGTCTAGTGTTTGCACTTCTTTATATATTCTAGGTATATCTGTTTCTAAACATGCAGTATTTAGAAAGAGTGAAGAGGCTTAGTTATTCAGTTCCTGCTGTACTCTCATGAATTATGTATGGCACTGCCTAATTACCCATTTTCGAATGTATAAACAAAACATTTCTTTAGTACTAAGTTGAACATATAATCATCATTTTTATGTGCTGTATTGAAGCAAATAGTTTACATATTTTAATATCTTAATAGTTTTGAGCGTTTAAAACATGAGTGTGCTGTATTTACCTCATTTCTACTCTTCATTCTCTCCAACTTCTTCCACACAGCCCCTCTCCCATACACATTCCCTTCTCAAGTTCATGACCTCTTCCATATGTACATGGATTTAGGGGCCACCATGTAGGCTTGACAACATATTAGGGGGTTCACCCCTGAAGAAAACTTGGTTTTCCCTCCCTCTTCAGTCACCGACAGCCTGTAGGTCTTCATCTGGGGATGCACCTTGTGAACGTTCCCCTGGTTGGCACGTCCACTGGTATGGTCGTATGCGGGTTTTATTGTTGGGAGTTCAAGGGTGCAGCCTGCATGTTCTGACCAGAGAAACCACCTCACAGCAGTCCTCCTGGTCCTCTGGCTCTTACAACCTTTCTATTTCCTCACTTGCAATGCTTGTAATGCTCCCCGAGTCTTAGGGGTTGTTGAATGATACATATTTAAGGCTAACTACTACTACTTTTCAGCAAACAATGCCAATAGTTCAGGAATGTCAAAACTCTATGCTTTTGCATTTTTCAGAATAAGAAAGTGTAGATATAGTTGAAAGATGTCTCTGTTAATTTTTCTCAGTATTCAAAAATAATTGACCTACCTAAGTAAATTTATTTCTAAGTATGTCCTCTTTTTTTATACTCATGTACTTGGCATTATTTTCTTTACTCTTCAGATTTTCCATTAATAGTGCAGAGATACAAAACCCATTTTTTGTGATTTTATCTTTTAAAATTTGTTAAACTTACTAGGTGTGTGTGTGTGGGGAGAGAGAGAGACATCTTTAGGACTTTCATATAACATTTCATCATTCTGAAGAGATAATTCAGCCTCCTTTTCTAATTTGAATACTGTTTGTTTCTATTTCCAGACTAATCACTTGATACTTTCAACACAACGTTAAAATGAAGTATTGAGAGTGGACCTTCTTGTCCTATCCCTACTCTATGACACTCAGAGAAAAAGCTTCCAGTTTCCCCCCACAGAGTCTGATACCAGCATGGGCTTTTCATATGTTGATGTAGGAGAGTTTCTATCTATCTGTTGCTTTCATTGGTTAATTAATAAAGAAAACTGCCTTGCCTAATAGGTCAGAAAATAGGTAGACAGGAAAGACAGAACTGAATTCTGGGAGGAAGAAAGCAGGGTCAGGAGAGCTGCCTGCCATGAAGCTGCCAGGTCAGACATGCTGAATCTTTCCCGGTAAGCTATGGCCTCATGGTGCTACACAGATTATTAGAAATAGGTTGAATAAATATGTAAGAGTTAGCCAATAAGAGGCTAGATATAAAGGGCCAGGCAGTGTTTAAATGAATGCAGTTACCGTGTAATTATTTCGGGTGAAGCTAGCTGGGCGAATGGCAGGAAGCAGCCCACTGTTCCATCTACAAATGGCGCCCAAGCTAGCCAAGATCCGGGCAGAATGCAGCCCGCTCCTTCCTTTTACAATATGTGGTCTTTCTTAGGTTGTGGAAATTTCCTTCTGTTCTGGTACTCTACAAGGAGCTTATAACTCACACCTGGCTTGGAAGTAGGTTAAAGAATTCCTTTTCAGAGCAGAAGATGTACAATCAAACTACACATAAGCAACCTCATGAAATAGTTGTTGAGCGCCTACTATGTGCTAGTTACTGCTTGACACACTGGGCGTAACTGGGTACACACTGGGTAGTGAACAAAGTAGACAACAGTTCCTGCCCTCAGGGAGCTTCCTCTCCAGACGGCAGAGCTATTGCTCACAGTCCTGCTTTGTAGCAGATTAGAACTTAATTGTGCTCAAGGTGCTTTTTTTTGTTATTTTGTTTTTTGTTTTTTGTTTTTGTTTTTGTTTTTTGTCTGTTTCCAAGAGTTCACTATTCTAGAGAGCACACAGTTTTAGAAGAGGAGGGCTGTGAAGCACTTTGCGTGTGCAATTTTATTATGAACAAGATTGTTGTGGAATATTACTTTAACTGGGCAAAGATGTGTTATATTTGTTTATGCTGTATTTGTTTAACTATGTAAAGATGTGTTGCATTTGTTTCACTTTGCCTGCCTAAGGCACCTGATTGTTCTAATAAAAAGCAGAATGGCCAATAGCTTAGGCAGTATAAGGCCTCACCCTTTCTGAGGAGTGGATGGGGCATAGGGTAGGGAGAAGGTGGGAGGAATGTCTGGACTGGAGGGAGAGGGAACTGGGATTGGTGTGTAAAATAAGACTGTTTTAAAAATAAAAAAGAATAAGCTATTAAAGGCTGAAAAACTCATCTTTGAAAGTAAAATTATAGACCTGAGATTATTCTATGGCACTGAGATTCAAAATTAACCTTCTGAGCTATTAGAAAATGTCACAGTCACTCTGTTTCTTTCATTTTTACAAATATTAGTTAATAAATGGTGTAGGAGGTTCTTCTGTCTGTGTGTTGCTTTCATTGGTTTAATAAAGAAATTGCCTTGGCCTTTTGATAGGGCAGAACTTAGATAGGCAGAGTAGACAGAACAGAATGCTGGAAAGAAAGGCAGACAGAAAGCCAACATGGAGCCGCCAGGTAAGACATGCTAAATCTTTCCCGGTAAGCCACAACCTCTTGATGACATACAGATTATTAAAAATGGATTAGATTAAGATGTGAGAGTTAGCCAATAAGAGGCTACAGATAAAGGGTCAGGCAGTGATTTAAATGAATACAGTTTCTGTGTGATTATTTTGGGTGTAAGCTAGCTGGGCGGCCAGGACAAAAAATAGGCCCGCATGTTCCTCTTACAAATAAAAACATCATTAGTTGTAAAAATACTTATATGTGGCATAAAGGAAGCTTTTATTAATGAAAAGAAATAAATCCTTAATCCTAGGCTTATAAATTCATTTTAAACTAGTTATATGGCAGAGGAGATCATGTAAAATCTCTCCAAGTGTTCCCACTTGTCTGAGGAAGCATAAGATCTCATAACACAAAAAGTTCTTCACTGTATTCAAATACATAGAGCTTAGGTCATAACCTCCTAAGCAAAAGACTTAGACTAATGGGGTCATTAAATAAAAATGTCAGTATCTGTGCTGGTTGTTTTCAATGTTAACTGGACACAAGTTGGAGAGGAGGGAACTTCAACTGAGAAAAAAATACTTCTATACATCAGCTGTGGGTCATTTTATTAGGGATCAATGGGGGAGGGCCCAGTCCATTATGGGTGGTACCACCCCTGATCTGGTGGTCTTGAGTGTAAGAAAGGCTGAGCAAGCCAAGGGGAGCAAGCCAGTAAGCAGTACTTCTCCATGGCCTCTGTATCAGCTCCGGCCTTCAAGTTTGTCCTACGTAGGTTTCTGCCCTAACTTCCCTCAGTGATGGACTGTGATGTCGAACTGTGAGATGAAATAAGTCCCTTTCTTCCCAATGTTTTATATGGACTTGGTGCTCCATCACAGGTCTAGAACTCATAACTGAGACAGCACCTAAGGCACTTTACAGAAGTTAAATGTGAAGATGAGGTTGTGTCTAGTGAGCGATGAAGGTGAGACTGAAAGGGAAACACAACCGTGAAAAAAAAAAGAAAGAAACCAGCAGTTAGATCCAAAGGTAGTGGCTAGGTTTGATTCCAATTAGTAAATTTATAAAGGTGGAGCTTGAAATGTACTGGATTTGAAGGACTTCACGTATTATCACAAAAGCAAACTATTTTATCAATATCATAAGCCGCAGCAGTCCTGTGTGTGACATCTAGTTTCATCTGACACTTGTGTGAACTCTAGTTTCTGAACTGTGAGACAAAAAAAGGCCATCTATCTATATCTAACAAACAAAACAGAAGTCATGTTTATGACTTGGTAACCTTACATGATTTTCGCCATTTTGGAGGAGCCATGTACAAAAGTCTTCAATGGTGGTGAGACTCTCATTGTTGTCAGAGCCCAGTATCTGATATGCACTAATACTCCTTATATAATATATCTCAACGGCATCTGAAAAAGAGGAGAGGATTATTTAAAGCAAATTTCAAGCCTTCGTAAATGTCTATTATCAGCTTGGGTTCCTTCGGCATCATCATGCTTAAAGTCTGTGCCTGCTCCTACCTCAGGTTTCACAAAACCCTTCAAAAAGATCAAGACAGGATCAGATAGAACCAGACAATAGGCTCATGATGAAACACACGTATGGATTTCAAGTGGGGGGAAAGGGCATCAGTCCAAATAGTCCTGTTATCTAAAAGGCCCAAATAATTCTCATATTAGACACTCAGGGACATTAAAAGACGATACCTCTAGCTAAAACTTAGATATTTTGTGTTTATATATAATGTATGTGTATATATTAAAGATATATAATAATATCAGTGTATGTATGTATATAGAGATATGATTTGACAAACGGGTCCTTGAAGGAAATGCCAGCATTAAAGGTGGAGCAATGGGTGTTACCATTAAAAGTATGGTAATACTTTTATATTATGGTAATACTTTTAATAAAAGTATTAAAAGTATAAAAGTATTAACTCAGAATGCCTTTTAAGGGACTGTGATGGTTAGGAGCTGTGACTAAAACCGGGGCCCTCCAATGCCTGCTTTACCATTCTCTCTTTTATTCTATTTTTTTCACAAAACATATCTTGTTCATATTCCCTTACCCCCCTCCTCTTAGGTTCTCCCCTCTTCCCCATCTCCCTATCCACCTTAAAAAAAACTGTCTCAAAAACTAAACAAAAACACTAAAATAAAAACAAAGAAAATTAACACATAAGTACCAAAACAAAACAAAAAGCACACGATACACACAAGGCCACAGTGTGCATTTTGCATTGGTCAACTACTCCTGGGCACGGAGCCCGCCCTACAGCGTGTGCTTGCCTTCTACTGTCAGCGTATTTGGCAGTTTCTCTAGCTGAAATGTCATATCCATGAACGACACATCGAGAGTAAAAATGAAGGAGGATGTACTGGTCTTCTTCCTTTTAACTCTGAGATAAAACTGCCCATAACCTTGATAGATGCAGGAATGTTGCTGTGGGTAGCTCCATGGCCATCATTCCAGTTTCCCCGAGGGGCTGTCCACCGTCTTCTTGGTGGCTGTGATGGCATGGAATGTAGCCATGAGTACGTCAAGTATGCCAAGTAGTCAAGTCACGGACTGTGGTCAGGTAGGGCCTCAAGTTGTCATGCTTCTCATGGCTCACACTCATCACAGACTTGTGCGCAGCATCAGAAGAGCCAAAGGTGTTTTCTCTTTTGGCCCAACCTTACCAGTGGGCCCAAACTTTTCCATGATTGTGAAGACTCCAGTAGACTCCACAACATACATACAACTACCCCACTTGATGTTGTCAGGATTACAGTCCTGGAAGATAGAAATGGCCTTCCCATGAGAAGTTTCCTTGTTCTCAGTATTGACTGTGCCGCGTAACTTGCTCTGGGTAGATTAATACTGGAGCATGAAGACTATGTCATTGAGGTCAGTTAAAGACATCATCGATGACAATATCCACTTCCTCACAGCTGAAGGCAACCTGAGTGATCAAGTGTCCAGTATGGCCAAATCCGTCCATTTCTACCTTCACCATAATGTCTCAAGGTGGGCATTGCATGTGGCTGTCTGTGGAATAGGAAGAGCTGAAAGTCCTTCTTATGGTTTTTTTTTTATTACATCTTAAATTTTGTTTTTGAGGGTGCACAAAAAGGGTGGTAAGGATAGGTATTTATGTGCCACGGGCACACACGGAGGTTGGAGCACAGCCTTCAGACATCAGTTCTTCCCTTCCGCTGTGCAGAGTCTGGGGACTGAATTCAGGCATCATGATGGGTGGTAAGCACCTTTACCTGGCCATCCTCCATCCTTCCTTCCTCCATCCTTCCTTCTTCCATAACATCCTTATGTAATGGAAATTATGTTGAACTGCTATTATTCTCTCTTCAAATGCTAGGTAGAATTCCACAATGATATTGTCTGCACCTGAAGATTTTTTTCTTAGAAAGGTGAACCACAAATTTATTTTTAATCCTTATGAGGCTATTAAGCTACTTGTTCATCGTGGATAAGTTTTAAATTCTTTGTACAGGACTTTAAATGAAACAAAGTTTCAGATCTTTTTGTAACTAAGTCTTCAATCTCTTCTTTCATAGTATTACCTTTATACATTCTTAGAAAACCTTTGCTCTTGAGTTTAAATTTTAGTTTTTTTCATTTTAGAACTTATTTTCTCATGGCTACTTTTTATTTTCAGTTTGAGTGCATAAAGTTTTAATCTAGCCGAAGTTTAATTTAGTTAATGATAAAACTTGACTATATACAATTTCTAAAACTTTTTTTATTTTATTGTACTGGACTACATAAGGCTTCTTTTATGCAAACCCTTGATGCCTCATATGGTGCTACTCTTGATTGTTAACTTTATGTTACTTAGAATCACCATGGCAACAAATCTCTGGATAAGTCTGTGAGGAATTAGCTGAAATGAGAAATCCTGCCTTAAGTAAGGCCAGTGTCCCTCTGTGGGCTGAGATCCAGGATGAATTAAAAGGAGAAGGGGAGCTGAGAATGGGCCCTCATCAGGGCGCTGCTTCCTGAATGTAAACCAATTGCTGCCATTACACCACACATTCTCTGCTCTGATGGGATGTACTGCCCGGAACTGGTAGCCAAAAGAGACTCTTCCTCCCGTCACTTCATCAGGTATAGTAATGCAGCAATGAGACATGTGGCTAACGTATCCTGCTAGCCTCCCTGTCCATCAAGTCACCTGCCCTCCCAGCAGTCCCCTTTCTTAGACAGTTTTGTTTCTCATTTTATGTCCTTTGTACATATTTCTGCAAATGACATAGCTTCATTCTTCTTTATGGCTGAAAACATTTCACTGTGTGTGTGTTTTATCCATTCCTATCAATGGACACCTAGGTTGTTTCATAATTAGTAAACACCAATATGCAAGTAACTGTTTACACTCCCACTGATAGTGTATAAGAGTTTGCTTTGTTTCACATTCTCTGATTTGTTGTTGCTTGTTTTTTGGTTTGGTTTGTTTTTTTTGTTTTGTTTTTTGAGACAAGGTTTTTCTGTAGCTTTGGTGCCGGTCCTGAAACTAGCTCTTGTAAACCAGGCTGGCCTTGAACTCACAGAGATCCACCTGCCTCTGCCTCCCCGAGTGCTAGGATTAAAGGTGTGTGCCACCACTGTCCCCACTGTCCAACTGGTCCACATTCTCACCAGCATTTTTTCTTGTTTGTTTGATGGTTTTAGTTACTTTTGTAATGAAAATTTCTAGCTTCTTTCATTGTATATTCATATCTCTATACAATCTTTATATATATATATATACAGTGTATATATGTATATATACAATGTGTGCTTAGAAAGTCTTTTCTCTAAGTTTAATTTTAGTTCTTTCTATTTTAGATATTTATTATATATTATGTATTTATTATATATTGTTATATATATAAAATGAGATTTATTATAAAGTTTATCTACAAATTTTTTATTTTCAGTTTTGATGGACAAAAGTTTAATCTAGCTGGAGTTTGATTTAGCTAATTACAAGGCTTGTAGATACACATTTGAAAACTTGACTGATTTAAGAGGGGGGCTACACATGCCTGCTTTCCTGTGAATTCGGCCTGGGGTGATGGAATCTCAACTTAGCCTCTGTGTGCTCTTCTCTGTTTCTGATGTTGAATTACTTCAGGTTTATCGGCTATTGTTGTCCACTTTTGTAACGGTTGCTGCCTTTAAGCTACAGCTATCCGAGTCAGCAAGTGCCCCTCAGCAGTGTGGCAATAAGAGCCACAGACTGAGGAAATTCCGTTCCCTACTAGGAGAACTTATCTAAATCTTTTTCCCACTAATGAACTCAAGATTCAAAGGTTGAGGTAGAATCCTGCTTCCCAGAGAGGCTGAATACCAAGCTGCTCACATAGCTCACCCCCAAGAAGTCCTCATGGTGCTTTTCCTAGCCCCTCCTTATAAACCTTTCTCCACCTGGCTCCTCCCTACAACTTCCTGTCAGCTAGTTGCTTACGCAACCTCCGGACCACAGGTGAATTTTATTTAATCAAACACATCTTTGCATCATTAAGCAAATGTTCCAGAGCACAAACAAACGTAACACATCCTAAAACATATCCCACAACAGGCCATCTGGAAGGCTACTACGCCTACCACTAACCAGGGCCACAAGGTTATTTGCATTTCATCTCCTAAAAACTACTTGCTCATTTCATTATCTCATTTATTGACTCCTTTTCGGGGTTGTTTTTTGTTTGTTTATTTGTTTGTTTGAGTTCTTTTTATATTCTAGATATCACTCAGATGTAGAGCTAGCAGAATTTCCTCCTGTGCTGTAGGCTGCCTCCTCGATGTTTTCCTCCGCTGTGCAGTGGTTGAATTTCGTGAGATCTCATTTGTCAGTTGCTGGTGTTGTTTCCTGAGTGACTGCAGTCATGCTCAGAAGGTGCTCACTGCACCAACAATGAAGTGTGGCCCCTGCTTATGTCTCTATCACTTGGGGAATTTCAAGCCTCATCTTTGGTTTGGTGATCACATTCGGAGCTGATTTTCTTACAGGATAAGAGATAAGATCGAGTCCCAAGCTTTTACATGTGGTAATCCAGTTTTTCTGGCACCTTATTTTGAAGAGCGTGTTTCTTTCCCCAATGTACATGTTTGACATCTTTTATTTAATATTAAAAAAGAAGCATGTAGGGCGCTGACAAGATGACTCAGTGGTAAAGGAACTTGCTTCCAAGTCTGATGACCTGAGATTAGATTCAACCCCCAGATCTACATGGTAAAAGAAAAGAACTGACTTTTTAATTTTCACATATGCACCATGGCATTCACACATGCAAGCATATCTATTTGATAGTAAGCACATGGGCACACACACAGAATAAATATTATTTTTAATTAAATATTGAGAAAAATGTTTTCTTGAAATTGAGGTTTTTCTCATATAAAAAGCTAAATATTCCTCACATTTACAAAAATATCAAATTTCTTATAACTGTAAAGTATGAAAATTTCTTATACATGGAATTCACACACCATGGGTATATATAAATCTTATAAGGAAAAAAATTATTCAATGAAAATTTAGACTTATGAAGTCTTTAATGAACATTTGATGTTGAGAAAACAAAATAAAAAACTTTAAAGTACAAAACAATACTCGGTAACATAGGAAAACAAGAGGAGAAAATAGTATGGAGATTCCCTCTCCAGTTCTCTCCCTCTTCCCTTTTCTCCAGTCGGAAAATAGCCTGCATCATCATGGATTAATTTTACAAGCAGAAGGAAAAGACATTTTACATTCTGCACAAACCCCAAATTCCTCTGACAGGGCAGACCCCACCCCATCGTCTATGGAGCCAAGACAGAGCAAAGGTCCTTTCATGATAGACGCCGGCATCCTTTAGGCTGCCCAAGCCAGCACTGTCCTCCCTCACAGTTCTTCTGTCTCTCTGCCACCCAGTTTCACACCAACAACCTTGGACAGAGAGGTCTTGCTGGAGGATCCACTAGACACTTAGCTTCCCTCTAGAAATCCTAGAACATTATCTCTGAACACATGTCGCACCATTTCTTCCTGCCACATCATTTTCTCTTGGAAGCCAGAAGAAAGGCGTTAAAGCTGAGTGCAGGGAGAAAAGCGTTGATGCTTCCCCTTCTCCTGAGCCCTCGCGGTAAGCCATACTTACAGTGTGCATGAGATCTGTAAGTGTGGCAGACATTCTAAGGGAATACAGGAAAGAGAAAATAGTTGGTTTGGTACTCAATTAATCTGGGAGGATATCATCAGGTGTTACCTCATGTGTTATTATGGAATTGATATTTTTACAAAATCGTGACCAGCTTTATCTTTCCATTATGTGAGTAGCTACCTATAATCTTTTATTTATATATGGATCACTCATTAGTTTGCTTTTCATGTCACCGGGGAAGGACGGTAGATGCAAGATCACCTCTTCCACATACCTCTGTGCTGGGATTCTCCGGACATGGCATAAGCTTTAGCCAGTAAAGCACTCGCCTCGGCAGTTTGGGGGCTGATTTCAGAAAACGAAGAAACACAGATAGAATAGGCCTGGAAAAGAGAAAACCATGACAAGATCAGTCCTGTTCCTTTAACTCTAAGCTCCTGGGTCAGATTTTCTGAGTTCAAATCTCTGCTGCCACTCGTTAGCCATGTAACTTCAGCTGAATTAGCTGTAACTCTGTGCTCCACTTTTCTGATCCTTAAAGGGAGACAAAATGATGATACCTCCTTTAAAAGTCTTTGTGGGTTAAATGAAATACATGCTCAAGCACACACAATAAAAGCAATCTATAATTTTTAACTCTTAGTTTTTGGTGTTGCTATAAGCATTGAATATTCATTACTTTCTTCATTCTGATTTGCTTGTTTTTTTGCTTGTTTATTGATTGGTTGTTTTTTGTTTGTTTGTTTTTGTTCTTGTTTTTTTTTTTTTTTTGAGAGAGAGAGAGAGAGAGAGAGAGAGAGAGAGAGAGAGAGAGAGAGAGAGAGCGTTTCTCTGGATAGCCCTGACTGTCCTGGAACTCCCTCCATAGACCAGGCTGGCCTTGAACTCAGAGATCCACCTGCCTCTGCCTCCGGAATGCTAGGATTAAAGATGTGCACCACCACTGCCTGGCTTGACCACAGTTTTAAGAGAGCCTTGAATTCAAAACTCACATCTTTCCCTGCAGGCAGTGACTCTGGCACCGAAGCAGATCCTCCCATGCTTCTCCCCGTTGTCTGGTGTCTATAATCTTGGGCTGTCTAACTGTTCTCCATGCTTTTTCTTAACTCTATGGGTTTCAGCATTAGACTGTGGGGCTGTGCTACTATTTTTCCAATTTCTGAAATCCAGCATATCTATACATCTGTGGTGAAAGCAGATTTCTGACAGCATTGCCACGTTTTATTCAAAAGAGAGAAAGGTGAATTTAACTAACAGTGCAAGCACATTTTAAATGGAAGTGCCTTAAATGGTTTTCATACCACAGGCTCAATATTTGTTCCTTTGTTTTGGTTTTCCCCGAATATTTGTCAATTAGCTACCTCCAAGGGAGATATACTTTTATTTGTTTAACCTTAAATTTGGCAAGAAAATCAGCTGCAGTGAAGTTAAAGGGCACCCGACATAACAAAATACCACGAGTTTTACATAAGAGGCCATTCTTAGAATTACTATTACTGTGAACAGACACCATGACAACAGCAGCTTTTATGATGGAGAACATTAATTGGGGCTGGCTTACAGGTCAGAGGTTTAGTCCATTACTGTCACAGCAGGAAATATGGTGGCATGCAGGCAGACAGGTGCTGGAGAAGGAGCTGAGAGTTCTACATCTGGATCCACAGGCAACAGGAAGTAAACTGTCAATCACATTGTGTGTGGCTTGAGCATATATGAGACCTCAGAGCCCACCTCCTCAGTGATAGACTTCCTCCAACAAGGTCACACCTAATCCAACAAGGCCACACCTCCTAATAGTGCTGCTCTCTATGGGCCAAGCATTAAAAATTATTATTTATTATTGTCACTATTATTATTTGTTTGTGCATGCAAATATATATGTATAGACACATGTGGAGGTAAGAGGGCTATTCTGTGGAATCTACTGTTTTCTTCCACTGTCACATGGGTTCCAGGGATCAAACTTTGGTCACCACTCTTCCCTTTTTGTCTTCTTCAAGTCAAGTTCAGCTGCCCCTTTGCGTTTTTCCTTTTGGGTTGGACATAGGTTTGGCTTCCTCCTAGCACTAACAGAGATGAGAGGCTTAGGAGAGGATGTGTCATTTCCCAATTAGGTATCAGAACACATATGTTCAATAGAGTCAGGGGCCTCTGGTCAGGTTTTTTAGGTTTGAGGTTGTTGTTTGGAGGAAAGTCAAGGTTAACATGTGTGGTAATTTGAATGTAATTGGCCCCCATAATTTCATTGGTTGTGACACTATTAGGGAGTATAGCTTTGTTAGAGTGGGGACACCTTGTTGGAGGAACTGTATCACTATGGGGTTGAGCTTTAAGGCTTCCTATGCTCAGGGTATCCCCGAGAGTCTCAATCAACTTCCTGTTACCTACAAGATGTAGGCCTCTCAGCTATTCCTTCAGCACCACGTCTTCTTGCATGCTGCCATGCTTCCTTTCATGATGATAATGGACTGACCCTCTGAAACTTAAGTGACTTCCCTCAATTAAATGTTTTCCTTATAAGAGTTGCTGTGGTCATGATGTTTCTTCACATCTATAAAAACCCTAACTAAAACAACATGGAACCAATTCTGCCCCTTAAGATGTTAGGGTTAAAGTAAAGAACCAATCTTATCTCCTTGTTATGAGAAGCAACTGGGCCTGGACTCAAACAAGGCCACCTTGCCAAAGAACCAACCTGCTGCAAATACTGGATGGCTTGCTCATGGTTCTTCCTCAGCTGCTCAATCTGAGCGACTTCTTCATACAGACTAATCAGATCTGATGTGCCATGGCCCTTGGCAATGATCACATTGCCAATGGCCTTTTCAAAATATGCCAGAGCGAGGTTCATCCTGTGCATGGCCAAGGAGGCTCTACAAGAAAAGGAAGAAGGTGAAAAGTCACACAGACTTTTCTTTGCAGACACATAAGGAATTAATTTCAAGAAGAATTTGTCTTCATAGACAAATCATCTGGACGGTTGGCTCAAAATCCAGCATTGCTTTAAATAAACTCCCATTATTCTGAATTTTGCCCACAAAGTCACACAAACTACCAGCATTTGCCTAACCCATGAATATGTTTGATTTTCATACAATTCCTATAAAAATGGGAAAATGTCACCCAGAAATTTATAAAGTGGGATAATTTATTCATAAACACTGACTGTGGATCTTGTGATACCAGTGAAGGTGGGGTTAAACACCAGCCCTAATGACTCAGCAAAAAGCTTGTCATTGCCAACATTGGACATACACTCACAACGCAGAAGCCGGAGAAGTCATGTAAATTTGAGAACAGCCTAAGCCACAGAGTTGAGTTTAACTCAACAAAGAGGAACTCAGGGCTGCCTATTTGTGACTTGCACCTGAAGAGAGCCAAGGCCTGCCAATTAGCCATTCTGGCAGACTGATCTTATCATGAAGATGAGGATGAGGGATAAAAGGCACTGGTCGATTATCTAATCAATCTTTCCGACAAATAATCTCTTATATCAACCAGACAAGTGCTTCTCTTGACCAAAAGTATATCTCTTGTTCTTCAGACATCAAGAATGGCTCCCAGCAAGAGCTTTGAGGGAAATATTAGCAAGTTGTTTGACCGTGACAATCTTGCCTTAGTATGTCTACCCTTCAATGGAAAAAGGCATCACTACAATCAAATCTAGCAGCATGGAGCAGAAAATAAGCTACAAATTCAGATGTTTCAATGACAAGCCAAGTTCTTAAACTCATTCTGTCACCTCCAGTTAATCTTTCTCTGCCTTGTTTTCTTATCTGTCAAATAAAACTATTAAGAATGCCTACCATTATAGGTTACAGCCAAGCCTGAGTGAAAAAAAATTCCAAAGCACTCAGAACAGGGTGTGCTATGTGTTATACCTAGTAAGCATTCTAACACTTAGTACACACACAAAACATACTCAAAGACTGTGGTGTGGATGAGTAAAATAAACACTGGAACTGAATGAGAAAGGAAACATGGGCTTGTTTCACGTAAAGCCGAGCACTTTAAGTACAGACCTTGGGGATAGCAGAAGACATTCACCAGAATCTAACCATGGCCCGATGGACTTGAGTCAAAGTCTGACTTTGTTCTGAACATTCCAACATGTCCCCACCATGTCCCGTTTGACTTCTAGAGTCCTGGCTGTTTTGAGGAGGCAGATGTGACACACGTGTTTCATTTTCTTACCATTCAGCCATCTGCCCTCCCGTGCCAAGTGCTTATAGCTTTTAAAAAGAGATTTCTCTCCAGGATGTGAAGATATTTGAAAAACCTGGGGAGCGGTAAACCTTCATCATTTCTTTTTCCTGATAATCTGATGGGCCCACTCTCCTTTCTATATACTCAATTCTCAGAGGATCCTTAACTCAACTCAGAAGTTCCCAGTCTTGCTCTGGCTGGAACACACCCCGTGGGCTTTCCTTAAGCGCGCATGTCTGTCCAAAGCTCTGGTAGTCGTCTTCAGTGTTCTTTCCTTATCTGCTAAGATGCCACACTTGATGGCAAACGTAAGAGGCAACTTAGAAAAACAAGCCAATCCCGAAGTAAATGCCAAAAGAGTTATGGTACTGCAGGGCAAAGGGAGGCGAGCTCAGCTCACAGATCCGCTATGTCTTAGTGAAGCCACCTGCCAGCAGCAGCGCCCAGTCCTCCTAATGATGCCACCCCAACTCAGTTCCTCATGGCACGGGGACCCCGAATCATAAGATCATGGGTCTGTTATTTCATAACTGTTAGGAATCATAATGTAAATATCTGACAATGCAGGATGTGTTTGCGACCCCAAGGGGTCACAACCCACAGGTGAGAACCACTGCCTGCTACCAATTGCTCAGACTCGGCTCAGTCTCCCAGCTCTCTGAGGAAACCACAATCTTACTGACCACCTTAATGGTGGTTGTAAGGATTAAACATGACAGTGTACCGTAAACTCATAGAACTCACTGATGTAGGTGGGTCTTGTTTCTATGTGTTGCTTTCATTGGTTAATTAATAAAGAAATTGCTTGGCCTGATAGGTCAGAACATAGGTAGGCAGAGTAGATAGAACAGAATGCTGGGAAGAAGGGAAGTGAGGCAGACGCCATGACTCCCTGACCCAAGATGGATGCAGGATAGAATCTTCCTGGTAAGCCATGACCTCGTGATGATATACAGATTATTAGAAATGGGTTAATTAATATGTGAGAGTTAGCTAATAAGGTGCTGAAGACAATGGGCCAGACAGTGTTTAAATGAATACAATTTCCATATAATTATTTCGGGTGTAAACTAGCCGGAAGCCGGGCAGTGGGAACGTGGCCCACGGCTCCTTCTACAACTCACAGTTGATACATATGACTTCTATTATCCGTTGAATTCTGGGCTATGTGCTCTGAACATTTCCCTCCTTTTATCAGGTCAGAGACCAAGGGGGGGGAAAAACTCAGACCTCATTCACAAAATCTTCTGCTTCTTTATGACCAGATCTTACCTGCCCAAAGCAATGGTTAGGTCTTTCTCCGAGACTTGGCTTCCACCAATGCCTCCGTTGCTTAACTCTTTCAGTTCCTTCATGTTTCTGTCCGCTTTCTGCAGGTGGATATAGGCCCGTTTGCCAGTGGGGCAGTCAAGGGAAATGCCAAACACACTAACGGCCACTGTACGGAGATGGCCCCTGGGGAAGCAGAGCGGCGTTTGAAAATAGGTGTTTATTTAACTGTGTTCTCTATTCTCCATGTGGATGTCATCAAGAAGGGAGAATTCTCTGGAAAAGAACACGGCCTTGGGCTTCCTATGGCGGCTGCCTGAATCCAGGTCTGGAATGGTGTCTGCGGGAACTAACGGAAACTGTAATTCATACTAGATTTCCTTTAGAGACACGGACTGCCTGACAACAGTTACTCATTTTCACCAAACTGTTTCATAGCAATGGGAAATGAGAGGAACTAATTATGCTGAAAGGGACTTTTTGGTTCATTTCAAAAATCCAAGGAAAGCAGGTTTGGGGCCAGAGGCAAATAGCAGGGAGGAAAATCCCCTTAATTCCCAAACATCCTTCCATTTCCCGAATTTCAGTCTCTGCCCACTAAGGGTGCAACAGCAGAAGACCACATATCAGCTCTACAATCTGACAGATCCAGCATAGAGGAGGGGGAAGGTGGGGAGAGAAGGGGCCTTCTGAGCTCAGAATGTCCAAAATCATTCAGGAACTCTACTTCTCTGGTCATCTCCCGAGAGGGGAGAATATACACAAATATCAAAACCACACAATGCATTTTTTGAGGACTTTTTTTGATAACACTTTGCTCTCTGGTGTCTGGAAAGGTCTGTGTATCAAGAGCTTGTATACTAGCATGATTCTACTGGGAGACCGGGGAACCCTGATGAACTGTAATCCACTCAGGGCAGATGCCCTTGATGGACATGGTGGGTTTCCAGCACCTTCCTCCTTGTTTCTCATCTCCTCTCTGACTATAAAGTCATTCCTGCGTCCGCACCTTCTTACGTGGACCTTATGGAGGACCTAGATGTTAGAACAGTTTCACGGGAGCCAGTTCCATTTTCCACCCTCCCATTTGGCACGTGGCCTATAACCTTCCTCACCAGATCCACCTGGGAAAGAAAGGATATCGGTTTTGCAGGAGCCAGGCTATCCCCAGGGTGTAGTAGAGCATGACCAGAGCTCCCAGGATTTCCTTTTTCTCCTTGTCTGGGGTTATGTTTCTCTTCCAGGTCAGCAGCGTGCCCCTGGCCGACTCAGCGTGTTTCTTGGCCTGAGATGGGAGGCCTGAGGAGGGTTACAGAGGTGTCAAAGAAGTTAGGAAATGTCAAGAAAAAAAAAGACAATGCATAAGGCATGTCCCAGTAAAGGGTATTCCTCAAAGAGCAGAAGGCAGACAGTGTGGTTGTCAGGTATGGTTCCTAATTTAATGAATCACAGTATCTGTGTTTAGACAGCACTGGTCCCCGTTTCTCACCTAGGCCTAGTAAGCTGGACTCTCTAGAAGAACAGGCCCAGGAAGTGCTATTTTGAACTCCACAGATGATCTTTATGCAGTCTCCCTGGCACTGACCTGTGGACCTCAGTTTAGAAATCCCTAACTGGCAGGGGCGGGAGCTGAGCAGCCCCTCTGAAATGCTGTTGCAAATGCATGTGACCTTTTCAACTTGCAAGCTTCTCCATCTGCCATCTGAGTAGCAAATGATACTCATTATGAAAGCTGCCCCTTACCAAGCACATGAAGACATACGGGGCTAGCTTTCAGCTTTCTGGAAAATACATTCTATAAATATAAGGGGTTAGGAATGTAATTATTTCCATATGAGGTTTTTTTTTGTCCAATCCAAGATGAAGCTGGTCATACTAATTGGACACACACACACACACACACACACAGAGTCCAATTCTAAGGGCAGCGAGGCCCCTCACTAGAAAAATGCAGGGAATGCCAAGTCCCAGCTAGACAGAACTGGCGGGGGTTTCCTCTTGTTTTCTAAAAAAAAAAAAAAATTGGTGTTCCGGAGAACTTATCCAAGCTATTTGTCCCGTTAACAGAGGTAGAAGGCAGACTTGAGAACACTGCCTGTTGGATTACTGCCTCATCATCGACCCTGGCTCACATCTTTCCTTTTCCCTTGTGGAAAAAGAAAGGGGCCAGATGCTACCCTGTTCCCTTCCACTCTATGGAAAACAAGAAGCAACGCTCACTTTCGGCCCTTGCTGCAGACATCTAGGGCTGGCAACCATGGTCATTCCTACCAAGGAGGCCTCTTGTGCCCCGAATCCTCACTTCACACCACTGATTTGTTCCTAAACTATTCTGCTTTGCCTTTGGCCTTGGAGCATGGTTTCACAGCATGAATCCAACTCAATTTCCAACCAGGACAATCTGAAAGGATTGGCCGATGACGCCCGCAGCCCTCATATGTTCTAAATGCGCAAGACCTCCTTATTGAGTTGCAACAATAAAAGGAATGAAGGCTTCTCTGGAATGACTCTAAACCTGATCCTGAACCCAACTAGTCCCCGAAGAGCTTAACTGAAGACAGAAGTGGGCTCTGTGAAGAGGGGGCTTGGTTCTAAGTAAGCAGACTGATGAGGCTTGCAGCCTGCCCTGTACAAATTCCAGGGCCCTGCTTTCAGCTTCTGGTTTACAAGCGCAGAGGTGAGAAACAAGAGTCAAACTTAAAGCAATAATAGGCCTTCAATGGTGGCCAGACACTGTTATTTCCCCTAGGTGATGTTAATTCAGGGTATCTGAGGCCCACACCTGTGTCTGAGGAGAAACAGAGTTAGTAAAAAATTTATTTCCAAGACAGGGTCTTACTTTGTAGCTCTTAGCTCTGACTGTCCTGGAACTCATGATGTAGACCAGGATGACCACAGACTCCCAGGGATCCGCCTGCCTCTGCTAGGATCAGAGGTGTGTACCACTACGCCTGACTATGCCTAGTTAGCATTAGTAAAATCCTCTTATTTTTATGGGCTTCTCTTGGTCTTGACCAGTGGGTAGAATAGGTAGAATTTTGATTGACAGAGTAGTTTGCATTTGAGTAAAGCCTGTGGCCATGAAAACGAAAGTGTAGGAAAAGATAAGAAGTAGACCAATTAAAGTAAAAGTAAAGTTTGAACGTAAAGATACACAAAATAAACACTGGGTCTGTAGTATACAGAGAGAAGACAGAGTCAGGGAGATGCCAAGTAGCTGCCAAAGGAGAAAGACACTAAAACATAGTATTTTTTTAGAAAGACACTAAAACCTTTTTGGTAAGTTGCAGTCTTGTGGTGATATATAAATTAATAGAAATGGGTTAATTTAAGATATAAGAGCTAGGTAGGAATACATCTAAGCCATTGACCAAGCAGTGTTGTAATTAATATAGTTTCTGTGTGATTATTCTGGTCTGGGCGGCTGGGAAACAAAGGTGCAGTTTACACATACTATGTATGAAAGTGTATCATAAAATGTCCTTTGACATCACTATCAGTGACACCTTTAAATGACTCAGCATTTTTAATTAAAAAATACTTTCTTTTATGTAAAGGCAAAAGTTCTGCACATGTGTGTCTACATGAGACTCTTCCCAGGTCTTTCTGTGGAGGATGTCATCTGACTCTAAAATCCATGACTTCCACCCCTGTGGTTGCTCACTTGTTTTCATGTCTCTTTCCTTGTCTGATGGGAAACTTCAGCCAATCACATTCTGCTTAGGGTATGTCCCCCTGGGGCCACACAAAACAAATAAAAGATCCATGTGCGCTTGCCGCTTCCTCTCTCTTTTGCCCCCCTGCGTCCCCAGATCGCTGGAACCCCGGTTTTGTAAGTTTTCCTTTCTTCTGTTTATTAAAGCTAAATCTTTTATATTAAGCTAGTCTGGTTAATTTTTAACTACTGATCGACCACGCCCTTCACCTGTCCTCACACCACCACACTTATTCCCAGAGTCAGTTTCTCTTATTGAGTAATTTATTATCTCTGTCTTAACTTTGAGCATTTTTCAGCTAAGACTCTCTCAAATGCAAACTCACTTTAAGCTGAGTTGTGCTTCCTGCAGGCTAGATCGTCTGTGGGAGTTTTTGTTTGTTTGTTCGTTGTTTGCTAAGCTTTGTTTTGAATTATCCTCAGTTTTGTCTGTACCAGTTTTTTTTTTCTAATCAGAGAAAACAGGGCTTATGACTTTTACCTTTTCTGTTTTTGTAACACAACGGAGCTATGAATACCTGGACAGTTCCCAAGGACAACAAACTGACTGATTAATTTACTGTCTCACTAATAATCAGCAAAATAGCAGGAAACTTGCTGTCCACATACCATATGCTCCTTCCTGTGCACTTGGGGGACAGTTCATTATCATAAGCCAAATGCCCTGGTGGCCTCTGCCTGCCCTTGCTCGGTGCTGCGTCATCAAGCCCTCTAAAATTACCCTTCAGGGCAGTTGGAAAGAGAGTCCCACCTCTGGCATCATTAGATTTATCTCACCTAGCGACAGCCACCTATACATTCTGCTCTAGCAAAGTTTCATGCTCCCTTAGAGACCCCATTCCACCCTCTAGTCCACCAACTGATTGACTAGGGTTTCACTATGTAGTCCAGCATAACCTTGATTTAAGATTCTCTTGTCCTAGTCTCCCAGGTGTGTGTCACCTCACCCAGCCATCCCATTTTAAAAAAACACTTCCTCTGATGGTTTGATTAAGAATGGCCTCCATTGACTCCTACATTTGAATGCTTGGTCCTCAAGAAGTGGCATGACTTGAGAGGTATTAAGAGGTATGGCCTTATTGGAGTAGCTGTGTCGTTGCTGGAGAAAGCATGTCACTGGGGTTGGGCTTTGGGTTTTTCTATTGCAATTCAAAATCAAAACATCAAAGCCAGCACCCAGATAGGCCTGGAAGTGTACGACATCGCCTGGGAGTGTACGACATCAATCCCCACAGTGTGAGGCAGACAGATTTCTGAGTCTGAGGCTAGCCAGGGTTCTATAGTGAGATCCTGTCTCACAAACAAACAATAACAAAAACCCTCCCACTCAATAATTCCAGTTCTCCTACCATGATCTAGTCATCAATGAAAAAGGCATCTTAGTGGTCAAATTTATCTTTGAGAATTCACCTTTTCTTCTGGGGTAGGTAGAGAAAACAAATGTCCTGTAGCCCAGGCTGGCCTTGAACTTGCTCTGTGGTTTGGTTTCTAGCTTGTGATTCTACTGCTGCTCCAGCTTCCTGCCTGTTGTAGATCTCACACCCATGCTGCTGTGCCCTCCTCTCCAATGAACATTTTAGGGTAGGTTGTTTATGACTGGAGAGTTAAAATCAAGCCAGCACTTGGCAGGTGGAGACAGGACGATCAGCAGTTCAACAAAATCCTCAGCTACGTGGGAAGTTGGAGGCCAGCCTGGGCTGCATAATACAACATCGTAAGAGGAATAAAAATAAAAAAGAAAAGCTACAGCCAGATGAAATAGCAAACCTTGAGGCCTCATTTCCAATCTGGTTCACTGTCATCGTCAGCACCCTCTATTGTCCTTTTCTTATCTTTCTCCTATATTTTGTCTATTCCCCTCTTACTCATGCAGGAAGAACTGGATTCGAATGTTGCACCTCACTGTGATTCCATTTTCCCTAAAGATGCACTCAGATATTTCCCTTATAGCACACAGAGGTCCTCCATGCTCTTTCATGAATCATTCCCATTTTGTGTGAATACACTTGTTCTCCATTGATGAATTGTTTGCTGTTTCTTTCAGTACCATAGCCAATCTTCAAAGCATAGCTTTATCCATATGTTGTAAGTATGTATTTAGGAAAGATTCCTGGGAATGCGACTTGGTTTTAAACCAGCCCTTCCTCCATAGACCCCTGAATCCTACTATTTTACCCATTTATTTAGGTTTAACTTTGGTACTAGATCCAAATAACTCAGAGAGCTTCCATCCAACTATCACTGAGAGATTAGTTTTGCTAAAGGGATGCTTTGATATTTTCAGCAGCCTACTGGAAAATTTCCAGTGATCTTCCTTGCCTACTGTATCAATACAAGGCCCTTGGCCCACATTTAAAAGCCATGCTGTTATCTGCCCAGCACAGCCTCTTTTCCAAGTTCATCTTCCTAGTCTAAACTATGGCTAGATAGCGAATCTCACCCACTCTACACAGATGCTGCACACCACACCATGGCTACATAGGGTATCTCCCTGCAGTCTAAAAGGGCACTGCACACAAAACCATGACTAAATAGGATATCTCCCTGTGCTCTCAACAGATGCTGCACACCGCACCATGGCTAGATAGGGTACCCCCTGCAGTCTAAACAGATGCTGCACACCAAACCATGGCTAGATAGGGTACCCCCTGCGGTGTAAACAGATGTTGCACACCAAACCATGGCTAGATAGGGTATCCCCTGCAGTCTAAACATATGCTGCACACCACACCATGGCTAGATAGGGCACCCCCTGCAGTCTAAACAGATGCTGTGCATTGCTCACTTAAGCCTTCACCTCTTGCCCCTGTCTTTCATTAGAATCTTACCTCCCAACAAAGTTCTCGGCTACCAACCACACCCTATTATTGAATGTGCATGCACACACACACACACATATACACATATACACACACACATGCACGCACGGACACATCATTTATCAATTGCTGCTTCAGTTAGGAATGACTTCACTCAGCCTGTCCAAGGGTATTTATTTAAATCAGTTGCAGACCTCTACCCTTAAGCACCTTCTACCAAGGGTCTCCAGGTCACCCTCTTCGTACAAGAGGTTCAAAGTTCTTTGTGTGTGGGTGCATGTACATATAGTCCCAGTGTGTCCCTCCTGATATTTCTTTGGTGCGCACAAATTTCTCATAAAATACTTACTGAAGGGCTGTGTATTGAGAAAAAAAAATCAGGCTTTGGGCTTGACACCCATATTCCCATGTAGGAAGGGACACAGAGGGAAATGAAGAAAGCAGTTCCGATGTCTAGAAACATGCACACACGTGCAGCCAGGCATGAGCACACACATGGATGTTCCTCTCCTTCTCCACAACAGGCTGGTTCATATATTCTATCCATCTGTTTAAAAGCAGTTCCAGGATTAATAGTAACAGAAGTCAGTAGAGCTCCGAGGGCCCTTTAGCCCCCTCAAAGGTCTACGGTGTTGAAAATCTTGTTGTTCTAGTTCACGGGCCAAACACTAGAAAGGGGGAGACTGGGTGAAGACTAGAACTGAACACCGAGGCACTGAGCTATTCTCCAAGAAAGGTCATAATGAGTGCAGTCTAGAAAACCCTAGGTTGGGTGTCGGGGACTCGTGTTTCAAGTTTAGGCTTCTAACTAGAAAATTCTTCCATCTGGAAAAATGATCAAACACTCCCCTTCACAGAATTTTTCTCTTCTAACCTCTTATCCCAAATGTGGTTTCCTCTCATGTAGCAGGCAGAACTGTGACTTTCAGAGAACAAGGCAGTTGACACCATCCTTTGTAGGATTTCCGCCTGGACTATTTTGACTCAGCTTCCAATTGAATAGGAGAGGTAAACTCAGTCAGTGTGTGGCTGGTAGTGTGATGGGACATGGGCAAGCTTGTATAGTCTGACCATGGTTCTCTTCCACCTGCACAATAAGAAACAGTCTCTAGTCTTAGACTAAGTTCAGACAAATCTTCCATTCCACTTCATATTGTCTATCTCCTCAAGTCTGAAGCCAGGTCAACGAGTCTTGGGTAGTGACTGTGAATCTGGGCTTTTCCAGGGCCCAGACAGAGTTCTCATCCATAACAGGGACCCAACTGCCAACGTCGGTCTCCAGCCTTGATCTTATTTGCCCTCTGATGACCAACTGAGAGGAGGCCAAACTTCTTTTGGAAACCATGTCCTCCCTTCAGTTCCATGACACAGTCTTCCATTTTCTTGTCTGCCTCCTCTCCTGTTGCCCATTCCTAACACACCTGCTTTCCACTTTCTCCTGCCCTCTTTCCTCCTCTTTTTGCTTCCTTTTTCCTGATCAAACGTCTAATCTTAAGGCTTCAACTTGGTGCTCTGTACTGATTGTCCCCAAACTTGTATTTTCCTAGCTGTAGATCTACTTTTTAGTTGCCGACAAGTCTAGTTTGCATTCTGTTGCTGGATAAACATGACCGCAAGCACCATGAGGAGGAAAGTTTCATGTGTCTTTCAGCAAAGACTCTCACCATTCGGGTCTGAAGAGAGCCTACAATGTACTGAATAAGGAGTTTTAGATAGGAAAAAACCCCGCAGTTCCCACTCACCCTTGTTCCAGAAATGCCTCAGTCTGTTGCAGATATTTATTGAGCCCTTACTGAAAAGTTCTGAACTCAGAGCTTTTACTTGGGTTCCAGTTTTAGCAAATGCATTCCACCTTGTACCCCAGTACCAGAAAACTCTTGGGTCAGCCTTCTGCATGAGCTGAGTGTTTTCACCTGGTTGCCAGCTTCCCCTTGCCCTGCTCTTTCTCACTGTGCCTTAGTGTCTTAGCCACAAACTAACACCTGCAGTCCTGCGAAGGATTTGCGAGTACTAAAAACTGCTACCTCGGCACACAGTGAACAGTCAATAACTTGTCACTGTCATCATTTTTATTTCTAAGGCACACTGTCTCCTGTGACCAGGGAGTTCCCCCTTTCCCTTGATGAGATATGGCATGGAATTAAGTAGGGGCCCTCCCAGTCATCTGAGCCCCAAGGGAGGGCTCGGTTTGCCTCACAGGCTGCCCCAGCAAGACCTGGCTGGGGAAAGCAAGTACCTCTCAGAGTCAGGTAACCATAAGCCAGGTTGGCTAAAGCTTGAGCACACTTCCAGTGTTCTTTCCCAAAAATAATCCGAGAAAGGATGAAACACCGAATCAGCTCCTTGTTTGCCTTGATATTCTGCAGAGAGAGGAAAAAAAGTCAGTTTAGGGCAGGAAGAAAGTCTGGGGCACCTCACTAGAGGGTAGGACTACATTGGTCTGGAATCTTTTTTGCCATTCTGTTTCATCACTGAGTCCGGTTGGCTCTCCTTTACACACATATCCTAAAACCAAGCTCTTCTCATTTCCGCTTTGTGTTTGTTGTCTCTCAGCCACCCCCAGCTTTTCGTGGCTGTACAGTAACCCTCCTGACTGCGGCCTCTCTTGTCCGCCACACTCGCTCTTCTATCTGTCAGCTAGAGAGCTTCCTTTAGTATTTGTCAGGGAAAGCTTTCATCATAAATAGAGAGAGAGTGAGTTAAATAGCATCATTAGTTTCCTGTTTCCTGCCATTGCCACTCCTACTCAAGCCTATACTCCCCATAACTTCTCCTTCTGTACCACTGAAGAAAATCTAGATTATTTCATCTATTAGTAATCTCGTAGGTAGATTAGAGACAACCACAAAATCATTATCACCAAAACATTAGCAGTGATTTCTTAATATCAAATAGAGTAATAAACCCAATATTTTGAAGGGATTTTGTTTGTTTGTTTTGTTTTGTTTTTTGAGACAGGGTTCCTCTGTGTAACTTTGGAGGCTGTCCTGGAACTCACTATGTAGACCAGGCTGGCCTCAAACTTACAGAGATCTGCCTGCCCCTGCCTCCCGAGTGCTGGGATTAAAGGCGTGTTTTATTGTTTGGTGTTTTGAGACAGAGTTTTGCTATGTAGCTCAGGCTGGTCTTAAATTTATGATCCTCCTGTCTCTGCCTCATGAGTGTTGAGTGGAACCATGCCCAGGTTATCTTTTAAAAAAAAAAAAAGAAAACAAGCAAACAAAACAAAATGATGAACCAAACAAAAACTTGTAGGCATAACTACTTTGTAAATATAGCATGCTCTTCTGTCAGAAGTTAATATTTGCTTGTCTTGTTTCCTGACATTAGCACACATTTTCCACCATTGCTCCCTCATATGTTAGCTGGAATACTTCTCTGAATTGAAATTCCTTAGGGCTGGTGAGATGGCTGAGTAGACTTAGGCACTTGCTGCCTAAAACTACAAACCTGGTGATCTAGGGCTCAATCCCCGGATCTCATGTAAAGCTGGAAAGAACTGACTTTGCAATGCTGTCCTCTCATGGCTATGTGTGCTCTGACGCAGGCACAGGTGCACAGACACAGTCGTCAAGAATGGTAAACAGAAATTTCACCCACCTACTTTTTTTGGCTGCCCAGTGGAACCGTTTGTAATGAAAAGGCAGGCTACCTGATCATTCTTACTCTTTGCTTACCCACTTTCAGAATAACAAGCTTGTTCGTGGGCTTCCTCTAATGGCAAGCAGGTACGTTATTGTAATTATTGTAAGCTTAAATGCTCTTAAACATTTTGTGTGGCAACAGAATCTTTTAAGAGTATAATTAGCTTATGTTACTGTCCTGGATATATACATCATCCTTTCTATTTTTAAGAAAATCCAAAGTCTTTACCATAGTCTCCACATGCTCAGTATGACCGTACACTGATCACTTCTTTAATTTTCTATCCCTTTCCATTCTTGCCTTTCTCTCACCGCTGCAAGCATACTGCCCAGCTGACCCCAAACAGGGTAATGAGCTTCCACTGTGGGCTCCCATGCCTGAGATGTTCTTGTGAGTATTTGGGTCTCTCGCTTCACTTTTATTGTGTTCACTTCAAAGGCTGTTCTTGGCTACTGTCCTAAAATAACCTGTTCCTTACCTGCTTTATTTTGAATCCATGGTCTTCCCATCTGATATGGTTGTTGGTTTACTATCTGCCTCCCCAAATAGACTCTAACTTCCTTAAGAAGTTTCCAGGTGTGATGGCTCACACCTTTAATCTCAGCACTCAGGTGGCAGAGGTGGGTAGATCTCTGTGGAGTTAGGGACCAGCCTGGTCTACACAGTGATACCCATACATCTAGAGCTATACAGTGAGACTCTGTCTTAAAACAACCAGAAAGAGAGGGATTTTTTCCCTCTCGTTCACTGTTATAGGACTGTACACAGAGAAGGTATATTTACAGCATTCAATGAATGGACCATCTCTTGTAATAAGTATAACAATAAGGTAAGAGAGGGAGCTCGGCAGAGAGCTCTAGAAGACCACAAACCACACATTTGTGTTGTCATGCATTTCAGTGACTTTACATAGTCATCCAGTGGCTACAGTGGTCATCAACTCCAAACATTAATTTTTAGGTGAAGCCAAAATAGCCCTTTAAAGAATCGAGAGCTAAAGTTCTGGCTAGTCTGTGATGTGTGCCGGCTACATTGCTTTGGGAAAGGTCAACCAAACCCCAGCTTCCTGTCCTGAAATTTGGAAACCTGTACCATCTACCTTAAAGAGTTATTGTAAGAAGACAATTAGTTCATGTTCACATGATCCAAATTTGTGAAGAGTCATCTAGTTACATTCTTTTTAAAATACAGTAACCCTTCATGTGGGTCCACAGACTGCCTCCTCTTGACTCCTGCATTTCCTACATCAACCAGGTACTTCTGCTTCTTCTGATGCAAGCCACAAACAAGGGACATCTCCCCAAACTTTAAAAATATCCAGTCAGCATTTTGGAGAGTTCATCAAGGGATAACCATAACAAACATTAAGATCTATTATGAGTATAAAACCAAGTACCAGGAAAACTTCCAACAGGAGGAGTCCAGAGCCCTGGGATGGGCTGGCTAACCCTTAACAGTTTGTATCACTCTGATACTCCTTGTCCTAGGGAAGAAGAGACAACCAGTATGGGCGTTAGAGACCACCCCACCACTGTTGCTTATAGTAGTATCCTGTCCTTTAAGGTTGTGATTATTAGACTGAGTGACATTTAACTCCTAAGATATAAATATTTTCATTATCTAAACTGGACAAAGAGTTTCAAACCATGAATCCTCTACTGGTTAGGCTGGTTAGTCTGCTGTGAGTCGACTGATGAGAGTGACTTTCATCTGAGGAACTACTCACATCAGATTGGCTTCTTGTCTATGAAGCGTTGTGTTGACTGTTAATTGGTGTAGGAGGGCCCCGACCCTTTTCTATGGGCAGAAAAGCCCTAGGCAAGTGGGTCTGGACTACATAAGAAAGCTAGCTGGGCATGGACCAGAAAGAGCAAGCTAGAGAGCATCTTTTCTCCATGGTTCCTGCCTGTGACCCTGCATGAGTTCCCGCCATGGCTTCCCTCAGTGATGGACTGTCACCTGCAAGCATAAGCCAAATAAACCCTTTGATCTCCAAGTCACTTTTGGTCATACTGCTTATTGCAGCCACAGAAAGCAGAGAAGCACACTTGCACTGTGTGGAAGACGGTACTTTTTTGCTTATAGAAATGATATTTCCAGAATACATGTGTGAACTGATGAAGATCTAGGTTGGGATGGCTGTCCACCGAAGTTCTTGAGACAGTTTGTGGAGGCAGATGGACAGATACTTATCAAAGAGGTAACAGCAGTGTTTGCCTCTAGGGTCCTTCTCAGTCTTTCCTGTGCCCTCCTCCCACTTTCCTCATATGTACTTTAGAATCATTTTCTCTTGGCCACACATGACCAGGAGTCAGTGTGTGAACTTCTCTGTTGATAAACCACAATCTGGGAGCAGGCTGATGGCTGTGTCCTAATAAGGAAAGTCAGTGTCAAGATCCTAGATTTTGAACCCTTTTGTTTGTACACCTACTCAGAGATCAGAATTCCCAGTCCTTAACTTAACCATATAAATACGTTCACCTTCATCTAGAGGCGAATATGTTCACCTTCATCTGGATGCAAACCTCTGCTGCTTTCTGTTTCTTGTTCTTTGGTTTGTCTGTGATGTGGGATTCCCCTTTGTATGCTTTGAATACCATTGTTGAGTAAAATCTATCTTGGCCTGTTGATAGGGCAGAACTTAGGTAGGCAGGGAAAACTAAACTGAATGCTGGGAGAAAGAAAGACTGAGTGAGAGAGAAGCCATGTAGCCCCACCAGAGACAGATGCCGAAACTTACCAGTAAGCTGCAACTACACGGCGATACACAGGTTAGTGGAAATGGGTTAAATTAAAATGTAAGAGTTAGCCAATAAGAAGTTAGAGCTAATGGGCCAAGCAGTGATTTAAATAATATACTTTCTGTGTAATTATTTTGGGTCTGAGCAGCCGGAAAACAAACTAGCAGCTTCTTACAATATGTCTGATTCTACGGTGATCTTGACATCCTCCCTATATCAATTATCTGCTTGACCGCTGCTGTTCTTGACCTTTTGCTTTACCATCCTGACCCTCTTCTTACCCAAGGATTATCTTGAAACCTTGATATAAGGCATAAGAGACTTCTTAAGATAAGGCTAAACAAACAGCAATTGGGTATGACAAACACCAAATGTTTTAGTTAAAATTTTGGTTAAAAGTTAAAAGTAAGGTTTTAATAGCCTGCCTGCAGAAAGGTAAGACTGCAGGCAGGGAGATTTCTGACCAGCAAGGGGCACTAATCCTGTAGCAGAAGACCCAGCGGAGTGAAGAGCCATTGGAGAACATCTGAAGGAAGAGATGGGCAGGTACCAAGGCAAGAATTCCTCCAACAATCTGAAAAACAACATGAAAACACCAGATCCCAGCGATCTTACGACAGAAGGACTTGAACACCCTATTCCGGAAGAAGTGGAAAACAGTGTCATTATGAAAGCAATAGAGTCTCTTAAACAGGGTATGAATAACTCACTTAAAGAAATAGAAGAAAAATATAACAAAAAGATTGAAGAAATAAATAAAGAAATGGAAGAGAAATATAACAAAAAGTTTGAAGAAATGAGTAAATTCGTAAACGATACCCTGGGAAACCAAGAAAAAACAATCAAACAGGTAATGGAATCAGTTCAAGAATTGAAAACTGAAATGGAGGCAATGAAGAAAACACAAACTGAGGGCCAGCTGGATATGGACAATCTAGGTAAACAAACAGAGACTTCAGGAACAAGCATAACCAATAGAATACAAGAGATAGAAGAACGAATCTCAGATTATGAAGATAACATAGAGAAAATAAATGCTCTGACCAAAGAAAACAGCAAATCCAACAAATTCTCATCACAAAATATTCAGGAAATCTGGGACATAAAAAAAAACCAAATCTAAGAATAATAGGGGTAGAAGAAGGAGAAGAATTGAGATCAAAGGTCCAGAAAATATATTCAACAAAATTATAGAAGAAAACTTTCCCAACCAAAAGAACGATATTCCTATGAAGGTTCAAGAAGCATACAGAACACCGAATAGACTGGATCAGAAAAAAACATCCCCTCGCCATATAATAATCAAAACACAAAGCATTCAGATTAAAGAAAGGATATTAAGAGCTGCAAAGGAAAAAGGTCAGTAACTTATAAAGGTAAACCTATCAGACTTACATAAGACTTCTCTATGAAAACCATGAAAGCCAGAAGGTCCTGGATAGAGGTACTGCAGAAACTAAGAGACCATGGATGCAAGCCCAGACTACTATACCCAGCTAAGCTATTGTTCACTATTAACGGAGAAAACAAAATATTCCAGGATAAAAACAAATTTAAAAAATACGTAGCTACAAATCCAGCCTTACAGAGAATATTAGAAGGAAAATCACAACCCAAGGAATCCAACATTCCCAATACTGCCTACAATAACTCAGACATCTAGCGACCCTTCACAAGCACAGCTCAAAGAAGGAAAACACATACACTCTACTACCCCCCCCCCCCAAAAATGACCGGAGTCAACAACCACTGGTTATTAATATCACTTAATATTAATGGACTCAATTCACCTATAAAAAGGCACAGACTTAGAGATTGGATACGAAAACAGGATCCAACATTCTGCTGTTTACAAGAAACACACCTCAACCACAAAGACAGACACCTGCTCAGAGTAAAGGGTTGGGAAAAGGTTTTCCAAGCAAATGGACCTAAGAAACAAGCAGGTGTGGCCATTCTAATATCTAACAAAATCGACTTCAAACTAAAATCAATCATAAGAGATGGAGATGGACATTTCATACTCATAACAGGAACAATTCATCAGGAAGAAGTCTCAATCCTGAATATCTATACCCCTAATATAAAGGTACCCACATATGTAAAAGAAACTCTTCTAGAACTCAAGACAGTCATCAAACCACACACAATAATAGTAGGAGACTTCAACACTCCTCTCTCACCAATGGACAGGTCAATCAGACAGAAACCTAACAGAGAAATAAGAGAATTATTGGAGGTATTGAATCAAATGGACTTAACAGACATCTATAGAACACTCCACCCGAATAGGAAAGAATATACCTTCTTCTCTGCAGCTCATGGAACCTTCTCTAAAATTGACAACATACTTGGTAACAAAGCAAACTTCCACAGATACAAAAAAATATTAGTAACCACCTGTGTCTTGTCAGATCACCATGGATTAAATTTAGAATTCAACAACAATGCTACCCCCAGGAAGCCAACAAACTCATGGAAGTTGAACAGTCAACTACTAAATCACCCCTGGGTCAAGGAAGAAATAAAGAAAGAAATTAAAGTCTTTCTTGAATTTAATGAAAATAAAGACACAACATACTCAAACCTATGGGACACTATGAAAGCAGTGCTAAGAGGAAAGTTCATAATACTAAGTGCCTAATTAAAGAAAACAGAGAAAGCACACATTGGAGACTTAACAGCACACTTGAAAGCTCTAGAAAAAAAAGAAGCTGATTCACCCAGGAGGAGTAGAAGACTCAAACTGAGGGCTGAAATCAACAAAATAGAAACACAGAAAACAATCCAAAGAATCAATGAAACAAAAAGCTGGTTCTTGGAGAAAATCAATAAGATCGACAAACCCCTATCCAAACGGCAGAGAGAGAACATGCAAATTAATAAGATCAGAAATGAAAAGGGGGACATAACCACAGTCACAGAGGAAATTCAGAGAATCATTAGATCTTACTATGAAAGTTTATATGCCACAAAGTTGGAACATGTAAAAGAAATGGACATTTTTTTAGATAAGTACCATATACCAAAGTTGAACCAAGAACAGGTGAACAATCTAAATAGACCTGTTAGTCTCAAAGAATTAGAAGCTGTTATCAAAAATCTCCCTACCAAAAAAAGCCCAGGACCAGATGGTTTCAATGCAGAATTCTACCAGAACTTCGAGGAAGAGCTAATACCTATACTCCTTAATGTATTCCACAATATAGAAACAGAAGAGTCATTGCCAAACTCCTTTTATGAAGCTACAGTTACTCTGATACCAAAACCACACAAAGACACAAACAAGAAAGAAAATTATAGGCCAATCTCACTCATGAACATCGACGCGAAAATTCTCAATAAAATACTGGCAAACCGAATCCAAGAACACATTAGAAAAATTATCCATTATGATCAAGTAGGCTTCATCCCAGAGATGCAGGGCTGGTTCAACATACGCAAATCTATCAATGTAATCCATCATATAAATAAACTGAAAGAAAAAAACCATATGATCATTTCACTGGATGCTGAAAAAGCATTTGACAAAATTCAACACCCATTTATGATAAAGGTGTTGGAGAGACTGGGGATACAAGGATCATGCCTAAATATAATAAAAGCAATATACAGCAAGCCGACAGCTAATATTAAATTGAACGGAGAGAAACTCAAAGCCTTTCCACTAAAATCAGGAACACTACAAGGCTGTCCACTCTCTCCATACCTCTTCAATATAGTGCTTGAAGTTCTAGCAATAGCAATAAGACAACATAAGGGGATCAAAGGGATTTGAATTGGAAAGGATGAAGTTAAACTTCGTTATTTGCAGACGATATGATAGTGTACATAAGCGACCCCAAAAACTCTACCAAAGAACTTCTACAGATGATTAACACCTTTAGTAATGTGACAGGATACAAGATCAACTCCAAAAAATCGGAGTTGCCCTTTCATACACAAAGGATAAAGAAGCAGAGAGGGAAATCAGAGAAACATCACCTTTCACGATAGCCACAAATAGCATAAAATATCTAGGGGCTACTCTAACCAAGGAAGTGAAAGACCTATTTGACAAGAACTTTAAGTCTTTGAAGAAAGAAACTGAGGAGGATACCAGAAAATGGAAAGACCTCCCCTGCTCTTGGATTGGGAGAATCAACATAGTAAAAATGGCAATTCTACCAAAAGCAATCTATAGATTCAATGCAATCCCCATCAAAATCCCATCAAACTTCTTCACAGACCTTGAGAGAACAATAATCAAGTTTATATGGCAAAACAAAAAACCCAGGATAGCCAAAACAATCTTATACAATAAAGGAACATCTGGAGGCATTACCATCCCTGACTTCAAACTGTATTACACAGCTACAGTATTGAAAACAGCTTGGTATTGGTATAAGAACAGAGAAGTCGACCTATGGAATCGAATAGAAGACCCGGATATTAACCCACAAACCCACGAACACCTAATTTTCGACAAGGGAGTTAAAGGTATCCAATGGAAGAAGGAAAGCATCTTTAACAAATGGTGCTGGCATAACTGGATGTCAACCTGTAGAAGAATGAAAGTAGATCCATATCTATCACCATGCACAAAACTCAAGTCCAAATGGATTAAAGACATCAACATTAATCTGTCCACTTTGAACCTGATAGAAGAGTAAGTGGGAAGTAGTCTACAAGATATAGGCACAGGAGACCACTTCCTAAGTAGAACCCCAGTAGCACAGACAATAAGAGAATCAATGAATAAATGGGACCTACTGAAACTGAGAAGCTTCTGTAAAGCAAAGGACACTGTCAGTAAGACAAAAAGGCTACCTTCTGACTGGGAGAAGATCTTCACCAACCTCTCATCAGACAAAGGTCTGATCTCCAAAATATACAAAGAACTCAAGAAACTAGACACTAAAACTCTAATTAACCCAATTAAAAATGGGGTACTGAACTGAACAGAGAATTCACTACAGATGAACTTCGAATGGCCAAAAGACACTTAAGGTCATCCTCAACCTCTTTAGCGATCAGGGAAATGCAAATCAAAACCACTTTGAGATACCATCTTACACCTGTCAGAAGAGCTAAACTCAAAAACACCAATGATAGCCTATGCTGGAGAGGATGTGGAGTGAGGGGAACACTCATCCATTGTTGGTGGGAATGCAAACCTTTGCAGCCACTGTGGAAATCAGTGTGGCGGTTTCTCAGGAAACTGGGAGTCAACCTCGCTCAGGACCCAGCAGTTCCACTCTTGGGAATATACCCAAGAGATGCCCTATCTCTTGTATATTTTATACAAATATAAAAGTATTTGTTCAACTATGTTTATAACTGCACTCTTTGTAATAGCCAGAAAATGGAAACAACCTAGGTGCCCCTCAATAGAAGAATGGTTAAAAAAGGTGTGGAACATATATACATTAGAGTTTTACTCAGCGGTAAAAAACAGTGACATCTTGAATTTTGCATGCAAATGGATGGAAATAGAAAACGCTTTACTGAGTGAGGTAACCCAGACCCAAAAAGAGGAATATGGTATATACTCACTCATAAGTGAATTCTAGCCATAGTTAAAGGTCTTTGAGTCTATAATTTGTGATCCTAGAGAAGCTAAATAAGAAGGTGAACCTGAAGAAAATCATATAGTTATCCTCCTGGATATTAGAAGTAGATAAGATTGCCAGGCAAACTTGGGTGCATGGGGGGTGGGGGGGTGGAAGTAAGGGAAGATGGTTAGGGAGAGGGGGAGGATTGGGGATGGCTTGGGGGAATGGGAGGGTGGGAGGGAGGAAGGATGGTTATGGGAGCAGGGAAGTTTATATCTCAACTAAGGGAATCATTTTAGGGTTTGCAAGAGACTTGATTCTGGAGGGGTTCCCAGGCCCAAGGAGAGATCCCCAGATTGTTTCCTGGGCTGCAGAGGAGAGGGTACCTGAACTGACCTTGGCCCATTAACCATACTGATGAATATTTTGCATGTCACCACAGAACCTTCATATGGCGAAGGATGGAGATAGAGACAGAGACACATATTGGAATACTGGACTTAACTCCTTAGGTCCAAATGAGAAGCAGAGGGAGGGAGATCGTGAGCAAGGAAAGCAGAACCAGAGGGAACCTTCATCCAACGATGGGTGGAGATAGAGACGGAGACCCACATTGGAGCACTGGACTGAACCCCCAAGGTCCAAATGAAGAGCAGAGGAGGGAGAACAAGAAAAAGGAAGTCAGGACCGCGAAGGGTGCGTTCACCCACTGATACAAGGGGATTGATCAAATGAGAGCTCACCAAGGCCAGCTGGACAGGGACTGAACGAGCATGTGATCAAACCGGATTCTCTGAATGTGGCTGACATGGGGGCTGACTGAGAAGCCACTGACAATGGCACTGGGGCTTGTTTCATCTGCATGGACTGGCTTTTTGGGATCCTGGTCTGTTTGGATGCTCACCTTCCTGGACCTGGAGGGAGGGGCGAGGAACTTGGATTTCCCACAGGGCAGGAAACCCTGACTGCTTTTGGGAACGGTGAGGGAGGAGGAGAGGGAGTGGGGGGGGAGCGGGAGGGTATTAGGAGGAGGGGAGGAAGTGGAAATTCTTTAAATAAATAAATAAGAAAAAAAAAAGTTAAAAATACGAGCCCTCTGTGAGGAACAGAATGAATGGGCCGAGAACTGAAGGGCAGACTGACTCCCCAACCCTGCTCTGCTATATTCTCTTCAAGTTCCAACACACGACGGTTTCCTCATGTGCTTCATTTTATAGCAAAGACAGGCAATCTCATCTTATGCGCACACTTTTGAATGGCAGTCCAAACCCAGTAAATATTTTGTTTTTTTACCATTTTTTCCTTAATGAGCTGATCATATTTCTTCTGGGACTGAGCCAGCTTATGTTTCGGAAAAGACATACAATCAGCAGTCATGTCCTCTTTCTGGACCGCAGTGTCTTCTTCAGTCTCTCTATACTGACAAGCAGCAAACAAATCATCTGTACACTGTGCGGGGTTCCTGGTTTGCTGTGACCTATGGGCATAAGGTGGGAACAAATCAGGATTCTCAAAAAGATACCACAGAAGGCTAAAATATCTTCAGCTGGAGGATATGAACTTGCTTTCTTCTTAGTTACGGTTTCTATTGCTGTGAATAGACACCATAACCACGGAAGCTCGTATGAAAGAAAGTGTTTAGTTGGGGTTGGCTTAGAATTTCGGAGGTTTAGTCTAATATTGTTATGGTGGCATGCAAGCAACTATGGTCTTGGAGAGGAGCTGAGAGATCTACAGTTTGATCCAGAGGCAGCAGAATAGATCCCTACACTAGGCCTAGCTTGATCATATAAGACTTCAAAGTCCACCTCTGCAGTAACACATTTCTTCCAACAAGGCCATACCTACTCCAACAAGGCCACAACCTTCTAATAGTGTCACTTCCAATAGGCCAAGCACTTAAATGCATGAGTCTTGGGGGAGCCATTCCTATTCAAACCACCACACTTTCTAAGTTCAATTTTAAATAAAGATATACAGTGAACTCACACTACTCTCAGATCCAGCATCTATGCAGCAATGCCGTAGCTCAAAGTGAACATCTGGCAAGCTTGCCACCTTGCATTAGAGTTTGTCACCTTGCATTAGAGTCACAATTATTCTGTTTGTAAACCGTGTAACCCTGAGTAAGTGCTCTTTAAATGATTTCTCTATGAATGTGGGTTGATGTGAATGCCTGCCTAACGCAGTTAGAAGGACTAAAGGGGGTGATACTCCTGAATCACTGTGTACAGTGAGCAACATTTTGCAAGCACTTCCTTAATGTCTGCTATTATTACCGCTATTGGTCCCATGGCTTGGTTTCTTCCTACAAAACGAGAGTATTGAGTTGGAAGACCTTGAAAGTCCTGAAATTTAGATCCAAACCAGGAAAAGAAATGGATACAATAAAATAGGGGACATGAAATTACATTCTGAGGATAGGCTAACTTCACAGTTCATTTTTCATAAGTCTCAAAAACTTCAATGTATAATTTGTAATTAACCAAAGAGAATGCTATAGTGGCAGCTGTACAGAAGTCGCAGGAGTCAGGGGAAGCTGCAGTAGTCAGAAGAGAAGGCAGCCAACCACATGCTGGGTCAAGTGCAGAATAAGAAGTGAGTGCCTATTTTGTTGTCTTAGAGACCATTGCGATAAGAAGAAGCAAGCTGAGAATTCTCCCCACAAACACCATAGACACATTAGTAGACAATATTGACAAATCTCTAACTTCAAGCCTCAGAGCAGTTTTGAAGGAGGTAACTGGAAATGTATTCATAGAGAAAAGAGACAAACGTATCCTCACATCACCAGAAAAAACAAGTCAAAATGATCTGGAATAAACAGAATTCTGACATCTTAAGAGCAATGACAGTTAATTAGAAATGTCTCCCATGAGAATCATCTTCATATTTACAAAGGTTTTTAGGGTTCCAACCAATGCAAACTTTTTAAAATAAAGTTTACCTTTCTTAAACAGTTGTAGTAGTTTGTGCCTATAATGCCAGGAGGCTCAAGCAGAAGAATTATGAGTTCAAGGCCAATATGAGCTGCAAAAATGATGTAAAAGAACAAGAAACACTCTCCTTTCACACTGACTGCTTGGGCAATGTACACTTGTTGCTCTTTTAAACAGAGAAAGGAGAAAAGCAGGACAGGAAAATGAATGTCAAGTGTTATCTTTTAGACCAAGTTTGAAAAATTATATAAAACCCACTCAGAGTAATCTCCCAAATAACAAACCCAAAGGCAAGCCGGCATGCCAGGTGACTTGCATAGAGGAGTATTTCTTCAGGCCCGGGAAGAAAGCCCTTCCTACAGATGAGCGTGCTTTGAGTAAACCAAGGGAAAGGCTGGTGATCTGGTATGGCTGGAAAGCAAGAGACAACCTGGGTTCTTATCTATCTGCTCAATGCTATACTTTTTCTCAGGACGTCTGAGAAATGAGTAGCATGGACGTCTGCTAGGAAATCTCTCTCAGAAGTGATCCAGACACGCCAACTCATCTTGGATGTGTGTAATATGTGTTTTAAGAGGACTCTACAGTGGTAGGTTTCTCTATGACCTTTCCAAAAGCTCCTTGTGCAAAGCTCCTTGTGCTAGTAATCCTTGTCTATTTCCCCCTTCTACCTTGCCCTAAAGGTCTTTATGTGAGCTGTCCTTTCCCATGTTTCCTCCTTGACCTTGCCCTACCATTGCCATCTCCATCTTCAGTTTAATCCTTCCTGTTCCCTTGCTTTTCTTACTACCACTGTGCTCCCCCTTTCTTTCCTTCAAAGCCCCACTTCATGGCCCCTTACTGACTTCCTGACCTCTTTGGGTATTCCAAATGAGGCACACGTAAGTGAACATTCAAAACTAACATCCACAGACAAGAGAAAACATATGACATTTGTCTTTCTGGGTCTAGGTTACCTTACTCAGAACGACTGTTTCTGGTTCCATCCACTTACCTACGAATTTCATAATTTATGAACTGAATAACATTCCATTGTTATTCATTATCCATGAATGACCATTATCCATTCATCAGCCAATGGACATCAAAGTTGTTTCCATTCCCTGGCTATTGTGAATAGAGAGTCGCGATGAACATGTATGAGCAATTTGGTACTACAACTCTGTAGTACACTATATGATGAGATACAGGATATACAGTGTTGTGGGTTATATGCCCAAGAGAAGTGTAGCTAGATCATGTAGGAAAGTGAATTGAAATGGAGTTACTCCATAATAGGGTGACAATGCTCTTACTAGACACAGCAGGCTAACAAAAAAATCCAGGGTCATGAATGGGCTACTTCTTTTGGAGTTGTTGGCCAGTGAAGTTCTGTAGACTCCTAAACTATAGACTATTGAGAATGGCCCCCATCGACTCATATATTTGAAGACTGGTCCCCAGTTGGTAGAACTATTTGGGAAAGATTAAGAAGTATAGCCTTGTTGGAGAAACTGTGTCACTAGGGGTAGGCTTTGAGGTTTTAAAATTCCATGTCATTCCCAGTTAGCTCTCTCTACCTCAAGGTTGTGTCTCAAGATGCACACTCAGTTATGACTCCAACACCATGAACACCTGCTTGCAGCCATGCTCCCTGCAATGGTGGTCATAGACTCTGAAACTGTAAGCTCCCAATAAAACTCTTTTTTTCCTGAGTTGTCTTGGTCATGGCTCACGGCATCTGATCACAGCAATGGAAAAGTAACCCTCCTCCCAAAGCTTAGGCACCATTTCAGAAGCGAGAGTGGAAGGATGGTAAGAGCTCGAGGTAGTGGGTGACTGCAGGGAAACAGTGTCTTCTGGACACCACAGAGTGGTTGCAGTTAGGATCTCACAGCCATTGTGATCGCATGTATGAGACCTGTACACAATCTAGCCAGACAGAATCCCAGCATACGGAGAGGAGGTGAGCCTGAAGTCTCAACCTTAGGGAGTTGCTGTTGGCAACTGATGGCTTCTGGGAGAGGAAGTCAGTTCTCTTTGGGGAATTACGCTAGTGGGGGCTCTACACTCAAGAGTGTGTGGTTAGCACAAATTGGATTCGATGGTGACAGAAGAAGACCAAGTTGGGTGGGCGGGGAAGGGGGTTGAACAGTATTAAAATACTTTGTATGAAATTCCCAGGTAGGAGGAAAGTTGGAGGGGATGAGAGGAAGGGAGGGAGTGGGAACTGGAATTGGCAAGTAAAAATGAAAAAAGTAGTTTGTTTTCTTTTTTTAAAAAAAAGTAAAATTAAATTTCCCCAGTAGGGAAGGGGATTGGACAGCATTACAATACATTGTATGAAATTCCCTAAGAACTAAAAAGATACACTCCAAAGGGGATTCGAAAATTTCTCCAAATTCTACTAGGATGCAATTCATATTATAGTCTGATAGAATCTCCCTTTTCTAGGTGCCTCTGTCCACTGCTTCCTCCCACTACCTGAGAGTCTTACTGGCCTGTTAGAAATAAATCCCATTGAAGCAGGGTCTGAATCACATTTGTTACTCAAACCCTATCTAGCTCTCAGTGAATTTAAGCCATTTGCTAGTGAACAAGAAAGGGTATGAGAAAGAGCATGAGTCTTTAGCATGTTTAAAAGTACCAAGGAGTGGGGAAACCTGTAAAAAGAGGTTATCAACTCAGAACGGCTACAGGACATTGCCACTCAATAGAAAACTTTGGCTCGAGCTTCTTATTTCATGGGTGTGGTGCAGACGTCAAGTCTATGAAGTCATGAGAGAGAATACTAATTATAGATATTAAAAATCATAAACTCTAATGTTTTAATGAAGCCTTGAAAGGGATTATGCTGAGATCAAAGCAGCAGTCTTCAATAGCACCCTTAAAGAATGACAAACTTTGAGGTCTTTCCCGCTGAGTTGAGAACAAAATTCCCTGAGCTAGCTTTGAACATTCAGTTAAAAGAAGGTAGGGAAGGTGGCTGTATGTGGTGGTTTGAATAGGAATTGCCCCCCTCCCTTGACTCATGTGTTTGAATGCTTGGTCCAAAGGCAGTGGCACTGTTAGGAGATGCGGCCTTGTTGGAGGAAGTGTGTGGCTGTGGGGGTGGGCTTTGAGATCTCTTTCTCTTGACCGAGAATCCAGATGTAGAACTCTCAGCCTCTTAATATTAACCAGAGTCTTACTATTAATTATAAATGCTCCAGCACTATGTCTGCCTGCGTGTTACCTTGCTTCCTGACATAATAGACTAAACCCCTGAACTGTAAGCCAGCCCCAATGAAGTGTTTTCCTTTTTAAAAGTTGTGTGGTCATGGTGTCTATTCACAGCAATAAAATTCTAACTAAAACACCACATAATAATGACAGGTGAGATATCTCGGGCAAGTCAGAATAAAAGGAATCAGCAAGGTGAGTGAAACCTTCTTAGACCGACTCATTCCATCTGTTGAAATAATAAATATAAAGCTTGATGGGTAATATATTTGAACAATGGCTATTTCCAATATGCTATATTGTGAACTCTACATTTAAAAAAGATTTACTTATTTTTATTTCATTGGTGTTTTGTATAGGCAGAGATTTCCTGGGTCAGCAGCTACTCTCAAATAACCAGAGTCTTAATATTAATTATAAATGCTCAGTCATTAGCTCAGGCTTATTATTAATTAGTGTTTACAATTTAAATTAACCCTTTTCTACTAATCAATATGCTGCCCCAAGGCTCCTGGCAGATCTCTCTGGTGTGTATTGCTTCCTCCCATTATGCCTGGCAACAACTCTGACTCTGACCTTCTTCTCAGGGTTCTCTGTCTGGCTCGGCCCCTAACTTTATCCTGTCCAGCTATTGGCCAGTCAGCTTCTTTATTAAACCAATCACAGTGAAGTATATTCACACAGTGTAAAGGGATATTCCACAGTTTTTCCTGTATCATGTCTGTACACCTTGTGTATGCAGTGCCTATGGAGGCCAAACGAGAGTTTGGATCTCCTAGAACCAGAAACAGGAAGACAGCTATTAACTACCATGTGGGTGCTAGAAATTGAACTCCAGACCTCTGGATGCATAGAGTGTGTTCTTAACTGCTAAATCATCAGTCTCAGAGATGAATACAGAATAAAAAATATAGAATTCTATATTTTAAAGTCCATTTTTATAGTTCCATAACATTTAACCTTATGATATTTTATGATATATGGTAGTTATTATGAACATGAAATACTGGCTAGTTAAAATTAAAATACTCTCAAAAATGTGAAAATAGGCTAAATTTTGATGACTCACTGTAAAAAATAGTATAAAATATTAAACAGTATAAATTATTTAGCAATTATACATAATATTTTAAGTATACTGAGATAAGACAGCATTAAAATTAAACATACTTACTTTTGTTTACTTTTTATTACTGCTCTCAGAAAACTGTAAATGCTGTAAGTGTTTGACAGCCATTGTGTCTCTATGGCCTGGAATAAAGCAGTGGTTCTCATCTAAGGCTGACTCTGCTCTCTGGGGCCATTTGGCAATGCACAGATGGGACAGTGCTACTTGCATATAGTGGCTAAAAGCAAGGTATACTTCTAAATCTTCCTAACAAAGAGTTATCCAGCTCAAAAAGTCAGTAGTGCCATGAGTAAGGAATCACCACATAGAGACAAGCTAATTGTCGAAAGTGGACGACCTGGATTAAATACCACTAATTAGCTGTGCAACTTTGGGCAAACTGCCTAGCCTTTCTCTTTGATTTATAATTACCATTTATACAATGCTGTAATGATGGTCCAGACAGCTCATCCTTACAGAGTCGTGAAAGGACAGGCACACAGAATCTGCTCAATAAGAATTGATTATTAGAATGTAAAAGTTTTATTAGGCCTGGAGAGACGTCTCAGTTGTTAGGAGCACTTACTACTCTTCCCAAACACAGCTCAGTTCCCAACACTCAGGTCAGGTTGTTTACAGCTAACTCCCTGCAGCACTGGGGGACCCAACACCCTCTTCTGGCTTCCACACATGTCTGGCCCATAAAACCCCTTCCCCATTTGAAATTTAAGATCATATAAATAAATCTAAAAATGCTTTTGTGTATCCACTGTCTCTTTATTTCGTGAAATCTTACTCTAATTTTGTCATGCTTTTCTCACCGGATTTACTGGAGTTGTTTAATGCTGCTTTATTTTTATAAACGTGAACATCTTCATAAGTTAGGGAAATACAATTGCCGTCCATCTTTCAGAAGTTGTAGACACCAATGGATGTTATTCCATAATCCTATTAACATAGACAGCCCAGCTGGGGGCCTTTCTCCTTTATGGAAAGTGCATGTATAGCTTTTCACCCAGACTTCTCTGAAAGTGGCGAGTGAGAATCCTGGCAAGGCCTGTGGTACTTACAGGTGGAAGCAGAAGTCCCAGTCGGTGTCATTGCTAACGGATGGAATGCGGATGGGGTTGGCTTGCATTTTCCTACCAAGAATCACAAGTGTGGTCAGTTTTGGGGGAAAGGGCTTAGACATTTGTTCTGTTTTCCTTCTGCTGGATATTACTAACTTTATAAATGAAAACTGCTAAATACAAATCTACAAGTAGACTATGCAGACCCATGTTGAGAAATTCCTAAGATGATGACATTGGAGGTGTTTTTCAGAGCTGAATTTCTTTTTTTCTGTTGTCTACTCTATATTACGTCTCCAAAGTTCCTTTGAAGTATTTCCTAAAGGGCACATCTTTTACATTTACTGGGTCATCTGAACAATGGTGACCTGTTCAACTCAAATACTCTTTGGCAGCGCTGAGGGAAAGCAGAACCACAAAGCAATCAGTTTTCCGTATAACCTGAAGTGTTTTAGTTAATCTTCTCTTTTCCAGGAACCACGCCACTATTTAATAGAAAGTTCTAGTTAAAAGGCTAAAACTCTTGTGCCTGCTTAGGCTGCTGTTAGCTGTTGACAAAAGTGAACTGCACGGGATGGGAGAAGAGTTAATAATGACTTGTAAAATGCATTTCTAAAGACTATCCTTAACCCTTGAATGCACACACACTCCACTAAACGTTGACAACCTCCTAGGCGCTCCCTGAAGATTACTGTGGCAGCTTTCCTTCACCCAGGCTCCAAACACAAGTTATACAAACACGGGATGGGCAGAAGGATTAACCTGCCTTCCTAGGCAGTCCTTCACACGGTTTCCATATAGTTAGTTACACAGGACCCTGGATTAGGACCCGGCCCTGAGGCCCCCCTCTAGAACAAATCTCTTGCTGTTTCTCCTCAGTTTTTCTACTGTTGCTTCCTAAACATGGACTCTCCTGAGTACTAACTAAAGCCCCATCTTCCCCGCCGGTTCAGGTGTTCTGCACTAAAAGGTGAGCCACCTTTGGTTCCCTGACCCATAAACGCCTTCCCGGATCCCTCACCCGGCTGGGCTGGGCAGTTAGGACCTCTGCTGCCTCGGGTCAGCCTCCTGGCCAGGGCCCTGTCCTGAAACACCGAAGCTAGGCTTCTGAACTTGGAGACAATGCGTTGCCATGGGGACGGACGCCGGCTTAGCAAGGACTCCAGCGAGCCATGGCAACACAGGACGCTTCTGGCTCCACAAGAGGGCACAAGGCGGGCTCTCCAGGGCCACTCTGGAGTGATTGATGCCTTGCTCCTGTGAATGGTCCTGTGGTGCCAGTCTCACAAAGACATTACTTCTCAAATATGAAGGATGAGAGGATAAATCCCGTGAAAGAAAGAAAAGAAAGCGTTCCCAGGAGCCTGATAGTTTTTAAAACTCCTCCTTCTGTGGGTGTTTTTGGCAATGATCCTTGGCTAGGCAGTCCAGCCCGTTCCAGAAGTACTCTGCACTTCAGCTGTCCTGGTGTTCTGGGTCTGATGATGATGACCCTTGTGAACAGTATGTTATCAATAGTATTTAATATATGCAGTCAAGTATAAGGACTGTTATCCGTTCCCTGTCATTTCTGTAACAAACTTATTGGCTTAAAAAAAAATACACCTACAATTTTGGAGACCAAAATTTGTGTTACTGGGCAGGAATGCACAGAAGACAGCCATTTTAGCTATTTTTTTTTCTCTTCTGCTTTCAAAGCTATTGAGGCAGTGCATTCAAAGTTCCCTTGAATTCTTGTTCTTTCCTCCACTTTAAAGGATGCCTGATGAGCTGGCATGATGTAGCTCAGAGGGTAAAGGTGCCAGCTGCCAAACCTGACGGCCTGAGTTATTCCTAAGGACCCACATGATCAAAGGAGAGAACAGAATCCAGAGAACACAAATTGTTCACTGGCTTCCACACGCTGCACCGTGGCACACAGGCTCACACATATATGTATGTGCACATACTCAAACACAAATAGATAAATTCTATCAAAATACTTCTAGGAGTTCTGGAGTTAGAGTAGGCCCATCCTAATGATCGTCCAGGACAATCTTAAGGTTAACTAATAAGCCATTTAAATGATCCTCTTCCCTGTATAGAAAAACTTCTTCATAAAGGTTCTGTCTTAGGTAGGGTTTCTATTGCTGTGAACAGACACCACGACGACAGCAACTCTTTTAAAGGAACTCATTTGTTGGACCTGGATTACAATCAGAGGTTTAGTCCATTATCATCATGACAGGAAGCAGGGCAGCATGTATAGAGGTAGCTGAGAGTCCTACCTCCTGATCCACAGGCAACAGGAAGTGAACTGTGTGCCACATGGGGCATAGTTTGAGCATAGGAGTCCTCAAAGTTCACATTTACTTTAGTGACACATTGACTCCAATAAGGCCACACCTACTCCAAAAAAGCCACACCTCCTAATAGTGCCACTCCCTATGGGAGCCATTTTCTTTCAAACCACCACAGGTTCCAAAGTTTGTTTGTTTAAATAGACCTCTTGGAGGAGAAAAGATACTCTTCCTACCAGAGTGTTTGACATGACTTAAATGCACAGCTTCCAAAACTTCTAGAGGTAACACACAGGGAGCCCTTACTACCTGTAAAAAGGCTATGGCCTTTCCTTTTCTCTTCCCCACACATCCTGTACAATCTGGTAGATAGTATACTCTTAACTGTGTTTTCTTCCTCTTTTAGGGCCTGGCTTGTAATAAAAGTGAAGGATTCTCTTCATTCTTATTCACTCCATCTCTTGGGACATAAGTCCTTCTGGAAACCTCTCCATAGGCCGGAACTCATTCCTTATTTGTTTTCAAAGACTATTTGTGGTGGCCTTCACGAGAGCTCATTTTGTTCTTTGATTTCTCCAGTCTCCCATGCCCTCCTGTAATGATCAACAGATCTCAGCCCTGAACTGCTGGCGGAAATCTCCCACTTCTTCCCGAGTCTGCTGCCCTTTCTGGCTCTTTCTCTTGCAGTCGACTTTTTAACTTTGATCAAAAAGCATCACCTCCATCACTGGTGGGCAGCGTTTCTGCTGCTGTCAGCACCCAACACTCCAGAGCTGTCACAGTGCAAAAAGCTGTGCTTCAACATGCTTGGGGAGGTTCTCCCCACAGTGTATCTCATGTTTATCTTAGGACGAGCGGATTGAGTTATTGAGGGCTCTGGAGCCTGTCTTAACAGTTTATAGAAGAACAAATATTCTATGATTCATCCACTACGAAGGATAAGACTATTCTTTCTCACTAATATGATGATGTCAACAATACTCTGTTCTCCATATTGCCTGACTCATAATGGGAAGGTAGAGTAAAAATGGTCACTTTGAAAATTACCTGCAAAGTCCTCACTTGCGAATGCATAGGATAGCTGTTAGCCCATTTTTGCAGCCACAAGGTGTTTGCAGATGAAAGACTCATCATCGAGCCTGCAGTTAACTAAATCACAGCACTAGGAAATACTGTCCTGCAGTTAAAAAGAATCTCCATATTAAAATACATTCCTACACAAGACTGTCTCAGGTCGCCCATTTAATAGTTGCGATTTCTGGAGAGGTTAGCTAAGGGCTGGGAGCCAGAAGGGAAAGGTCTGTTTTTAGTTTACTTAATTATCCTCGTTATAGCTTGACACCTAACCACGGAGGGATATATCCCCTGCCCAGTAATCTGTCCACATGACATCATCGTCTGAGTTGGTGGAATGGTTCCAGTGACGTCAATTGTTCTCTTGGGGAGCATGTACTTGATAACCTAAAATAGAAATAACTCCAATTGCCTTTACCTTTTCTTTCTTTTCTTTTCTTTCTTTCTTTCTTTCTTTTTTTTTTTTTTTTTACTTTTTTGGGGGATAGTGGTGGTGGAGGGAGGGGAACATTAAAGGTTCAAGTAAGCAAACTGAGTATCACACACATGCTTCTCTGGAAATCAAGTTTCAATGTATAACATATCGCATCATTAACAGCTGGGGCAGAGAAGGAAGACTCCAGCTATGAGTGGAGGGAATTGATGATGTTATAGTATGGTGAATAACGCCACTACTTAAGGAGTTGCACTGCTGAATTATTTCTCCTTGATTTAATATTTTGATTTTAAGGTCCAAGAGGTTTGATTTTGTCTTTGTTTTCTTTGCTTCTAGAGACAGAATCTCTCCTTATGCAACCCAAGAAGTTATTCCTTGAACTACTGATTCTTCTGCCTCCACTTCCCGACCACCAAAACAGTCTCCCCATCCCCTAGGATTGAATTATTCTTATTAATAAAATAGGAGGATGTATTTACTTTTTAAAAAACTTAAAAAAAATAAAGGAGATAGAAGCAAGGAAAAATCCAGTATAGGTTTGTATATATAACAAGTACTTTTGAATTAAAGAAATATGACATAAAATGCCTAAAACTGGCCTGAATGGAACAGAGTTCAGAATGAACCCAAGAGCCTGTAGGCAGGATGATGTCATCTTATGTGGTATGGTGGGGACAGCTCCCACTGGTCAAGGATGGAGCGGGATATAAAACCATCACACCGAAGCGCTATTAAACCAATCGACTGAAGGTACAGATCTGCTCACAAATACACCACAAATCAACAAAAGGGATGAAAAAATGAACCAAGTTTATTTTCTGCAATAATTTCTGAAAATTACAAAGATAAAAACGCTAAACTACAGCATATATCTTTTCAATATTTAACCAGAATACCTGTAATAAATATGCATCCTGAAACAAGGAAAAGGCTACGCGCTGTCAGGCATCCTGCAAAAGGTCTCAAGTTTTACATTCTGCAGCATTCCTGTGGGGGGTGGGCACAAGGAGGGGTGGCTTTGTAATTTCTTAAGTTCTGAGACAAATCCGTTCACATTTCTTTGGAGCATTTTTGAGAAATGCTGAAGTGTAATTAGACAACTTAAGAAGAGGACCACCACCAACCTGAAGCCACTTTTGTTTGGCTGGCTTTGGTCTTTACCTAAAACAGATGAACACAGGCAGTTCAGCCATGCGCCTCAGAGCCTGGGCAGCCCCGCAGTCCACTGAACCTGTCAGAGTGGGCCTCCACCCTCAGTAACTAACGTACTAAAAGTTCCGCATCCCACTTATCTCCCTCATGATCGGGGCCATAAGAGAAGCCGCAAGCAAGTCAAATGTTAGTTTCACCTGAAAGTCAACAGATCTATTTTCCCCCAAGACTTTTGCTATGCACCTTGTTCCCATGCCGGGCATTTACTTTTAACATGGAGACACTGGCTGGAACTAACAGTCCTTCCAGGAATCATTTATGGGCGCTAGAGTTTGGGGTGTTTACAGATAGTCAACTGGCAAAAGAAGGACTTCATAAGTAGACTAGAAAATTCTAGGGGTACTGTTGGCAGCTCATATTGAGTTGGGAATATATAACTGACCCTCTGCTATAGCTGAAAAATTTTGAGGAAAAAGTTACATTTTTAAGAAATCTTAAGCATGGTTACCTAAAAATATTCTTAATCTAATCTAATCCCACTTACTTTGGGGTTTAGCTATGAAAACATCTTTAAACGCCAATAAAAATATCATAGAGAAAAAAAAACCTTTTAAAAAAGTTGAGGTTAAGAACCATGAGGCATTTCTTTTGGCTGTAAACACATGGTTTACTGTCCTTTGCTGAAACACAAATATTTGGATTTCCTGAGCTTCGTGGATAATAGCAGGAGTCAAGTTTGCATAGGAAATTTGCAATATGTTGATTTACTTAGAAACCTTTAAAAGGACCGTTCACCCTTGGATTGAAACTTGTATTTCAGTTAGCGGTACTCACCAAACTGTGAGACCTACAAAGAGGGCAAAGACATGTAAGGCAGCTGGGGGGAGAAAGATGAAATCTGCGTTTTTAAATCCACAGGATAAAGGATCTTTTTTATCACTTATTACTCACTTTTAATGTTATTCTAATTTGGTTAGAAATCAAATCGCGGTCGGGGAAGGGAGGGCAAAGATGCTCCCCCGTGGCACAGCCCAAAGGCAGAGAGCAAGGACTATGCACCGTATCTCAGGGACATCACTCAGATAGCCAGGTACCAAGGAAGGTAGGGTAGAGTTTGGGGCAGAGCTGATCCCAGCTGTAGAGTCTGAAGAGATGACAGGGACCTTCACCTCTGCTGGTCTGAAGTACCCAAGCAGTTCTGAGGATAGCATCTTCTCCTGGGGCTAGTCCCCAGAAACCTCTGGAAAAGAAGCTGCACTAGGTCCCAGTGCACACCATGGATGAGAACAATGGCAGTGGTCGGCGACAACTCTAGACCTAACACAAAAACAGGCGACAAAAGGGGCGGAGTCCTGCCAACGCGTCCGTTTTACTTCTTCTGGGACTGGGTTTTACACATGGTGAGTATTTGCTTCAGGACTCTCTGGACATCTTCATCCATTTGGCCCTAGAAAATTCATACAGAAGATACACATTAGAACTTCATTACATCTTGGCACCTTCTCCCCTGGGGAGCGAGATGGCTGAGACTCAGCCTTTTCCGTGCTCCCCATAGTGTTCAGAAGAATATCAGTGCTACCAGTTCTCGCATTTCCATGAGGAGTTGAATCAAAGAGAGTTCCCTGCTTCTCCTTTGGGAGATGACTAAATCTACCAAAATCCTCAGTAAAGGGTAACTGCGGTCTTAGGAGCGTGAGCCCAGCTAGCCAGAAGCAATCATAGGGCAAGGCAGGGCTGAGGGGTATCTGAATATATTGGTATCCTTATTAAATAAAGCCTGGGTCTTCCTGATAGGGAAAGACAGATACATCTTTCAGAGTGATAATTCCCCCTCAGTAAATAATAAACCCACCACCAGTAGGCAAGGCATAGGCTTGACACAAAATCTTACGCGAAAGGCATTGGAGGTTTCTCAAAAAGGAGACTCCTCTAATTCTAGTCCATTCTGCTAGTCTGACGGCGGCACTCTGTGCAACATCTGCTGCCCCATTTACTACTGTTACTATTGAGACAGGGCTGCATGTAACTCAGGCTGGTCTCAAACTCACGACGTAGCAAAGGATGGCAATGAACTCCTGGTCCTCCTGCCTTTACCTCTCAATTTCAGGGATGACAGGTGTGTGACATTGCTTGGCTAGGCTGACACATTTCTTTAGGATGCCGCTGGTGTTACCATACCTGAACAGCATACAGAAGATGCATTCTATAAACCGATATGACCTCCTGGTGTTGTTTCTTACATTCCTGAAAGAGACAACCTGACATTACTAATGGGCTTGGTGGGGGGGGTCTTTGAAGATGCAAATATGAAGTATGAAAAGCTGTCACTCAGGTGTACCACTCTGGTGGTACACATCTGCATTCGTATGTTAGCTCAGAAAGTTTCTAGGGTTGTTAAATTCACTGGTTTGTGTTTCTAAATGCTTGTCACTATTCTAGAGATCTCATCTTAGTACGCCTCCCAGTTTAACACACACACACACACACACACACATACACACACACGAGGAGAGACACAGAGAGAGAGAGAGAGAGAGTCACTGTAAGTGAATGCTGTAAGAAAATAGATGAAAGGCAAAATGAAAGTATTTCAGCATTATTGAGTTAGGGGTAAACTTCATTTTAAGAGATTCTAAGTTGTTTATTTGTGTTTAATTTGCAAATTTATAATTACTAAGTCGTCGTTCACTTAGTTGAAGATAAAATCTATTCATTTTTAAAAGATGCACTGTACACAGATAACGCTGTGTAGTCCCATGGGGTTCAGCTATTTAGTTATCTGTACCAAGGACACAATCAAGGAACAGTCTCAGTCCCAAGGGTCTTCACGACTGCGGCTGCTGCGTCCATCGCTCCTTGCGAAGTTAGAACTACAGTTTCCCCCAGAGACTGTTACTACGGTCCTCGTCCACCTCCCACCTAATCGAAGAGAATGAGGCCCATCTCTTTATTAAGCAAATGAAAACCATAAAATATGAATTACCTAAACAAACCTACACATTCTTATCAATACCCTTTCTCCTCTCCTCACCAGTGTCAGCATCCGAGCGAGCTTTCCCGGTGCCACGTCTGAAGCCTTGATGTTCACGCTACAAGGCTGGTTTGAGACAGTCTTCCCATGTAGCTCAGTCTAGCCTGGACTCACTACGCATCCCAGGCTGGCTTCACTTTCACGGTGATCTCCTGCCTGAGCCTCCTGAGTGCTAGGATGCTAGGATTACAAGTATGTGCCACCGCATCTGCTCTGCGTAATTCTTCACCAGTGGCTTCCTTTCCATTCCTCCTCTGCCATCCCTTAGTTTTCTTTAATATCTGAGGGAAGGATCCATATAACAGCCCAGTCTCTCAAATCTTCATCAGCTTCCTAACGTGCCCTGCCATGTTGCTGCTCACTTCCATGGTCCTAGTCCTGTCTATCACTCCCATCTCTGACTCTGGACAGAAAGCACGTCCTCTCACCACACTCCTCTCTCTAGCAAGCAAGTTGGGTTCTGCCTGACCCCCGAAGTGATAGCTCAGCCCTACTGGACACCTATTTGCTTACTCACTTCACTAGAACTCCGCTGCAATCCAGAGCCCATCCCATCACTCCTTTGGAAAAGTTGTTGCCAAGGTTAAAAGGGCCAAACCATCTAAGTGACACATCCTTAAGTGGTAAAAAAAAAGGATCTTGCAGAAATCATTAAGGATTCAGAGGTGGAGAGGGATTATTATGGATAATCTGAGTAGCCTGCAAATGTAATGACAGGTCTCCTAAGAGAGGAGCAAGGAAACCAGAGGTGGAAAGAGGTAACAGAATAAAAGCAGAAGGTCAGGTGATGGACTCTGAAGCTGGGCAAGGTAAAATGATCCCTAGAAGGCAGGGGGCATCTAGAAGCTGGCAGATAAGGAGATGGATGTTCCCTTCAGTCCCATGAAGGAGCAGCCCTGCTGTGCTCTGATGGTGGTCCAGTGGAACTGATTCTCAGCATTCTCATCTCTACAACTACTTTGTCTATAAACAAGGCTGGAATTTGTGGAAATAGCCAAAGGAAACAAAAATGTGAGTGGGCCTTCTGGGTAGTAAAATAAGCAGAAAAACCAAGAAGCAACTTCAAATATGTAGATGCACAACTACCTAAGATCCTGACCCCCTAATGACAAGATGCACTCAGCACTGCCAGAGCTGAGGCATGACCATCACAGAAATATTGGAGTGACAAAGCAGTGGATGAGGGACTGTGAGTATCTGTCGCTCTCCTGACTTTCCCTTCTCAGTGACAGATGCATCTCCCCATCCCACTGCAACGACTCTACTGGTAGAGTCTGGAGTCCACTGCTCTCTGGACTATCTCTTCTGTGATGGAGGAGGGTTAACTGTCTATGTGTTACTTTCATTGGTTAATAAAGAAACTGCCTTGGCTTTTGATAGGACAGCAGCTTAGATAGGTGGAGTAGACAGACCAGAATGCTGGGAAGAAGACAATGAGGTAGTTGCCATGACTCTCTTCTCTGAGACAGACACAGGTTAAAATCCTCCTGGTAAGCCACCACCTCATGGTGCTACATACATTATTAAAAATGGGTTAGATCAATACGTAAAAGTTAGCCAAAAAGAGGCTACAGATAAGGGGCCAGGCAGTGCTTAAATAAATACAGTTTCCGTGTAATTATTTCAGGAGTAAAGCTAGCTGGGAGGCGGGCGGCGGGAAGCGGCCCACTGCTCCTTCTACACTTCTGCTCACTCTCCAGGCACGGCAGGCCGAGAAGAGAAGCACGCTCACCGTTAGCTGGTTCTGTAGCAGTTTGACCTGCTGCTGAAGCACCTCCAGCTGCTGGCTCTGCCTCTTGGAGGAGCTTGTGGAGTAGGAGAGCTGCGAGAGGCTGTTGAGGGCCTCCTTCAACTTCACGACTTCCTTCGACATCTCATTTATCTAGGGAGAAAGAAGAATGAAATTAGTAGGCTAATAATCTGTCTGCAGAAGCGAGATTCTAGAGATTTCTAGGCCTCCAACATTAGTCATTTCTTTGAATCACTCGTCCAAGTTGTTTTTTTTTTTAATTTCTAAAAGGAAATCCATAAAATAAAGTATAACAAATTCAGACAAACTACTTAAGACCTTGGCGGCTGTGCCATCCAGATAAGGCCCATTGTGTTTTAAGTGTACGAGGGTAGGAAAAACTACAACACCAACATTCTTTCCTTACTTTAAAAGGGGTGCAGCAAAAATACAGTTTTTTTGTTCAAATACAGATCTGCCAATCTGTCTTGTGACACAGGGAACTTTCGCTCATTCTGAACCCACAAAGGATTCTTCATCACCTACAAAGTCAAATACTCAAGAGGGCTTAACTCCCAGACTGCTCCTTAAAGCTCTGAGGACACCTCACCCCTTGTCAGTAGAGCCAGACTTTCCCCTCGGAATGGACAGTCAGTCAGTCCAAGGAGCCCTAAGTCCTCTGGACATCTCGCTTTAAAGTGAACACAATTACTCACGTCGCCCCAGCAGTACCGGGTGAAAAACGAACAGGGTTCTAACACCATTCAGAGCATAAGGGAGAAAATCCAGGTACAGAACGATCCTGAGCTCACTTCTTTTTGCTTCCTTCCATCCTTTGTTTCACACCCAGAAGCACCTCTAAATTGCTGGCTCCCTACAACCGATCACTCTATATCGGCATACCTCTGAAAACCAGCGTTTGCGGTGATTCGGGTGGTGCGGAGACCCGTCACACTTGTCCTGGATCCCTCATACTAGCTGTGCTGGCTAGCTCTCTGTCAACTTGACACAGGCTAGAGTCAGCTGAGAAAATGCCTCCATAGGATCAGGCAAGTCTGTGGGGCGTTCCGAGAAGGATCACAGCAGTAGCAACCCGAAGACACTAGCAAAGCTTGTGTTAAACTATTGATGTTTCTAATTTGTGTGTATGAGTGCACCTATACTGTTGTGTTTTCAGATCAGTCTTTAAAACAATAGCCAAAATCCTTTTTACTTAAAAGACAAGTCTTACTATACAGCCCAGGGTAACCTTCAAGGGCTGGGATTACGGGTGTCTATCACCATACTTGGCTCTCCCTGCTATGAACGTGGTTTTGGTGATGGCGACAGACAGACCCAGAGCCTCTGAGTATTCACGCAGGTTGCGACCAATACGTTCCGTAAAGGTTTAGCACAGGAAAATCGGGAGGGCCTTGTGAGGACTCAGTGCCAGAAACCCAGTAGCGAGGAGCGTTCACCAACCTTTTCATCCTTATCCTCCTCCAGCTTTGAAGAGGTCTCAGAACATCTTTTCATCCCTTCCAGTTCCTCCTGAGCACGCTGGAATTTCTGCAGGAGCTCAGTCACTTCCTGTTCTTTGGATTTCAAGAGGGTCTGGATGTTTTCCTTTTCCCTCTTCACCTGTGAGACCTCACTTCGAACCTGGGCGACCTCCGAGTGGGCTTTCTCTTTCTCTTTCACCGAATCCTTTAATTTTGTTGCTAACGCATTGACTTCACTCTCTAAGGATGCCTGGAGCTTCTCATAGGAAGCCTTGGGGACCATTGCATCTGTCACGGCAGCTTTCTCTTCAAGGAGCTGCTTCTCCAGCTTTGTGACTTCGGCTTCCTTGCTCGCAAGGTGCTCTTTGAGGTTGCTTATTCTCTCTTCCATCTCTTTGGCCGCTGTCCGCAGCGTGGTTATCACCTGCAAATGCTCTGTGATGGACACAGAGTTCTCCTTGTGTGCATCTACCAGCTGTTTGAGCTGCGTCAACTCGTGCAACACCTTGGAATACTGCGACTTCATTTCGGACAGTGCTTCTTCCGCTTTCGCCCTGGACAGGTTTTTCTCATGCATCAGCCTCTCATGCTCCGCTTTGTGGATATATTCAGCTGCATCTTCTAGAGATTTCCTCTTCCTATAATCCTCCAGCTCTGCCTGGGCTTCTTTGTACAGCTGCGACAGCTCGCTCACCTGTTTATTGAGTTCATCTATCATTCTGTTCATGGCCTCTTTCATGTCCCCAGCGTCATCAGGGGCTTCCTGCAGCATCTGACTTTTTAGTGTATCTTTTAGTTTCATGATTTCTTCTTGGGCCTGCTGGTACTTCTCAAACAAAAACGCCTTCTCCTTATTCATATTCTCGATGACAGCGCAGTATGAGCTTTTCACTTCTTCACATTCTTCTGCAGGTGGCTTAGCGGCCCCAGCCTTCTCTTTCTCTGCCAGTTTTGTTTCTAACTCTCTCACCCTCTCTTTATTCCTTTCACTTTCTTCCAGCGCATTCTGCAGGTTCTGCTTTAGAATGCCAACTTCGCCATCAGCCACCCCTGGCTCTCGGAGTTGCAAATAGCCATCTGCGCTCTCATGGGCGAGGAGGCCCAGTTTCATCTGCTTCTGTGCACTCAGGACTTCTTTCATGGCCTCCTCGTACTTGCTCTGAGTGTCTTTGAGTTTCTGGCTGAGGTCAGAGCCGTTCTCTGAAATCTCTGCGCTGTTCAGGCACCTCAGGTCTGTCCTCTGGGACTGGAGTTCGACCCGGAGCTGCTGCTTCTCCGCTTCAGAGCTCTCCAATTGCTTCTGCAAAGCTTGCAGACTATCTTGGAGCTGCTGGATTCTGACATCCGTATGTTCGACAGACGGCGATGATTTGGCATCTGCGGAAGGGGTGTCACTAGACTTGCCCAGGGAGGGGGCCAGGTCAGTCTGAGTGGAATGGAAAGACTCAAAGCTCAGGTCTGCTTCAGCTTCCTTGGGTGACTTGGCCTAGGAAAGAAACCAGGGATGAAAGTTACACTAAGGAGTGGCTAGGTGTGCACACTGGAATGCGAGGGACAACCTGAGGTTTAGGTATGGATGGGCAGTGTGATTCTGCATGTGTCCTGGATCACGTAAACACATGGTCTGTGGCACTGGAGCCAGACGGACAGCGCACGCTTACTCTGTGTTCTATGAGCAGAGATCATTTCTGTAATTTTAAAACATTTTAATTGTTTCATCTGAAGAACCTCCAACCAAACTTTTCTTTGCTTTTTATATCATTTTTCTTTGTCTTTTTTAATATCATTTCAATTGCCCAAGGTACTGCATAGTTATTTTTCACCAGGTTCTTAAGATGATTAGAGGTCAATTTTACTAATAATGGCTATTACTATATGCATTAAAAAAATTTAAGTATAAAATTTCCATGTTAAAAGTCTGGACGAGGAGGGGAAAGGACAAATAGGTAGACAAAACTATGGATATATGAAAAAGTCGTATGGAAACCTACTATTTATTTAATAAACTTATTAGAAATTATAACCTAAAAAGTAAAAGTTTGAATACAGGTACCCACCATGAATGGATAATGCTCCTGCCAGAAACAATAGGTTATTAAATGAAAATGCCAGAGTCAGCTGTATGGGATACCCTCCCCTATGAGTTCTTGATCAGAGAAGCCCCAAGTCTCCCAAAACATTACAGGTTAGTGACATGGCTTTTGGTTACCCACCAGACCTTGGTGGTAAGAATCAGTTGCCAAAAATCCTTTGGTTACATGATAAGGAGAAACCAAGTTGGAGAGGAGGTGAAGTTTTCTCCCTCCTGGCTAACTGCACAGTCAGAAGGTGCGCTGTAGGCTTATAGGGAAGAAAACCCATCAACCTTAGCCATCGTGAACTCTGTGAGAACAATAATGACCTGTCAGGTATGATGCTGCTAGCTGGATTTGAAGCCCACTCTTCAGTAGGAAACTCACACTTGGTCTGTGAACACAGGCCTCAGGGGTAGAGGGAACCTACTACTATTGTTGAGTCTTGCTAAATAATCACAGTCTCAATACTCATGTTTATATGCACAGATTCGTCACAGGTTAGTGTTATTCCCTTTCTTCATCAGGGGAGCTTCTTAGGATGGGTGGGTGACAGTTAATAAAGAATCCATAACTAGACAAAGTACCAGGGATAAGGGACGGTGGACTGACTGCTCAGCCCAAAGTGGACACCTATATCAGCTCCTTCTAAAGCTCGGAGAACAGCATGGAAGAGAGAGAGGAAAACTTGAGCCGGGCTGTGCGGTGGTGGCACACGCCTTTAATCTACAGAGCTAGTTCCAGGACAGCTAGGGCTGTTACACAGAGAAACCCTGTCCTTGGAAAACAAAACAAACAAACAAACAAACAAAAACAAAAAAACAAACCCTTGAATCTGATTGGGAGACGCAGCAAAAAGACGTCTTCTGGACATGAAATAGCCACTACACTTGGGAATCCACTGCAGTTGTGATTTTCTGCACAAGACCCACACAGAGTTGGGCCCTTCAGCATTTCATCGCGGGTGAAGAGGGCCCACGAGGGCCCTTCCCAAGGGACTGCTAGCTGGTAAGGATTGTTGGAGGAGGAGGTGCCATTTTTCTTCTTCAATGGTATAACCACTGGTAAAGTTGATCCAGTAAATAACCTCCTATCTAAGTTTCTGCAGGAACCTATAATTAAAATCTGTGGCTCACTAGCAGAAGACAAGAAAGCAGGAGGGAGATTTGGTGGAAGTGGGGCTTCAGCAGGAGGGGGAGGGGCTTGAGAGGGGAATGGGAGGGTAAAAGTGACCAACTATATAAATGTGTGAAACTAGCAAACAACAAAAAAGCAAGATATAGTATATATATATATATATATAAACATGGAAATATAAAATTTAGAGATGAAAATTTTCATATAACATTCTGTTTATACCACATATATATACTAACTTAATTTATATAAATTGGATCTATATTCTCTATTTAAGTTTTATGTCACTATACTTATTAAACTCTATATAATTATACACAATTTAGCAAGTTCCAAAAACAGAATTAGTGAACCCTGTTAAATAACCTAAAACCATTAAGAGTTTTACAGTTAACACTACTGAAAAAAAGAAACACTACGTAGGAAAAGAAGAAACGTGTAGCTATTTAAAACAAAATGGACCCAACTACCCTTGAACACACCAATACTTTACAGGGCAGCCTGTCAGCGACATGTTTACCAACCTGCAATTTATCTTGTAACTCCTTGTTGTGTAAGGTAAGGGAAGCGACTTTGGCTTGCAATAGGACAAGAAGATCTTGTTGGTCAGCCTCAGAACTGCCATCCAGCAAACTGTCCGCACCTTGGGAGAAAAGAAAGGAAATGTAAAGCCGTGCTTGAAAAACCGCAAGTGTTTTTCCTCTAACCCCTCTGCAGCTGGGCAGAGGGACGGCGGCCGTGAGCTACTGGTGTGTCTGTGCTGTGGAATCGCCGGCACAATGCTACAGGACACAGATGCAGAGCGGACTGTGGCAGCGGGCAGCTCTGGGTACCTGCCATTCACCCCAAGTACCACACCAGGAGTGATTTTCACTTCTCTTTGTCTCCACATCCCAGGTGTGAATCCTTTCAGAGGTCTCCTCTGCATCTGGTTTATCTCTTTACCCTGATTACTTCAGGCGTCATCACCATGCTTGGAAACGCTGCAAATGACTCCCCAACAAGCCTCTTCCTCCCCCGCCCCCTCCTCCCATTCCCGTCCTTCCTGCATGGGAACACATACAGCCCTCCAAACATACAGAGGTTGGCTCATTTCTTTGGTTCAATTATTCTCCCTCCAAAAACTATCTGGAGGTGGAGCAACACCGCTGTCTGTCCCACATCTTTGTTTTCAGGTTTATGTGATGTGGGATTTCCCTTTGTATGCTGTATTGTTTGACTGGCAGGCGCTCTCTCTGTCTGTCTGGGAATACTTAGAGCCCATGGTGTTAAAGTTAGCTTGTGGTCATAGCATGGCCCCATCTGTCTTGGGGACAGAACTTGGTGTTTGTCTGGAATGAGAATGTGGTGCTGTAAGCTGAGAGCTTAAAACCTAGGGACTGCATCTCGAAACAGTGAAAATGCTTAAGATAAATACATAGACTACAGTAATATGAAAGCCTATTTGTAACACACTAAATATTAAGATTGAAAGCAGGTCTAATAACTGCCATACTTTCTATGGGAGGCACTAGACATGGTATTTGAACATGTCTCCAGCAGTGAGGCGACAGGAAATTGTGAGTCCTCTAGGCAATGTCGCTACTCCGCGAGTGCTGTTCATGATTACAGAAACGACTAATTGATGGTGACAAATGATTTTTTTTTTTTTACATCCAAACTTAATTCTTTAACATGTAAGTTAAGCCCCCTTGCAGTGCAGACAGCATGGCCTATGCATGGCTGGCAGACCTGTGCTGGGCATGGGCATGGCTGGTCCTCACGACCTGACACAGAGTGCGTGACTGGCCTCAGCTCTCTTTATGGAAACACGTACAAACCTAAATGTGACCAAAGGAAGGAGAACCAGGTTTCCCGCCCTTACCTGTCGTGCTGTCGCTCAGCCTGTCTCTGTTTTCTTGGATAGAACTGATCTCAGCCTGTGTGGAGAAACACAAACTGACATTGAAAGAATTCCCCTCAATGTGCTCATCACACGTAAGAATCAAATCGCCTTCCCTCTGTGAGCTGCTAAGAGGAGAGCTGTGCTGCTCTGCTACAGAAAAAAAAAAAAAATCTCCCAGAACAGCAGTTAAAATCTATGCAAATAACAGACATGGTGACTTGATAAAGTTTAATTCTGAAAATATCAGCAACTGCAAAGTGTAATTTTGAAAACATCAACAACTCTCAGAACAACTTTAAAGGAACCTTATATAGTTATATTTTAAATTATAGTTGATGTGGCAGTTCATTTCTGGACCATGTTCTAAGACTGTAACAAATACACAGAGGAAGGCACTATGACAATCACAGACGCCTGCCAATCATCCCCCTTGTTTCCCTAGCCCAACCGGTCTCAGCCTGCTCCATTTCCAGGCAGCCAGTACTCCCCTTTTTGCATTTTCGAAAGCCATTCTAATAGAACATCACCTAGTAAGGGGTGCCTGGCCCCTCCTATTCATCATGACGATTTTCTATTGCTGGTGCTGTCTACACGGGATGCAGCTCATTCCGCCCATGGTTTACTATCAAGTGATAGCCTCTCATACAGATTAGTACCTTTATCCACGCAATTCCAGATGACATTTACAATGTACTCAGCTTAGAGATAGCGTGAATAAGCAGTGACATTAAGCACATGATTTGGTATAGGTATATATTTCCTTTCGCTGGATAAACACACTGGGCTGGAACATGTGGTAGGCGCACACTTAACTTGTGACAAAATTGTCAAACATACAAAGTACCTAGCATTTTATAATCCCACCTCCAGAAAATGATAGGTCTAGTTCTACCATAATACACACTCAAGAATCCCCAGTCTTTTTAAGCTTCAGCTATTCCAAATAGTTGTCATTTTAAAAAAATCTTGTTTTGTCTTGCATTGTTTAGGCACTAGATTCCATCTTCCTCTTAAAAGTTACAATTCGTGGTATCACTGGCTGGAACGCACTGCCCCTCTTGAGCTGCAATCAGATTAGAAGACATGGGGACACTAATAACAGGGACACGACTTTCTTGTCATCCCCTGCATAAGTGTGCATCTTAAAAGTTTATTAATGCAGCCTAGTTAGAGTGAAGGAAGTGACAGAGAGAACGGGCTTCAAAATTCATCTTTAGCAATCCTAAGTCGGAGGGAGGTGGATATGCAACCAGCCACACAAGCTTCATAAATTTCATAAACTTTGCTTCATCCAAAGTACAACTCCCTAGTGGTTGTTAGGTAAACAGACATTGACTAGATACCTTCTCTTTTTAAAAACACTTTCCAAACCCATATTCATGGAATGGGTGCAAAAAGGCCTACTGGACTTTCCAAAATTCCTAAAACAACCGCTTTTATAGTCATGAAAAAAACCGTACAGCTACAAGAAAGCAGGTTTCTTGCTGCTTTGGTTCCCTTATGTCAGCTCAACTTCGTGAGAAGATTAGGTTGAAGTAAGCTATTGTCTCTTTAAAAACAAAAACAAAATAATATAAAAATGTTTAATGATTGTGATTATGTTTAGTAGAGTATGTGGGGTGGGAAGTTTGTGTGCGTGAGTACAAGTGCGTGCAGACTTCAGCAGTGGGTGCCAGATCCCCTGGAGCGGCCTGACGTGGGTGCCGGGAGTGGAACCTGCTCTGAACTACTGAGCCATTTCTTCAGACCCTTACTCTTCCTTTTCCCATTTTTTTTTTTTTGTAATAAACTTCATACCCGGAAAATTTTGGATTTGTAAAGCAGTTACACAGAATTTAACATTAACAGAAACAGGGTAAAGATACTACTTTTTGACTGTGTTCATAATACATCTGCTAAAATAGAGATATTAGCAAAATAAATCACTGTTAACTAAACTGCAGCAGTTCTGTATCTAGGGTACAACACATTCCCCACTGGCATCCTTTTTGTCTTTACATGAGGAAGACAATCTGAGTCTTCAGCACACTAGGCAAACACTACCACTGAGCCAAGTCCCTGGGTTCTGATTTTTTTTTTTTTTTTTTTTTTTTTGGAGGCAGGGTGGCATTTTACAAAGCTCAGTCTAGGCATAAACTTTCCATATACTGGGTTGGCACTGAACTTCTGATCTCTGTGCCTCCACCTCTTTAGCTGGGTACTTCAGGTACCACCACATTTGTCTCAATTAATGTATTTTTTTCTAATCTAGTGTCTAATACAGGATGCTTTATTTCATGTCGAGAATTACATGAGATGAGTGCTAGCAACCAGAAGGAGGTAATTAATACCACTGTCATTTGGTTTTGGCTGGAAAAATGGCTCAGGAGTTAAGGGCGGCTGCTGCTCGACCAAAGGTTGGATCAGTGTTTGCAATGTCAGCTCCAGGGGATCCAGTGCCTTCTTCAGGCCGCTGAGGGCACAGCAGCACATGGTGCAAAGCTTCAAATTTTTAAAGTTCAAAAAATATTTTTTCAATTTGTAAACACTGCATATATTTATTAGGTACACAGTGGTGTCGACTTGTAGGATGAAGAGCAGCTAAACTGTGCCAGTTAACACTGCCTCGTGTATTTGTTTATAGTAAAAATACTCAAAACTGCCTCCCAATAACTTTTTGTGTGTACATACGTGTGTTAATAGTGTGTGTGTGTGTGTGTGTGTGTGTGTGTGTGTGTGTGCGTGCGCGCGCGCAGGGGGATGAGTATGGATATCAGAGGACAACCTCGGGTGCTCACCTTGCCTCCCTCTTTGCAACAGGATCTCCTGTTTTCTTTCCTCTGCTGCAGGGGGATTCTCTGTCTCCACCTCCCACCTTACCTCAAGAATGCTAGGGTAACAGACCCACGTTACTGCACCCAGCATTCTGGGGATCTGATCTCAGCTCTTCATTCACAAGTACCTTATCTACTGAGTCATCTCATTGTGAATTCAAGTCACTGTGTCATTTAATAGAGTTCTTTAATTTCTCAACATCTCCCCAAATTCTTGTCTTTTCAACTCTAAGAACCAACATTCTACTCTCATTTCGATGAATTAACGATTTTACATAAACATCATTTATCTCTTATTTAAAAATTATTAGTAAATGTGATTTATTTTTTCTAAACTTTTTTTTTTATGCTGTCCATGCCAGGAAAAATAATCAAGGGGCTCTTTGTGGAGAAATAGTGACTCAAAAGTGTAATCTGTTTTGCCCAGTCTTGTATAAATTAAAGCAAGGCCACCAGGTATCATACGTAGGGTAAGAAAGTTGAACGCAGAAAGGGAATACCTTGAAGGGTGCTTCAGCAAAAAATACTGATTCCTTTCCTGAAAGTGGTGTGGAAGTTATTGACCTTGGAGAAGACACATCGCTCAACTGAAAAAGAAAAAGAAAGCCACTAAGAACGGACATGTCTTCAAAGCCCATCTCCCAAGGTGCTGAACAATGGCTTAATCCCTGTGGTTAGATCTAGCAGTAGGTATGGAGAGGTTCATTTAATTGCAGAGTAAAATCCTCAAGGTAGTTCAGTTGCTTTGAGTATTTCTGAACGCTCTCAGAGTATACCTTCAACCTAATGCTACTATATTAACTGCATCAGCCTTTAAAATCTATAGAATTCTACTGTGGGTTGAGAACACTCTTAATGGATGTGATAACATATTTGTAAATGTCTGACAGATTCAATAGTCCTTCCACTATTTTATCTCTTTTATATCCTGTGCTTAACAATAAAAGCTATCCTGTTTTTATTTGATATTTTGTATTTTTTGTACTTGGTCCCCTACTACATACTCAGAAAAAAATTTAATATTAGTCACCCATAAGTGTAGTGAAAAAAGCAAATATTAATATCTTAAGAAACTAACTAAAATTCATCACTATCTATGTCCTTGCTAGCTAGCCATCCCCTCTGCACTCTCTAGAGCTGCTCATACGAGCTAATGACACTCGAGGCCATCTTAAGGAAAAGCTCCTGTCCTAAGACTTGAAGAAATTTCCTTGAGACTTAAAAAAAGGATACTGCTAAATTCTAATTTTAAGATAGATGAAACCCACGATATTCCAGCTTAATAACTTGACACTGCCATTTACTCTGTGTGAGAGTGTGTGTGCGCGTGCACACACATGCGTGCATGCGTGTGTTCTTCTGGAGCTCCAACCCAGGGGCTCACACATGCTAGGCAGGTGTTTTATCCCTATGCTTCACATCCAGCCCCACAGATTGAAACCGAAAACTACTAAGGGAGATTTGGAATGCGCACTTAGACGTCAGTATTGCAGCATCCCTCTGGACCCAGACGCAGAAGGATGGCTTTTGGTTTTGCTTATGGTTCATTCGCTCTTGATTTTACCTGGGTAGGACTGATAGGAGGTGGTGGAGCTTTGCGTTTTTTTGGAGTTCCACTTCTTTCTGAGCTTATTTTAGAGACTTGATCATGCTGAAAGTTATCACAGGCCACAGAATGGAGGTGGGTTAGTTATGTTAGTAAAGTCGGAGCAAGTAGCTGCAGCAAACGCGAGAACAACCTGCTGGCAGTTACACGTTCCTAGCTTCATCAAGGGCTGAAACACACCGCCCACAGTACAATAAGAAACATGCATTCGCTAAGTTTTCCTCCCAGCAACTCATGCTTTGATAGCAAGAAGGTTTAAAAACCAAACCAAACCAAACGGATTAAGGTGGTGTGTAGAACTGGGAAAAAATGAAGACATGCCTATCAATCACAATGCAGCACCCAGAATGCATTCCGAGTCAGCTTTTCCTCTTAATGCAGAGCACTCTGCACCACTGTGCGACTCCCATTCACCCACCACCCACCACCCTGCTTTGAAGGAATGAGAGGAAAGAAGAGCTTCATATGCAAAGGTTCCTCACAAGCAACAGCTAGCACGTAATAAATCCACTATTAAATATCTGCTTTCTATGACTTAGAAACCACGCTGTATAAATATATAGAAAAGCCAGACACACACAGAGAGCTCACAGGCTCTGAGGAAAACTTCCAAAAAGAAAATGTCCCTCTCGCTACCCCGTGTAACACCAATGCCAATTTCAAACACTTCAGCCAAAATTAAAAGGCTGAATCTCTCATTTTTCACAAATGCTTTAACAATTTTATGGGTATATATACTCACCCATAGGATATGATATTTAAAATATTTTCATTTAGTTTCAAGATTTAGCTACATCACAGGTCTGTTATTACTGCACTTCATAAAAACGCAGTATAAAGTACATACTTTTGAAACAATATAATAAAATGGTTAAAAAAATATTTGCCACCATGTAACAATGGATCATTCACTCAAAATTATGTCAGTCTTTTCTTAAGAATTTTCAACCCAGTTTTTAATCACTGCCCTAAGGAACCACAGCATTTATTCTCAACATTTTCATATTGTCACAAGCAAAAGTTAAAAAAAAATATAGCATCTCATTCCCAAGATAAATACCTGCTTTGGTTTTGTTGGGGTCTTTAAATCTAAAGAGAAAGAGTGAAGAAAAAAAAAGACTATGAGAACCATAATGATTCATATCTTTTATAAATTTTGGGTGGATGGATACACACAGACACACACACACTCAAAAAAAAAAAAACAACTCCCACACAACATTCAACACTTCATCTTTCTTCAAGCATGTATTAAGAAGAATAACAAAACACATCAGATTGCACGAATTCCTTGATCCTTTTGGGGAAAATGAGCGGATAACCTTAAAACAGCATTGGCTATTTTCTTTTACATACCAGCATCCTGAGAGATTTTTGATAATAGAAGGCTTTGAATTCCTGCGTTTTCCGAGAGTTTGGAATAATATAAGGCATTGTGTCCCAGAGAGTCTACAAGGTTCAGGTCGGCACCCTTTTTAATTAAGGCCTCCACAGCACTAGAGCTGCCGGCTTCACACGCGAGCATGAGAGCAGTTCTAGAGAAGAAGAGACGAAAGTCTAGTAAGAACCAAAGGCTGAAATGCTTTCCTGAGGCACGTTTGTCTTGAAAACAAGGAGAGGGGATTAAATACAGTTAAACCTTCAGTCATCTGGCGAACTAAGTGGAAAACTGTCAAGATGAAATAAGGTGGTATTTTTAAAACTTCGGACTAAATCAAAACGCTAAACTATAACCTAATCAAACAGCACAGACAGTCTTCCATACTTGGTCTACAATGACAGAAGGTCCTATGATTGGTGTAAATACCAAGCTTATTTTAGAGGCCGATTCTTCCACCTCTAGTATTTTAAAGGATATACATTATTAAAATTATTATTATTTTATTGCCATTGTTTTAAAACAGGGTTTCTCTGTATAGTCCTGGTTGTCCTGAAATTTACTCTGTAGACCAGGATGGCCTTGAACTCAGCCATTCTCCTGTCTCTGCCTCCCGAGTGCTAACATGAAAGGCATGTGCCACCATATCCAGCTTTAAAATTATTACTGTTGTTATTATGATTATTATTGTTGTTTTTGAAACAGGGTTTCCCTGTGTGGCTGTCCTGGAATTCACTATGTAGTCCAGGCTGACCTCAAACTCAGAGATTCGCTTGCCTTTACCTCCTGAGTTGCTGGGATTAAAAGTGTGTGCCGCCACCATCCAGGTTAAAATTACTTTTAAATACACTCAATATATTTACTTTTGTTTTGTTTAGGAGGAAAAATAAAATCACAGGAAATGGCTTATTCAGTTCAATATTTAATTAGTTTCATTGCAGATTCTTAGTCAAAACAGAGTCTCGGTTATCAGGAAGGTAGAAAGTTAAAAGAGGAAACCACTTTACAACATTAAACTAAAATGGGTATCAGCAAAGTTATGACTTCTGCCTTAACTTGTGGTACCTTCCATTTTTGTCCCTGGAATTCACATCTGCTCCATGATCCAAGAGAAAGTGACAGACCTCACTGTGGCCATTTTGTACTGCAACAAGCAGGGGTATATTCCCATCCTAGGAGAAAAACTCAGACTGTAACTCCAGTTCCAAATACCAGGACTGCAATACCTTGCCCTTCCCACATTTTTCTCATGACGTGTACTGCTAGGCTACACTTTCATCTGCGGTGAGATCCCATGCTCTCTTAGGGCCACCCTCACACTTCACCGTAAGTCTTACACAATGTCACCGACTTTAGCTGTCTTAGGCAATTTCACCCATGTTAGCTTTGCTCTAGAAGCCCAGCTATTCGGGTTGCCTGCTCCATTACCTATCACTAGCTCTGCCTGGTAATGTAAGAGAGAATACACACACTAAGTGTGTTCAGATGACAGTAAGTGGGGGCTGGAGAAATGGCTCAGTGGTTAAGGGCAGGTGCTGCTCGCGCTGAAGTCCTGAGTATGATCCCCTGCACCAACATGTAGGAAAGAAAGACCTGACTTGCTCAATATTTCCTCTCACTTCATGCATGCTGCACCCCCCCAATAAAAATATATGTTTAAAACAAACTTTAAAGTTTAAAGTAAAATTACTGGGGTGGAGAGATGGCTCAGGGTAAGAGCGCTTCCCGCTTTTCCCGAGTACCCAGCTCACAACCAACCATCTACAAATCTAGTTCCTGATGCTCTCTGACCTCCGCAGGCACCAGGCACGCATGTGGTGCACACACATATGTGTGGGCAAAAGACTTTCATACATAAAATAAATAAATAAAAAACCCTAAGCCAAAACAAAGCGATGACAGAAGTATTCCAGACTTCAGACCATGAGGACTTGGGACTGGTTACATAAAAAAGTAGCCTGGGGCCAGGACCCAAGGCTACATATGAAATTCATTTGTATGTTTTTTTTCATATAAAAGACCTTGCAGTTTACACATTTTAGCCATGTATATGAAATACAAGTTTCAGGCTGCGGCATATGTGGAGTTGGGGACTTTTGGAATAAGATGTTTAACCCTACACTGAGGTTCAGAAAGTGTACATGTGTTTCTTTGATCGGGGGGCAAGTACATGCAAATCACATTTCATGCTATAGCATGTCATTAAACCCTGGAACCACATGCCACAGGCACATATAGGTATTCTTGTGATAGGCCAGTGGAGTTACAAAGACTAAACGTTCTCTTCAGAGTTGGAAAATTCTACTAAGAATCATCCAAGGTGAAACCATGGGAAAAAAAAAAAGAAAAACAGAATTTCTAATTAGGTAGCTCCGACAGTTCACAGGGATCGGATTGCCAACTTGAGAAGATGTGGATTCACTTTGGTGACAAATCTACGGATGTTTGTGGGAGGGACTTTCTAAATGAGGTAAGATGTGTTAGGAAGACCCCCTGTAACAGCCAGAATGGAGGAAAGCAAGTTGAGAAATAGCATCAGTTCCCCTTAGCTTTTTAACTCTGGAGGTGGTGGAGCTATCTCCCTCAAGTCCCTGCTGTCCTGACTTCCCCGCCATGATGGTCTGCACGGTGAGAGTCGAAATGAACCCCGCCTTTCTTAAACTGCTGTTGTCTCATACTTTGTTGCGGCAACAAGACAAGTAACATACAAAATGTCCTATTTTTATAAACTGAGACATGAAGTTTTATTCACATTTGGGTTAATGGTAGAACACAAATATATACTTAGAATTGATACATAAGACTATTTTGCCAAAAAAAAATTCTGGTTGTAAATAATTTAGCAAATACTAAGGTCTTTAAGGTCTCGCTAGAAACCCGCACCCCATTCCCTCAGCGCCCACGTGGTACATACCGAGTCCTTTAGGTTTATGGGGCTCTTGTGTTCGCAGAGGACCTGCACAGCTGGAAGGCACCCCTGTGCCGCTGAGGAAGGAAAAACACAAGCGGTCACAGACAACCCAGATCCCCACTTCTAGGAAGGAAGAGTTGCTCTCTGGCCAGCAGATGAACAGCACAGAAGAGAAAGGCTATGCCACAGGGGTGTGAAAACACTCGCTTAATTTCAGTGTTAGCCAAAGCTACAGCCACGGACTCCCAGTACCTGGAGGCAAGCATTTGATTTAGCTTCTCACAGGACTTGGCTTTTCTACAACTAGAAATAAAATTAATAAATAAAATTAATTATATATTCAATCACCCCCCCCCGTGAATTTTTAGTATCAACATCTGTCACTTGAAGCTGTGACAGACAGTAAAACCAAAGGTAGACAAATACAACTGGCCTTCATTGTGATCCCCAAACAAACAAACAAAACAAAACAAAAAGTGTCTTCTAGTCCTGAAATCCACAATTGCTCATTACCACTTTAAACCCTTTAAATTGATTTAAAAATCTATACACATATGTATGCACACATATGCACGTGTGCTTAGTACTAGAGCTTAAAAACAGAGCACATGTTAAGCACGCCCTTCATTACTGAGCTTACTCAGGCAGCCTGAGCTGAATATATTAACCACAGTACTGGCTGCAGGGCAGCAAACCAATGGTAGGGGCACTCCTTGGTAAATCTGTGCGTGACTTACAAAGGGAGCGAATTGAGACCTTCTGGGAGCTACAGAAATCAGCCCCATGAACAGAACAGCAAGGCGAGTGCCAATGGAAGTCTCCTAGAGTAAAACAGACAAATAGGAGAAAGCACGGTACCTGCGTAGTGTAAAGCTGTCTTCCCAGAGCCGTCAGTACTGTCAGCTGGGCTTTTGTACTGCGAGAGAAAAATGAGTATCTTAGAGTAACTGCACAAACACCATCGAGTCCAGCCTTTTCCCTCAAGCATCACTTATTCGGAAGGGCACACACGTGTGTAAATCCTACCCTCTGAGCTCCTTGGCCCTACAGTCCTTGATGAAGAAGAAGACACATACCCAAACAATCAGGACAGCAGCTATGGTCACCCCATTGCAGATATGGTCCTTCAGTCCACCCTGACGTCATCTCTTCAGCCCCATCGGCTAACACCCACGCTCTATGAACTCCTGTGTAGATCCTGTATTTTCCCATTTCCTCTGTCTCCTCTCTTAAAACCAGCTTTCTCCGAGTCACCTACATGGTCTCTGTTTCCTTGCCTCCCATTCACTCCTGAATCCACGTGGCAGGTAATCTGCCCTCAGGATTCCACAGAGATGGCCCAAGTCAAGGTCACCAGGAGTCACGTAGTTCTCACACATCTGTCCTCTGATGGCTTTTGGAGCAGCAGCCTACTCTCTCCCCAGACTTCCCCTTCTTCCTCCTGAGGCTATCTGTGGGGTTCAGCCTCTTGTAGCTTCCCCCCACTACCTGACCAGCCCCCTCCCCATCTCTAACAAACACACAGCCTCACACTTGTCCGTTGCCGTTCCCCGAAGCTCTCTTCCTGGTACTCCCATCTGCACCTACATTCAGATGTCAGTGACCCGAAACAGCAGTGAGTGTTACATAGGTAATGAATCAAAACTTGCTTTAAGCCTGCTCACAACCCAAGCTGGATGACTGTCCCTGCAGTCATCTTCAGTGGGTGATGTAGGATTCCTCTCTGTATGCTGTGAACACCATGGGTTAATAAAGAAACTGTCCTAGGCCTGCACAAGACAGAATATAGGTAGGCAAGGAAAACTAAACTGAATGCTGAGAGAAAGAAGACGGAGTCAGTGAGAAGCCACGTAGCCCCTCTGGAGACAGATGCCAGAACTTTACCCAGTAATTCACAGTCTTGTGGTAATACACAGATTAATGGAGATGGGTTAGTTTAGGATATAAGAGTTAGCCAGAAATATGCTTAAACTATTGGTCAAACAGTATTGCAAATAATATGGTTCCTGTGTGAGTATTTCGGGGCTGAGCAGCCAGGAACAAACAAGCAGCCTCCTACAACAAGTGGAAACTAAGGTATAAGTAAATTAATGAATTGCTTGAATTATGGCAGTGGTGAAGCCAGAATGTGGACCTTCTGGAGCCTGGATACTTATTCGTATACGAATATCACCTGTGAGTGCCCAGGCTTGAGACCCCACTGCACCTGCCTGACACCTCTGGTGTGATTCCTCATAAGCACGCAAAAGGCAAGTTTTCCACTCCTCCATGCCCAGCTTGTTCCTCCCTAAGTTTTTACTATCTCTGTGACCACCAACCACCATTGGCTATTTACCCAAAGAAATAGAAACTGAATTAACTTTTATTTCTCCTCCTCTTTTCCTCCTCTAAGCTCTTACCCACCACATCCTGTAGACCCTTTCTCCAAATCACATATGAGAGACACCTTCTTCTCTTTCTCATTACCTAGCCCAGGCGGCATTTTTCTCTTGTGAACTTAGTCTAGCCTCCAATGGGTCTTCTCGATTTGCTTCTTCCCATCTTAACCCACTTCTATACCCAAAAGAATCATCCTATAAGACTGTAGGTTACTGTCTGCCCTTCATAATTCCACAGAGAATCTAGGATTACTTAGCTTGCACATCTCGACATACAGGGCCCTGCATTTTGTGCCGCATTTTCTCAAGCCTTTGCCTCAGACTCACTCACTGGCTTTCTCCCCACCCTGACCAATCCCTTGCCTACCCACGTCCCGTGTCTTGCTGGTCTGTTTGGAATGGGTTCCACTGGTTCTCTGCACACTGGAGATCTCAGCTTAAACATCACCTTCTCTGGAGGGCTTCCCTAGAAACCATCACTTTCCGTCTTAATGCCCTGGAATTTGTAACACATGTTTCTTTCCTTGTGAACCAGACTCTGCACTCCACAAAGTCAACAACTGCGCTGCTTGCTGGTAGATACTTACTGCTTAGCACCATGCATCGTACCCTGAGAACACTTGATATAAGGGAGGGCAGGAGGACTGACTCAGAGAAGGGCGAGAAGTCATTTGTAATTTCAGGACTCCACAACTTTCATTTTGTGCTAACTGCCTTAAGAAGCGAGGAGTTGAGCATGGTAGCAGCTGGAGGGCAGAAATATCTTCAACAAACAGACAGGGCTAAGAGACCAATGCACAGGGTACAAGAGCAAGGGGTCAGAGAGAACACTAAAGGCAGAGGTGCTTGCTGGGATAAGGAGAGCGGGAGACAAGGGGGTCTCATCTGTACACAGCCTGATTCGCAAAGGGGTGAACAAGTGCTGGAGAGGGTTGCCATGCAAGTCCAGCAGGAGGGCCCTGGAAAGCAGGATTCCTAACAGTAATCTAGAAAGAACAATGTTCGGACGGAGTGCAGGCCAGGGGAGGTAAGAACAGGCTCCCTTAGAGTGAAATGCTTCCTCTGCTGTGGTTAGGAGAAAGGAGATCCAGTTACTACTTACCAAGGCTTTGGCCTAATTTTAGAACAGCACAAGGAACTGTTTAAAGGCTTCAAAGATTTCAGAGAAAAACCAAAGCATTTGCATAACCAGATATAAAATGACATTAGAGGCTAGAATATCTGGTCCTAGCCCACAAGGACTCCGAGCCTGTCAGGTTAAATCTTCCTTAAAATCAGAGCCAGATGTATGGGCCAGAGTGGAACGGGAATTTAAAACGTATTTTTAGAAAGTGAAGTAGGACCCAGGGTGAAGAGAGGAAGGGTACCCTAGCCAAGTGAGTCATATTTCCCCTTTATCCTGGGGACCTGGTCCTGCAGAAGGTAAGGAAGAAGAGCTCCATGTTAAGTGGCCAAGGGCAACTCTCTTAAGTCAACAACACAAACACAGATCGATTTTTCTTGAGTTTTGCTTTAAAGACCCGTGAAGGTTAAATATTCCCAGGATGGGCAGTAGCAAGCATCATGCAGGATGCTGTGTGACCAATGTTGCAAGTTGATGAATGCGACCACAGTCTGACTCGAGAATTTCAAAGCCAAATGAAAGCAAGATGCTGAGGCTCCAAGAGTGCTTGTGAAGGCCAGGACAACAGCTTGACAGGACAGACAGTTCTCCAAACACTTATTTTATTGCTCCATGCGGGTCCTGAAAATAGCCAGCTTGCATTTTGACTGGCAACAGCTGGACATTACTGTACGGCTGCTATTGCGGGGGGGGGGGGTTCGTGAAATACGTATTTTTACAGATTTACAGAGGTCATCACCTTAGTGGGTCATTATCAACTTCCTGGCAAAGTCAGCAAACCAGGAAGTTGGATAAAAATTATAAATAAGAATAAAACCGAGCACTTAAGCAAGGACTAAGAACTAACTAAAAAGCTCATCAAGTTACGGACCAAGGGATCATGGCTGAAACTGTTAATCCAGAAGGGACTGCATGCCATGAGCAACTTCCAGAGCGCACAGGACACCGCAGAGCCCGTGAGCCAGAGGTCACCACAGTTTGGAAAAGAGGAACTGAATAAGGGGGTATTAAGGCCGATCCCAGGGAGACATTCCAATTTCTTGTGATGAGCCACTTTTCTAAGTAGCCATGGAAACAACCTTATTATTGACTGTTCTTTACCAACGGGCTGCAGGACTGCATTAACAGGTATGTACTGAGAAGAGGGGTTTCTCCTTTTACAGATAGGGTTACCTTTAAATTAGTATTAACTAAATAAATAAAGTGATTCACCTATGAGTTACCTGCTTACCTGAAGGAGCTTCTTGACGTACTCTGGGTGACCATTCTTGGCTGCGATATGTAACGCACTGTGTCCTAAATGGATTAAAAAGTAAAAACTGGGGAGACATTCAGACAAAACAAAACACATGCAAGTAAACTGGTTTCCTCCGAGCATCTCCACGCATGTTGATTTTGGCTGATCCCCCCCAGGCCTGCTCTTATTCCCATCTCTCCACCCTACTCTGTTCTTAGGGCCTCACCCTAGTTTTCCCTGTTTTATTTTCATGTCCTGTGTTCTAGCACCCTTCCACTCCCTTCCTTACGGCTGACTTTCTCCCCTTTCTCAAGATCCCCTCTCTGGTTTCATGACCGCAACCATTCGCAGCCAGAATGTGTGCATGAGAGAGCAGGCAGTGTTTGCCTTTCTGAACCTGGGCTACCTCGGTACAGCACTTTCCAATTCTCGTTTTCCCGCACACTTCATAGTTTCATAGAACTCCATGTGTAGATGCAGAACAGTTTCATTATCCACTCCTCTGTTGATGGAGGCTTTAGGCTATTTAGTCCTGGCTATTGTGACTAGAGAAGCAATAGGCAGGGATGTGGTAAGTTTCTCTGTGATACACTCAGGAGTGGTAAGTACGGTAGGTGACCTTGTACTTATTTCTTGTTTGGAAGTCTCCACACTGATTTCCACAGCAGCTGCACAAGTCTGCGCTCCCACTAGCAGCCAATGAGTTCCTCTTCCCCTAGCTTTCATTGTCCTTTATAATCCAAACGGGATAAAAGACTTTAATTTAAAACATGAACAGCCGACATTGCTCCAATGGAGCATGGGGATAAACACGAAGCTAAAAGTACAGACAAGAACTTTCTGAACAGCACACGCTTCCTACATAGTATCTAATTGCTGTGCCAAAGGCAGGAGGAACCAAGTCTCCAGCACAGCGGGGCCGTTCCTCTAGAGATTAAGGCCCCACATTCTTTAGAGTGACCACAGATAACATTCGGAGGCTCCAACCACCGTTTCCTGCAGGTTCCATTCAGCTCCGGTCAGGACTGCACAGTGCTGCATTTAGCTGACATGAGTGTGCACAAAATGCCCATGTCCACAACTGTCACTTCAAACTAGAATACCTCAGGCCTAGAAAGTCAGAAAAGACAGTCCACAAGCTAGCAGACAATATTCCAGAAACCCAAACACTTACACCCTATGTTTGGCCCCTCATTTCCCTCTCTACAAAATGCGTTCAACCCTGAATAAGTGCTACCTGGGGTTTTCAGATATTTACAAATTCTTGTGCAGGAATTCGGCAGACAGGTAACTTCAAGAAACCCTAAGGTGCTACCCAACTGCCCAGTGCCAAATGAACCTCCCTACCAGGGCCTCTACAACTGCTGTATGTTTAGCTCAAATTCTCTTCCCCTCCATTAGCCACACGGTTTGTTCTCTCGCCTTCAGGTTCAACTTGAAGGCTGCCTTTTAAATGAGATCTTTCTTGGGCTAGGGATATAGCTCAGGTAGTAGAATACTTGCCTAAGTGCGCACGATGCCCCAGGTTCAACACCTATCATAGCACAAATGTGGCATTGTGGTAACAGCACCCAGATCAGACGTTCAAGGACATACTTGGCTAAACGGTTGGAGGCTGCCTTGGGAAATATGAGACCTTATCATAAAAAAGAGTCCCTCCCCCCTTTTTGTTCTACCCATTACATATCCCATTTCCTCTTTAACTCCTTTTACACTGGTTTTCTGCGTCATTTCTCCATTCTTCATGATGCCTCATATCTTACAGCACTCTGTTCTCAGCTCTAGTCAAGACATACACTACTGACACCACACGCACACACATGCACACACGCGCGCGCACACACACACACCCACCCACACACACACACTCCTACCTGTTGGTTAACTGGACCCCTGGCTCTGCAGTTCTCTCACTCCCTACTGAGTTCCTAGCTCCTACAACACTGCTGGTGAACAGCTGGTTCTCAACATAGTCCAGTCATTTTGAATTAAAGGCGATGCTAATTTCAATGTCTGTAATGACTGGCTCGATATGCCTAAGTAACTCAATATGCCTAAGAAAGCCTTAAATTGTGTCTTTCCCAACTTGCTTGGCCAATATATCCCCAAGGTAACATTCATAAGCAACCTTTATTTTGGGACTTGCTTCAAACCCAGTTTCAACCTGAGCACAACGGATATTTTTTGCTGGGTCACTGCTGTAGGTGATCATTCTGCTAACTCTACTAACCTGTCACTCTGCCTCCCTGGTCCCCACCCAGGAGAACTCTACTTATGACAATCAAAACCATCACCAGGCATTGCAAAATGTCCCCTATGCACAGAAAGAGCCTAGCGTCGAGACCTAAGATTTTAGGAAGAACAATTTCTTTTACATGACAGCCCAGTTCCACAATGCCATTTTTTCCCCTTTTGATTAGTCTTCAGTTAGCACTGACTAGAATTTTCTAGAGAACCACATGGTTAGGAAACACCGTAAAGAACAGAGGGTCAGAAGATCATGGGAGCCAAACGAATACATGCCAGTTCTCAAAAGAACAGACCTCTCTATTCTGCAAAAGATACCCTGGGATGTTCAGGGCATGTGCGGAGGACATTTTAGTTGGTGTGGGATAATGAGGCAGAAACCCCTCAACTCTCTCTTGAAAAGATGAGGTAGAAGAGACCCTTGAAAAAGGGAAAGTAAGATTTTTCTTTTCCTCTTCTGTTTTATGTACAGGACGATCCTCTGTTTCAGAATTAAATGAAGCCCAAGAATGAGAGTTCATTACACTGTGCATTTAACAGGCTTTAGTGGTCAGCTTGGCCTCTGCAGACACCATTTGTACCACTGTTGCTAAGGACAAGCACATTTTTAATTTTAAACAAATGCTTTACAAATGAACTTCTGGAACACATCCTGATTGTAAACTATGGACTGTTTATACTGTGCATGTAAGGCATTAACTGCTGTCTACCCTGGGAAGAGAGGCTATTCTACACAAATACCACTCATCTGACAAAGTCGTAGTTGTCCAAAGACAACATGGTAGGAGCACTCAGGCAACATACCATAACTAGGTATCAGGCTTTCCTGTCTCTCCGTGTTCGGGTCATACCTAGAAGTGAGTGACTGATGTCTGCAGAAGCAAAATCCATCGACTCCCCTTTGATGTCTGCCTGTAGAAGAGTACTTCTCACAATATTTGGTCTCAATATCCAAATCACAAATCATTCCCAGACACCACCACACTGACAGCAAGATGTCTCTCACATTAAACTAACATTAAAACAAATTTCTCTCTCCAAATACAAAGTCTCCTAGACAGAATATATTATTTATGACGGAAGCCCACTGGAAGGAGACGATGCATATTCCTGGCTCCCAGACAGCCATGGATCTGTCTGGCTGTCAGGAAACAACTTCCCTTTAGACAAATATCAAGGATAACCATAATTCATGTTCACTCTAGCAGATCTTTGCTCACAAACACTAGTTAATTAAAAACCAAGAGCCACAGATGACAGTTGACTAAGTGATCCAATATTGAAAGTGACTCTAAGTATCTGCCAACCTACATGATCATGCCTTACTAGATTATTAATACAGGAAATGGAAGGGGGGAGCCTAATTAGCAGGGTCATGTGATGTCTGGTCACGCGGCACAAGTGCCTGGATCAATTTCTTCAACACCTGGAAATACTTATATAAATATTGAAGAAATAAGACTACATGATATTCAACTAGATATGCCTTAAAATATTTCCTTAAAGGTCAGTTTCAAAATGCAGAATATATTTCTACAAAAAGCCACAAATTTAATTGGTTATTATTTACAATTTTAAATATGTATAAATGGCATTTTTAAGAAGTCCTTGTCTTCAGGTGAATTTTTACCACCGAAACACAAGTACGGTCAGCTCGATACACTCCCAGAGAGAAAGCAGGCCGGAAAATACTTGTTTCCAGTAATACTGTTGTTAGAGTTAGGAGACTGTCCCTGTGCCCCATCTTTAAAGCGCAATATACATCCAAGGCCACTTCTGAGTGCTACCGTCTGGAGTGTTTTCAGGGCCAGGTATGCTGATCCTTGTCTTGTGACCTCTCGTGGCCTCCCCACACGCATGCATTAGCAGCAAGTCAAACATCGCAAGTCATGCCGTTTTTGCTTTCCTTTATCTGGAGTTAAAGCATGAACTACATGTATTGATTCTGATGGGCAGCTATCAGGATGAATTATCTTTTAAAATGTGAATACTATCTTTTCTGTTTTCTTTTTTGGGTCAGGGGATTCTCACTATCTATGAGTCTGGCCATCATAAGAACTCACTATGTGGACCAGGGTGGTCTGATCTCACAGAGATGTGCCTGCCTCTGTTCCCCAAATGCCGGCATTAAAAGCCTGCACCAATACATCCAGCATTATCTTTTCTACTTTCATAAGGTGTCAATTGTGAGTGGGATTAGTGTGTCTAATATAATGAAAGGTCACTCATAAAGTTAAAAACAAAAGCAAGCAAGCAGACAAAAATAAAACAAGTATCCTGGCAACCGTAGATAGTACCGAAGGGGGAGGACTCACAAATTGGAGCCCTCCCAGGACTCCCTATGTTTTACGTTTTCATAGCTCTGATTCCCACTCTTCTAAATATCCTTTCTGACTAAAGAAGTTTCACAAGAAAAAGCACCCCAAGAGATTAGCAAATATTTAGGGTTATTAGTGCGACGAGACACACAAATCACCCTTTAGCCTCTGCTTCTGCCTCTTGCAAAACCTCTGTGTTTCCACTAAGCACACTGCCGTCTAGAATCTGCATGATGAAGGCAGATGTGGTCACAGTCCAAGTGGTACCCAGTGAGGTCTGAGGGCATCCAATGCATGGTATATGAGCTGCACCTCCCTTTCCCACGCTGTTCCTGGCTGTTCCTGGGATGCGGTTCCCTGGGATGCAGTAACCTCAAACCTGGGTGACTGGAGCCACAACTGGACTCGGTGGGTCATCACAAAAAGAAAGACATGAAATCGGAAAGAGGCATGTTGGGAAGTTGGGGGAAGGGCATGGATGCATATGCTCATATTTCATCGTATACGGATATGAAACGCTCAATAAAAAATGAAGAAAAGCTCCCGATGGTGCTGGAATAAGGAGTGGAGAGCTCTGGTCCTCATGATATAGAGAAAGGCCGTCACATTGGTCTAACACTGTCAACTAAGAAAGATGAACTTCCGATGCATTCGCCACTTGTTTTGAATTGCGCCACACTGTCCCTGTGTATATGCATGTTAATAGGGAGAGTCTGAAGGCACATATTCCAGATATCTAGAATAACATCTGGTTTTTCTCTCTAGTCTTCTAGTATATATTTTCATTTCCTTCTGTCTCCTACTTTGGCGTACAGGTAATAACAACAACAATCACAAAGAATCAGCAAAACAAAACAAAACCCCCAAACCCCAGGCATTGCCTTTGTTATATTCCCAGAGTGTCTGATACACAGACAGAATGCCCAGATATCCCATAAGGGAAGAACAAGACCACATAAGAAACAAAGCATCCAGGATGGGTACCGTGGGTGCAGTCAGAGAAGGCTGAACTTCTTACCTATGCACTATACGCTGCTTGACAAACAGCAATTGAAGATGGGGTGAGGGGCAAGCAAAAACAAAGGCACAGGTCTTCCCTATGTCTGAGGGGTTTGGGTTGCTTACTCTAATTTTTAAGCACAACCACTTGGTGTAGACACTGCTAAACCTTTTTAGTTCTTTATCCTTGTTGTTTGAGTCAGAATCTCACCAGTAGTAGCCCAGGCTAGCCTCACATTTGCCCACTCTTCTACCTTAACAGGTAGTGCCACCACACCTGCCCCAAATCTTTTCCTTCTGTTGTGGTTTTTCTGTTTGTTTGTTTTGTTTTTGTCTTTAAGATTTGAAGTTTGCTAACAGCCTACTAGTAAAGAAGAACAAAAAGTTAAGTCCCACGAGTCACCATAAAACAGTAGCCAGCTACAATGAGCTTTCTATGATTTTCTATCATGAGCATTGGCCTGACACTGCTGAGCCGCCAAGGGTGACCCTCTCACTGAAGCCAGCTAAGCTATCTAAAGTATGCAGTCGCCTGCTGACAGTGTCTAGAAGACTCCCTGTGAGACATCCAGAAGAATTTTATGAATTCCAAGCATCTCATATAGAAGCATAATTTAAAAGATAGATTAAAAGATTCCTTGCCTCTAAAGGTTACCTACTCAATAGTTTAAAAAGTAGGGAAAAAATTGCAATTTGACCATTGTAAGATCGTGTGAATAAAAAAGAACAGAGCGCTCCAGTGAGACACATTCTGAAAGGAGGACCCTCCCACTGCTAAGAAAGCCCCCCGGGGCCAGGCATGGGCTCACACCTGTAAACTTAGAGTTCAAGAGGCAGAGGCAGGAGGAATACTGAAAGTTTATGTATGACTGTTGACGTAGATACTGAAAGTTTACTTATGACTGTATACGTAGTGAATTCCAGGCCAGCTGGGATGGTGACCATGGTGAGAATATGATGACAATGATATGATATAATCTATATACATATATCAGTGTATCAGTGTAGGCATTTTAGTGACAGGTTTTTATATCGCGTCTCATCAGGTTTCCATATCGAAGGCTAAAACATCTCAGTAACACCGAGCGACATGTAAGGTGAGTTTACTGAAAATATTGTGTCAAAGCTGGAGGCACAGAGGTGGGTTGATCTGGGTTGCTCTTTGGGGTGTGAAGGTTAGCCAGAATAGCCCATTCAACAGGCTTCGGGCCAACGAGAGACCACGGTTCAAAACACAGTGAGTAACACCTGGGGAATGATATCAGAGGTTGGTCTGTGGTTTACACACACACACACACACACACACACACACACACACGTGCACCTGCATATATATGAACATGACTACACACATACATACGACACATACAAGTGCACCCACAAACATATGAACATGCACACACACACACACACACAAGTGCACCTGCAAATATATGAACATGACTACACACATACATACAACACACACACACACACACAAGTGCACCCACAAACATATGAACATGAACACACACATACACACACCACACACACACAAGTGTACCCACAAACATGAACATGCACACATACATACACACACCATGCACACACAAAGTATACCTCCAAACATATGAACATGACTACACACATACACGAAACACACACACAAGTGCACCCACAAACATATGAACATGAACACACACATACACACAACACACACACAAGTGTACCCACAAACATGAACATGCACACATATACACACACACCATGCGCACACAAAGTATACCTCCAAACATATGAACATGAACACACATACACACAACACACACGCACAAGTGCACCCGCAACTTATGAACATGAACACACACACACATATAAGTGCACTTGCAAACATGAATAGGAACACACACCCCATACCCACAAAAGGCAGAACAGTATTCTATAATTAATTTGAGCTAATTAGAAGTGTTAGGGAGAGCACATTTTTGCTGTTGCTGTTTGTTTGAAGGAACACACCATTTCTTCCTTCTTGTAGGAGGAGAAGCAATGGCTATTCTCTTCACATATTTTTGTACCCCTATCATGAACATTTATCAAAGGAGCTTATTTCTCTCTTTAATGTGAGGAGAGATGACGGGTGATGTTTGGCTGTGACGGAATAACTAGGTTCCCATCTAATCTACTTCCTAACAACAGAAGCAGTCAAACAGAGCCACAGGACAGCGGGTCCACTCACTCTAGCCTAGCTCTCAACACTGCTGTTTTCTTAGAGAGCAACCCCCTCGCTGACATTACTGGAGGTATGCTGGTCACTCACATTTGCACTAGATGACGTGGGATAACTCTAAAAGTACTGACAGTGTGCTTTAAAGTAAACAAAAGAGTTGGGTCCTGAGATTAAAGATGTCATTTTCTTCTCAAAACAGTCACGTTAAGGAAGACATTTATCCTTCTACTAACTGACCTTCCTCATATTTTTTTTTTGAATTCTATGAGAAAAATCATTGGGACTTTGAATTTTCTCCAAAATAGTTATATCAGTTTGAAACATTAGCCTGACTTAATCCTCATTTACTTCCTCAGAAAACAAACACCTGCAACTATTCTCAAAGTATCAAGATTTCCAGCTACTCAATTACTTCAAAAATGGGGGAAAGAAAAGTCAAACATGCCTCGGACTTTGAAAACCATCCTGAAACATTACGTTTTCAACTGTACTGTGGGTAAGAATGGCCGTATGACACCTGGCTGATCCCCGAGATGGCTGCTCTGAAGAGGCCACTCAGGGGAGGGAGCAGAAAGAACTCAGTATAGCTTTGTGAGCAGCCTAGACGAAGACTGCAATTATACCAATTTTATATCCCAGTAAAAACTAATGTAAACCTTTTAGAGGCCAAAGATTTTCAAATGCATCAGACAAATGAAGTCACCAGCTTGAACCTTTCCACATGGTGAACAGAGAACACAGCCTAGGCCAAAGACCCAGGGGCCGTTGCTGGAGAACAGGGCTACACACTCAGGCTGTCCTGCTTTTCCTTGCATTCGCCTTGCTAATAATTTGCCAGCACTGGCTTCACATTAGAATCACCTGAGAGGCTTTTAGGAAACATCCCTGTTAACAATGATAAAATAACCCAGAAAAAGCAGCTTAAGGGAGAAAGGTTCATCTGGCTCACGGTTCCGGGTTCCAGTCTCTGCCGGAAGGGAAGTCACAGTGGCAAGAGCCTGTGGTAGTTGTCTGCATATGTCCACATAGCAATGGATGCATGTACGCCAGTGCCCAGCCCACGCTCTCCACTCTTACTTGATCCATGATCCCGTCTAGGGAATGGTACACTGGTTGGTTCTTCCTCCTTAACATGTCAAGACTAGGCTAGTCATGATATGCCCAGTTTCAGTCTTTCAGGCAATGAATTCTAAATTCTGCCACACTGACAACATTAACCATCACAACAAATAATATTCTCTCTCTCCCTCCCCCCTCTCTATATACTGTTTATTCTTTCTTTCCCCTTCTTCCTTCATCCCTTCCTGGTCCCAAATGACTCTGCAGGCACTGCAGTACAGCCAGGGTCAAGAGGAAGTCATCCTTCTGCCCAGACTCTAAACTAGCTATGAAATACATTACCAATAATTCACCGCACTTATCAGTTTACATAAAATCAAGAATGAGGAGATACTGATCTATACACACACTCCTAGAAAATAATATAAAGAGCCATATTGGAGGAAGAGAAGTATACAGTCTCCAGCTGACTAGACACACCGAATATGAAACTACTAACAGAGACAAACAATGAAGCTATGGTACAGTTTCATTACTGAATTTTGTTTTTCTGCTCCTGGCTAGTCTGCACGCTCCATCTTTCACAGTGACTATGTTCCACCTTTGTGACACCTATCCACACGTTGGTTTGTTGATCTAAGAGCTTCAAAACCACATACCGGAAGTATCTTGGGCAGTCACATCCACACCGTGTGTAACCATGACCTTGAGACATTCCACGTGTCCTTTCGCAGCAGCAAGGTGGAAACTGCAAAGAGAAAAGGAAACACAAATCCTTAGGAGTCATCATCTCAGGTTCATCTCCAACAAAGTTTTACTTTGCCATGAACACAGTCTCTCATCTGAGCTGCATGGCAACACTCCAAGACCTAAGTGGGCATCACAAGTGGGCATCGTTATCAACCTCATGGTGAAGACTAGGTCTCTCATCTGAGCTACATGGTAACCCTGCAAGACTAAAGCGGGTGTCATTGTCAACCTCACGGTGAAGACCAGAGACTCAGAAGGGTCTGATTGTTTGCTCATTTACACTTTTTCTCGGTGCTGGGGCTTGAATCTAGAATGACGTATTACCACTGAGCTACACATTCCTGGCAATCACTGTCGTCTTTTATGAGTTGATGTAGCAGGAAATCAATCTTGGGCCTTTCAACTCAAAGACGAGGCTCTTTGAAAAGTGAGATTCACCAGCTATTTGTCTCTTTCTCCACCCCGGGCTGAGATTCTAAGTAGAAAGTCATCGCCTTTTTCCCTGCTATCCACTGCTTGCAACGAAAGCAACTTTCTTAAATAATACATTCTACTAAGTCACACAGTGGTTGGTTCTCGAAAAAGGCAAGTACGCTGCTGTTTTATAGGTGAGTACCAAAAGTCAAAGGAAACATTTGTTGAGTGTTTAGTATATGTCCAACACCTTTTAGATCTTTATATCTACGTACCCACTTTCATCATCTCTGTCCATCCCTATAATACCCTTTTAAGGTGAGGCTTACATTTGTAGTTGATGGCAGCAATAACAGGTGCCAACAGCAACAAAGTCCCCAACTGGGCTCTAGAACTTAGGGACACTCGAGACTAAATGCTATGTTCACCATCTTTAGAATGCCATTAAAAGGACTAAATTCAAATACCATTCTACCCATTCCTGCAGGTCCCAGAAAGAGGTACTTCTGCAGACTGAAAGAGGTGATGAATAACTTCACTAAACAGTCAGGACCAAAAGTAGAGATGGTCTCCAGCATGGGGTAATGGCATGCCTTCCGCTCAGGCCCGCTCTTACGGAGAGCAGGCAAGCACTCACTCCTCTTCAGGCTCAGCTCTGTTTGAGAGGCGTGTCCTTGGGATGCTTCCTATGCAGGACTCTACCTCTGAGTTAGTGCCCATGTAGTGCTTGTATGGTTTGCACAGCCATCAGAGCCTGGAGTCACAGTCAAGGGGTAAACCCGAGATCTGGATAATTTGAACCCAATTGTATGGCTCCAGACCGCTCCTTACAGCTAAGTGCAGTGAATGGGCAGATCCATCAAAGGAGGATACATTGGGTCCGATAGTAAATTATCAGCTGGAAAACAACAGCTGATTATCTGTGTTTGGACAAAGTACATTCAGCTTGCCTTGAGCCTCAATTCCCACCACTGCAAAGATCAAAGCCTACCTAGTCCCAGTCACATTGTTTCTCTAACACAACCTTTGTACAATCTCTTTACCATCAGAATTCACTCTGTAAATTATTGGCATCTTAGTAAAAATTTACTAATTTGGAAATGTGGTTGCTACATAAACAGAATCTTAGTGAAGCAAAGCTTGCCCCCTAAAAGACAGCATCACACTTCCCTCAGTTGTTCAGAACTGCTTAGGGTGCTTAATTCGATCAATTTACCTTGAAATGGAAGCCTTCTATTTTAACCAGCCTTGGTAGAGTCTGATGAATGTGCCCCAGACATAGACCTGGTATGTGTAATATAATTAACTAGCCTTGCAGATATGGAGTCAAGACATCTGCCTTAGTACTGAACTCTACTTTCAGAGCCACTGACAGCTATGTCCCTACATTGCTAGATTGCTAAGACATGATTAACAAGCTGTTTAATAACTGCCTTCTTTTCTATGGCTATGGGATGTTCACTTTGCTATATCTTCTATGACCAGAAAACCAAAATTTCAAGTGTTGAGACTGGAAGTCACTCTAATGATACCCAAACTAGGAACAGTGTTTGTTTCACACACACACACACACACACACACACACACACACACACACACATACAAACACACACACACACACACTGATATGTTTATTGTTGGTTTGTTTGTTTGAGGCAGAGGCATGCTACACAGCATATGCTGGCCTCACTCATGATCCTATTGACTCGGCTTTTCAAACGCTGGTGGTGCATTTGTGTTACAACACCCAGGGTTTGTACACAAACTTTTCATTAAAGGATAACACGCATAAAGACAATAGCGTATCACTACACAGTTAGCTGAACTTTTGTGAACAGAAGATGCCCTACGAAACACAACAGAGTCAGCCACTTCTATAGCCCCTCTGAAGCTGTTACTTGGGCTCTCCATGTGTGACAGGATTGCATACGGTATCATGGGGAGTTTAGATGGCAAACTCATCTGAAATCAGTGCTATCTCATGGATGCATGCAGCCAAATAAACCCGGCATGAAAGTCACTGGATGACTTAGACCACAGAGCCTCCAACTGTTACTTGGAAGGTCATGGTCATTATAAGGAAGAAATAAAGCATTGAGAAGATGGGCTCGGTTTCCAATTTCACAACAGAAACTCCTCAGACATTGGTTTTAAAGGAAAACTTCTGATGCAAACCTAACTTGACATCTTTGATGACTGGCGGAGCCAATCAGTAAAGGACTCACGGACTACATTTTAATACAGCTTGGTTATGAGTGTGATTTGTTGGGCCCTACCACACCCATCAGACTTTGGGTTATAATTTAGAGTTAAGGTGATTGTTTTCCCCTGTAGTTTGTGGTCTAACAATTCTCCTGCACAATGTTTGCACCCTGCTAGTAAAAAAGAATAACAGACATCCCCCCTCCTCCAATTCATTCTGTATTTTACAAAAAGCTTCAATATTTACTGCTCTTAAGAGAATACCAAAATTACAAATACTTAGAAACAGTTCCCTGCAAGGACAGATACTCACACCTGCAATGTTACACTGCCCCCACAGAACCACACTTTTAGCTAGTAAAGCCATTCTTAGTCCGTGTGGCTGAAAATCAAGCAAGCCATCATTTCAAGGAACATCTCAAAAAGACTCACTTCTGGGTGTTTCTGTATCTTACAGCCACACAGAAGCTGCTGCTTTAATTTTTCCGTCAGAGCAGGCACATACAGATAGGCCCACCTGACAGGAGAGGGATAAGCCAGTTGCCTTTGCCCCAAGTTTTTAATTTATTTAATCCGAGAGGGAAGGAGCGTTCTTAGCATCTTCATTCCCACTCACAGAGCATGTATCCTGGGGAGCTTGGAGCAAAGCTGAACAAACAGGTACGTAAACCTGCTCCCAGGGGACAGTATACAACACTGTGCCCCTCTGTCCCTCTAGAACTGCCCTGGGCTCGTGCCCTGGGGTCTGTGGCATGGAGGAGAGCTATCATGGCCTGCATCCAATTTGCCCACCTGTTAAATGTTCCGTCAGAAATAAGAGAGTTTCTATGTAAAAGCACTGATATGGAGTAAGTACACTCCCACAAATGCCACCAGTTATTACAGCCTCATTGACATAAGACAGAGCAGAGAATGTGACATGTCGCTTAATGAAGGAAACACAGCGCTCAGAATCTATATCTGGTGCCACTACTTTACTAGGGAAGACGAAGGAGGCAGGAGATAAAAGCCGCATGCATTTCCAGATTGGAAGCTCGGAACAAAGTAGTAGACATTCTCAGGCCCCAGAGACCCGCACAACGTCAGCCTTGTCGAAGGCTCACACTTGAGCTACTTATGTTCTGGCACCTTGCAGAAAAGTGACAATCCCCAGAGCAGCACTTGGCAGCAGCGAGACATGAACTGTAGCCTCTGTGACTGTGAACCAGAAGCAGAGCCGACCTGAACAAGTCCCTTAAGTGGGGAACACTGGCTTCCACTGGGTGGAAAAGCAAGACTCATAGGTGATAAAGCTTTGATCCGGAGCCGACAGGGAGCATGTTTCCGCTCCCGTGTGGGCACTTTCAGAGGGGCCGGTCTAGGGTGGAGAGGGACCAGCTCCTGTGTAGTAACTGCAGGAACAAGAATGGAGGGTGGCGTAGATCCCCACCTAATAGTAGATGTCCCTATTGGCCTATGTTATAGAATCCTGGCTATACCATAAAACATCTACCTGTAAATAAAGTTTTGCAGATTGGGATGAGTGCGAAACAAAGCAGTAAATTACCTAAAACCTATACACAAACTCTTTAAAACATGCTCTCCTGATGATGCTGATGGGGGTGAGAATGTGCTACCTCGAGTATGAGATACTTTTAACACTACTATACTTGTATGCTTTTTAAATACTGGTGCTACTGTAGTTAAATTCACCCACTGACATATTTACTACAATATATAGCATCCATATGTCAAATACGGTTCTGAGCCCTGAGAAATAGAGAATAAAACAAACTCTCTTCTTCTGAAATGCAGCTTTTAGTATAAACTCTAAAGGTTAACCAGACTTAAGGAACATTCTGTACCTATCACACACACACACACACACACACACACACACACACACACACGGTGGGGGTGGGAATTTAGCAACATTCAGAGACAGTTCTGGTTACTAATAGGGAAGGGGGAGAAGAGGGACCCCAGCTAATGTGCAGAAGACAGAGATAACTGCTAAGAATCCCAGACATCACAAGACAGCTCCTATCTCAAAATACAAGTACTTCCTGGGTTTAAAAGTGCTGTCCTAAGCCTTCAGATCAACATGTGCTCTATCAAAGACTGAAGAAATAAAACAAGCACATTTTTACATTTTACTGAGATGCAATCTACGTACTATAAAGTCACCATTATAAGATGCTTGTTTTTAGCACAGTCACAAAGGTGTGTGTGACTAACTTCACTGTGCCAGTCAGACTTATTGTCACTATGACAAAACTCCCTGACCTAGGAGAGATGTTTTGGTTCATCATGGTGAGGATGGCACAGTGGGGCAGAGAGCTACACCATGGTGGTCAGGAAGTGGAGAGAAGAGAAGGGACAGGGATGAGGGAGACCCTTCAAAAATACACTGCCAGTGACCTACTTCCTCCAGTCAGGCCCCACCCTTTCCCAAACAGCACCACTAGCTGGGAATCAAACACTAATGTGTGAGGCTCAATGTTCAAGTCATAATGCCCACTCTCTAATTCCGCATTTTCTACAAAATCTCCAGACTAAGAGGCGTTCATTTCCACGTTTCTCCCAGTCCTTAAAAATAAAATAATATCTCATAGTTGTTTTGATTTGCATTTCCCTGATCGCTAAGGATGTTGAGCATGACCTTAAGTGTCTTTTGGCCATTCAAAGTTCTTCTGTTGAGAATTCTCTATTCAGATCAGCACCCCATTTTTTAATTGGGTTAATTAGAGTTTTAGTGTCTAGTTTCTTGAGTTTTTTGTACATTTTGGAGATAAGGCCTTTGTCTGAAGAGGGGTTGGTGAAGATCTTCTCCCAGTCAGAAGGTAGCCTTTTTGTCTTACTGACGGTGTCCTTTGCTTTACAGAAGCTTCTCAGTTTCAGGAGGTCCCATTTATTCATTGATTCTCTTATTGTCTGTGCTACTGGGGTTCTACCTAGGAAGTGGTCTCCTGTGCCTATGTCTTGTAGACTACTTCCCACTTTCTCTTCTATCTGGTTCAAAGTGGTCAGATTAATGTTGAGGTCTTTAATCCATCTGGACTTGATTTTTGTGCATGGTGATAGATATGGATCTACTTTCATTCTTCTACAGGTTGACATCCAGTTATGCTAGCATCATTTGTTAAAGATGCTTTCCTTCTTCCATTGCATACCTTTAGCTCTCTTGTCGAAAATCAAGTGTTCATAGGTTTGTGGGTTAATATCTGGGTCTTCTATTCGATTCCATAGGTCGACTTCTCTGTTCTTATGCCAGTACCAAGCTGTTTTCAATACTGTAGCTGTGTAATAGAGTTTGAAGTCAGGGATGGTTATATCTCCAGAAGTTCCTTTATTATATAAGATTTACACCGGTCAGATTAGCTAAAGTCAAAAACACCAATGATAGCCTATGCTGGAGAGGATGTGGTGAGAGGGGAACTCTCATTCATTGTTGGTGGGAATGCAAACTTGTGCAGCCACTGTGAAAATCAGTGTGGTGGTTTCTCAGGAAATTGGGAGTCAACCTCCCTCAAGACCCAGCAATTCCACTCTTGGGAATATACCCAAGAGATGCCCTATCATACCACAAAAGCATTTGTTCAACTATGTTCATAGCAGCACTATTTGTAATAGCCAGAACCTGGAAACAACCTAGGTGCCCCTCAATAGAAAAATGGTTAAAAAAGGTGTGGAACATATATACATTAGAGTTTTACTCAGCGGTAAAAAAGAGTGACATCTTGAATTTTGCATGCAAATGGATGGAAATAGAAAACGCTTTACTGAGTGAGGTAACCCAGACCCAAAAAGAGGAATATGGTATGTATTCACTCATAAGTGGATTCTAGCCATAATTAAAGGTCTTTGAGCCTATTATTCGTGATCTTAGAGAAGCTAAATAAGAAGGTGAACCTGAAGAAAATCATGTAGTTATCCTCCTGGAGATTGGAAGAAGACAAGAGTGCCAGGCAACCCCGGGTGCATGGGGGGGGGTGGAAGGTTGTTGGAAGGAGAGAGGGTTAGAGAGAAGGGAGTAGGGGAGGAATGGGGAAAGCTCGGGGGATTGGGATGGGGGGAGGGAGGAAGGATGGATATGGGAGCAGGGAAGTATATATTTCAACTAAGGGAGTCATTTTAGGGTTTACAAGAAACTTGATTATAAAGGGGATCCCAGGTCCAAGGAGAGATCCCCAGATTGTTCTCTGGACAGAGGAGAGGGTGCCTGAACTGACCTTGGCCCATAACCATACTGATGAATATTTTGCATATCACCATAGAACCTTCATCTGGCGATGGATGGAGACAGAGACTGAGACCCACATTGGAACACTGGACTTAACTCTCTAGGTCCAAACGAGAAGCAGAAGGAAAGAGAACGTGAGCAAGGAAGGCAGGATCAGAGGGAACCTTTACCCGTTGATGGATGGAGATTGAGACAGAGACCCACACTGGAGCACTGGACTGAGCCCCCAAGGTCTAAATGAGGAGCAGAAGGAGGGAGAACATGAACAAGAAAGGCAGGACCGTGAGGAATGCGTTCACCCACTGATACAAGGGGACTGATCTAATGAGAGTTCACCAAGGCCAGTTGGACTGGGACTGAACGAGCACGTGATCCAACCAGATTCTCTGAATGTGGCTGGCACGGCGTCTTTCTGAAAAGCCATTGACAATGACACTGGAACTTGTTTCCTCTGCATATACTGGATTTTTGGGATCCAGTCTGTTTGGATGCTCACCTTCCTGGAACTGGAGGGAGGAGGGAGGAACTTGAACTTCCCACAGGGCAGGAAACCCTGACTACTCTTAGGGATAAAGAGGGAGGAGAAGAGGGAGTGGGGAGAGTGGGAGGGTGTTGGGAGGAGGGGTGGAAATGGAAACTTTTATAAATTAATAAACTTTTATAAATTAAAAAAGAAAAAAATAAAATAAAATAATAATCACCAGTGTAATTTCCACCTTCTACTAATTCACCCCATTGTGTGAACACTTCCTAGAGACAGGACCATATACTATGTGGTCCACTGGATCGGACTTCATTTAGCATGCTGTCAAGATACATGCATGGATTATCAGTATCTCATGGCTATTTAAGTTCATGAATATAGTGCTTTGCTTTTCACACTTATAACTTGATGCCTACGCTGGTTGTTTCTACTTTTAAAGTATTGTTAATGCTATTATATATATATATATAATATATATATTATATATATATATATATGTAGAGCATACGTGTGTGTGTGTGTGTGTGTGTGTGTGTGTGTGTGTGTGTGTGTGTATGTGGGTATATACTCACAAGCCTGCAAGTTTACACAGTGATGGGATTGCTCACAGATGTATTTACCTCTACGAGACACTTCTAAGTCTTCTAAAGCTACTCCCTACTACGCATTTCTGAGAGAATGCAGGGAGTCCCACTTTTTTTTTATTTAAACAGAACTTTTATTACGATGCAAAATTTACAGAGGCAAAAGTATTTATTTAAAATTTAAAAAATTCTTTATGTATATGTACATGCCTGTGTGTACATGCCATGTGCACAGGGTGCCCACACAGTGCAGAAGAGGGCATCGGGGTCCCCAGAGATGAAGTTGCAGGCTGTCCAGTATGAGTGTTAGGAACTGACTTCCAGCCTTGCACGTCGGTCTTTCTTGATGAGCCCTCTGAAGTAGCTCAGTTTTCTCACAGCTGAACTCTCCCCTTAGAGGAATAGAACGGACTGAATGCAAAACGAGAACGCCCTTCGGTTCTGTCTCTGCCGAAGCTGCTGACTTCTTCTAAAAACTAGAACTGCCATTAAAAAGTCTACACAGTTTGAGAAAGACTGTTTCCTTACAGTTTTATTGAGGTAGTTCAAGAATTCAGTGGAGGCAGGAAGGCTTGAAGAACCTTTTATCTACCTCTTTAATGCAAGGTCCCCGGACAAAACTGTTGGTCATTGCCCAGGGTTATGCGGAGTGGCTCCCTAGAGCTGAAGCGGCAGCACTTTAGTAACCTAAGTCTTGCTTACTCACAGAGTGGTTCATAGACCAAGATTGCATTAGAAATGCAAGTTCTGGGAACTGGAGAGAAGGCTCAGCAATTAAGAGCATCAGCTGCTCTTAAAGAGGACCAGGTTCAACTTGGAGCACCCACATGACAGGTCACATCTGTAACTCCATCCCAAGGAGCTGATGCCCTCTTGTGGCCTCTCTTAGCACTGCACATATATGGTGCACATAAATTCAGACAGCAACACTCATACAAATAAAATCTCAAAGAAGGAAGGGAGGAAGGGAAGAAGTGGAAGCTCTAAAGCCCTAACAAGACCCCAGATTCAAAGCTTCCTGTACTAGATCCCCACTACAGCTCCCACATACCTACAGTAAAAATGCACTGGCCTACATGGAGGACAAACTGAAAACCCTACATCACTACGTTCTGCCACGACACCCACTGTTTCGATATTCCTTAAAAACATACTCTCTTAACCTTAAAACCCATTTTATGGCTATGTCCCACAAAAAGGGATCCCTCCGGTGTCACGTTTTGTTGTCACAGGGCATGTTTAGCTCTGCTAGAAGGCTCAGGCCAGCCCTCAACAGAGATGTAACCAAAAGACACAAACAAGCAGCTGCACGATTTACATGAAGCCACTTTCATCTTGAGACGCGTTTTGATTCTTGGGATGTTTCTGCCTTTGACACTTGGACCAATCCCAAGCTTGTAGCCCCCACCAGTTCTACTTCTCTCTTAAGACTTTTCCTTTCTCACTCCCCACCCCCATCCCCCGTCCCCCAAAGAGAAAGTCACGTCATGGGTGATGTCCCTAGCCTCAAGCCACAACCAGGCAGCCTGAGTATAGGACAGTGGGGGTGGTATAGGAGGGGAGGGTAGCCTGGTGAGGAGCTAGAGGTCTGGTAGCACACTGGCATTCATTTTATTGATACATGGTGGTCACAGAACTTTAGTTCAAAGCAACTGTACGACACCACCATCAGCAATGGCAGATAATCTACTGAAACACTATACTGGCAGTAATTCTATAATAAACTAATGGTTTTCAACTTACAGAAGAGGAAACTGAGGCATATAGGAATTTAATAAATTTAATAATTTGTCCAGAGTCTGAGGATAAGCAACAGAACCCAAATCTAAACCTAGCATTGCATCTTGGGGGCCTGGTCCTCCACTACCATGCTGATACAAGGCTGTTTGCTCAATCACTCTGCGAAACAAGGCACATGCTATGGATTCTAACTCAGTGGTTGTGCTGCTGTTTTAAAAAAAAAATCAAAAAACTGGAAGCATTTGACCAAAAGCAAACATGGGCATGTCCCTGGGACGGTTTAGGGATGCCTGGATAGGGATGCAATCCTAGCCCTGAAGTGAAGGGCCAGCAATGGAGGTTCCCTTTTGTACAAAAGTACTCAATGAGTTGTACAAAGTTCCCTGAAACAAACACCTTGAGACCAGGATGAGATATTCCCCAAGGTTCTTCATCAGAAGGAGACTTGAGCTGCTATTCAAAGGTCCCGAGTTTCAGTTTGGCAAGTTCCAGTTTCTAAAGAGTAAACATAATTCTTCCGGGAGTGGAAGGGAAGACATTCTCAAGGCTGCTTTCAGAAGAACGACTTTTCAGGCATGCTCAGTCACAGAAAATCTTACTCAAATGGAACCCTGTTGCCTTTTACCTGTGTAGGTTCTGTGAGACTTCAACATTTCCCCTGCCTCTGGAACCAACAGATTAAAGAGTCGGCACTCAGCAGACATAACCATTCCCCAGTCCCTACCCATACCAGCTGCATACAAGTCAGATTCCAATTATTACCAAGTGTAGAAAGGGAAAGTAACATCTGCCTGCTCAAAGTTACTGGGGTTCAAAGAAGCTAGGACATGCCTAGAAGTCCAGAATGGGAATTCATTGCTCTAATGCTTTTCTGTTGGAGTCAGGGTCCAGGTACACCACACAGGAAAGGGAAGGTCTGGCTGGTAGACAGAAACCATGAAGGGGGGTTTATACTTTCCTTGTTCCTGCCCGTGTTTTCTGGTTCCCAGTCTGTGGTGGGCTAAGGGCATCTCTGCTGCTCCCACCGGCACTGATGGAGCCAGAGTCCAGCCCTGCAGCACACTTCCCGCCATGGCAAACAAAATCTTCTGAGGTGACAAAATCTTCCACCCTTCTTCCTATTGGCTATTTTGTCGCAGAAACAAGGAAAGTAAGGAATATGATTGTTGACTTTTTATTTTCTCCCTGAGACACGGTTTCTCTGTGTAGCTCTAGCTGTCCTGGAACTCATAGACCAGGCTGGCCTCAAACTCAGAGATCTGCCTGCCTCTGACTCCCAAGTGCTGAGATTGAAGGCAACACCACTGCCTGGTGATAAGTGGTCCTATGTGCCCAGGATTGATATCAAGTGCAATCAGCACTAATATTTCTGGGTTGGGTTCCCCTGGGGAAGGGGTTAGGGAATGTGGTGACAGAAATGGATTATTTTTCTAAAGCTAAGAACCCCTACAGCTGAAGGACACAGCCTTTGCTCGGCATGTTCCAGGCCCTGGGGTCTGGGAAGGGGGTGGGAAGAAATCCACACTCCAAACGTAACACATCTCAGACTCTGTGCTAGAAAGAAGAGCAGGTGATGTGTATTAATTGCAGAATTTCTGGGCTTCTGAGTTAATTCTTTGATGGTCCCGGGCTAAGTGAGACCTTCAGAAGAGAGGTATGTGAGGAACACTGGACAGGGACTGACAAATGAACTGAGATAAATGGGTGACAAAGGGGGAAGCCTTGTGCCCAGCAGTTCAACAAATAATCCCTCTGTCGGCTCTGACCCTAGCAGTTTGGTAATTAAACGAGATTAATGCAGCCACTTTGGGCCTTAGCGGAGAGGTTATAAGCAAGAGGAGATGCGAGAGAGTCTTGAGACACTAACTCGGTGGGATGCGGTTTCTGGGAGGCTGGCAGGAGAATGCGCATGTGTGAAGGATAGGCGCTCCGCACTGATTGCACTGACCCTTGAACTGCCTGGTTGCTGCGCAGCGTGAGAACCTCCCGCTCCAGACGCCCTCTCTCTTGTGAGTGACTGAGGGCAGGTCATTGACTGCCTGCTCCACAGCTCCACCCCCAGTCTCCCTGCTCTGCTCTCTACCAGAGTGACCAAGTTTCCCAGGATCTCTGTAACCCCTGCATTGGCGGTAGCTTCAATCCTAGCCAACCAGGAGGAGGAGGAGGAGGAGGATAGCCAGACAGTCAGGCAACAATCACACACTGCCATCTTTAAAATTCTTCACTTGGCATACTTATTTCACATGCTTCTGTTTTGGGACAAGGTCTGGTGACAAAAAGCTGGCCACGCCTTGAGTCCTTCCTGCTGCTGTCACCCAGGTGTTGGATCACAGGTAGGACAACTGTTTGCTTAATCAGACTCTGCGAACAGCTTTAAAGTAACATTTTCACTCGTAGTTCCTAGCTTCCAAATCTATTCTAGTCATAGTCCACCCCTTCCGATGATGTCTCCCATTAGCAGCACAGTTTTTCAACAAGATGGAATTCCCACTGTAACGTAAATTTCCTTCGAGTGTAACTCTGACATGATCTACCAGGGGGCAAAATTAACCTAACTTGTACACAAGCACTATATACTAAAAAGTATGTGACGGTGTGTTCATGAACTGAAAAAAAAAATCCCCTCACTTCCGGGTTTTTTTCACCCCACCTGCAACTTGTCAGGATACAGCGCCCACTGGGAAGCTTGGCTGAGTTCTTGCTCCCACTGTGGCGTGTCTTGATTAGTATTTCACTAATTAGACTGACCATCTGAATCATCCAGGGTGATTACAAACCCTTCCTATCCAGAGTGTGTTTGTATTATATGGTGGTTTGAATGAGGTGCCCCCTGTGTTCTCATGCATTGGACCATTTGATCCCCTGCTGGTGAGGCTATTTGGGAAAGCTTAGGGGGCTTGGTTTTGCTGAAGGAAGCAGAGCACTGGGGCAAGCTTGGAATTTCCCAGTGTGCTCTCTGCTTCCCATCTGTTGATCAAGATGTGAGCTCTCAGTTGCTGGTACCATGCATACCAAATCCTCACCATGATGCAATGCCTAGAATCATAAGCTCCAACCAAACTCTTGTGTAAGTTTCCTTGGTAATAGTGTTTTATCAGGGAAACAGAAAAACACCCGAGAAGGAAGACCCCATGAGCCCTTTACTCTTGTATCCTTCGTGACTGTAAAGTCAGCATTTTTTTGGATGACACTGCCAAGTTCGACCACCAACGTGGGGAGCCCAGGCCCCCTTGAATCACATTTGCAGCAGCATTTATTGCTGTTTTCTAGGGGCAGGAAGTCCCTTTTCCTTTTACACACTGGAAGCTTACCGGGGTGGGGTTCTGCCCAGAGACCAACCTTCCCCCTATGCTAATGCAGATTTGGTCTTTCCTTAATGGTGCTAATTTTTAACAACTGCAGTCTCTGTCATAGAAGAAGAGTTGGCAGTGATATCCAGCTTGGTCGTTTCCTTTCCCTCTATGCACTGTGTATTTTTCACTTCTTTTGCTCTTCTTCAATGTAGACCTGCAGCACACAAGTGTCACTAATAACCACTTAATAGAGTCAATATGAAGCTGTCTGAAACATCCTCTTCCAAAGAAATTAGTCTATTACTTTTTCATTCAGCCTCAGGCAAGTTCTTAGGATGAGAGCGGAAAGCAGCCAGATTCTTTGCTGAAGTTCACAAGAATAGTCTCTAGCCCAGTGGCTAACACTGCTCCCCTCTGCAACCCCTTGGCCTGGGCCTCCATAGTCAGGTAAGTCCCAGTACTAATGACTTCCAAACTCCTACTTGGACGGCTCACTGAGCTCTGTTTAGTGTTCAACTGCTTTTCTAGTCTAAAATCCCACATTTTTCCATATTCATCTGAAAAAACCCAAACCAAACCAAAAGCAAGAAAGCAAACAAACCAAACCAAAACAAAAAACAAAACCATAAATCTGCATGGTCCTCGGGTCTGTCACAGAGTCTACTTCCTGGGGCTAATTTCTAATTTCCACCCTAGTTACTCTTCTATTCTGATAAAGTATCATGACCAACTGTAGAAGAAAGAGTTAATCTGGGCCTACATTTCCAGGGGCTCAGACATGACAGTGGAGGTCAGCAGACAGCCCCAGGGACTCAATCACGACAGTGGAGGGCAGGAAGAGGTCAGCAAACAGACATGACACCTGGAGCAGCAGCTGAGACCTCACATCTTGAGCCAAACACAGAAACACGTAAAATGGTGTGCATCTTCTGAAGTCTCAATGCCCACCCACAGTGACACACTTTCTACCATCCGATGCCTTTCACCATCTAATGAAAATCAAGGGGATAACCATTGTCCCAGGGTCAGTGAGGCCCCGGAAGAATTCATTTCCCTCTAAAAATTGATGCAGGGCCTGAAGTTATGATGCAGAGGTAAACAGCACTCACTGCTCTTGCAGAGGACCCGGGTTCCATTCCCAGCATCCACGTGGTGGCTCACACCAGCTATAACCCCAGTTTCAGGGGTCTCATGCCCTCTTCTGACCTCCATAGACACAAAGCATGTACATGGTACACCTACACACATGCAGTAAAACACTCATGCTGCAGAAAAGATGTGTTGCTCTCATTGTTAATAAAAAGGCTGATCGGCTGAGAGCGAGGCAGGATTTTCAGGGCAGAGAGAACGCTGGGAAAAAGGCAGAGTTCAAGGGAGTCATGAGGAGTTGCCGGCCAGATGTGGAGAAGCAATGTGGGAAGTTCATCGACGAGGTAAAGGAGCCTCAGGACAGTACATAGATGAATAGAAATGGGTTAGTTTAAGTTACAAGAGCCAGCTAAAAATAAGCCTAAGCTATCAGCTGAGCATTTATAATTAATATTTAAGTCTCTGTGTGGTTCTTTGGGAGCAGGGTGGCAGGACAAAAAACTTCACCTACACACTCATACATACAAAAAAATAAGTAAAATATTGCAAGACCCAATATATGTATTGTATATGTGTATAATTTAAGACCTAGCAAGTATCAGCAGGAAGCAGAAAGCTATTAAATCAGGGGATAAAGAACATCACAACCCAGGCTCCAATTTCCAGAGCAGTTTCAAGAGAGAAAGACTTAGCCCAAACAATCCAGAGCTCAAGTACCAACCACTACCTAAGACCAACCTTCAAGGGGAAGCTGTATGATGCAGAGAGGGACGGAGGCCGCCATCACTCACAGAATATAATGGTTGCCATTAAATAATTCAGAAGTCCTCTGCGAGAAGAGTTAGAGAAGGCTGGTCACATGGCATGATTTGATTTCTAAGACGGAACTGCTGGTACCAACTACCTAACGCATCCCTGTTCTGAGCAAACAGCAAGGCAGAAGGTAAAAGGTCACAGGCCAGAGAAGTGCCTTATTGTACTGGCTTGCAGAGATCAAAACCTACTTCTCTACTTTACACTTCAGCTCCACAGACATCTAAAAATACTTTCAAGAGTTTCTGCTTTCAAGGCCAAAGAGATAAGGTTTCTGAAATGTAGACTACCCACACATAGATACATAGTCTCTTTCCTCTCTCTCTCTCTCTCTCTCTCTCTCTCTCTCTCTCTCTCTCTCTCTCTCTCCTTTCTTCTCTCTCCTCTCTTTCATCCTCTCTCTCTCAATGCCCTTTCTGAGGTCTATACACATATGCTCTGGTGAGTACTGGTTCAAATACTCTGGTCCCAGCCGTGATTTTATTTAGTCTGTTTGTTCCCAAGACAAACACACAGCACTTTAATTAAAGGCATATTCAACACAGGGGAAACCATCTTGAAGCAATTAGACTCTTCCACGGTAAGGTTTCAGGGTATGGAATCCTCCCACTTCCTCACCTCCCCCATGGAAAGGGAGCAGATGGGGCCCAGGAAACTCAAGCCTACCTCCATAAACACAGCCCGCCGCCGCAACTGCCAGCCCTGCTCCGTTCGGCTCTCTGACCCAGCCACCACCCTGCTCCCAGTCTTCCCTAAATGAACTCATCGTTCAACAGCTTTGACTTTTTAAAATCCCCTCCGTAAACAGTGGTGGAAGAAGACATTTTCTGACGGCTTCTTCTTTTACCATGGCAGGGGATCTTCAGGAAGAAACTAAAAAGTCTTGGGCATTTCCATCTGGTCCTGGGCTTTAGCAGTTTCTGGAGGCTGAGCAATGACTACTTGGACCAACACATTCTTGGGACTCCTGGGCTTGCTGGTCCTCTGGATAGTACAAGCTGGGTGCCTTTCTATTGACACTGCCCTGGGAGCAGGGGTGCAGGTGGTGACGCTTCCTCAGAACTGCCATTTCCTCTGGACCCCACGTTAATTCGCCCCTCGGTAATTTACCTCTGAAGCATTATCAGCAAAAAAAGAGGTTATTTCTTCACAGCATCCACAGCAAAGGATTCTTTTGTGCCCAGAACACAGAGAAAGGCTAAACAACAAAAACGATACGGTCCTTGTCCTCCTAGAGCTTAACGACACATGAGATTCGGGTCCTTTGGAAAGCAAGGCCTTTCTCAGTGCCCCTGTTCTGTCAGCCCTACAGAATGTAACTGGACACAGAACTTGGGCAGATCGTGGACAGTTTTACTTAGGAGAAGGTAGAGACATACAGGAAAGGGGGTACATAAGGAGAGCAGGTTTACATGGGGGCATAGCTGAGAGATGGCATTGAATCACCAAGTCCAAACTTGGCCCTCACAGGCAAATTCCCTTCCCTAAAAAGTTCTCGAGAAAGGGATCCTGCAGCCCAATTTTTCATGGACCTGTGTACAAGGAAAGGCAGGAAAAGGCAGGAAATGAGACCGAGCATGGCCAGAGATATAACTTTCAAGTTCAATATGGCCTTATCCTTTAGTGGGAAAAGCGAAGCACCCCATACATGCCACCAAATAATCACCAATCATTTCTAGAGACGTTCCACTGGGCTGATGGAACCAAGAGCAGCAGTGAAGGGGACAAGACCAGCCGTGGTCTGTCTTAGGACACTGTGGCTCGTGAGTTTACCCAACCAAATGTACCCAGAAAGAATAGAGAGAACTAATTTTTCCAGGAGTATGCAGATCACAGGGAACCTCGGCACAGAGGCATCAACAACTATGGGTGAGAAGCCCAAAGCAATGGAGGGATGCCACGTTGGACTCCTTTCATAGCAGAAAGGTCACGTTTACATTGTTATGACTTGATAAAGGGGTAAGGAAGATGGTCTCTGGTATCTCAGCCCCACCTCAGTATGACTATTCAACCACTGGGTTAGACTAGAAATATAAAGCCACGTAAGATTCAACACCATGGTTGCCTATGAAACTTGAATTCACACAGTTACTGATTAATCATTTCAGTCCTTAAGTAAGTATCCCAGGCAGGAAAATGAAGCGTTAACAGATTATGATTTCTGGAAAATCCCGCACTGGAAAAGAGGTCAATTAATTTTTCTAACTTTTAAAATAAGGGTTGTTCAGGAAAAAGAAAAAAGAGATGTTTTACTGGAGCAATATAGGGAGAGCCGTGGTGCAGAGGCCTCACTTGTATCATCTGTAAGACGGAGGCGGGGATCTCTGTGCGGCTTCTGTGTACAGTAATGCCATTGTAAGAGAACAGAGTGAACACGGGCCACACCAAAACATGGATGGCCCCTGAGCACACACTAAGTGAAGAAGCTAGAGGAAGAGGCCACACACATGCTCCATTGACATGGGATATTCAGAAGAGGCGAATGCACAGAGACTGTAAGCTCATTAACGACTAGTGGGTGAAGACAGCGAGAGGTTGTGGGTGACTGCCTAGTGGGCCCAGAGATTTCTGACGGATGACGAATCGCACTGTGAAAAGGGCCCGAGGAACCACACTGTAGATTTTAAAATCATGAAAACGCCTAGTTTTATGTGATGTGCTTTTTAACCACAATAGAGAAGGGAGACTAGAGTATGGCCATCTTCGCCATCTAGTTTATACATAATAAAAAGGAAATAAGGGACGAATTACATACACTCTTTATGCCTGTGTCTAAGTTGTTACTCTAAATTTTCTGTCATCTTTTTAGTGAGTATTACCTCGGTCAAAAGTGTCATAAGCCCTTGTCTTGCCTTCCCCAGGGATAACAATAAAAGGCTGTCTTATGCAGACACCTGAACACAAGGAATAACTGCCAGGAGGCTGTGGCAGGCTAGTACAAAAGGCACTGTCTGTCACCAGAAACCTCAGCACAAAAGCACAGACTCGCCCCCCCCCCCCCCCCCCCGGGCTTCCCAAGGTGCCATGACTCAGACCACCCTTTTAAAGTACCTTAGGCAATTCCAGGGTAGACGCTCCCTGGACTAAGAATCACAGGTCTGGAGTGAAGAAGAAAAGACGTTTCTCGAGTATCTCCTGCTAGTGAGAATTGTGTTCTCTGTGTACACACAGTAACCACAACCCTGGGCCATCCACACTCTCATGGACCTTTATTAACTAACTGTGCACACATCATGGTCCCTAGGGAGAGACTCCACCTCTGAGGAATAGGAGAGCAAGGACAAATACCCCATTTGCTCTACCTAAACACAAAGGAAAATGGACATTTTATGTGAAGAGCCAGGCTAGGAGTACTCGGGGCTCTGTGAGTCATATGGTCTCTGCTATAATTATGCAGCTCTGCCTTTGTAGCTCAGGGGCAGCAATGGACCAGGACTTAATGAACAGCAGACAGAAAGCCATGTCTGCCAACTCTGCTATAAGCTTAACACTTCTAGACATCCTCAGACAAGCACCCCAGTCACTAACCGGAGAAACCTGCCAACAACAACCCCACACCTACAGTTTTTCCTTTCCCATGTTGCTGGGATCTCCGGTGACCGAAGCAATTGGCACGCAAGGCGGTGTCTCGCAGCTGCTTCTGAGGACACCAAAGTAAGGCTTGGCTAGACATGATGGCACACACCTTTAATCCTAGCACTTGGGAGACGGTGGCAGTCATGTACTTGTGAGTTCAAGGGCAACCTGGTCAACATAGTGAGTTCCAGAATATCTAGGGATACAGTCTCAATATGAACAAAAAGAGTGAGGCTCAAGGATTGGGAGGTCATGCATATAACGCCACATGACCCTGTGTGGTCTGAAAGTCACTGTTTTCAATACCACTACCAAAGTAAAGGTGGCTCTAAGCTCCACCTCCCCCTAAACAAAGTTTTAATTATGGCAAGCAGGAATCTGATGCATACCAACAGAAAGCAAAATCTTACTAGAATGTTCATGCAGACACTAGCTATGCTAAAGAGTAACTTAGCAAATCACAAGGTAAGCTCTGAAAGCTGTGTTGTTTCCCATCCAGGGGAGAACTGATTTCCCATCTACCACGGGCTCGCAATCCTGGCACTGTTAGTTCTTTGGTGCAATCGTTGGATGGTTGTCTCCAGGAACAAACACCACTGCTAGGGAAAGTCCAATGTATAATTTGGACTTGGATAGAAAAGAAAACAAATCCATAAATGTTTTAGAATAGGGTTAGGAAGGGGTCAGCAGTAAGTTTTCCAAGTCCCCCAAAACATTGATCAAACTCCCCTTGGATATGCTAGGGATTCTGGAGCCCTTGTTGAAAACCCTAAATGAGCCAATGTTTAGGGGCTTCTTTGTTTGTTTCTTACAGTGTTGGAGACGGAGCCCTGGGCTTTGGACACGCTTCGCAGACACTCTACCACTGAAAGGCTCCCCAACTCGTAACACACGTATGTAAAAACCAGTCTTTTCTCTTACGCGGTCCTGCCCTCGGTGTCATGCTTGGTGGCACTGGTCCCCTTCTTGCCCAGCAGTGAGGCCACCTTCTCAGCATCTCCGTTCTCCACAGCCTGCAGCAGGCGGTCGTCATTCTTGTTCCACTCGTTGGTCTGGGGAGCAAAAGGTTGAGGAAGAGGGGTGAGTGACTTCAGCCACATCGCTGTCAAACCAAGCCCTCCTCCCAACCAGCAGCTCCACAAACGCCTTCAGCTTCACCGTGGGAACACCCCCAGAAGGGTGGTTTCTCCAAAGAAAGCACCAACAGCTTAATGAACTACCAGGCCTCGGCAAACTCTGAGGTACGGTCACTCCCTTCAGCTACTCTTCAGAAGGTGAAGTGGTGTGGACAATGGGCCAGTTTACTCATTAGCCAACTGCTAGCTAACCTTGACAGCTGGGGCTGAGAATGCAGGCCTTTGACCTAGTGCCCAGTTCACCCGAGAGCACTGCGCTACCAAAGCAAACCAGCAAGCAGGTCAAGTTTACCAAGGCTTTAATCACAAGCTATTCCTTCTGGCCTGTTTACCAGGCCTCGATTCTCTGAGCTGTCTGATTAAGTAGCTGTGCAGACTGCCAACTCAATGAAAGAGCAGAAGTTGTCTCTGCCCAAGTTATAACACACGTGAAACAGCCAGTATGACCGAGGGGCTGAATTCTTAAATCTCTGAGAAACTGCCAGTGAATACCATATGAAATAGCACAGCAAAGTCTGTCTGGGCCACCGTCCTCCACATTCCTACTCCGATGGTATACTCAAAAAAGTAGGCATTACCTTGACGACAAACCAAACATTCCATTGAAGGGAAGACAGAAGTGCATGGCCAGGGCCCCCGCTCTTATTACCCGTCTAAGAGGTGTAACAGATTGCAGGTGATGTCCCCCAGAGTGTGCTTTAGAAACAAACAAAGAAACAAAATAAAGCCTTGCTGAAGTGTATTAGGGCCAATGATCTCTGGCTACACTTCCCCGAAAGGGAATAGATTGGTCCCCTGTAAAATCCTTCCCTCATGTGCACTGACTAAATTAAAACTGGACCGGGCCTATCAGAAGAACGTGAAATCTTAGCGGATGACACGGAAAGCGTTTAAGCTAGGCAAGGCCACACGAGAGGCTCTTCTGCCTGCTGCCACTACGGCACTCCATTCTTCAGCGAAAAATCCCATGATGAGGGGTCCCTAAATGAGTTCCAGGTGGATCTCTGGAGAGGCCGCGGCAAGGAAGGGCTCCCTCCTATGCAGCCTGGAGGGCAACAGCACTCGCCTGAGGTCTGAACCGACTCTGAATCAGGCTGCAGGACCTGAGCCTCTCTAGGCAGATGAAGCCGAGAGAAGCTGGCGTCTCCTGTGTGGATGCTCAGTAACTGGCATCGCCATTCAGTCTGTAAGTGCTGCTCCGTGTCTCATGATGGGCAGGGGAACAAGAATAGGTGCTCATACACAGCAGGGACCTTCAGAGTGTGAATGGAGGAAGACTTCAGAGCAAACTGAGAAAGGCAGAGGTGGAAAGGTGACACCTACTTGCTTCTAAACTTTATCTTCCTCAGACACCTCTCCACACACTGGCACCTGATATATTATCTCCTGCGTCTGGCACAACATGGGGGCATGATCGAGAAGCATTCTGATGCCACCTCTCTTAGGAATCTTGAAGTAAATTCCTCTTCTCCACCCTTGTCCCTGTTTCCCCTACCCCCTTGCCAAGAGGCACAACATTGAAATCAAGCACCAGAAGAAACCTTAAAAGTTATCTCGGTCAATCTACAATCAAAAGACGGGATCAGCCGGATAAAAAGACGAAATGGGATGGGCTCTCCTGACAACTGAAGGTCATTTGCACTCTGGAACCAAGAAAGGTTTCCAGAGACCACCATGCATGGAGAATGTCTCCTCCTTGACTCTTCTGTGAAAATCCTCTCCTCTGACAAGCCTTAAGATAGGTCCCACACTGGTCACTTAATTTTAAGAGTTTTCGGCCCAGTTTTGGGTTAAGCTAACATTTTAAAAGCAAAACAAAAACGATACCACCAGGTGCGCAGGTTTAATAAGACCGAACGCCTTATGAAACATCTGGCTTGCATAAGCACGTGCCCACCGGGCAGTGAGAGCAAGTACTTTTTATTAGAGAACCATAATAAAACAATGGAAGCCACGGCTTAAAACACCCTACCATCCACCACCTACACAAAGGACGACTTCTAAAGCTGGCCAGGCCCTGGAGGAGCCCAGGGCCTTCCTGGTGACCTCTCTCTGCTACTCTGTCTGCTGCGTCCTCAGGGGCCACCCACTCTGCTCCACTGAAGCCTACTGTCTAGACGAGATGAAATATGGCATCCTGGCTTTTGCTCGAGGGTTCTGGTTTGTTCGTTTTAGCCCAAACCTCAGTTCCCTGAAGGCAGTGAACTGCAGCTTTTCTTCCTTACAACCCCCGTGCCTGGAGAATGCGCAGTATGTGCTCCCTCTTGACTAATCTAAATCTCTCTTGACTTAGCAAATATTTGCACTGTCATAATAAAATTCATTCTCTTTTAAACAATTAAATCATGTTTCAGTCTTTTAAAAATACATTTACAGGCTAAATGAATCCAACTTCCTTAGCTCTTCCACACAAAAAAGCCAGTTTTCCACAATTCTTAAGCATGGATACTTTCCGCAAATTTCTTCTTGACTAAGATGCCAAACCTCATAAATTCAACCGGGTGAGCCTGTCATTCCCTCACAAGAACCACCCAGATGGCGGGTGAGTGTGCAGACTCTCGGTCTCATTCTAAAGATCTGACCCAGTGGTTTGAGATGATTCCCAGGAGTCTCTTAGGTCCAGGAACTATTCTCACTGATCCCATTCAGGGACATTCAGAATCTCTGCCAAGGCTGGCTAGGGAATTTATGTAAACCAATTCTGTCCTCCACAAGGCCTTAATAAGAATAGGATGGGAAAAAGAGAAAGAAATCCTCTGTTCCAATACAACTCAGCGAACATTAGGCCTTCATTCAGGGGTGCATGTTCAATGTGTCCGTAAGATCTGTGCAGGGTTAACAGCCCCCCTCAGAAGAGACCAAATTCACAAATGACATAAGTAGATGACAGTACAGTCAAAGATGGGGAGTCTGCAAGGCAATCAAATGAACACAACAAGAGCACAGACGATTACTAGAAATAAATGATCAGAGAACAAGACCGACCTACAAAGCCCCACTAGGTATGGCTGTACGCATATAAAGAAAAATCCAGAAAAAACAGAACCACACCGTGTAGAAGTGGATACAATAAAACCAAGGACAAGGCTGTAGTAAAAGCCAGGATGTAAGTTAGGAGTTGGGGGGCTGTGGCTGGTGAGAAAGGGACACATGGGCCTATATAGCGGTCCTGGTCTGCTTTGTAATCTGGCTAGTGGTGCCATAAACACTCACTTGGTTAAGTATCCGCTAAGCCATATATTCGTGTATGTTTTCTCTAGGTAATTAATAAATCATATTTCTCCCCTCCCTTCCCTCCCCCATATATAGAACGAAAACATCGTGAGGGTCTGCTTCTGGCCAAGCTGACATTGGGTCAAGGGTGAACGGATGGACACACTCCCACCTGTTCACCATACCATTTATTGAAGACAAGTCTGTTCCTAAAACCTGGTTCTTAATCATCTGGAAAATCCATAAACCCACTCGGTGATGAAGCTGCTGTTAGATTCATGTACATATACACAAAACATGCATGTAGTTTCAAAGGGTCTCACTGAGTTGCCCTGGCTGGCCTTGAACTTGATCTGTAGCCAAGGGCAGCCTTAACCTTGGGTTGGCTCCTCCCCCAGTCTATGGACTGGCTGGGATGCAGGGTCTATACCATCAAACTGAGCTTATTATTCTTGAACTAGACAATATGTCCCATTCCCGTCTAACTAACACTCCACCAGTCTTTTAACATCCACAATAAACGACTTCTACAGCTACATCCTGACAGTGCATTACGGATATAGAGGCAGGTAACACTTTAATGCAAAATTTCTACTACATTCCTTAGAAATCACATTTTAAAGGACCCTAGAGAAAACTTCCCGGGCAGGAAATTATTTTATTGAATGCAGCTTCACTATTCCAGGAGACTGTTCAAACAGACATTATTTCAACAGAGCAGGAGGCCACATTTGCAAGTTCAGGAAGGCATATGTTACACTCCAGAGACATGTGTAATGTGTCAGCTATGAAGGGCTGCCTGTGGGAAAGGCAGACCTCACCCTCAATGCGGGCTCCCGACATTCCTGCTAATATATCACAAGTGAAATTTTCAGTGGCTAGCCGGTACATCTCCCAGCTATCAAATCACTTCCAAATGACACCTACTTGCTCACTACTCTTCCCTTGAAGCTTGGCCCCTGAAATCCCTGACCGTTTCCATCCAGGGGAGCAAACGGCATGTCATGGTGATGGATGCTGGGGCTTTGGCAACTCGCAACATCTGCCCTTGGTCAGACATGGCATCATCTTCTTGTATTTTGGTTTAATCGTGGAGAACTAAAAAAAACAGTGGAAATTCAGTGGTCACAGACATCTGGCCAATGGGCAGACTTGAGTTTTGAAACAGATCAGTTCAATCCAAGCAAAGTAGTCCAGTGGCATAGAAGAAAGTTGGGAAGAAAAAAGCTTCTTGGAGTCATTAAGAAAGATCCTAAAGCCCAAACCACTGCAAACTGAAATCGCACTTGTTGTATGGGGTTTCCTGGAACAGCCATCAGGGAGAATCTATTTGAGAGATTATGTTTAGCAATGTTTTATTTTTTCCTCTAGTTTATGTAGAAGAATGGACTGTTTTGCCAATACAATCAGCAAGGCAAAGGTAGAAGGCAAACTGTATTTGTACTAAGCATGTTTCAGATGCATGCTACACAGACATAAAAAAAAAAGCCTGTACTTCAAAACTTTAAAGGGGGACAATAAACAGGCAAGCGTCATGGCCCTAACTAGCTTTCTCTGTCATTGTACCAGCCAGTACTTAGTAATGTCTACCTACTAGATGTAAAGTAATGAAGAGGCTACAGATGCTTGTTACACAGAAAAGAGACAAGCCCTATTTATTCACTCATTCAACAAGTATTTGTTTAGCTCCTTTAACATGAGCACCATACCATTTACTCACTGTCTATAAAACTGCACAGATAAATTATAACATTTCCAGGAGTATGCCAACAACAAGAGCTAGCGTCACCTGAAGTGAGTGAAACAGAGAGCCAACCCCATTGAAAGGAGGGAGAACTCTTAGCTGGGAAAATACATTTTTGTACCAGATCATGAACCAAACTGTGCAGGGAGTGATACTCAGGTCAATGGAGAGGAGTCACAGGTGAAGGATGCAGATGCATTCGGTAGATGGTGTAGACAGGAGTTGATTCAAGGAAAGCCTTACAAGATTGCTCTCTTTAGCATCCATAGAAAGGCTAGATTACTAGCGCCTCCTGACATGAACATCTGACTGTTCTCCTACTGCAGGAAGCCCAGCAGTTCCACAAAGACTTTCTTTGCACACGTGTTCAGCGACTCTGGAGCAGCAGCTGACGCCCGTTTAAAGATGAGTTTTGCCCTCACTCCATTTCATCTTAGATTACACACATCTGGGGTCAGACTTTGGCTGCTGCTCACCCCCAAACCGTCACCCGCCATTTACTGGGCCATGTTGTGATCCCTGAGGCCCTTCTATATTAATGTTGTAACTACGTTATGGACATAGGATAATTATAAACACATCTTTCCAAGATCAGGCAGGCCATTCTGCCAACAGACTGCAACATACCACTCTTACTGCTGCACAGGGAGGCACCACTTCCTGGGTGTGGGTCCTGGACTGTGTAAAAGTCGAGAAAAGGAGCCAAGAGTGCAAATATGCATGGATTCCCTCTCCACTCTTGACTGTGGATATGACTGCCTCGAGTTCCCAACTCCGCCAATACCTGGAAATGGTATACCGTATGCCTGAACTAGGGAAAACCCTCTCTCCTAAGTTATTTTGTCACTGTAGCTCATCATAGAAACAGATGTTACTGAGTAGCTTTTTTTCTTTCTTCTGCATCACAAGCCACTGAGGATGAACCCCTTCTCTCTCTGCTCCTCTGTCTTAGGCAGCAGTTACAGTCACATTATCTATTATCTACCATAACCCATCCTCCGACTACGCTGACCAATGTTAAAACACAACATTTAAATATATTAGGGACGGTAGCACAGTGCAAAAGTGCTTGCCTGGAACTCGGTTTTGATAACAATAAAAACAAATAAATAAATAGATAGATAGATAGAGAGATAGACAGATAGACAGATAAAACCATGCAGTGTGTGATGGAAGACTCGTTGGGACTGAAATAAGCCTAGAAACAGGAAAGCCAATTTTACCCTCCATAGAGAAAATTTATTAACCGTGGTCATATTGTGATGGAGTGATGAAGCTAAGGTACTAAAACTATGTTTCAGCCTGGGAATAAAAGGATGGGAACAAACAATCTTGTCCCTAAGGAGCCTCCAGGCTTTGAGGGCAGAACCACACCTAATGGCTGTCACGTTTCTAGAGAGTGGCTATGAAAGAAATTCTATGAACACCCAGAGAAGATACTATTACCACCTTTAAAAAATTAAGTATGTTCCACTAGGAACTTCACTACATTAGGATTTAATATCAACAATAATTCTATGAGGTCAGAAATATTTGCAGCCCATTGTACACACGAGGAGACGAGAGCACAGAAAGATTGAGGGACTCATATACAGTCAACCCATTTACAGTTCCGCTGACTTCTCAAGAGAAAGCAATAGCTCGGTGGAAGGGGAAAGGAAGGAAGAAAGGAACTTTTACAATAAAAAAAGACTGAAGCAAATGTAGATACTGAGGCAAGCAAAGGAAAAAGTGGGGAGAGGATGAAAAGGAAAGGGGAGCATGCAGGGGTATCTGACAAGAGGGCCTGGGAAGAAGTGGACTCGGGCAAGCGGTTCATCTCTGAGACAGTTGTGTTCTACCTCTGAGATGGAGGCAGAAGAGAAGGAGCAGAGAGGCAGAGGTGCAGGGGTGGGGTGTCACGGTGTGTGTTTCAGAGGTGCAGGGGTGGGGTGTCACGGTGTGTGTTTTAGAGGTGCAGGGGTGGGGTGTCACGGTGTGTGTTTTAGAGGTGCAGGGGTGGGGTGTCACGGTGTGTGTTTTATGGCTTCTATAGGTTCTTGGGGAAGAAGACATGAAAGCAAGCAGAGTCACTGGTGAGTAAAAAAGCAAAACAAAATAAAAATCCATAAACAAACAACAACAACAACAAAAAACCAGCGACGCCTCCAACAGCTCCCAGGAAAATAAGAAGGGAAGACCGTGTGAAACAAGGAAGGAGGTTTTCAAGTAAAACCTGAAAGTTTTCATGAAAGTCTGACTGGGAGCAGAAATTATAACTTCATGAAAGAACTATTTGGTAATGCCAGGTGATGATTTCTTAGAAGATCGAACAGGACAGAAGCAATGGGTCATTAATCTTGAGCAGAGGCTGAAGGAATGGGTTCAAGCACCGATTCTGGGGTCAAGGCGATGAGATGGGAATGAGAGACAACCTGAGGTGACTGTGGTGTGACGATGGTGTGCAGGCACGTCCAGGAGTTAGCTCTACAGACGAAGGGCAGGTGTGAGGCAGGTTAATTACAAAAATATGAAAGTCCGGAAAGGAAATGAGAATCCTGAGTAACATTGGGGCATAACTCAGATGTTAGGCTACCCATTCCCAATCTGAGAAGGTGACGTGAGAGTTGACCCACCACAGCCGGTTGAGTGACTGTCAATGGAGGAGAAGGGGTTGATGGTGAGGTAGGGCAACTGAATGGCTTCTTTGCATTTTGTTAATTTCCTACATCTGTAGTTCCTTCCAGCTTATTCATCTACAGCTCTATAGCCTCCTAGAGTGGATTGAACAGCATCCCTAGAAAACTAACATCTTCCTAGAACAGTGGTTCTCAACCTTCCTAATGCGGTGCAGCCCATTAATACAGTTCCTCATGCTGTGGTGACCCCCAAACACAAAATTATTTTAGCTGCTACTTCCTAATTGTAATTTTGCTAATGTTATGAATCATAATGTAAATATCTGTGTTTCCCAATGGTCTTGGCCACCCCCCACGAAAGGGTCACCTGAAGCCCGAAGGGGTCACAACCCACAGGTTGAGAGCCACTATTCTCCAACCTCAGAATATAATCTTATTTGGAAACCGTCTTTGCAGATGTCTTTACGATGAGGCCTTCCGGGTATCTGGTGAGTTCTATGTCCAGTGAATGGTGTCCTTATAAGAAAAGAGACTGTAGGCCCGGGAAAGGTGTCTGGGCATTGATGGCAGCAGAGGCTGGAGTTGTGTTGCCAGGTGAGGCACACCAAGCCTGACGGAGGCACCGGGGATTAGATGAGGCAGAGAGGCGTCTTCCCTTGAGCCTCTGCAGGAAGCATGTCTCTGGCAGCACTGTGGTTTGGGACATCTGAGTTTCAGAGTATGGCAGGATGCATTTCTGTGGTCTTAAGCCCACCCAGCTGTGGCAATCTGTCACCGCAGCCTCAGAAAGCAACCGAAGAGTCAGGCGAGTTCTGTGTTCCTCAGAATACAGATCGCGCGCTAAGTTCCAGTGTCAGAATGTGGAGACCTGGAAAGCCAAACCCGAGACTCCCAGAGCTCTTGATTCCGAGGGACACTCCAGGGACAGGAGGTGATGTCTTAGGGTTACTATGGCTGTGAAGAGACACCCTGACCACGGCAACTCATACAAAGGAAAGCATTTAATAGGTTCAGAGGTTCAGTCCACTGTTGTCATGGTGGTAAGCATGACCACACACAGGCAGACATGGTGCTGGAGAAGGAGCTGAGAGTTACACCGACAGCAGGAGGAGAGACAGCAAGCCACTGGGTCTGAAAGCCCAAAGCTTACTCCAGGTGTTACTCTTCTTCCAGTAAGGCCACACCCTACTCCAACAAGGCCACATTCTCTAGTCCCTGCCAAGTGTTGCCACTTTCAAGTGACCAAGCATCCAAATATATGAGCCTATAGGGACCATTTCTATTCAAACCAGAACAGGTGGTGAACAAGTTGACTGAGCCAGGAGGCAGCTACGGAGGGCAGAGGAAGAGACCTAGGTTTGGTTGGCAATAAGGCTGGAAAGAGAACTCTTAACATTCTCTCTTTTCTCCCTTTCTCCCTTTCCACCTTTCCAGCAGAGACCAGAGCCTTTCATACTGAGTTATACCCCTGAATATCCCTCTAGCTCCCTTTTAAATACAGGAACCATAATTAAAGGAAACTCAACATTACCCATGAAGTTGGTAGCTACACAAAAGCAATTAAAGTATGATTATTTACTTTGCAAACATGTTCACAGGAAGACCTCTGAGAGTAGCAGCACACTCTTAAAAGTTTTATGAACGTACATATAAGATATGATTTATTTTTAAAACTCTTTGTTTAACAGAATAGCCTACGGTCTGAGAAGTTTTTTAAACATGCATTTAAACAGCTATAGGCTTCTAAGTTGTGCTCTCTGTGTAAGTGGCATTGCACAGACTTCCCAGGAAGCAGCGCCACAATGGGCTTACCCACAAACCCTGCCGACATGTGTTTTAGGGTCTACACCGTCAAAGTCAGGGGTGAGGGTGGTTTCCAGCCTGATTATATGTAGCACCATTCCCACCATAGAAGCTAAAAATAGAACAAGAGATAAAATAGTGGCAGAAGAAACGCACTAGCCATGAAAGCGGCTCTTCAAGAAACACGTTCAATGTGAACTCCTTTGCAAGACTGGGTTTCTCTGTAGCTTTGAAGCCTGCCCTGGAACTCACTCTGTGGACCAGGTTGGCCCCAAACTCAGAGAGATCCCTCTGTCTCTGCCTCCCGAGTGCTGGGATTAAAGGCATGAGATACCTCCACCCAAATGTGAACTCTTAACTTTCCGTTTGCTGCTATGCCAAGCCCAGGCTTTCCCAGAATCATTTCAAGATTGAAAACAGAGCTATTCAATGGATTTTGAGTCTGCCACAATTGCCCATTATTCATTTAAGGACTTATTTGTGGACTGAAGACAAAAAAAGAAGTGAAGAGAAAGTCTCACTCGAGGTGTCTTTACCCTAGGGTATACGTTAAGTCAGAAATAACACAGAGTTGAGTAGTGTCTCACAAACATCTCTACCTCAGACTGCTATCAGAATCAGAAACAGGGTCTTTGCACATCAAACCAGTTAAGGACCTACAGACAAAAGGATCCTGACTTTAGGACGGATTCTAAATCCAGCCACTACTGTCTTTATCACAGTAAGAGAAGACAACACATGGAACATGGGGAAGAAAGCAACATGAGTAATGGAAGCAGAGGTTAGACTGTGGTGACAGAAAAGCCAACAATATGGGGCGATCAGCATCCACCAGAAGCTAGGACAAGGACGGGATAGCATCTCCTTCAGGACCTTCAGAAGATGTGAGCCCAACGCCATTTTGCCTTCAGAGTTTCTGGCCTCCTGAACTGCTAAGAGGGCACACTGCTGTTCTTTAAGCCTCACAGTTTGTGGTCGGCCCTGGGATACCAACAGTGACAGACAGAGAGAAGGCTGCGCATTTCCCACCAGATGGCCCTCGATCCTCCATCATGGCTGACTGGAGGCCCACCATACCCTCTGCAGCAACCACACACTTCTCTGGTCTGTTCCGTGTTAGGTCTCAGTCCCTGGCCTAAGCACTGTACTTAGTTGGGTTCAAAGCCGGGCCCTAAAGTCATTTAACTTTGTGCATTTCAGTTTCCTAAAGTATAAAACACAGTTACTAATAGCACACTTTCCATAGTGATGGATGACTCCTCAGTGCCACTCAGTAGACCTATTTGGACACTTTGCAATGAACCACTCTGTTAAAACAGAACTAACTATATGTGGATTCTGGACAACATTCCAAAGCTTTAGGTCACCATTCCAATTTTTTATACATTTTGCAACAGAGGCTAGAAGTCTTATTTCACTAAGAGATTTAAGTAGTCAAAATACTATACATATAAGCCCCGTGGTTTGAGTTCTCAGATGTTATTTGCTTATTATTTCTGTAGTGTTGGGGACTGAACATAGGATTTTTACACGCTAGGCAAGCACTCCCCGGGTCAGTTGTATCCCCAGTGCCCGAGGTTAATTTTAAGAAGTCTGGATATTTTAATGGATTTAAGGCAAAAGACACCATTGATTTATTTATAACAGAACACTTACAGTGCTCGAGAAAGGGCATATTTGTTGTAGCCTTTCTATACTCCAATAATAGCAAACTCAGAATAAACTCCAATATCCACCCACAAGGGGAAAAATCTACTTCCAAGAAATTACTTCTGCCTGATGTTAAAGGCAGAGGTCAGTGCTTTTCAAGAGCACAGAAAACGGCTAAGAGTTCACTCTCAGTCTGAAGTGTCCCAGGCTTCAGAAAAGCCTCTGTACAGGTGACCCTCCGACACCCTCACCACCCCACGCCCCAGGGGACACCAGGCCTCCCAGGCAGGCAGGCCCAGGAAGGCCCAACTCCTCCATGGAACAGTTCTGAGAGCAGCAGAGAAGCCAGAGCTAAAGAAGCTGGCAGATGCGGAGAGCTCAGAAGTTCCTACATACCAAGCTTTATTTGTTACCCTTCGGAGCCCAAAGGGGAGCAGTGCCTTGGGGTTCTATGACTCAGCTAGAGTCTGAGTGATAAACGGACTTGAACAAAACTCACCGAGAGGGAGAAAAGTCTCATCATGCAATTGCAGAGCTTGGCTATATGCCTTAGGCCATGGATTTTGACCCTACTCTAATGTGAATGTCAGGTATCTGTCACGTGACCACTCCTTTAAAAACCAGTGAGTTTGCTGACCACGAAAAACAATGACATCATTTAAAATAATAATGACTTTGACATTCTGGGTCTCTATGTCCCACGGCAGGCAACGTATTATCTCTTATTATAGAGGCAACTTCTACAGAAACGTTCCCTGTGTTCAGCTGGTTGTGTCCCACCAACTGTGAGTTCAGGGACCGGCATTGCGGCTTTTTTTTTCTTATCTTGGGTACCTAGAACAAGGGTGCACAGTCAGAAACGAACAGTCTTATTCAGTAGGTGAATAAGAAAAACCTCAGCAGTCCACTGAGCTCCACACACAACGCAGGTGCTAAACACATCGAAAGAAATCCACCCTCAAGTCCGCCACAAGGCTGTCCTTCCTTTTGCCCACTCTATCTATTTGAGTGTTATTATTGAGATGTGTTCATCCTAACTGCTTCTTCATAGTAGGCAGAAACTGGCTCCCTTCTGCCAAAGCAAATTCAAACTCGGGCCCCTAGTAGGGGAAAGCCACCGAGTTCCAATAGCACTTCTAAGTTTGTATAATGCTGACGCATGGACCCGGAAGTCAGCCTCTCTGGGGTCCCAGACTGCTGGGCAAGTTACATCATCCTTCTGGGCTTCAGTCAAGGAGTAAAAGACAGTAAGAGTAATCTCTACTTGGGGGTTTGGGAGAACCAAATGGGTCTGATACTTCTAAAATAGTATCTGGCGGAGAGAAAGGCATTCAGCAAGTGCTAGCTAATTCGGTTATTACTCACAGTCCCATGGGACATCCCATTGTTATTTTAAATAATGGTCCTTTTTCTCTAGGCTTAGTGGATATTCACATTCACAACACCCGCCCACAACTAGATTCAGATCTGCTGACTGGCTCTGGCAGAGAAGAGATACTGCTGACGGCACGCACAAGTCCAGAAGCATCTGCAACTCTGCTGGGCCAGAGAAATCGCTGCCTTCTAAGCTACTGAAGCGGTATGAACTGGGCGGGGGGAACTCATTAAAAGTCTTAACAGTTTGAAATGACACATCACTTTCCCAGTGAAATGAACTGCACAGTACAAACGAAGGGACGTTTTGCATCTCCACAGAAAATAATGGAAGGACATGCCCAACCTAGAAACTGTGGGATATATCTTGCAGTTTTAGGTCAAGTGGGACAAATTTGGAAAAACCCACTAGACCATGAATGCCAGCTAATAAGTTGCATTCTCGCCTGCCAGGAAAACCCCTGGAAGAAAGCCCAACAAAAACCCACTCATGGAGCCTAAGTCCGAGGGATGAGTGGTGGCAAGCATGATTCATGCCTTCCTGATTTCTGCTTGGTCATCATGAGGAGCACTACCTGTCCTTAACAACACGACAGTAACATGGAAAGACACGTGGGGCCAGTGTATCCAGAAAACAATCACGTAGGATAGGGTCACCATTCTATGAGTTCTATCATTCGATGGCCACCACTGCCATCCAGTCGCTTTTATTGTAAGAGCCTCCTGCTGCCACTGTCTCCAAACCATTCACTCCTCAGGCACCTGGACTTCTAAAACGGCAACACAGAAAGATGGGAAGGATTTTCTTTTCTGCTTGTTTCTCCTCAGCGGGCGGAGATCTCTGAAGAGACGCTCTACGGCATCCAGCAGACCCTGCCCACTCAAGTCCACATGCACACTTCCTTTCCTATATAAAGGTGTGCCGCCAAGAAATAGCATAGTTCCTATGGAAAGTTCCAGGCCATTTAAAAAGAAGACAAGTCATCGGAATACTTGTTTTGGCTCCTACAAAATAAAACGACACTCTTCTAGAAAACCAAGTGGTGTTCAACCAGAAAAACAAACGTGTCCACGATGCCGCTCTGAGGAACCATCCATCTGGAATTCTGAGGCTAGCGTATGGAGAGGCCAAGTGGGAGACGCGCTGGCAGCAGCGAGGAGCAGACTGAGCAATGCAGAAAGTTTGCACTCAGAGGCTGAAAGGGTAAAGAAACAAAGGGAAGCAAAAGGAGGAGGAAAGATGAAAGACGCTAACAGAAGACCCAGGAAACAAATTATGAAGGAATTGAAGCAAAATTAAGAAAGAAAACATAGAAAACTACAAAGCAAATTATCGTGCGTTTTTAAAAAGGCATGTCGATAAACAGACTGGCACTCTGTGGTACCAAACTTAGTGGAATCTTATTGATTTAAAGGGCAAAGAAAAACTCGAATGCTGCCCTGGGGGAGAACAAGTTATTTGCAAAGGTTTCTCTAATTCAGACTGGCTCACATCTTCCCAGAACACTACACACTAAACAACAGAAGGCTGTTCTGAGCAGAAGTTAGAGGAACCAGGCATACCCCGCTGCCCTCTCCTTGGCAGTCCTGCAGGCATGAGGACAGCAGAGACGCCACAGACAGAACCCGCTTCTGCCAAACACATCTGTACAGATTCTTTTAAAAAATTGGGCCAGTTGATTAGGAAGCAAATCAAAATAAGGACACATGAATGTGGAAATTGATATGAATGTCAGGAAGCAAAATTAGCTACTATGGTTATAAAAAAAATCACAAAATTATAAAATAAACACGGAGCTTAAAAACAAAATGTGGTATTGATTGCCACGGGTCTACACTAAACAGACCGGGAGTTACAGGTTTACCACACCATGTTTTCTTGCAATCCACTGTTCTTGACTCAATAACATGCTGCTGACAGATGGTATCTACATGGAATGGATGATAGATATTAATTAGGAAAACCCAGGAGTCCCAATAGGATTTTTCAAAAAAGATTTTAGGTCTTAATTATTTATATATATAATGTTTGGCTATGTGCCTGTGAATGCAGGTGTCCACAGTCCTCAAAGGGGGGTGGGTCCCCTGGAGCTGGAATTGCAGGCAGTTGTAACTTGCCCTACATCGGGGCTTGGGAACCGAACTTGAGTCCTCACCAAAGCAGCAAGCCCTCTTCATCATGAACCCTGGAATTTTTAAGACTCAACTGTTCTCAAGAATTTCATACTGATTTTTGTGCTCACAATATCTTCCAGCCCGATTCCAGGGCTACCATCTTCCCCCTTCTATCCTGCAGGATACCTGTCTTTACCTTGACTAAAGGTAAAGTCACACTTCTGGGCTATTCCATCTAGCACACACTCTATCCGGATCTGGGAGTGTAGCAATTTAGACAGCCAAGGGCAGTAAACATTAAAACTATTATTCTTAGTCTTATGAAACAATAATTTCCTAACTTTTCTCACTATTATCACAATTTGTTAAAAAAAATGCATCTATGAGATTTCCATGAGAATGTTCGAATTGACCGACACTTCAGCTTGCCAAGGTATGTCTACAGCTACAGAATGTTAAACCACTGGGGGTTAAATCTATTTACATTTTGTGGTAAAACACTTGGTGATGCTCCTTGCACACATTGGGAGCTGAATAGCATTTGCTGTCATGCAGACCACTGGTATCATGGTTGCCGCAGCAGCACTGGGGCCTGGCGGCATCATAGAAATTAGATCCACAACCCGTTCTTAACTCAGGGTCAGAGGCCGATACTGGCTGAGTCTGTATAGACAAGAAAATATAGCCCTCTCATGCCAGTGTCTCTCCATATGCTCAGATTCCACCGATTTATTACACTCTAGCCCCGTAAATAAACCCTGGAGAATTACTCTCCATGAAATACTTCCTTAATAAATTACAAAATAGTTATGAGAGAAGATGGACAGCATTTGGAGGTCTCTTTTTACAAATTAAGTGGGTTCTCATTTTCTGGTCTTCAAAATCAGGCCTACAACATAATTTTAAAAGTCACTGGGAAGATTTCATTCTGCAGTAAAGGCAGTTTTCCAAATTAGCACATACATTTACAACTGCCAAACGGTATTTAGGACAGTCAGTTGTTGAAATGTAAGCCAGATTGTGGAATGAGGTAACGAAGTTATTAGGCCAACTAAGACAGAAGGAAAAAATAATTGACTAAAAGATTTCCGTGAAGAGATTTTAAAACTCAGAGATTTGGGGAAATGTCAGAAATCTTCAGAAGCTAAGCACACAGATCACCTAAAATAATAGACACCTGATCTGAGCATGTAGTTTAGGCTTTTATTACATTTAATAGTGTAGGTCCTGAGTTTGTATTGTTAGTTATGTTGTGTGTGTCCAAGCACCCGAGGGAGCCAGAGGCCCCTAACCCTTACAGCCGGAGTAACAGGCAGCTGTGAGCCGCCTGATGTGGGTGCTGGGGACTGAACTTGGGTCCTCTAGGAGCAGCAAGCACGCTTAACCACTGAGCCATTTCTCCAACCTCTAGTTACATATGGAAACTAGATTAATTGCAAAAATCATACAGAATTAAAAAAATAAAATAATAGTATCACTTTTAGTTCTGTCACTCAAGGACAAGAATTCTTTATGGTGTTCTTAATTGTATGATCCACCAGGACAAGAGAAGACTAGAAAAGACTGGTTCCATACGCTGTCTGTTTTTAGTGTTTTACACACAAGGTAGGAATACATACCCTTTCCTTTGTGCCGACAGGTTAAGTGAAGAGGCACGACGCTTATTTGCTTTTAAATATCTGTCTGTCTGTCTATCTATCTATCTATCTACCTACCTATCTCTCTACCTTTCTACCTCTCTACCTATCTATCTATCTATCTACCTATCCATCCACCCAGATAGATAGATATAGATAAGATAGACAGACAGACAGACAGACAGACAGACAGACAGACACACACACACACACACACACACACACAGTATCACTATATGACTCTGACAGATTTGGAACTCTATGCAGACCAGGCTGGACTTGACTCACAGAGTTCCATCAGTCTCTGCCTCCCAAGGGCTGGGATTACAGGTGTGTTCTACCACGTTTGGCTCTCTAAAACCTTTCACCCAATTTGTAATGCTTGCTATTCATAGAGAATAAAACTGATTTTCATACTTTAAAAAAATAAAATAAAAAAAATCTCTTTAAAGGTTTTGTATGGATCAAATGTCTCCCAGCAGTACAACTCTACAGCCGGACATTGAAGTCTACAGATAAGTGGCTGTCCTGCTTTGCATTCTGCTGCTAAGTACCATGACCAAAAGCAACTCTGGGGAGGAAGGGGCTCACATCAGCCTACAGTTTGCAGTCCATAACCAAGGGAAGCCAGGGCCGGAGCTCAAGGCAGGCACCTAGTGGCAGGAACTGAAGCAGAGAGTACGCCAGAATGCTGCTTATGCTCCATGGCCAGCTCTGTTTGCATTCATATACAACGCCGGACCACCCTGCCCAGGGCTGGCACCACCTACAGTGAGCTGGGCCATTCCACATCGATCAGCAATCAGGAAAAGACCCCCACAAACATGCCCGTAGACAATGTAAGGAAAGCAATTCCTCTATGGAGATTTCCTCCTCCCAGATACGTTTAGATTTGTGTCGAGATCTGTTGAGGCAGTGCAGTGGTGATGAGTTCCCGGGTGCTACGCTACCAGGCTTTCCTTATTGAAACAGTGCTGACATTCACACAGTTGTACATGCATGGCTGCGTCCTGCCACACTTACAGTGACTTCAGCAAAAACAAATGCTCCTGAACCGTCTTCCCAACCTGTCACTTAATACCTCAGTTTCCAAGTTTAAAGATTTATTTTTTTTAATCCCTGGGATCACTAATATCACATAACGTAAGTGCTTTCTCTTCTATTAAGATTCCCTTGGCACTTAAACGCCTGTAATAAATCTTAGTATGACTGCCCCATGATATCAGCATTAAAATACCAATGTCATTGCTGAGAACAAAACACCTTCAAAAACATCGAGGCCACTTATCTCCTCATGAGGTAACCTGAAGGGAACTGTTAGTCGGCAATCCATCAGTTGGCAAAATATCTGAAAAGGTCATCAAAGCTGGACAAATATATCTGGACTCATGGTTTCAGGCTTTGGCCCATGGTCCCCTGGCTCTGTTGTTTCCAGACAGTGGTGAGACAGAACGACATGGTAGAAAAACAGCTACAGGAAAGATGCCCATCTTCCTCATCCCATGCTGGCTCCCTGAACAAAATCTACCCTTGCAGAGAAGGAACTTGCTTCCTCCCACTAGGTCCGACTTCCTCAAGCTTCCAGCACCTTCAAATAAATAATCCCATCAAATATGAATCCATATTTGAATCCATCAGTGGGCTAATTCAGCCACAGGGTGACAGACCTTGTGGTCCAATTACCTTTCAAAAGCCCCAGACACTGTTCTGCCCACTGCTGCACTTGGCGCCATTCCTTTACTATGAGTTTTCTTCAGAGCCAACGACTGCAGTAGCAGAGCTAGCCCCGCCCCCCCTTTTTAAGATTTATTTATTTATTATGTATACAGTATTCTTAGTATTCTGCATGTGTGCCTGCAGGCCAGAAGAGGGCACCAGATCTCATTACAGACGGTTGTGAGCCACCGTGTGGTTGTTGGGAATTGAACTCAGGACCTTTGGAAGAACAAGCAGCGCTCTTAACCACTGAGCCATCTCTCCAGCCCCGGAGATAGCCCTTGTCAGAAGCAGTTTCTGCACCAACAGCACTGAAGGAGCAGGGCATGCTAAAATTCCCAGAGGAAGAAGGAAGAGCTCATTTGTCTAGGCACCCCAGCTTCCGAGCTCTTTGCTCCCAACTAGGAGGCAATCAACACAATCACAGAGATTAGGGCACCAGCAATTAGGGAAGACGAGTATCTCTCTCATTGGCTGCCGTGTATGTAGTCTGTTCATTGGCTGCTTCCTGCCATGTCTCTGAGCTACTGACAAGAACAGAAGAGAAAGCCCAGTATGAGGAAGCAGCACTGGAGAAGCCAGCAGGTTTGAGAGACGAGGATAAACCTAGGGTGGGATGAATCTGACAGCATGATGTAGCCAGACTAGAGGCAGTCTGCTGACAGCCTAACCAGAATGGTTGTCTGTGGTTGGGTAGATGACTCCTATTATATAGAGTAGGAGGGTAAATAAAAGCTTTACCTGGAGGGCAGAACCCTAAGTCAGGGAGCTGAGACTAGCACACACCCGTTGAACCAGCATTTGGCCAGACAAACAGCCAGTATGGACCAACAAGCCAGAGGACTATATCTATATTTAGCTAATTAGAGATGCCCACAATGTCTCCAATTCTAATATACACCCCCAAATTCCTTTCTACCTCCAAATTCCAAGGGTTCTGTCCTTTGATCCCAAGCAGAACAGAAGGTGAACAAGGGCACAATACCTCTTCTGTCTGTCTGGTGTTTTAATGCTGGCTGGAGTCATACTGGAGAAAAGAGATTTAAATGAAGTTGGAGAATGAGTTTTTGGTTTGGTCTCTGAAAGTTTTGAATGTTGCCGGCTATAAAAGGCAAAGGGAAGGAGAGACCTATAACATACAGATCCTACTGAATGCACACCCAACGGGCTGGAGAGAACTCAGGAAACCAGCTCCCTCTCAAATACAGTGAAATGTCTGTGCTCAATAAATAGGGCACGAGGTCCTCGCTGGGCCATCCATTCATCCAGCAGATTTTTTCTGAGTGTCTGTGAGAGAACAGCCCAGCACAGCCCAGGGCAATGGGAAGTTAGATTCCAAGGGTGGGAGGGATGCTGGGAGACTTCCCCAGTACCCTGGCTCCTTCAGCCTCCCCAGCCTTGTTCTGAGATTCCTCCTCCAATTAATTTGTAAAAAGCATGGAAATGAAATATCATAAAACCATCTGGGTCTTTTCCCTTCTCTTTCTTTCTTTCTTTCTTTCTTTTTCTTCTTTCTTTCTTTTTCTTCTCCTTCTCCTTCTCCTTCTTCTTAGCAACGTACACTACTTCAGGAAATAAAGTTGAACAGCTTGTATTTCAGAAACATAAGCACAAACCATATGTGTGCTTCTAAACCAGAGACAATAAATACCCCAACTGCTGGGACCAGAGCTAAGGCAAAGGGCTGGGAGGGAGGGAGAACCGCCAAGAGCTTGCTGCCTTGTCAACATTATTTCCAAATAGAAATGGGGAAAACCTGGTAACACACACACGCACACACACACACACACACACACACACACACACACACAAATCTGCATTCATCATTACTTTAAAATATCAACAGTACGTACTTCATATAATTATCGGTAACAATTCAAGCTTTTTGAGATGGGGCATCAGGCAGGTTGCGGCTGAAAAGGGTCTTGAACTTTCAATGTCCTGACCTCTGCCTCCACTGTGCTGAGATGACACGCGTGGACAACCGAGCCTGGCTCCCTCATTTAGATGTAGGAAGGACTCACGGGCCAAAGAGATAGAAAGGAACTCGGAGCTAATCCTGACACCAAGTTCAAATCCCATGACTCACATGGTAGAAGAAGAGAATGGATTCCCACAAGATGCTCTCTGGTCTACTAAGGAGTGTCGTGACACACATAATACATACGGCCTGCCTGCCTGCCTGCCTGCCTTCCTTCCTTCCTTCCTTCCTTCCGATTCAGAAGAAGTTGTCCTGATAGATTTTTGGTGGTGACTCACACAGGTCCACAGTATTCTCATAAGGGTACACTATTAAACCTATCTGTTGCTTTTCGACCCTGTATAGAGAGGCAGCCTTCTCCAGGGCACTGGGCTGTGCGTCCTACTTAGCACTGTGACAAATGAGGCAGAGCTCAACAAGAAGACAAGCATCTTCCCTCGCAGTAGGCAAGGCCACCCCTGCGGTCCAGCCTCCTGAGCCGTTCCTGGATGGCTGGTGAACCCCTGATCCATTCCTCAGCTTTCCTTCCTAATCACCTCCAGGGTGGAGTCCATTCCTAGGGCCTGGGGTTATCTCTCTGTCGAGGCTCCAAGAGACGGACAGCAGACAACAGGAAGACAGCCTCCTTCCCCACAGGCCAGGGATAATGGCTGGACAGTGGGGTCCCCTTACATACCACAAGCCTCCTGGGTCATGTCTGGCTCCAGGTCCTTCTCTAATTAATCAGTGTCAAGTTCACTCATGTCGTACAACCGCAGTCTTGCAACTGTCCTCTCTTGAGAGGACCACAATTACAGAGAAAGCTTGATGATCGGTATTAGAAAATGAACTTCCAGTTCCTTTCACCACTGTTTTCAGAACTAGTGAGGGATCTGCAGTTGTTTGTTTGGCTGGTTGGTTGGTTGGTTGGTGGGGGTAACACTACCAGAAACAGAAAGGCAGGCAGTATGTGAGAACCTCAAATTGCCTGTATAGACTAGAAAATACTAATCTTCCTGGCCCCACAGTTTGAAAGCTGTTTTCTATTGCTTACTCAAAAAAGTATGTATGTGTATAAATAAATATTCTATACCATAGTCTATCTAAAACAAATAATTATAAAAATGTACCATTCCCATAAAATATAAAACAGATCCCTAGTACATTGCTTTGTTAGAAAAAAAAGTATTTTTCATTGGGCGAAGCTAACATAGTCAAAATATATGTATGTGGGCTTATTCTCTCCTTGTATAACACTGCACCAGCCTGTGCTCTACTTGGCCAGCAGCTCCCCATCTAGCTCGAGCTAGCCTGGAACTTGAATTCTTCCCGTCTCTGCCATCAAAGCACGTAGAATTACAAGTGTACATCATGCCGGGCAACAGCACACATCTTTATCCATAATGTTTTCAAAACTAAATATGATCACATGACAAAATATGCTAACATGCACATCCATAAATTAATCCCGTACTTAAAGTTAAGGTTTTGTTTTATTTCCCATCAATTTTCCTCTCCACCATAACCACTTTTGTCCTTTTTTCTTCCCCTCTAATATATTAAAAGCGCTTTTTATGAGGCCATAAACTGTTATTTTATAGGACACATAACATTCCATAAAGTGAATTTAAGACCTTAATTAACTTGACATTCTTTTTTGCTCAAAATTTAGGTTATTATCAACAAAGAAATATGAAGAACCTGGCCAGAAACCTGCCGATATCTTGTTTTCATTTTGTCCTGCTGCAGGAGAGGGTTGGGATTGAACTCGGAACCTTGTGCAGAGTATGTATATAAATATACTTCTGCACTATACCTGGGTCCCTAAAGCTTTAAATAAAAAACCTTAGGTAAATCTCTGGCCATACTGAATCTCAGCAAAATATAAGGGCACTGGATTGCATTACTGAAAAAGAAAATGCATGTTCAGTCCATGAGGCTGAATGTCTCAGCTGCTCTTCAGTAGACCGAGAAAGAATTCCAAAGAAGGAGGCTCTAATGCCAGTGAAGGAATGGACTTGCCAGTGAGACCGAGGGCAAGCAGGCAAAAAGAAAACTTCTCTCTTCCATGTCCTTTATATAGGCTGCCCAGATTAAAGGTGGATCTTCTCACCTCAAAAGATCCAGAATAAAAGTGGTTCTTCCCACTTTAAATTGTTTAATTAAGAAAAACAAGCCCTTACCGGTTTTGGTTAATTCCAGGTATAGTCACGTTGGCAAAAGTCATCAAGCAGACACCACAACTTCCTACTATCCGATAATAAGTTCAGGCTTTCTAATAAAAGTGTACTTTGGCTCCTGCTGTGGCTAAGTTCAAAATGACTTCCTTCCTTCAGGGTTATAATGAATATTCACACCCATTTTTTTTTCTAGTTCCTCAAAGTAACCCACAATGTTATACTCAGGTCTCACATATGTACATGCTATTTGAATTATACAAATCACAAGATTTATTTTAACTACCAGTAGGTTGCATCTACTGACAGAAAAGAGTGTTTCATTATAGTGGCACATATCTAAACAATTTGAATTATTCTGCAGGCCATCTACAGATACATTTCCATATGGTCCTAAAGGGAAAAGAAATCCAATGTCTTTTAGAGAAAGGGAAATTCCCACCTTGGCCGGATAGAGCTTTCTAAGCAATAAGGGCATTAAATAGTTATATGCAAGAATGAAAAACGGGTGTTCGTTTAAATCACAATGAGGTGGGTGCTTTTTTTTTTCTTAATGGTATCTTCTTTAACTGTAACCATCCCAATTCAAACAGACCCGAGCCCCTTTAAAGGAACACATTGATTGAGTCTAAGTTTGGTAACCTAGGAGACCCTCTTCTCCGTCTCCCAGAACCTGTCACCTCAGAAAAGCACTTGGACTTTACAGATGGCCAGTTTTCTAAGCCTCCATCAGAGGGAAGGAAGGAGGAAGAGAAGAGAAATGACACTCCAATATCCCCTAAACAGTAGCCCTGGGGCTGCTTTTAAAGCAGAAATTCCCACGGGAGCAAAGTAGAATTCCAATGCAAAGTCCCAAGACAGGAAGGAAAAAGCACAGACTAAGCAACTGATGCAACAAGCCTTAAAGAATGGCGGGTTTCTGAGTCATGTGGAAATAACAGTTAACACTGGATAGCACACTTAATGCTTGCACAGACATTTAGGGGCAAGGAGCATGCCACATTTTAATATGCAATCAACTCATCCATATATCAAAACAAGACAGGCACAAAGAATCAAGTCAGAGGATGCATGTGAATACATTGTTAGTAGTAACAACATTTAAGTTTAGCTTTTATGAGTCAGCTTCAGAAATTCTGATTTTCTAGAAAATGTACCCATGCTGTGACTTTTGAAGCATCGTGTCCACATTACATGGGTAAGCCCTGGGGACCAGCTGCTCAAATGCTAGTCTAGACATTGCTGTGGAGGAAAATTGTTTAAAGACTTGTAAACAAGGCTAACATTTAGAACAGGAGACTGAGAAAAGAAGACTACCTTCCGTAATACAGATCGGTTTCATTCAGAGTGCCAAAGACCACACAACTCTGCTTCCAGAATGCAGTTAATTTTGAGCCGCAAAGTCAGCCAAGTCCACCGCTGATTCATGAGAGCTAAGTTAGCTTCACAGTTATCTACTTGTTAGCATATGACACAACATGTCTTTACAAATTTCCTCTAAATTGGAGAGTGTCGGTTGTTAGCGCCTCCCGAACAGCATGCTGCACCCTGGGCGGCCTCATCAGCAGAAAAGGATCATCTCAGAGGGTCTGGCAATCCTAGCGAAGCGTCAGCAAGTTTCTCCTGAGTCCTTGCTCTGAGGCTTGCAGACAGTGGCCCACTGTGCCTTCACACACTTTTGCCTCTGTGTGTGCAAACCCCTGAGGTTTTTTTCTAATAGCCAAATTTCTCCCTCATGTAAGCACACTCGTCTAATTGGATAAGGGTCCTCTTAAAGACCTCATGTTAACTTAATTTCCTCTAGAAAAGCCCCGTCTCCAAATACAACCACATTTTGAGATACTGAGAACTGGGTTTTGAGCTCAGTGCATTCATTTGGGTGAGACTCAAGTAAGCTCCTGACAGTCTATTTAGAAATATCTGATTGAACACACAGACCATGCGGCTTATGTGGAACTCGCTATGGAGGTAACCGAAGGAACAGCTTTCCTCCAGCCAAGTGTCCTTTCAAGAGCATGCAGGGCTCAGGACTGAGACAGGCTGGCTCAGTCAGTACCATGACTGCAGCACCAGAGGACCTGAATAAGGATCACCAGCACCCAGGTAAAAGCTAGGATCCACGGTGTAAATCTATGATCCTTGAGCTTAAGCCTGGTGAAACAGCGAATTCCCGGAGTTCACTGGCCAGCCAGTTTAGCTGAATTGATTCATTCAGTGAGAGCCTCTCTCTCTCAAAAGGTAAGGTACAAAGCAATGGAACAAGTGATTGGACACTGACCTCTGGCCTCCACGCTCATGTGCACCTGCGTGCATACACACATGTACCCATTCACATGTACATACAACACACACACACACACACACATAAACAATAAACAAATAGAAAAAAGGAAAAGAGTCAACATACTAAACACTGGTTATGGAAAAAAAATAGCCCAAGCCCAACCCATGAAAGCAGACACTCTTAAATTTCTGGTATTGACTTGTCACATAGACAATATTTTAAATATTGCTCACTATAGCCAAGGCTTACTTAACTATGGTTCCTAATTTTCTAATAAAGTCACATGACAAATTCTTCAAGTCCTGGGCCTGGCATAATGTAAGAGCTCTGTAAACACATACTTATAACATAGCTCCCAACACAATTGGTTCAAAATTTAGACATGATGAACACCATCAGTGAGTGTCGACGGAAAACTTACAGAGTACACTGAAAGAGACGAGAGCTTATATAAGGGGCTGAAGAGATGGTTCAGAGGCTAAGAGCCTGTATCCATGTCAGGGAGCTCATAACTCTCTCTAACTCCAGCTCCAGGGAAGCCAACACCCTCTTTGGGACCCCACAGACACACACACTTACACTATACAGATAATCTGAAATTAAATGAATCTATAAAATGAGGGGTAATATAAGAGAAAGATAAGGAAAGAGAAGTGGTTGTCTACCATCAGTCCTAGCATTCCACAGGCAAACAGTTGGAGCTCTGTGAGTTCGAGGCCAGTCTGGTTTAACAGAGACTTCCAGGCAAGCCATATATATAGACATACTAAGACCCTGTCTTGAAAACAAACAAATAAATAAAAAATAAAAACAGAAGGTAGAAGGGATGGCGTGGTGGTGGAAAACAAACAAACAAACAAAAAGAAAAACCAGGTCCAGGAACTGTGTGCTAAAGGCAGGTTTGTGGCTCACAGAAGTTTCCCAAGTGACTTTTAAAAAAAATACCAGAGGGGCGTGAGTCTGAGACCTCCAAGGAAGCAGACCGGAGCCAGAGACCTTTCCAGGAACAACCCCAACCCAGGGACCTCCACAGGAGAGGATCCAGACCAGGGGCATTTGCGGAAACAGGAATGAGTCAGTGACCTAGGCCAGAGCAGGCCTGAGACAGTGAACTCTACAGAAGCAGGTACAAGGGAGCAACTGCTGAGGGACTAGGCCGGAACCAGAGACTTCTGCCGGTCCAGACAGTCTGGGACCCCGGAGGAAGCAGGACTGAGTCAGGACCTCTGTGGATCCGGGCATGAGTCTAGGACCTCCAAGGGAGCAGGCTGGAATCAGAGACTTCTACGGATCCACTCATGAGTTTGGGGCCACTGAGGGAGTAGGCCTGAGCCAGGACCTCTGCGGGGTTAGGACATGTTGGGACCTCCAAAGGAGTAAGCAGGAACCAGAGACCTCTGCATCCGGATGCAAGTCTGGGATGCAAGTCTGGGACCTCCGAGGGAATAGGCAGGAAACAGAGACCTCTGTGGGTCTGGGGCACAAATCTGGAACAGCCTAAGGAGTAGGCCTGAGCCAGGACCTCTGCCAAAACAGGCCCAAGACAGCAACCTCAGCAGAAAGAGCCCCAAGCAAGCAATCTCTGTGGGTGCAGGCTCGAACAACTCCGGGAATGGCAGAACAAACCCTGGGAGTGTCTAGCGACCTCCAGGAACGCAGAGTGATCAACAAGGTGACTGGAATTTTGGCCCTGACTGCACCACCAGAAGCAACCATCTGAACCTTGTATCCACTGGCACCTAGAAGATTGATCACCAGAGTCACAGACAGCCCCAATTACACCAATCAGAGGAAAAGATGGGTAGACGAGGTAAGAACACACAACACCACAAAGAACAACATGACACCAGTAAAAACTGGTGACCCTACAACAGCAGGACTTGAACAGTCAAATATAGATGAGGCAGAAGAAAATGATCTAAAAATTATCTTTAGGAGAATGTTTGGGGTCCTTAAAGAGGAAATGAAAAATTCCCTCAAAGAAATGGAGGAAAAGACAAACAAAAATAAATTAGAAGACATCAACAAATCTCTTAAAGAAAACCAAGAAAAAAAACAATTGAACATATGAAAAAAAAACCATTCAAGACTTAAAAACTGAAACAGAGACAATAAAGAAAACACAAGCCGAGGGAATTATAGAAATCATGAGAAAACGAGCAGGGACCACAAATGCAAGCATGAACAGCAGAATATAAGAAATGAAAGAGAGACTCTAAAGCGCTGAAGATACAATAGAGGAAATAGACTCATAATGTTAAATAAAACATTAAATTCTAACAAAAGCTTAACACAAAATATCCAGGAAATATGGGACACTATGAAAAGATCAAACCTAAGAATAACAGGTACAGAAGGAGAAGTTCAACTCAAAAGCACAGAAAATATATTTAACAAAATCATAGAAGAAAACTTGCCCAAACTAAAGAAAGATATGCCTATGAAGACACAAGAAGCTTACAGAACACCAAATAGACTGGATCAAAAAAAGAAAAAAAAAGTCCCCTCACCACATAATAATCAAAACACTAAATATTAATCCACATACCTATGAACACCTGATTTTTGACAAAGAAGCAAAAAGTATAAAATGGAAAAAAGAAAGCATATTTAACAAATGGTGCTGCATAACTGGATATCAATATATAGAAGAATGAAACTAGGTCCATATCTATCACCATGCACAAAACTCAAGTCCAAGTAGATCAAAGACCTCAACATAAAGCCAGCCACACTGAACCTTATAGAAGAGAAAGTGGGAAGTACACTTGAACACATTGACACAGGAGACCACTTCCTAAATAAAACCCCAGCAGCACAGACACTGAGAGAAATAATGAATAAATGGGACCTCCTGAAACTGAAAAGCTTCTGTAAAGCAAAGGACACAGTCAACAAGACAAAGCCACAGCCTACAGAATGGAAAAAGATCTTCACCAACCCCACATCAGACAGAGGTCTGACCTCCAAAATACACAAAGAAGAAATTGGTCATCAAAAGAATAAATAATCCAATAAAAAAATGAAGTATAGACCTAAACAGAGAACTCTCAACAGAGGAATCTAAAATGGCTGAAAGACACTTAAGGAAGTGTTCAGCATCCTTAGTCATCAGAGAAATGCAAATCAAAACAACTCTGAGATTCCATCTTACACCTGTAAGAATGGTCAAGATCAAAAACACTGATGACAACTTATGCTGGAGATTTTGTGGGGTAAACGGAACACTTCCGTATTGCTGATGGGAGTGCAAACTGGTACAGCCCCTTTGGATATCAGTGTGGCAATTTCTCAGAAAATTAGGAAACAACCTTCCTCAAGACCCAGCAATTACACTTTTGGGTATATACCCAAAGGATGCTCAATCATACCGCAAAGACAGGTGTTCAACTATGTTCATAACAGCATTGTTTGTCATAGCCAGAACCTGGAAACAACCTAAATGCCTTTTGACCAAAGAATGGATAAGGAAAATATGGTGCATTTACACAATGAAGTACTACATAGCAGAAAAAAAAGTGACTTCTTGAAATTTACAGGCTAATGGATGAATCTAGAAAATATAATGAGTGAGGTAACCGAGACCCAGTGGTGTGGGAGAATTATCTGTATTCTGTCAATCATGTATTTTAATAAAACACTGATTGGCCAGGCAGGAAGTATAGGTGGGTCAACCAGAAAGGAAGTAGAGGCGGGGCGATGAGAACAGGAATATTCTGGGAAGCAGGAAGCTCCCTCTGCCATTCCTGCCCAGATCACCGAAGAAGCAACATGGGAGCTGACAGCTGAAAAAGGTACCAAGCCATATGGCTAACATAGATGAGAATAATGGGTTAAGATAAGTCATAAGAACTAATAAGTAGCCTGACCTAATGGGCCAATCAGCTTTATAATTTATAGAGATCTCTGTCTGATTGATTTTCTCTGGGACTTGCCGGCTGTGAGGTACCAGGCGGGAACAGATACCCCAACAAGCTGGCCCTTCATGTTACAACCCAGAAAGACAATTATCACATAGACTCACTCATAACTGACCTTTAAATATAAGCAAAGAAAATCAGCTTACAATTCACAATCCCAGAGAACCTAGACAACAATGAGGACCCTAAGAGAGACATATATGGATCTAATCTACATGGGAAGTAGAAAAAGACAAGATCTCCTAAGTAAATTGGGAGCATGGGAACCTTGGGAGAGGGTTGAAGGGAAGGGGAGAGGCGGGGAAGGGAGCAGAGAAAAATGTAGAGCTCAATAAAATCAATTAAAAAAATAAAATGCCAGAACTGTATATATGGAAACACAGGTGCATTTTCAAAGACTTTCCACCTCCATCTCCTTTGACTCCCTCACACAGCCAAAGGAACGGCCATGGAAGTGCTAGTGCTTTTACTTGACAAAAAACCTGACACAGATCCAGGAAAATGGCTTTCAGAGCCTGGAAACAATTGAACATTTCATAGGCTGACTCTGCCCCTATCAGTGGTAACCAATCACAGCTTGGTTGCTTTATTTTTAGAAATAAACAAACATTACCCATCCCGCCTTTAAATTTCTGGTTTAAGCTATAGGATGTATATGCATTATTTAAAAAAAAAAACCCTACAGAATCCATATGTATTGTAAAAACTCTTGTGTCTAGATCTTTTTCAGTAAAAGCTCTTTTTGGCTTCACACACCTAAGAGTTTATAAACTGTTTAGTCAAAAGGATTTGTCCCTTTCAAACAAGCTAAGACGGGAGTGACAAATGATTATTTTCTGGAGAAAACGCCCATGATCACACTGGAAGAAGCTTGATTCTTTTTGAGAAGTCAATTTGGGTCCCTCTGAGGTCACTGTCAGTCCCCTGCCTCAGCCTCACAGGGAAGACAACCTAGCAAATACTACAACTTTCCTATATTTATTCAAATGCATTTTTCTTAATCTCAGGGTACAAAGTAATCGAACTTTTAGCGGTGGGGCAAATCAGGGAACAGAGAATATGGATTCTTAGCATGAAGCAAAAATCAAGGCAAAGCATTAGAAGGGGGACAGGGGGCGGAGTTAGGTCGTGGAGGCCACAGCATGTCCTGCACTGCTGCCATTACTAACACACACAGCCCAGAGTGTGGCTACCAACATATGGTCAGCCATGACACATAACAGTTTGGTTCAGATGAAAACCCAAGCTCCTGCTCCAAACTGGGACAGAATCCACAGTGTTCCACTCCCTCCTTTTGTGTTAAGGCCTTGACCTCTGGGCTGCCAAGTCACCTCAGTAACCCAAGGGACATCTAGGGAGGATGTAGTGGCAAAACATGTCCTAATAAACTTACCAACTTCTCTCATACTGTGCCAAGTGGCACTCCACAAATGTCTCAGGAAAATTCCTGTCCCAATACACTCTTCCGGAACCAGTGCCCAACACCCAGAGACAGTGTGCGTGTCTATTCCCTGAGATGGGCTCCATGACATCCTCAACTGATGGCCTATGGCAGGAGTGACGACTCCCAAGGTGAAGCTATGAAGGAAGACAGAGGCTTCTACGCGGCTCTCTCTTGGGATACATGGTTCTGGAACCGGTACTACCATGAGGAAACTCAGGCCATGCCACAGCCACAAGGGTTCTATTCAGAAGCTGCCACCAAGAACACAGGTGACAGCTAGCCTCTGCTACCCGAGTAACCAAGCCGTGATGTGATTCCAACCAAAGTCTTCAATTCAACTGTCCCCAGAAGAGGTCTGTATCACTGATCAGAATGAAACTGTCTCCACCCCATTTGTCCAGAGAATCTATAAATAGTATATCCACTAAATGTAGGAGTAACCATTAGTCAAGCAATCCCAGTCACTGAAATCTGTTTCAGCTCAAGTTAACACCAAAAGACAAGGATTTTCGGTGAGGGAGAAGGGATGCTGGAATCAAACGGCCTTGGCCTTGCACTTGCCAGGCAAGGACACCACCACTGAGCTACACCCCCAGCTCTGGTTAATTTTGATTTTGTCATTTGGGACCTGGAATCTGTATTGAAAGTAGGAAGAAAAAGCAGGAGAGAGAAACACAAATATTTAAGTGCCATCTTCCTGTGCCAGGCACTACCTGGAGTACATAAAAGCAAGGGATTTTATTACTGAAACTGGTGGGAACCCTCCACGGCACACTGTCTTGTGTATAATTAACGCTCAGACATACTGGACTTGGACAGCTGCTGCTACAGGAAAACACAGGAGTCGCAAATGAACGACATTCCATCCACTACGATGGTATAAATATGGTTAACTAGCATTTCCTCTTGAACTACAATCTTTGAGAGTGGGCCCCCTAAGCCACATCCATTAACTTGCTTATTTGTGCTTCCCCTTGAGGGCTGGCCAACCAAGAGGATCTACATGCATGGATTCCCACTCCCATACCCGTAGTTGGGGCAGGCAGAGAGGAGTGAGCTCAGCTTTGTCCTCTCTCAGTCTTGCACCTCTGTCTTTCGAGGATGTCCTGTTGGGCCAACATTCTGCTTCCCTCTCCCAAGAAGCTGAAGGTTAGGGCCAGAGAAGAAGGCCTGGATAGGTCTGGGAACAACTTCACTACCATCAGGGATGTGGAGTGAATTCACTGCCCCCCGAGAAAGGACAGCCAGCTCCTTTCAGGTCTGTGTTAATGTGGCAGGAATGTCAGCACCTAGTGCTGTCTCGATAAGCTTCTTCCCACAACAGACCCCAGCGTGGCAACTCACCTTCACAAGGGGATACTGAGCAAATTACATGGGGAAACCTCCAACCTGTAGGTGGGATGGTTCTAGTTACACTTCCTCTTCCTAGGGCTGTTCCTTCAGCTACAGCAGTCAGAACTCACACTATAAGTCTTGCTTCAGGTCATCAGGACCTAATTTGTGAGTGTCCCTACCCCCACCCCTTGAGTCTCCTTAAGTACTTAAATCGCCCATTTCCATGAAGATAGTTTCCTAAGTGAAAAAGAAAGAGAACAGGACAGACTATAATGAGATCAATTTGTGTTGCACAACTGAGAAACTCCGACTCACGAAGATGCATTTTACTGGGCCTGCGTTACAGTTTTTCAGAAAGCCTATCTACCTGTGTCCCAAGAGCCAGATTATCTACCTGTAAGCTATTCATCTCTGGCTGAATGGAGAGAGGAAGAGAAAAAATGTACTTCATAAATCTTGCTTCTTACTATCATTAACTTCAGGCATGTGAACAATTCAAAGGCATTCCTTGCGGTGACTCTTTAAAACAAACACGGTCTGAAAGCCAGCTAAGGCTATGCACTGTTTAATCCGCAAATGAAGAACACAACGGGAGTCCAGCCTCCTCCACTTCTCTCTCCAGGGCTCAATACATAAAAAAAAAATTCACAGGGACTGGGGATGTCACTCAGTTGGTACAGGGCTTGTCTATCATGTAGAGAGCCCTTGGTTTGGTCTCCAGTATTGCATACACCAGGCATGGTGGTACACACCTTTAATTACGCCACCGATACGGAGGCAGGTGGATGAGAAATTCCAAGTGATTCAGTCATCCTCGGCTAGACAGAGAAATTCTAGGCCAACCCTGGATACATGAATGAGATCTGCTATGGGATATTTGTACACTGTGGGAAGATGTGTTGCTGTGATTGGTTCAATAAAGAGTTGAACGGCCAATAGCCAGGCAGGAGTTACACACAGGACTTCCGGGGACAGAGCAGACTGGGAAGAAGAAAGGCAGAGATACTAGGAGATGCAGAGCCAGCAGAGCCAGCAGGATGTGCAGGAGGAGAGGTATCAGCCCCGAGCCATGTATCATAATGCAGATTCATATAAGTGGTTAGTTTAAGTTATAAGAACTAGTTAGAAACAAGCCTAAGCCATAGATCAAGCTTTTGTAATTAATAAGAAGTCTCTGAGTCATTATTTAGGAGTTGGCAGGACAAAAAAAAATCTTATTAGAGATCCTAACTTAAAAAAAAAAAAGGAGTAGGGGCAGTGTGGGGAGATGGCTCAGAGGTTCAAAGCACTAGTCATATTTCTAACTGGAGAGGCTTCAGCCCCCAGAATCCAACTAAAGGCCAATTGAGCATGGGAGCCTGCCTGAAATTCCTGCCTTGGAAGGCACAAACAGAAAATCCACAAAGCAAGCTAACTATAAAACGTAGCCATAATATTGTATCATCAAGCTTTCAGTTTGACTGAGAGATTCAAAGAATAGAGTAGACAAATGAGAGGTGAACAGACATGAAGAGTTGACCCCCAACATATACACATGTGCAAACATACATACACAGGCACACCACACATGTGTATGCATGAAAATAAAAAAAGAATCTACAACTTTAGAATTACATCATATCATCAGAAATATTGATGATACAGAAGAAAATTTTCATTCATTACCAAACTTATCTTGCGGCTTTCAGGAGGAAAGGGTGAGGCCAAAGCCTGCAGGATTCTTTAATTTTCTCCCCCAGGATATAGTCCATTTTCCCCAGCCAGAGTAGAAGATGGAAGGGAAGAATCGTCTCAACTAGGGATCTAATCTAACCATGTGCTCTCTGTTTGCTCTCAAAGACGGTTCTGAGAAGCAGGAGAACACGAGAATGTATCTATCCATGGAAGGAATATCATAGGAAGTTAGTGGAAGGTTATTATAAGCTAGCCAAAGCTACTGAGCATCTTAACTCCACTGTATCCTTTCTAGATGGAGGTAGAAAGGCAAAATCCAGAGCTAGAGACCAACGGGCCCCAAGGGAACATCTCCAAACTGGAGAGTCTCAAATTCACCGGGGCAACCATATCCAAATGTCTGTGTATCTCAAAACATGAGCACGTGAGTCAGCCTGTGCCTCACTGTGCCACTCCTGTCCTGCAGATTATCTGCCCTGTCTTTGGGCACAAACAACTCCAGATGTGTGCCATCAGGCATTCCCAGGGTCAGAGCTCTTTAGCCTTCACATTCCTACAGAACAAGAAATGCGCTTGTTTTTCTTGGGCTGTACTATAACTGCCCAAGTACTGCACACAGATACTCCTGCCAGGAAATTCTTTTTGTATTTTTATTTTTATTTTACTTTTTTAAGGCTCATTTCCTTTCAAGTGTCTGGTCTTGTTAAGAATTCTGGGAAGATGAACGGTAACATTCTTAATTTACAGCCGAGGTAGCTGTGATTCATACAGTTATCCATTCATGCAGTGGGGATTTGCTGAGCGATTCTTGAGAGCCCGGCTGGTATGTCTGCAAGGAGACACCAGGAGCATGTTCCTCACAAGGGGGCAGGACCTAAACAGACACGTGTGCCACAAACGAACAACCAGCATATCAGGGAGGGGAACGTACTTAAAAGTTAACGTGAGAGGATAGGAAACCAGAAGAGGGATATGTTACTAGAGAATGCTGTGGAAGGTCCAGAGACTCAAGAGGTGGGTAGACTGGAAAGATGCGAAGAAGCCTTGAGCAGACTGAACATGCGTAAAGTGGACAGTTGCGAGCCTGGGGCTAGAGAGTTCAGGCATGCAAGGCAGTACCAGAACATCGCATAGTTCATACTAAGCTCTCCTGGTTTTGTATTCTACAAGATACATCTTGTTCCCTTTCCTGCTCAATAACTACATCTAGAACCACATTTTTTACTTATGTTGACATATATTTAATATCTTCAACTTATGACCTTGATTCTAGCAAGGATTGAAACCACTTGGCTATGCAAATCAAACAGAAGATTAGTGTTCTGCTTCTTGAATGACAGGCCCCTATGAGGTACAAACGCTCAACTATGGCTCCCTCTACTTTCCAATCCCAGATAAACAACACTATAGGTGTATGGTTTCTGCTCTTAAAACTTGATGTTATCTGGCTGATACCATTTGTGTTGACTAAATACGTTAAAGGCTTTTCTAAGCTAAGCATGGTGACATGTGAACAGGTTCCCTGCTGAAGCAAGAGGACCACGGTTAGTTGGGGATCAGCCTGAGCTACATGGCAGGTTCCAAGCCAATCGAGGCTATGAAATAAGTGTCATTTCCCAAAAATAAAGTAGGATGGAGAAACAGTTCAGTGTTTGAGAGTTTGAGATCATCCCAGTGCCCACAATGGGAGGCCTACAACTGCCTGAAATTTCAGCTCCAAGGGACCAAATGCCTTTGTCTGGCCTCTGTGGGCATCTTCTAATATGGACCATACTCATTCAGACACAAGCACAGGCATATGCACACATAGAAAGACAAACAGACAGATACACACACACACACACACACACACACACACACACACACACACACTTAGGTAGAACATCTGCTGCTCTTGTAGAGCACCAAGGTTCAATTCCTAATACTTGTGCCTGAGACTCAAAGCCATCTGCCACTCCAATACCATGGGATCTGATGGGTTTTGTTTGTTTGTTTCTTTTTTTCTTTCTCAGGTACCAGACACATGTAGGCAAAACGCTATGTGTGTGTGTGTGTACACATACATATATACACACATATACATATATATAATAAAAAGGTTTTAAATCTTTAAAATAGACAAATTAAATTAAACAGAGAAACAGTGCTATTCTGAGAACAGCAGGTTGGAGAACAGAAACTGTCAAAGAAAAAAAAGTCTAGCATGCATACCTTCAAAATCAAAAAGAAATCTGGTTGTAAAGCTTGTATAAATTAAAATTAACAAATCTGTTTTAAGAATTTAAACCTGTTTGTTTTTTAGCAGAATAACTCATTGCTCAGCGGTAAAAAGGCAAAGCAGAACTAGAAAGGCCATACAGTAAGACAATCTGGAGGGTAGAAGAACTTGCCACCAAGGCTGACGGCCTGAGTTGGAGCCCCAGAACCTACTTAGTGAAGAGAACTAATTCTAATGAGCTGTCCTCTGCATGCGTGTCAACACACAATATGACCCAATACCTCACATGACAAATAAACACAATGTCAAAAAATATTTTAAAAGAAAAGAGAATGCAAACACAACAGAGACCAGGATGTAGGATCTTCTCAAAAATTATATCTAGAGGACTGCTGCTTGTTTGTATTTTTTTAAAAAGATGTTCTCAAGAAAGAGTGGATCCTAAGGGTTTTCATTTTTAAGACAAATGTTCTTTAAACGTACTACATGCAGTGTACATATGCACCATGGATTGGTGGCATGTCCCCTCCAAATTCCTGTATGAAAACTCTAAACCTCACTGTGGTACACCCCAAGAGCTAGAACCTTGAGGGATAATTCAGCCTTCAGGAATGATGGTAGTGCCCTTTTATAAAAGGGACCCCAGGGTATTCATTTTTCCACCTTGGGAGGAAGCAACAAGAAGCCAGCGGTATCAACCAGCAAGAGGCACACAGCCTACTTAGTCCCTCGTCTGTTGCTTCCATCGTAATACCAGACTGGAGAAATTATGAAGAAAGGAGGTGTATCTGGGCTCTGGGTTCTAGTCCAGCGTCAAGGGATGATATGAGTTGGTAGCCACCTGGCTGGAGCCACCAAAGGCAGCAGACGGCATCCTGTGGAGAGACTGGAACACGGCAAGAGATAGCTAGCAATACTGACTTTTACTAGACACACTCTAGAGAGGGTCCGCTAACCTGCTATCCACCAGCGAGGGCACTGAGTGATCCACTTGTGACAGCACACCCCTCTTAACGGGCCCACCTGGCCCCACACCCCAAAGCAGGCATTTCAAAAGCTTCGAAATGAGGTTCAGTGAGGAGGGACGAAGCACAGCAAGGGCCCTGCCCATGCAGGAACTCCTGCCCCTCAAATTTCTAGGCTCCAGCAATGGAGAGAGTAGCATGGTAATCATTATTTTCAAATAGCGTGCATTTCAATAATCCCGGGGATAGTCGCAAAGTGCTAGTCAGTCGGGAGAGGCTGCTGACAGCAAAGCCTGCACATCAGCCCACTTCACCCTCGTGACACACACAAAGCCGACCAAGGCGTGTCAGAAGACAGCTTCCCGCAGAGCGTGTGATCCTAATCCCTGCTATCTGACTCCCAAACTCAAGAGCCTCCAGTGCTGCACTTCAGTCTCTTAAGCCATAAACTCGGTCCACGCCCCTCTCTGCTAGCCCGCGCTCAACGAATAAATCAATTTTCTTTTTATCATCATTAATCTATCAGCCATCTCTTATTTCTCTCCCATGGGGACATCTAAAGGGCTCCCGATCCCACTCCCAGCATGCCTCTTGAAGCTATCTCCTTCCTGTCAGGGTCTGACTTTTCCTGGGGCCGTTCGTTCCATCTCACCTAAATAGCTCACCACACCCCATACCGCCAAATATGATACACCGCAAGCCATTCACTCTGTCGCATGCAATCGCCTAAGTCAAGTGGCCAGGTTGGTGGCTTACTCAAGTCTTTAATGACCCTCCAGGCTACCCTACTGAATACAAGAATACTAGAGCCTACCCACAGCTGGTCTCCTCAGAAACTCACGCTAGAATTTATTCCCTATCATAAAGCAATACACCGTGAAACCAGGAGAGAATTTTGAGAACTGATAAGCGCTCTGCCTCATGAGCGGACTAAACAGCCCACGTGACTACTAGATGAAGTCTGCTAGAAGAGCCGGTGTGGACAGACCTCTCTCGCTGTGTGCATCCTTTAAACATCTGTTCCTCCTCACTCTTCTTCTTGGATATAGCAGTTTTCTTCAGTCAACTTCTGCTCGGCTCGGTGTCTGTTCTTCCCAGAGTTCCACCTCTCCCCCAATCCTGACCATCACCAATCCCCAAGTACAGGACTGAAGGAGGGACTAGCCCTGTCCACCTTCAAGGAGAATACTCGGAAATGTTTTCTCCATTTATCTTAAAACCCACCTCATAGAGACTGCATTTTCTGCTAAACCTTTAAGACATGCATTTCTATTATGCCTCAGAGAGACTCAGTACTCAGGAATAGAGTGATCATGGAGAAAGCACTCAGGGAGAGATCACTCAGGGAAGTCAGGGCTAGAGCACTCAGGGTACTTAGGGATAGAGTACTTGGGAATTGAGCACTCGAGTACTCAGGAATAGAACACTCAGAGATGCTCAGGTAGAGTACTCAGATACTCTGAGAGAGTACTGAGATGCTCAGAGATAGAGTAATCAGGAGTGGAGAATATAAATGTTTGTTTAGCAGCCAAGGCTGTACATGTCCTGCATCCCCTGGGCTCCTTAGCACCACACCCAGCATCAGTGAGAACTCCACAAATGCTGAATGAGTTGCTGGACTCTGGACCCTTATTTATGTAGTAAGTGGACATGTTTCTCCTGGAAGATAAAAGCCAAGAATTGAAAGATATAATCACCTTGCCACATTTAGAGGTTCATCTTTACTGATTTATCCTCAAAGTTTTCCTAACCACTTTAAAATACATCCTCTCTAAATGAACACACAGAAGATCATGTTAGCTACTTGTGTTCATTAGATTTAAGGGGATCTCAGGACAACCCCACCGTAATGAAGGAACCCCCAGACTGATGGAAGATTCTGATTTCATCTGTCATCTGTCACAGAGCTGAGTGAACAGATGTGGAGGAGAGATGGGGCGGGGAAAGCAGCAACAACTGTACCAGAGACAGCTAACCTTTGGCATGAACTTTCCAGAGAGAAAATGATGAATGTCTAATTACCATCTTGTCTGATGTTTCTTTACCAGACAGACACTACATAGATAATTCTAGAATGTGATGAGTAAAGGAATGAGATATCCGTATCAAAGGGGGTTTCTGTGCATGTACTGATTGATGATAGGGGATGAATTATGCCCTCCATAAATCATGTGCTGAAGTTTTAATTCCTCTACTCTCTCTCTCTAAATATATATGTATATACATATACATACATTATATTGCCCTACTCTCTACATATGCATACATGTATATATATAGACACACACACACATACACACACACACACACACACACACATATATATATACTCTATATATATGTGGAATATGACCTCATTCGTGAGTAGAGTCTTTAAAGAGGTAATCAGGTTAAAATCACATAGTCAGGACACATCAATTCAATGGGACTGATATCCCGTTAGAGGGGAAATTTGAGCACAGCAACAGATCCAGAGGGAAAACAACTCTCCCAAGATGGAAAACTGGAGTAAAACATGGCCACGTCCAAGAATGCCAAGGCCAATGGGCAAACTACCAGCAGCCAGAACAAGAAGGAAAGATCTAAGCAGCTTAGGCCAGAACATGCCCAAATGGACTTAAAGTGCTAGCCCCCCTCCTCTCAAGTAAGACCAACGCAGTTTTTAACTTATGATTAAATTTTCCACTAACACACAACATGATGGTTCCACTGTACTTCCATACACGTACACCTCACTACTTAGCTCATGTTATTAGCTCATTTTCCATCCCATGTTTGATCATTTGCAGAGACAAAGGTCTGGGAAGCAAAGAAAACTTTTCTTTTTAAAGCTTCCTGGGTGAGAATGTAAGAACAACTGCGTTAGATTATGTGGCTAACTTGTCCTCAAACATCAACAGAGTGGAAAGGAAAGAGAGACAGGGAGGGAGGGAGGGAGAAAAGAAAGAACCCCAAATTCAGAACTATGAGGAAACTCATCTTATATGAAATTCAGCAATAGGCTACAAGAACACTCTAGAACTGGAATTTCAGAATGAATTAGTATTCTATTTTTGTTTGATTGACAGTTTGCAACTAAATAATCCCAGACAATTCTCAGGCACCTGACTGCACCTGTGCATGTGGGTCTTTTGGGACCAGCAATACAATACGGGAGTTAAAAGCACACAAATCTGGCATTCTGGATCTAAAATCTAGAAGCCAGGAAGAAGAGGGGAGAACAGACTCTACAAAATTGTCATCCCATACACTGGCATGTGCACATGTGTGCGTGCACACACGCACATACACAAAGAGAAATATGTACTAATGCTTTCCTGAGATGACATTTAAAAAATTTTTTTTTGAAAAAATCTTTTCACCCCCAGTAGTTTGGAAAAATACAATTTAAAATAATAATAATAATAATAATACCAACTGACACTCCAGCTGTTATAACTTGGTAAATATCCAAGTACTTAAACCCAAAGAGATCCACATCCTCTGAGATCTGATCCACATAAATTTAAGAGAAGAATGCTTTCTCCTCTTTTCCCTTGTTTTACTTTAGAGAAAAGGTAGGCTAATAATGGAGCACTGTTGAATGGCTGAGATGATTAGACTGCCAGAATTCTGCAGGTTTCTTTAGGATTTATTTTTATTTCTTGTAATTACGTGTAGGTATGTGTGTCTGCACAAGGGGCTGTGCACACAAGTGCAGATACACGAGGCGGTCAGAGGCAATGGGCTGCCTAGAGCCCGTGTTTGAAACAGTTCTGAGCACCCTGATGTGGGTGCTGGCAATAAACAACTCTGGAAGAGCAGCAAGTGCTCTCAACTACTGAGCCGGCTCTCCATCCCCTGCAGATTATTTAAATACATTAAATTTCTTCAGACTTAGCAATTCCATCACTTCAAATGTGGCTCCAAAGAGTATATTAAATTATAAATAGAAAATAATTCAGAAGGTACTTAGCTTTTGTCCTACCTAATTGCTTGATAAGACAACCTTTCTTTACCTTGGACACAACACGCACTTATAACCCATATATAGAGATGAAGAGTCCCCACCCCATTCTCTGTCTTTCCCATCAATCTCTCTATGGACATTTTTCAAAGTTTATTTTTTCTTAGAGAATGACAAGGCATTAGCACACTTGCCAGCAATTGCAAGATCCCAGGTTCTGAATTTAATCTCCAGCACTGAAAATAAAAATAAATGGGAAGGGAGAAAGAGAAAAAGGAAGGAAGAAGGAAGGAAGGAAGGAAGGAAGGAAGGAAGGAAGGAAGGAAGGAAGGAAGGAAGGAAGGAAAGGTGGGTATTCTAGAAAGGGTCAGACCTTCAGGATTTCCTTTCTACAGTTCTGCTTTGCCCTTTTGGGAAAGAAGACATGCCTATTTCAGAGGCGAGTTATGATAATCATTCTTACCACAGGGCCAGAAGCTTTCTTTCCCTGTTCTTAACTAGCAACAACTCCAAGAACAGCCATGGACTAAAAGACGGCTAGGTGCTGGAGTGACTTGAACATGCTTCATTTAAGATGTGTGTTTTCCTTTTCCAGATGCTGCTGGGACTCTGCGCAGCTCTAGTAAAGATAAATACACTACTTCCGTACCTTCTTCACGAAGCAATTACCAGCGAGTGCAAAGGTGGATGGGAGCCGAGGGAGTCGAAAAGAGAACTGAACAGGAAATACACGGTCCTAAAAGCTTAACGAGACTTCTGAGAGCATCCTATTTTACCCCTGTGGAAACCCAGGGAGGCAAAGCGACCAGTAGGAGTTGGGAATGAGTAGCTGGCAGGGCTTGGGTCAACAAATACAGCTGACAGTCTGTCAAGGGTACGCGCCAAGTACTGATGCAATCCAGCAGGACATGTGGAGCCTCTCTGCCCTCATGGCTTATATTTGTCATACCTTAATAGTCTATAATTGAATATCTGATATAAGAGATGGAGGTTCTGATAGTCTTGACTGAGCTGTTAGTGGCTCTTAAGGTATCTTACTCAAGGTTGACTTATCAGATGGGTCAAGAATATGACTTCTGAATCCACTGAGCATTACTGGAATAAGCTAGCACTTCAAGCAGAGAAAAACACTGTTGCAGTAACAGGAGACAACAACAAAGAGTAGTAAGACCAATCAGGATTTTTAAAAATACTGTTAAAAAGCACAACCAATGACATCACAGGCCCAACGCCAATGTAACGAAGTCCTAAAATGAAATCCATTGTGGGCGCATTATTTTAAGGATATAAACACAGGGCTGGGTTTGGTGGCTTGTGCCCTTGGGAGAGGGAGTGAGGTAGAATCCGAGTTTCAGGTCAGCTTGTGTTATGTGGGTGAGACCATGTCTCAAGAAAACAAAACAAAAGGAAACAAACCTGAGGGTTACAACTGCAATTGAGCAATAGAGCAAATCACCTACCATTTCAAGGCCCTGGGTTCCATTCCCAGCACTGCCGCTGCCAAAAGGGATGGGAACTTCCAGTACCCAGTGCTCATAATGAAAAACTGTTTAAAGTTAAATATAAGTGTCTAACAAACCTCCAATCTACTGTTCAGCCTGGGACATTTATATTTTGAATAAAGGCATTTCAAGTGGGGGGGGGGGAGGAAGCAAGTCAATGAAAATATTTAACTGCTATTATACTCCTGTTTACCTTACAACAAACCTTCATCGTGCCCAGTTAGCTTTCAATAAGGGAGAGACAGTCACATTCCATAGGTCACCGAAAGCCAACGCTGCTTGAGTGGATGATCTAACCCTTCAAGGAAAACTGGATTACGGGAAGGTCAAGTCCCTTTTCAAAAAGCATATTAGGAGGTATTACAAAAATAAGGAAGTGGTTATAAAGTCTGAGTTCCAAGAACGGCAACTCCCTCGTGCGGACGAGGAGAACACCAGGGCAGAACAATCACATTCCCATGCTGAGAGGACACACAGGATCAAACGCCAACACTCAAACACACCACAAGCATACACATGCCACAGAGGCCAAAATCCCTTTTGAAAAAATGTGTTTTGTTGAGGTATTCAACCAGAGTGGTATCAAACCACAGTGAATAAATGGTAGACAACATCCTCAAACACGTGGTTGCTCGACACACCAAAGGAAGGTGAGAAAGTGCTCACGCATGAAAAGGCAGGAAAGTGACCACGGATCCCTCAATGGCAAATGCAAGTGAGCCATGCAGTGTGAAGATTCACATCTCTGATGGAAAGACAGCCCCGTGATCAACCGTGGTTCACTCTCAGTATTGAGTTCTGCAATTTTAACTTTTGCTTTTCAAGTTCTAATGTACCACTGCCCAAGAGAACTGCATTGTAAGTCATAGCTTTTATTTCCTGATAGCCCACTTTAGCAGAGAAACTAGTGAAATTAAACCTGAATATCCCTTTTATGACCTAATGTAGCCAATGTATCACTTCAGCAAAAAAGTCAAAGAGTAGTTTTCATTAATTACTAGATTATGAAACTACATTTTTTTTCATACTAAAATTCCAGTCTCTTTTTAGTCTAGCTCGATTTCTATGTTATATGCTTATTGGAAATACCTGACATGTATTCACATTCCAGAGTATTACACTTAAAATAAATGCACATATCCAAGCTGTACAGTACCCAAGTGAATATTAGAATTGAGTTTCTTTTAAAGTTTAAACCCACGAAACAAAGAGAACTAAAAAAGAAAATAGTTGAGACTCTTAGAAGTAGTCCTAGCCACGTTTTACATTCTTGGCAGGATAGAACTCTGTAAGCATATCACTGTCCCTCCATCCCAAGAATGATTCTTAGATTTTTGGTTGTGGGCCTAGCCTTTAACGGCTGAGCCATCTCTCCAGCCCAACACAAGGATAACTCAATGCTGCTTCTTCATGGATTATAAAAGTCTTCATTGTAACTGAAGCTGCCCCCATGGTAAGGAGAACAAGCCTTTGATTCTCAAAGTATGCTTTGGAGTTCAGCTTATGAAATATGGAGATAAGGGAAATATTGCTTACAGAAAAACAAAACCGGGGACTGGAGAGCTGGCTCAGCACTAAGAGCACATTCTACTCTTGCAGAGGACACGGGTTCAGTTCTCAGCACACACACTGGGCAGCTCAGGCAGCTTGTTCTACCGGCTAGGGATCTGATGCCTCCAGTCATGAGCACTGTCCTCACACACACACAAACCCACAGACAAAACACTCATACACATAATTTAAAAATGTTTTAAATGTAAAACAATATAGTTAGGGGCTGAAGCTGTAAGTCCATAGCAGAGCACTTGCTTAGCATGAACAGTTCTGGGTTCAGTCTTTGGGTTCCACCCCAAAACAAACAAAAATTAAATTTCTGGGACTTTGAATGTAAAAGTATTTAAAAATGGGAAAAAGAAAGAATAATATCTTCTGCATTTCTGTGTTAGTTAATCTTTAGTTTCCCTCAGAGGTGGGTCCTGAATGCATTCTGCATGCATCTCTATGTTCAAGTCCATCTGCCTCTTTGGGTGGGGCGGGCAGAGGTCAACCTCAATCACTCTCTGCCTTTTTCTCTTTCTAATTAGCATATGAAGTATTATTGTGACTTTTTTTAACCAAAGTGCTTTAGTAGCCCTCCTTTCCTTGTGTCTCCATCCCCAAACCTCCATCTCCACTTGTAACCTTCCTCTAATCCCTTTCTTTTTCATAACCTTTGTGTCCTTTCGCCCACCCCTTGTCCTTCCCCATCATCTACTTTTACCCTTTCTTGATTTCCTTTTTAGTTTTTAAAGTTTTACCCACGCTTACACACATGTATGTGCAGATACACACACACACACACACACACACACACACACACACACTGTAGGGTGCAATCCACATAAGAAAGAGAAAATGTTGATCTTGTCTTTCTGTGTTTGATTCATCCCATTTAACATTATATTTTCCAGATCTATCCACTTTCCTATCAAATTTTAGTTTATCAGAATAAAATTCCAATGTGTACAAGCATAATATTTTCATTATTCAGATGTCATCTGTTGACGACATCTAGGAAATTTGTGACTACAGCAGCAATGTGTATAGATGTACAAGCATCTCCGTGGTACAAGGAGTCCTCTGAGTCTCTCCCAGGAGTGGCAGAGTTGGATGATATGATTTGTAGTCACTTGAGAAACGTCCATACTGATTTCTATCCTAGTTGTACTAGCTCGCACCTCCACCAATAACAACAAGGATTTCTCTTTCCCCACATCTTCATCAGCATTTGCTGTTGTCCATCTTCGACTGAGTGAAGAGATACCTCAAAGTAGTTTTAATTTGCATTCCCCGAGGGATGGTCCACCTTGCTTCTCAAGACAAGGACTCTGAGCCTGGAGCTCAACAATTGAGCTACATTGCCTGGTGAGTGAGTTCTCCAGCTCTGCTCCTCTCTGCCCCTTCCAGTGCCACGGTTACAGATGTGAGTTGCCACATCCAACTCTTATGTGGATGATGGGAATCCAAACTCAGAATCTCATGCTTGCATGGAAAGATGTTACACTGAGCCAACTCCCCAACCCACCAGAGGGTCTTTCTTTTTCAAGCCCAGTCTTCCTGTGAAAAACCAGAGGCTCAAGCTAGTGAGGGTACAGAGCTTGAACTTAAGTGACCAACTGAACCAACTCTTGGATAATACTTCTTTTGGTTCTGTCCATAAAACAATGGACAACCGTTCAAAGAGGAAGTTACTGTTTACTTCCTGGCTGAGTTTAGGAAAAGGAGTTTCAAGAAAGACATCAGTGGAGGTGCTCATCACCACACCTGCCCATATACCCCTTTTCTCCCCAAAAGACTCATAATCAGTCAATTCTCTAGTCCGGGTGACTGATCAGTCTTGGTAGATGTAGTATCGTTAGTGGGTGGGGCTTAGTAAGCAGTCGTTTGAAAAGCTTTCTTGGTAGGTAGGAAATATAACAATTAGCAAGTACTGGGCCAGGTAAAAACCCCAAGCTTCAATTGCTTCTAAATCACCCAGGGGTCAGGGCTGAAACACAGAGCATTAACTAGGCGCCCTCCCAAATTTCCATTAGGTAAATATGAGTTAGAGATCAGGAATTTGCACTGCCAACAAATTCCCCAGCTGTGCTGATGGTCCAGTCATCACCCTTGGGGACAGATGCGCTTGACTAAAACAAGAAAACACCCACCGTGACATCAGCACAACTTACTAGGCTTGCCTAGGGTACTCAGAGACTAACTGCTTCAATGTGCAGAGGTGACAGACAGCTGACTCTCCTGGGCTGACTTCCCATGAGACTACCAAGTCTTGAGCTACAGGCCTCACAGCCAAGGCCTGTAACGGGTGAAAAAAGGCCTCAAACAAACATATCTTAAAGCAACCTGAATCTTCACAAACCCTAGATCTGCCCTTGAATATATTGCAAGTATGTATGTATGTATTTATGTATATGTGTGTGTGTGTGTATGTTTTCTAAGAAGAAAAAGATAGTATTTTTCCAGCCATCGCAACACATTTAAAACCTGTCTTTATTTTCAGTAATAGCACATGGCACAGTTTTGCAGATTTCAGCAACATTTTAAATGACTGTAACATGCAGAGCCAAAACATACTTGGCCTATTTTTCACTTCAAATACTCTAGTACCTTCGATTTTTTTATGTATTTAAAAGTATCACCATGGTGACTCTCCCGTAGAAATGGTTGGGATCGTCCTTATTTCTACAGATTTCTCTATGAACAAAAAGTAGCAAGTACCACATGTATTTCATGCATGTTGTCATTATATAATGGGCAACCTTGTCATTCAAATTCTCTCCACTTCATATGTACTTTCCTGGCTGTTGCATTTTGTAAGCTTGCTTAGAATGACTAGAACATTGTTCTCCAGGATTGTAGCAATCTGCCTACTCTTCGCATATCTGGGTCACTCTTAATTCTTCAGCACAATAAATAAACAAAAACAAGCTCTCCATTTTTTCCAGAATTTGGTTAACAGGGTGGCCAAGCCAACAGTGTATTTGAAAACACAAGGTTATGGAAGATGGAAGCCCGAAAAGGCAGAACTTTCAGGAGACACACATGCCCCGTTAACTGAAGTCTGCATCTGTCTTCCATGCTTAACTGACCACCCTAGAGACTCTCTTCCCTCACTAGGAACAAGTGATCCAGAATCTTCTGACAAACTGTGGCTGAACAACTCACAAGTAGAAGAGCTGAATAAACGGAGTTGAAGGGGCTGGAAGGTTGGCTCAGTAGTTAAGAGCACTTGCTGCTCTTGCAGAAGACCCAGGTTTGGTTCCTAGTACCCATATGGTGGCTCGCAACCATTTGTAATTCCAGTACCAGAGATCCAAAGCCCTCTTCTGACCTTCTCGGGCACCAGGCATGCACATGGTGAACAGACATACATGCATGCAAAACATTCATGCACATAAATATTTCTTCAATTTTTAGATGGGATTCAAGATAATTAGACAATTGCGCAGTCCAAACCAGAACCTGAGCACTGTTCAATGAGTTTCTAGCAATTAAGCAGGGTTTTGGATTAATGACAGATGGGTTTTTTGTTTTGTTTTGTTTTTTATGGCCAGTAAGACAAAAATGCCAGACAATATACCCCAGGTCTCCAAATGTAGGTGATTCTCTGCCTCTAGGAAACTGGCTACCTAGTTTGTATATATGAGGTCTAAGTTGATAACCAATGTATTGAGGGTCTCCAATCACTTGAACAAATAATAATAACGATAAAATAGTCAGCCCTTTCTATTCTTGCATTCTAGATCCACAGATTCAATTGAACACATTTAGGAATAGTGTCTATATGGAAAATATATAGATGTGTTTATGTGTGTGTGTTCTTGGTTTAATTACTAAGCAATTCAGAACAACAGCTTGCCTGGCATTTGCACTGTTAGGTATTTTACGAAACCCGGGAACAATGTAATATATAAAAGAGGATTCAACGGGTTACATGAGAATACTATGTGGGTTTTCTTTTTAACAAGAAACGTCAACACCCAGAGAACCCGGCATTCGTGAACTGTCATAACCTCAGTCTACACTGGTCATTACATCATCCAACACAGTGACGCTGCTTGAACTTCTGGGATGAAAATCCCACAAACCCCAGACTACCGCTTACCACTTCAACCCACCTGCCTGCCAAGCTGGAAGGGCTTGGTTAGCTTTCTAAACATACATGAAGCAGGAATCCACAGTGATAGACCCCTGTGACTCCCATGAGGGCGGGTCTTACTTAATACTACATCCAGGGCTCAAAATACAACCCACGTCCCAGCATACAGACATTCCCCCAAGACCCCCAAACCAGGACTACCACCTGAGAGGGTGAAATCATACCCCTTGTTATGTTACAACCAGAAAGCTACCCCACACTCCTAAGCCTCAGGTCCCACTGCGCTCTCAGGCCCTCTTTTTGCTCCACTCCTCCCCAAACAGGTCGAACCACTTTGATTTCCATATTCCCCGCCCCACCCTTATCTCGGGCAACCTAGCCTTATAGACTGATAATCCTGGGCTGGCCCTGTAGGCCTCCTTGAAGCATGTTTTGGTTAAAGTTTACCCAAGATTATCAACTTTCAGTTGCCACTGGCAGCAGAAATGAGGAATTTGAAATTCAATTCCAGGCCTTCTCTCTGTTGGCTGGAATCACTGTAGTCTGTACACCTCCTGACAGCAGACAGGGGCGGGCGTGCGCGGCCACAGCTTTGCTTGATGGGACTCCTGCAGCCGAGCCCCCAGGGACAAATCCTAATTCCTACTTGACTTTGGCGCTTTGTTTATTTGTGGGATAAATTCCTAACAGAGTTGAATTCACTCACTGAAGCCCTCTCCCTGAAAAGAAGAAATCCATTATTCACAAGGTGGGCCGGCACAGTGTACTTCCTACGGAAGGGGAGATTTGGGCACAGACAGGTGCACAGTGTGCACATTTGGGAATGGAGGTGAATAACTGAGCAGCGACAAACTGCCAGAAACTGGAGCAACAAGCTGAGATTCTCCCCCACAGGCCTGAGAATGTCAATTCAGTCCCCTACAGAGGGACTCTGAGATGTGGTAAATCTCCCCCAGGTTGAAGCCACTCTGGAGAGTTGGTTACACCAGTACCATCAGTTAACACACCGGTTCTCTACAGAGCAGTCTCTGACAAGGGGAGATCTTCTGGAATACAGAGGAGTCAACAAATTGAAAGTGAAATTGCTTGATTAACACTTGGCAGGAAGGTGCCCTGTGCTCTTAAATCGTTCCTCATTCAGGTGGAATAGTGTCAGCTTCAGCTGCTCTTTCCTAATGTGTGCCCCACCAAACTGCCGAGTGACAGGCAGGGCCAAAAGAATCCCACACTAGATTTCTCAGGTGATGAGGGGCACTCAGTCCGGGCTGGCAGGGTGTGGTCACACCAAGGGACCTTCCTTCGCGGTATCAGGCGGAATCTGGCTCCCTCCCTGCTCTTCACTCCACGCCCACTCAAATCCCAGCCTTTCCTTTCCAGCAGCAGCCACCACCCTAGCCTTGGCCCTAGGCCTGGCCCCTTTCTCTGGTTACAGCTTCTCAAAACCCCCAATCATTCTACTGCCAGAATATAATCATGTCAAAACCTCATTCTTCAACGCACCCCGCCCTGGGCTTTCAACGCTGCTGCTCGGAGCCACCCATCAAAGATTGCAACTTCATTTCCTATTAGCTGCCCATGCAGGCCTCACTCTTCAGTTAAATCTCCTCACTCTGCTTCCGCTTCTGGCATCCGGACCGCATCATTACTGGATTCCTCTATTAATCGTAACCTGCCCAATCAAATTGGTCCAGCTGCAGGTTCAGCTCTCTTTCCCATGAAGCTTTCTTTCCCTAAACTCCTGTATTGCTGGCTGTCCACACACCAGAGCTCATCTCAAATGGCAAAAGTCACGTATGACCTCAGCTAGACAGTAAACATCTTTAGACCATCCATCCCTTACTGACTATAGAGAAACTACAAAAACCGAGCATTGTGTTAGGTACAGGAGCTACGATTTACTTTGAATTTTCTATATGTCAGGTTTCATCCTAATCTTCATATTGTTTTAAAAGAGATACAGGTCTCACCTGAATTAAGGATGAGAAAAATTAAAGGTCAGAGCAATTATGGAAATTACTGATATCATATAGATACCAGAGGATGAAAGGGACATAGAGAGAAAGCAAGGGGACAAGTTGAGTAACCAGACTCCAAAGAGTACGGAGGATAAATGATGTCAGGGGCTGGAGATGTGGCTCAGTAGCAAAGATTTTACCTAGCGCGTGCGCACACACACACACACACACACACACACACACACACAAACACACACTGAGCTTTCAGCTGCTCAACAACTTTTATGGCTTAGATTTAAATTAGATGAGCAAATCTACAAAGACTGTGGATGACTCAATGCCAATGTTATAATAAGAACGAAAATTTAAAATGATGCCAAAGCTACACAAGTGAAGTTCCTCAAATGTAAAACCAAATTCAACAAGTGTAATTACTACAGTAAAACTCAAATGGGATAAATATAATGTCTTGGTTTTGAGTTCAAATGTTTTACTGCACAAATATACAAAAAGAAGCAGCAAGAATCTCTGGTGGGGGTGGGGGGAATTAATTCTAACACCAGTTTGAATGAAGAGGGCCATGTGACTACCAGAACAGCTAATTAAACCTCAGCATGTGCCAAAAGCAAAACAAGTCTAGGAAGTGAAGATTATTTTTATTGCTATTCTGAAACCAATCTAGAGTCCTGCTCAGAATGCTGGGTCACAATGTGAGACTTAAGCTGTCACCTAGGTTCAGATGGAACTAGCTGGCCTAATTAAAAACACTCAGATTTCACAATTTCGTAAATTATGTGCTGTAGTGGTTTGAATAAGAATGGTCACCATAAGTATATATTTAAATGCTCCAGGAATGCCTTTAGGAGGGATGGCCTTGTTGGAGGAAGGGTGTTCCTTGGGGGTGGGCTTTGAAGTTTCAGAAGCTCAAGGTAGGCCCAGTGTGTCACTCTCTGTGGCCTGCTGACCCAGATGTAGACTTCTCAGCTTCTTCTCCAGCACCATGTCTGCCTGTGAGCCTCCATGTTTCCCTCTATAATAATGAACTAAACTCCTGAACCCATCACCCAGCCCCAATTAGATGTTTTCCTTTGTAAGAGTTGCTGTGGTCATCATGCCTCTTCACGGCAATAGAACATTGACAGAATACATGGACTCATGATCATGTACAGCTATAATGTAAAGTTTATAATATGCAATTGGAAGACAACATAACTCCCGTTTTGTCAATGGAGATATAAGTTCAGATTATGGTATTTCTCATCTGTATAAGAAACCTCAAAACCAGAACCGTAAATATTACTTAAGCAGACCTATACCTTCTCAGCTCAATTAAAGCATGAGATGACTAGCCCTGAAGGAAAATCTTGACTGGAAACCCAGTGTCTCCAGCTGATAACATCCATGAAAAGTTTCCATTCCTAGCTTGGGAAGGCATTCACCTGCATGGGAAACAGCCTGCTACAATAGGCTTCCATGAGCACAACACCATTAGGCAAGTAGCAACCACAGCTATGTCTGAGTTGCAAAACCACTCAAAACTTAAGTCACTAAAGATTGAGAACATTCCGGAACACCTTTAATATCCAAGTTTCAAATGAGAGTGTGGAAATTGCCTATGGAGATGCTAATTGTCTCTAATATCCATTCTCCTTTGCTCCTTGAGGTTTAGCTGGTCTCGTGGATGGCAGAGAATATGATCACCTGCCTCCCCTTAACTTTCACAAGAGGGCAATGCCTTGTACCCCCTCGGGCATATCTTTTCAAAAGGAAAATATTATCCTTCACTTTCTTGAAAACTTAAATGTTGACTAATGCAAGACAATAGCCAGCAAGCCCAGAACAGTACTATCCAACATGGAAGTTGGAAGTCTTCCAATGGATGACTTACACCATTTTAAAAAGGCTCTGGGGTCAGGGCGATGGTTTGGTGTCAAAAACCACTAGCGACACAAAGCCTGAAGATTCAAGTTGCATCGCAGAAACTAACACAAAAAGCCAGATGCAGTGGTATACAGCTGCAGTCCCCGCACTCCTAGGGCAAAACCGGAAAGCAGGGACAGGGGAATGGCCTAATGCTAGCCAGTTAGCCTGGAGTATTCAGCACAGCATCAGGAACAGCGAGAGAGTCTACACACATAGCATGACATGGGTCTAACTATGTGCACTCTCATCTATCTCTGCGCCTTCCCCTTTCTCTTCTCTCCTCTCTCTCTCTCTCTCTCTCTCTCTCTCTCTCTCTCTCTCTCTCTCTCACACACACACACACACACATACACATATACAATAAATAAATAAATAATATACAAACAAACAAATAAATAAACAAACTTGTGATAGTCACGTTAAAATACGTAAACAGAAGCAGGTGACCTAGAGCTCACTGGTTCATAAAATCCAGCAGTCTAGACCATCAGCACTCTGCTGAGCAACTATTTTAAAATGACACAAGACGCCTTAAAAATACTTAACATATTTTGGTGGGGCAGCATTCAATGTCTCTGAAAATCTGCTACATGCTCTATGCTTTTAGTTCATCTCAACTTAAATCAGTACCATCTCAAATGCTCAGTAGACACAAGTGGCTCTGGCTACTGCCAGGCACAGGGCAGCCCTAGAGGCAACAGAGAGGCAGTATAGCTTAGGGCCCAGGAAACAAAAGGGCAGTATAGCTTGGGGCCTGGTGCAATCCATGCAGGGAACTGTGCTGCAGAGCTTCTGGATGCTTGACAATTTCACTTCAGAGGAAAACAGAGCCACTGTATTTTGGCATTTTAGCTCATTATGCCATCATTAATACATCCAGTGGTTTCCAGAAGAACCTTGCAGCTTCCTGGTCATAAAAGGATGGTTTCATGAGGTGGCATTTAACTCATGCCGCAAACAAAGGCTGAGTATAAATGTTCCCCCCCCAAAAAAATGAGCACTGGAAAACACATTTCAAAGGAAAGATAACCAAGGAGAGTGTGCAGGTCCTTGGCCTTTTTCTTGCTCTCTCTCTGTACACCTCCAAGCAGAGCAGCCCCCTGGGTAGCCCAGGGAAGAGCTGGAGAAATCAGCTCAGTGGGCTCCTAAGAAGAGAAAGCAAAATAAAAGCATTTTCAGGCAGCGATTCCCAAAACAGGCAATGCGTTCTCAGCAGCAATGGAAACTAACATATCCTGTGAGTCAGACACAAGGCCCTTCCTCCTTGCCATGGAGGTGGGAGTGCAAGCAGAAATCAAACCCCGGCCATCGGTTCTCAAAGACAGCGCTGAACATTTGGCTAATGCTCTCCCGCCGTCATAGAAACGAATCTGTCCACCTTTATACAGCAAAGATCTTTGTGCAGACACTGCACTCAGAACCTCCACAGTATGATTCAGAAACAGTTCTTGGTGTCTCATCACCAAGGAGAAATCACACAATGAGTTTGTCAAGCCAGGAGAGATGTAGGCCGACAATGGCCCTCCTTGAAAATGATCGTGTAATTCACTCGTGATAGAGAGATAAGAGACAATGACCCAGTGACTCATTTGCTCAGTGGACTGTCAGGTGTTTCCCAAGTTTAGGGGTCAGGGTCTGCATGGCACTTGGTCTCCAGCTGGAAGGTATCAGGTTTACCGAAGAATCAGTTTGGGGTAAGGGAAGAAGCTGTGATTCAGTTTGTCAGCCGTGGAGTGCCACACAGAGAATCCTCTCTGGCTCCAGGAAATAGCAGAAGCAGGGTCTGGCCTCCCCTTCAACACTGATCTGAGGTAGATGTGACCCTCGGCAAGCAAACCACCCAGAATTTTCCAAAACCTCTCCCTTCCATGGGGGAAGAAAGGACACTGACAATGGTGGGCTTGACTACTGTGTACAAGTAGGATAATAAAAAACCATTGTACAGCTGGGCGGTGGTGGTGCACACCTTTAATCTCAGCACTTGGGAGGCAGAGGCAGGTGGCTCTCTGTGAGTTCAAGACCAGCCTGGTCTATAAGAGCAGTTCCAGGATAGGATCCAAAGCAACAGAGAAACTCTGTCTCGAAAAATGAAAAATAAATAAATAAAGCCATTGTACAAAATCACTACGCATATTTTTTTCTTTGGAGGAAGGGGCATTGCTAGGAATTGAACCAGGACTTGTATATATTAGGCAAGTGCACTACCCTAGCCCTCTGTGCAGGCTTATTTCAGCTTAGGGCAGGAAAGACTTTATTTCGGGATCATCTAGAGATTCCAGATTTACAAGCGCTGATGTCCTGAGCGCGCAGTGGAAACTACTTTGTAAGTAAAACCCAGTTCCCGGTCTGACATTTATCCACCATGAGACCCACACAATAAAAGCGACTTTCAGTCTTAGTTCCTCTGTAAAATGCCAGCATTAGACGGCCTAGCCCTGACAGAGTCTGAACATAAAATAACAAGCAGTCTGCAAAGGACTCGGCACAGTCCCTGTCCCTGGCCGTGAGCAGGCTCCTCACTGTCGTCGTTAGTACAGGAACAATTGGGAAGTCTGCACTCTCTGACGGGGTGATGGCCTCGCGGGGTAAGGGCTGGCAGCACAACTGTGAGGAACCGAGTCTGGGTCAATAGCACTGCTTAAAAGTCCGGCACAGTGGTACACATGTGTAACCCCAGTCCTAGAGAAGGTGGCGAGCACGGGAGGATCCTGGGAGTGTGCTAGTCAATCAACCTCATCAAATTGGCAAGCTCTGGGTTCAGTGAGGGACCCTGCCACAAAAAATAAAAAGAAAGAAAGAAAGAAAGGAAGGAAGGAAGGAAGGAAGGAAGGAAGGAAGGAAGGAAGGAAGGAAGGAAGAAAGAATAAGGTACGAACGCTTAAAGCCTTTGGCCTCTGGTCTCCATGTGTGTACTAACAGGCACCTGCACACACGTACATAAATAGATGTACAATATACACATACATGGGGGGAGGTAAGAGAGTAGATAAAATTTTTTAAATGTGGGGATTCAGAGGTTGAGAGTGCTCCCTGCTGTCCCAGAGGACCCAAGTTCAATTCCCAGCACCGACATCAGGCAGCTTCCAACTACCTGCAACTCCAGTCCAAGGGGATTCAACTCTCTTTTCTAGCCTATGATACCACAAACACGGTGGCGGGGGGGGAGTGCAAGTGCACCCCCCCACCCACACAAATAAATCTTTAAAAAAGACAGAAATGTTTCCTCTGATTTCTATGCATCAGGTTAGAACACTCACTTCAATACTGTCATGCTCCTACTTCATTTTGAGGACACTGAAAATCACCCCCAAGATGAAGAAGCATAAGGTCTCTAATTGTGTGGACTCAGCAGAAAGAGGTGGGAACTGCTGGGTGGTGGTGTCGAACACCTTTAATCCCGGCATTTGGGAGACAGTGGCAGGTAGATGTCTGAGTTCAAGACCAAGCCTGGTCTACAGAGCAAGTTCTAGAACAGTCAGGGATACACATAGAAATTCTGTCTCTAAAAACAAAACAAACAAACAAACAAACAAACAAACAAACAAAAAACCAACACCCCCCCCCAAAAAAAATCAGAAGTGAGAGCTTTAAAACCTATTCTAGAATAGAAATGTATTATAGGATGAATTATGTCATGGCCAGAATATTTATGTTGAAGTCCTAAAGCTTCCACATCAGAATGTTACCTTACTTAGATTAAGAAGTAACTTTTACATTAAAGAAAAAAAGCCTACATAATAATCTACTTTAAAATGAGGTCAAGAGAGCGGGCTCTAATCCAATGTAATTAGTGTCCTTATCATAACTAGGAATGTGGACACATACACGCACACAGCCAGAATGTCAAAGATGAAACCTAAAATTGAGATAATACGCCCACAAGCCAAAGGTTCCTGGTATACGCCTGGAGTCCAGGAGCGCCACACAAGAGGCTCTCCCATACAGCCTTCGCCACACCAGTCCTTCCACAGTTCCAGCCTCCAGACCCAACAGACAATAAATTCCTGTTGTTTAGGCCACCCAGCTTGTAGCACCTTGTTATGGCACTTGGCCAATTAACACAAGGTGCGAGAGATTAGGCAGCAAGAAGATTCTCTGTTTCAAAAGGTCTGACAAGACCTGGAAAGTATGCAGTCCGACAACAACCTTACCAAAGTTCTCTCCCAGTCGGTCTTTACTGAGTCTCCTGTCTCCACCCAATGGGGCTGGTTATCTCTCATACATTACTAAGGCATGTCTCTGCAAAAGAGCTTAGCTTGAAACTGGTCAAGGCTAGTATGTCTACAGAGAGACCACGATTTTAAATAGTCCGTGTGTGTGTGTGTGTGTGTGTGTGTGTGTGTGTGTGTGTGTGTGCGTGCAGTGACTCAGGCATCTGTAAGAACTTACGACAAATGACTAAAAATTCCTTGGGAAAAGAAAAAAATACCTTGGCAGCAACAACGGTTCTCGACCTTCATGAGAAGTATAAATCTCAACAGGCAACAGATTCAGAACCTGACTGAGCAGGATGTGTCTGGTTCCTCAAGATTCAGGGGGTGTGAGCATTTCCTTGGCTTAAGACTGCAGCTGACAGGAGCTGCTCCATCATGGTATACCATCAATTTAGTCTTTCCTGAACGCAGTCACTTTAATGGGGCTGCTCTGATTTTCTCCACGCTAGGTCTGCTTCTTCCTTATTATAATGGAACACACAACTGGGAATAAATCTTTCATCAAAGCAAACACACACCCACAAAGTAAACTCTGACTCCCTCCGCCACACTGGAATGGCACTTCTCAAGGTTTGATGCAAAGACCTTTCACTCCCATTTCCCATCCCTCAAACGTCCACCCATTTCACTCGGGCACTAAGAACTGTCATTTGCAAGGAAATCCCAAAAGTCAGAGTGTTTTAGCTTGCATTGGTTTAGCTTGCAACCTTTCTGGCCTCATTTCTCATGATGACAGCTGACTTTTCCACATGGAACGACATGCTAGCTGCTGCAAATATTTCAAGAGGTAAAGGAGCCATATGGAACTAGAAGATAAAGGATGTAGGCGTATATAGTCAGAAAGGAGATAAAGAACGAAGATTGGGGCTTAACTTGTTTCGTAAGCGTCAGCATCAGCCTCTGCATCTGGGAAATAGAATGCATACTTCAGGCTGTTCTTGCTAAAATTCTCACAGCCACGCCCCAAACTGAGGCCCTGGTCTGAATTCACCAAGTCTTACTGTTTTACACGGCCAAGGACAAATGTTGAGATTCGACGTGCTAAGTCTTTGCTCTCCCACCACCCAGCGTCATCCTTCCCCCGACACACCAATCCCTCACCAGGCTTCACAGTCTGCTAGTCCCCACATCTGGCTTTGGTTTCTGGGCACAGCTGGGCTCACCTTAAAGGTCCATTTAGTATCCATGTTCTATTTGTGTTTTGTCTTGAGTGTCTGAGGCACATGATGACTTCGCCCCTCATACTCTGGTTTATCAATTTCTTAGGGTGAGGAGGAGGAGTAGAGTGACAGGTTCACTGCATGGTCAAGGCTAGCCTTGAACTCCCAATTCTCCTGCCTTCACTTCCCATATGTTGGTCAGATTGTTAGACAACCCTGCCCTGCCACATTCTGCATTTCTTTTATGTTTTCCTATCTGTGCCTAACTCAACTATAAGGATGCCGCAAATCAAGTTTTTAAAGGAAACTCAAAAAAAAAAAAAATGGCATCATGGTAGTTTGAATGTAACTGGCCCCCATCTCAGGGAGTGGCACTTTTAGGAGGTATGGCTTTGTGGGAGTGGGTATGACCTTGTTGGAGGAAGTGTGTCACTGTGGGGGCGGGCTTTGAGGTTTCCTATGCTCAGGATAACTCCCAGAGTCTCAGTTGACTTCCTGCTGCCTGTAAGATGGAGGACTCTCAGCTACTCCTCCAGCACCATGTCTGCCTGCATGCCACCATGCTCCCCACCATGTCGATAATGAACTGAACCTCTGAAACTGTAAGCAAGCTCCCTCAATGAAATATTTCCCTTTATAAGAGTTGCTGTGGTCATGGTGTCTCTTCACAGCAACAGAAACCCTAACGAAGACAGTCATCCTCTATGGAAGCACCTCTCTAGCCCCTGTGGAATAATTGTGGGTCCCAAATATATTTAGGGGTATGTTTAACCATGGCCCACAGCATCACTCTGAATCCCCCATGACATACATGTAAGCTTGCCCCCAGGAAGTCAAGCGGAGGAGTCTTCCAGAAAGCACACCCCAGACTGAATCTGTATCTCCACAATGGTCTCCGGGTAGCAGAGTGACTTGAAGGCCACCCATGAGCAACTCCTTGCAGCCGCTCTCATCCTTATTGCTTACTCCTGAATTTTCTTCTCAATGGCCACAAAGCTACCTGGCTGAAACGTGATCACACCAGTGGGTCACCTGTCTCCTCTTTACGTAATCATGAATTTGATCTGCCATCCTTGGCTGCCTACCCTTAGAAACACAAAGAACTCTTTCTTCCCTTTCTTTCTGGCACAAAGACACCCAGAAACACGGGCTGGCTGATGGCTCAGGACACTCAGGAGATACCACCCGCTTCACGAGGATGGTTCATAGCTTGGAACACTCAAGACACACCATGCACTTCAGTAAAGATTATAGTTTGGCTCATTTAATTGAACATCACTTGTAAACCCATCACCTTCTGACTGTGTAACTAGTAATACATACAGACATCTACCAAACACCTCAAAAGGAAAGGCATGCCCTTAAAAAGCAAGCCTCCCAGGTCAACTCACTCCCAGCTCTCAAGGTTCTCTGTAACCCATAAATGATAAGATCTCTAAATTTTAAAATCTTTAAGTTTCTTAGCAGAATGAAGACGTACTGGCCAACTATTTGTCTTCTAAACATCAGACCCTGAGACATGTGCCTGGCCCCCAACAGCACACTGAACTTTTTGGATGAAGACCTAAAATCAGAAGAGTAAGGGAGCTGTCCAAGGCCATGAACCTCGATCCAAGTTTAAAGTTGCGTCCTGGATCCCACCGGTTCACAAACCGCAGTCTCCATCGCAAGCTCCTACATTCAGGAAAGCTGGACTTTCCAATACTTGGCTGCAAAACACTGTTTCTACAACTTAGAGCGTCAGGAATCAATAGAAGTTGCTGCCTCTCTCTAGGCTTCAGTTCCTTAATCTGAAAAAGCTGCTTAATTAGAAAACCACATGAGGTTAGATTAGTGACAAGAATTCCCATCAGTTGCCTAGTGGAATATGGAGTATCCAGTATAAAAATCTGCTAGAATCAGGGCCGCCATACGGCTGCTTAACAAACGGGACTTTGTCTTGAAAGGGGTTTCTTTTTCTGTCTTTATTCCCTCCTTTTGCCTGTCTAGTGACAGAGCCCGAGAAAACAACTGGGGATAAATCTGGGAAGCCCTGTAGATCAGGCTGGCTCTGTTCAAGCAACTTCCTCTGCTCTCCTCCCCCAAGGCTGCTCCTCGGACATTCCTTCTTCGAACGCACTGCCAAAACCAAGACCTTGTTGCTGCCAAATCTCAGAAGCCTTTACTCGTGTTATTATTGTGATCTTTTTTTTTTTTTAATTCATGGAAATGTTTCAAATTTTATTTAAAACTGAGATTTCAGCAACACCCTCTCTCTGGCCACCAGTTTAAAAATTTTTCAACCAGTACTATATGAGCCTATCTCCCTCCTGCCCTGGTTCAGAGATCACACCCCCTACATGATGAGATCTGGCTACAATAATCTCAATGTGGGTAGATGGAAGCAGTCCAAATTCTCTTGGAACAATTTCTTCCCCCTTGGCAGTCCTGGAAATTGAGCACGGGCCTTCTGAATGCCGGGCAAATGCTCTACCATTGAGCTACATTTCCACCCCAAGTTCCCTTATTTGGTAAATTACAGACCGGTATCTCCGGAACTGGGCAAGGCTGTGTACCGCTTGCCTTTCCTCTTTAAGGAAGCCAAAGGTGAGATGCAGGCTTGGTACCACTGGCCAGTGGGTGAGCAGGGTAAAGTTTTCTTGGGGGAAGGGCATCTGAGGAAGTGATATGACTGGAGCTCTCTGGGGCAAATGGCTAAGCTACCTGCTCTTGCCAAGTCACCTCGCATTCTCTGAGTTAATTTACCTTAAGAAGGAAGTAAACTTTTCCTAAGATTTCTTGTTATGTTTTTAAAATTAGTTTTTATGAGAAGGAATTTAGAAGTCATTCCCAAAGCATCTTGCCTGGCCTCTTAGGAGAGCAGTAGGCACACAGCAACATGTCACAGTGCCATCTAAGAGATAGGTAGGTATGGATGCGTGTGGCGCAGTAGCCATATGACGCAGCCTCATTTACCGAAAACACAGAACTGTGCCTACCTGCCTAAACAAAATTCAAGGCAGGGCACAAAAACCCAGGCTCACCTTTAATCATGTAATCTTAAACGGTAGTAGAGCATGCGTACTTTGAAGGTGACTTATCTGGGCTTCCACCTAAAGCTCGTCTACAAATTTCTCTCACGCCATAGCTTTGCGTGAATGCAGTCTGTTATGAGACTCAGATCCCAGCAGTTCAGGAGGTAGGAATCTGTGAAAATATCATTATGCAGCCCCTTGCCATTTGTTCTGATGGGAGAATTGACACTCCACTCAATTCTTCCAATCTATGATAGGCATCAAGGGAGAGAGAATCTCAGGAATTTGGGGGGCATGCAGCAGCAGTGAACAATACTGAGTTCGAGTTTCTTAAAGACCAAGAGGAGCAGTGCTGATAATGTCATTCCTTAATCACCCCATCCTGGCCAAGTGTGGCAGGGGAACACTTAACCAGGCCAGAGGACGGCCATGAGTTCAAGGCTCACCATTTATACAGAATAAGATTCTCAGAAAAAAAAAAAAAAAAGACTAATAAACAAACTAAGATATTTTTCTCAAAAAAAACCCTAAAGTTAATTAACAATAAATATAAATGAAAATTATGAAAACGGCATTGTAAATCAGAATCTTGGCAGCTTTTACTGATTCTTTAATTTGACTGTTCCTTTCTCTACATGACACAGACTTGAGGAATTTCTTACAGGCCATTCTGAGAGCCGCACACACAAATAGCAAGCCTAAAGCGTGCTCATTCACCGACGTCACATTGAGCTGGCGCCTAGTGCTCCAGGAATCTGTAGTTTATTAACCCAGCGCCTTATCAGGGCAGGAGCAGGGCTGTTCCTGGAGGCCTGGGGAGCACGGCGCGGCCGCCAGACCGTGAGTCGCAGCGTACTTACATCACTCTTTCTAAACTTCGCTTTCAGGCTCTTCATGTTTAGTCCATTCAGCCTTCCAAAGTCCTAGGAGATTTGTCAACACCTAAGCAGAGAGAGAGAAAGAAAAATAATGAATGAATGTAGATGGCCAAATAAACACTCCAGATTTTCTTCCCTGATTGGATTACGACACTGGGCATGAGGAGGAGGCAGGGTTGGGTTGGGATGACTGTCAGTGAGCAGCTGGGAAGCAGCCACAACCATACGCTCGCTCTCCCACTCACGATACGCACCCTCCCGCCAACTGACCCGACACGAATAAATTAGGAGACGGAAAAAGGCTTTTATCGTCCTCATTTATTTTAACTGGCATATAAGGATTACATATTCTTGCCACAGAAAATGTGGTTTTTAGAAATACGTATACATCGTGGAAGAGCAAATGAGCCAGCTAACCCGCACAGCACTTCACACGTTCCTCACCGTGGAACCGTGAGAATCTTTACGTTTGAGCAATTTCAAGTACACAGACCAGAATTTATAGGAGTCACCAGGCTACAACAGAGCTCCGGAGTCCGTTCCTCCTGTCCGGCAGAAACGTTATCTTGTGATGAGCATTTACTCAATCTTTCATCATCAATCCCTGTCAAGGACCACGCTGGTCTCTGCTTCAGGGACTTAGCTTTATGGATTCCAAACATTAAGTTACCAAGCATTAAAAGAAGAACGCGTGTGAGTCACACCTTAACCATCTGGACAGCCGTGGTCGGGGTGGGGTTTGCCCAAGGGATTCCAGGGTTGGAAGTTTGGGAGGTGATGGAATCACTCAGAAGTAAGGCCTGGTGGGAGGTCTTTAGGTCTTTGGAAGAGAGAGAACGCTGGTCTCTTGGGTTGAGAGTCAACTGACCCTTAAATCTCTGCCTTCCCAGCAACATGAGTTGTGATTTTTACAGGACCTCCCTATACTGGCCTTTGCTACAAGGCCATCTCTAATAAAACATGCTGTGATTCTCCACTGTAAACTAGTAATCCTTCCTTCCTGATAGTGTTACACAGCCACTGGTATTTCGTTATAGAAATAACACCAAACTAATACGTGACCTGAAGTAATCTCTTTATTTATCCTTTATTTTGCAATGAAACAATTTACCTCCTCTTGAAGGCAGGAATAACAGAAGACGGCAGGAAACACAGTTCCTATTGCACATGCTTTTCATTCCTTGCTTATTTTTCCAGAGTTTGCCTCCCTCCCCTGCTCCTCTTAAATGCACAGTGGAGTGGGTAGAAAATGCCAGGAACAACAATAGCACCCTCGTAAATACCTCATCCCTCAGGGGACCCACTCTAAACAATACTAAGACTCTCCCAGTTCTTTCTCCTCTTCGAGATCCAGCAACTCTTAGTTGGTGCTGGAAGTCTTCAGCCATCACTACACGTAAGAGACAGACGACATTTCTGCCCACTAGAAACTGGATGCAAGGTTTGCAGAGTAAAAAAAAATATTTACATGTATATATATTAAATATATATATGTTATATTATATATTACACACACAAGGAGAAATTGAGATGCTTGTCTGCCATCATGAAGCATGCATTTCTCATCACCCTATACAGTTCCACAATTGAAACAAAAAATCCAAAGTCTGTGTTAAAATACACACAGAACTTATCGTTTTCATTAACCTAGACAAAAAAAAAAATCAAAGTGCACTTAGGTCAGGAAGGCAAAATAATCCATGTGGAAGTTCCCACCATGGTAAGTGCTCGATAAACATCAGTTTCATTCACTGAAGTAATAGTGGTGAGCTTCCAACTAGCAGCACGGCTCCAGCTGAGAGCTATGGAATAGTGGGTAAGTGTGCACTGCTCTAACTGAGAGGTATAGAATAGTGGATAAGTGTGCAAGGCTCCAGCTGAGAGCTATAGAATAGTAGGTAAGTGTGCAAGTCTCCAGCTGAGAGCTATGGAATAGTGGGTAAGTGTGCACTGCTCCATCTGAGAGCTATGGAATTGTGGGTAAGTGTGCACTGCTCTAGCTGAGAGCTATGGAATTGTGGGTAAATGTGCACTGTTCCAGCTGAGAGCTATGGAATAGTGGGTAAGTGTGCAAGGCTCCAGCTGAGAGCTATGGAATTGTGGGTTAAGTGTGCAAGGCTCCAGCTGAGAGCTATGGAATTGTGGGTAAGTGTGCAAGGCTCCAGCTGAGAGCTATGGAATAGTGGGTAAGTGTGCACTGTTATAGCTGAGAGCTATGGAATAGTGGGTAAGTGTGCACTGTTACAGCTGAGAGCTATGGAATAGTGGGTAAGTGTGCACTGCTCCAGCTTGGAATAGTGGGTAAATATTTAACACTCCTAGCTCTTGTTTTTTAAAAATCTTTCAACCCCACCTTGTTGGGGGAGGCTGCTTGTTCATTTCTTGATGCACAAACTCCCAAAATAATCACACAGAAATCTGTATCAATTGCAATACTGCTTGGCCAATAGCTTAAGCATATTTTCTGGCTAACTCTTAAATCCTAAACTTACCCATCTCCATTAGTCTGAGTATCACCATGTGGGTGTGGCTTACTGGGTAAAGTTCTGTCCCCAGTGTCTGCCTCTGGCGGAGCAACATGGCGTCTCCCTGACTCTTCCTACTCTTTCTATATGTCTTTTCCAGCCTGGCTATGTTCTGTAAAGCCATTGGTCAAAAGCAGCTTCTTTATTCATTAACCAACAAAAAAAGCACATATACAAAAGAACCTCCCACACCACCACCTGTGTTCCCCACATTCTTATTTGAACTAAACATGTTTTATGAGGTCAGAAGTGGGGTAGACACAGAAAGTGAATGACCCAACTCAGCCCTCTTCCAATGATCTTATGGAAGTCTCCAGAAGCCACCCTACAAGTTACCCTCTGATGAGCTCTGTTCCAGCCTTGTTGATGCCATCAAGCAGAGGCCTCGGATGAAGGGCATGAAAACAAGGTCATCATAAAGCATTCAGGTGGCATTTATTTGAGATATAGTGAGATCTTTCATGGTCCTTTCTATCTTGCCTTGGAAAGTGTACAGACTGTAATGACGCACTGTTAATTGCTGAGGACTAAATCACAGAGTACCTAGAATAGGCATACAATGAACAAGGAACACACTTGTTCAAGAGGCCTCACTGATAAACCAAAAGTGAGCTGGTTTTTTTCCATGTGAAAACAGACCACTGTTGGAAGAGATGATAGCAAAATAATGATCGTCAAATACTACCAAACCATCACCGGCCTAGGGCTTCGGGACCGACTATTTCTAAACCATGGAAATCATCCTTCAAATTCAATTCCTTCCACTGTCCTAAAATAGCCAAGGAAAGAGATGAAACCAGTGCAATGGAAAAGGAGAAAAGAGAAGTCACAGCTGGAACAAAAACCGCAAATTGTGTGGCCCACCAAGGCAGAACCACCCAGCATTCCTTCATTCACAGAAAAACATCTCAGGCAACAGTGGGTAAGAGTTTTCTGTTTGAGGTCATAGTGGTTATAAGGGAGTTGGGAGTGTGTGTGTGTGTGTGTGTGTGTGTGTGTGTGTGTGTGTGTGTGTGTTTACCTTCGGCTTTCTTTTCTTTTTTTCTTAAAGCCTGGCAGTGAGAAGTATGTGGACTACTTGGGGGAGAATTAAATAAATAAAGTAACAAATTCCAAAAGTTCTCAAGGGAAGGTATAAGCTACTAAATGAGCATTTTCCCGGAGCCCAGGATTTGACTGTGTGATAGCTGGGTGGTCCATGGGTATGGACTGACGATGAGAGGGACCGGTGCTAAGGGGCAAGAGCTGGAAACAGATTCGTAACCCTAGAAACAAGGCTTCCTGACTGAGTGTAATTAGAGGTATTAATCCTGATCTTTGTAAAAGGAGCTAACATCGGGAGCCATGGCTAGTGCAAGGTCACCTGACCCATGGTGGATACCGAGTTTTCTCTGTGCCAGCATCCTCTTTTCTCAAAGACGATGCGAGAGCAAATCACAGACTTGCCTTCCTCCGCTCAACAGGGATTTTATGGTCCCAATTCCAAGACAGAGGATGAACTATGGTCTGTTTTGTATAAAGTGACATCCAAAACACTAATGGCAGTCGTTGGAAAAGTCACTTGAGGTGGCTATTTCAGACCAGCCATGCACAGCTGCTTTCTTCTTCTTCTTTTCTTCTTCTTCTTCTTCTTCTTCTTCTTCTTCTTCTTCTTCTTCTTCTTCTTCTTCTTCTTCTTCTTCTTCTTCTTTTCTTCTCCTCCTCCTCCTCCTCCTTCTCCCTCCCCTCCCCCTCCCTCCTCCTCCTCTCCTTCTTCTTCTTCTTCTTCTTCCTGTTTTGTTTTTGGTTTTGGAGACAGGGTTTCTCTGTGTAACAGTCCTGGCTGTTCTAGAACTTGCTTTGTAGACCAGGTGCTGACCTCGAACTCACAGAGCTCCACCTCTTCCTTCTGCCTCCCGACTGCTGGGATTAAAGGTGTGCACCACCACTGTCTGGCTTAGCGATGCACATCTTACTGGATGTGTTTCACAGGAGTTAAAGAGCTGCACAGCAGCCTGTGCACAGAAAGATGACGCACTGGCCATGGGCAGGAAGATGGCATGCCTACAGGAAAACAACTGAACTGACTTTCTCATTGTAAGCAGACAGGAACACTTGCCCTCTGTGCTGAAATTGCTACCTGCTCAACTATCACCTGTCATGAGTTACTAATCATCACACGATGGGCATAATGTTAAGTAGCAGGGACGGGACAGCACAGAACATATCTGTGTCCACACATAAGAAACACACAGGAGTTTTTAAATTAATTTTCCCTTTAAAAATAGTACCATAGCTCTCAGTCAGACCCTTATCTGATAAACTGAGAGCCTCAATCAAAATAGGTAGCTACTAGCCTAGGAAGTGTGACCATAAACCAAAAAATTAGACTTGCTCATTTAAAATGTGTACAGTGGGTCGAGGTTTTCTTCGGGGTGACAAAACGTTTTTAATATTTATTGTCATGATGGCTGTACAACCTGTGAACATATTAAACATGATTTGACTATGCATCAGGGCAAGACTGAGTGTTACAGGGTTCTCCACCAAGCTATCATTAAAACAAAAGTCTTCACTTCCTCTCTAAGACTTAGACTCAGGAAAATTCTAAGTTAGAAACCCTTGGAGTGATTTGAAAGGAATTTCAATAGGAAAATGCCAACAAGCAATGTTCTGAACCGCTAAAATGCAATTATACCCGAGAGGTTTATTTAGCTATTTCTCTATTATTCCTCATCACGGAGTCAAAGTAGGTTTAAGCTCATGCTACTCCCCATGTGACCCAGGGACCATTGTCCCCCTGGCCCCAGAATCCCCGGACTCTATGACACCCTACCTACACTTTACACTCAATGTAAAGGAATGGAATCTAGGCACTGGACAAATGGTTAATTATGACTATTTCTGAGCATCTTCTATGTTTGAATTTTCACACCACAGGGCAAGGGAGTTGGGAGCAGATGTGGCAGGGGGATTCCTATACCCCAATTCTACATGAGCAATTGGTCATGCGTGACCAATAGGAGTATTAATTCATAAAAGTAGATAGTGGCCACACACACACACACACACACACACAC